>NC_136067.1:2129003213-2129615232 GCF_964261635.1 Lissotriton helveticus
GGCGTGCCGGTACCACCCCCTGCCATGCGCGTTGGGCTTTAGTTCACCTTAGAGCCAGCACACCACTATTTGCTATACCGGCTCTGCCCTGCGCATGCGCGTTGGGCTTTAGCTCACCTTAGAGCCAGCGCATCCTAACCCTGCGCAGCTCCGGGAGTTTTCTTAACAAAGACCCTGCCCCTACCCATGTATGGGCCTCTTCCGCTTACAATCATTCAATCATCCCTAACTAATTAACCACCGCTGAGGGTATAAAATGTGAATCTCCGCCTTGAGAGCTCACTTACAGCGGAGCAGCGTTTGCGGGGAAGGCAGGCATCCAGTCCTTGCAGTCATCGTGAGTAGGAGCCGGTTGAAACTAAGGGTGTATTCTCACTCGCTAGTAACCTGGCTTTAATCTCCTTTTTTCACCTCCCTAAATACCGCTATTTACTATCTTATAGGTTGCTGACTGGGCAATGAGGAGTGATACCCCCAATACCACGCTAAGGCTCATGGGGCCATCCGCATTTTGAACTTAAGTAAGCCTGTACCACAAAGTAATACTTTTTTCATTCCCATGTACACCAGGGATATTACATGTGTGTATGGTATGGTTGTGTCTTGTACTGTATGTCCCCCCCAAATGTCTTTCTCTTGCAAGGTACCAGACCCAAAGTGGAGTTCTGCATGCTTACCATTGTTACGAAAAGGAATACTCTTTCCCTTTCCTTTCCTTTACTCTTGTTTCCTGGACATCCGACTAGCAAGTCCACTATGTTCCGGGACATCCGACTAGTTTATTTACTGTGTCTTTTCTTTTCAGATATTTGAAACGCCAATTGGGCGCAACGAGCAAACCATCTTTTAAAACATTGATAGGTACATTACACATTATTTTTGTATTTAATTTTTTTGAGCACTTTCACATTCCATGTGAGTAAGGTGAGGATCATAGTGCATATCCTCGTCCTGAAGAAGGAGTCTTGTACTCCGAAACATGTTGACACTGTAGTTGGTTGATATACCCTAGCACGTATTTTTTCAACCAGTCCTTGCACTTTTTACTAATACCAGCCAGGGACAGAATAAAATTTTCTCTTTTCCTTAGTGCCAGGTATTTTTTAATCACTTTTTTTCACCTCACCTCACTCACATCACGTAACCACACCCCCTCACATAGCTCACTACAACGTGCTCCTGCGTAGTCGTTCTGTCGTAGCACGCCGCATCCCGTAGAGGGGTGCGAAGGCCCCGATGATGAAGCATGACACCAAGGGGCCTGTTGGTGTGTGAGGGGCATTTAAAAAACACGGTGTGCTCCCCATCCCTGAGGGACCACTGAACTACCACCCTGTGGATTCTACTTTGTTTATGCGTTACAACTTCAGTCACAACGTGACAGAACTCACCCTATCACAATCCACGTAGTTTCTTTAAGAAACACGGAACACACACGCGGAAATTATACGTTTCCTGATCGCACATTTTCGGACGCCGTAAACAAATCTTGAATACTTAGAACTACCAGGTAAGGGTAAAACCCGCAACCTTATTGACGCCACGAGTTTTCTCGTTACACCATGTCAGTTGCTGTTTAATCGACCGCTTAACTAACCTTACCGTCCCGTTACAGGTACCACGCGAACGCTATCTCTGAAGCTAGACCTACGTTCAAGCTTCAGGTTGGTGGCAGTATAAACTGAGACACGCATTTGTTAAATTTTGAGCACTTTGGCACTAGAATAATTTATGTTTCATGTTATATAAGACGCACAAACCGTCATTGGGTTCATGCATGGTACATTACCTTTCTGAATTTCCGACCGTTGCTCATTGTACACACGTTAGACACAAGCTTTTTACTCCCTTTAAGGCAACACCACACAGTTCAGTTGAATAGTATTTTAATGCTTGCATGGTTTGTTACATTGCCTTTGTATACCTACTCTACACATTCCTCTGAAAGCACTGAAATGTGATGACATGTTGTAACTTTTGACATTTTTAAACAGCAACAGGTTACTAAAATGAAGTTTGCATAATTTCTGGATTAATTTGTAGGATCAAGTCCCCTGAAGAAGGGCCACAGCCCGAAATGCATTGGGCAAAAAATCGATATGTTATGAAAAACGAATAATGTGTTGATGAAAAGAAAAGAAAAATCATCATGAAAAATGAAAAATAAAATCATTTGATAATGAAAAAAGAGTAAGAAGAATTATTACAAGAGTGCGCCAAAGGGACATTACACGAGTCTCGTGCAATGCACATTTGAATTTATCTATACCTTGGGCCCAGAAGGTTTACTTTGTCGGCACCAACCACATTTCACGAAATCACGAAAAAACGAACAAAAACTAACGCCACAAACGAGTGCGATTACCACCAACCACTTGTTGGATTTTCACATAATCCCTGCCTGGCTCCTCCCTGGAACCAGATGCTTCCCACCCCATCCTATCACACCACATCCCACCATGCATCTGCATCTGCTGCTCCACCAAAGTCCAGCTCGTAGAGAACGAAGTTTGAAAACATGTCAGCAAAAGTGCCCTCTGGTCTGGCTGGTGAGGGGTTTGAGGTTGAAGTGGTCTCCTAGACTTGACTTCACGGAGAAGTTTGAAACATCAGCTGAGTGAGGACGAAACCAAACCCAGGACCTATAAGTGTCTCAAGCAAACCTAAGATCAGCCGAGGAGCTGCAGGAAACGCAAGGTCGCTGCAATCTGTCCAAGAGCATGTCAGCCACCATGACAGCTGCCCCCTAGGGACTAACAGCCCCTTGTCAGCCATCAGCCACCATGACACCTGCCCCTAGGGACCAACAGCCCCTGGTCAGCCATCAGCCACCATGACAGCTGCCCCTAGGGACCAACATCCCCTTGTCACCCATCAGCCACCATGGCGGCTGCCCCTTAGGGACAACAGCCCCTTGTCAGCCATCAGCCACCATGAGAGCTTCCCCTAGGGACCAACAGCCCCTTTTCAGCCATCAGCCACCATGAAAGCTGCCCCTAGGGACCAACAGCCCTTTTCAGCCATCAGCCACCATGACAGCTGCCCCTAGGGACCAACAGCCCTTGTCAGCCATCAGCAACAATAACAGCTGCCCCTAGGGACCTACAGCCCCTTTTCAGCCAGAAGCCACCATGACAGTCCCACCTAGGGACTAATAGCCACTTGTCAGCCATCAGCCACCATGACAGCTGCCCTAGGGACTAAAATCTATTTGTCAGCCATCAGCCACCATGACAGCTGCCCCTAGGGACCAACAGCCCCTTGTCAGCCATCAGCCACCATGACAGCTGCCCCTAGGGACTAACAGCCCCTTGTCAGCCATCAGCCACCATGACAGCTGACCCTAGTGACTAACAGCCCCTTGCCAACCATCAGCCACCATGAGAGCTGCCTGTAGGGACCAACAGCCCCCTGTCAGCCATAAGCCACCATGACAGCTGCCCCTAGGGACTAACAGCCCCTTTTCAGACATGAGTCACCAGGGCAGCTACTATAAGCCCCCTGTCAGCCTTCAGCCACAATGACAGCTGCCCCTAGGGACCAACAGCCCCTTGTCAGCCATCAGCTACCATGACAGGGGCCCCTAGGGACTAACAGTCCCTTCTCAGCCATCAGCCACCATGACGGCTTCCCCCTAGGGACTAACAGCCCTTTGTCAGTCATCAACGACCATGACAGCTGCCCCCTAGGGACTAACAGCCCCTTTTCAGACATCAGCCACCAGGGAAGCTACTAAAAGCCCCCTGTCAGCCTTCAGCCACAATGACAGCTGCCCCTAGGGACTAACAGCCCCTTGTCAGCCATCATCCACCATGACAGCTGCCCCTAGGGACCAACTGCCCCTTGTCAGCCATCAGCCACCATGGCGGCTGCCCCCTAGGGACTAACAGCCCCTTGTCAGTCATCAGCCACCATGACAGCTGCCCCCTAGGGACTAACAGCCCCTTGTGAGCCATCAGCCACCATGACAGCTGCCACTAGGGACCAACAGCCCCCTGTCAGCCACCATGATAGCTGCCCCTAGTGACCAGCAGCCCCTTGTCAGCCATCAGCCACCATGACAGCTGCCAATAGAGACTAACAGCCCCCTGTCAGCCATCAGCCACCATGAAAGCTGCCCCTAGTGACTAACATCCCCATGTCAGCCATCAGCCACCATGAGAGCTTCCCCTAGGGACCAACAGCCCCTTTTCAGCCATCAGCCACCATGAAAGCTCCCCCTAGGGACCAACAGCCCTTGTCAGCCACCAGCCACCATGACAGCTGCCCCTAGGGACCAACAGCCCCTTGTCAGCCATCAGCCACAATAACAGCTTCCCCTAGGGACCTACAGCCCCTTGTCAGCCAGCAGCCACCATGACAGCTGCCCCTAGGGACTAACAGACACTTGTCAGCCATTAGCCACCAGGGCAGCTACTTACAGCCCATTGTCAGCCATCACCCACCATGTCAGCGGCCCCTCTGGACTAACAGACCCTTGTCAGACATCAGCCACCATGACAGCTGCCCCATGGGACTAACAGCCCCTTGTCAGCCACCATGACAGCTGCCCCTAGGGACTAACAGCCCATTGTCAGCCATCAGCCACCATGACAGCTTCCCCCTAGGGATCAACAGCCCCTTGTCAGCCATCACCCACCATGACAGCTACCCCTAGGGACCAATAGCCCCTTGTCAGGCATCAGCCACCATGACAGTCCCACCTAGGGACTAATAGCCACTTGTCAGCCATCAGCCACCATGACAGCTGCCCTAGGGACTAAAATCTATTTGTCAGCCATCATGACAGCTGCCCCTAGGGACCAACAGCCCCTTGTCAGCCGCCAGCCACCATGACAGCTGCCCCTGGGGACTAATAGCCCCTTGTCAGCCATCAGCCACCATGACAGCTGACCCTAGTGACTAACAGCCCCTTGTCAGCCATCAGCCACCATGAGAGCTGCATGTAGGGACCAACAGCCCCCTGTCAACCATCAGCCACCATGACAGCTGCCCCTAGGGGCTAACAGCCCCTTCTCAGACATGCGTCACCAGGGCAGCTACTATAAGCCCCTTGTCAGCCATCAGCCACCATGACAGCTGACCCTAGTGACTAACAGCCCCTGGTCAACCATCAGCCACCATGAGAGCTGCATGTAGGGACCAACAGCCCCCTGTCAGCCATCAGCCACCATGACAGCTGCCCCTAGGGGCTAACAGCCCCTTTTCAGACATGAGTCACCAGGGCAGCTACTATAAGCCCCTTGTCAGCAATCAACTACCATTACAGGGGCCCCTAGGGACTAACAGCCCCTTCTCAGCCATCAGCCACCATGACGGCTTCCCCCTAGGGACTAACAGCCCTTTGTCAGTCATCAGCGACCATGACAGCTGCCCTCTAGGGACTATCAGCCCCTTTTCAGACATCAGCCACCCTGACAGCTGCCCCTAGGGACTAACAGCCCCTTGTCAGACATCAGCCACCATGACAGCTGCCTCATGGGAGTAACAGCCCCTTGTCAGCCATCAGCAACCATAGCCGCTGCCCCTAGGGACTAACAGCCCCTTGTCAGCCATCAGCCACCATGACAGCTGCCAATAGAGACTAACAGCCCCATGTCAGCCATCAGCCACCATGAAAGCTGCCCCTAGTGACTAACATCCCCATGTCAGCCATCAGCCACCATGAGAGCTTCCCCTAGGGACCAACAGCCCCTTTTCAGCCATCAGCCACCATGAAAGCTGCCCCTAGGGACCAACAGCCCTTGTCAGCCATCAGCCACCATGACAGCTGCCCCTAGGGACCATCAGCCCCTTGTCAGCTCTCAGCCACAATAACAACTTCCCCTAGGGACCTACAGCCCCTTGTCAGCCAGCAGCCACCATGACAGCTGCCCCTAGGGACTAACAGACACTTGTCAGCCATTAGCCACCAGGGCAGCTACTTACAGCCCATTGTGATACATCAGCCACCATGTCAGCGGCCCCTCTGGACTAACAGACCCTTGTCAGACATCAGCCACCATGACAGCTGCCCCATAGGACTAACAGCCCCTTGTCAGCCACCATGACAGCTGCCCCTAGGGACTAACAGCCCATTGTCAGCCATCGGCCACCATGACAGCTTCCCCCTAGGGATCAACAGCCCCTTGTCAGCCATCACCCACCATGACAGGTACTCCTAGGGACCAATAGCCCCTTGTCAGGCATCAGCCACCATGACAGTCCCACCTAGGGACTAATAGCCACTTGTCAGCCACCAGCCACCATGACAGCTGCCCTAGGGACTAAAATCTATTTGTCAGCCATCAGCCACCATGACAGCCGCCCCTAGGGACCAACAGCCCCCTGTCAGCCATCAGCCACCATGACAGCTGCCCCTAGGGACTAATAGCTCCTTGTCAGCCATCAGCCACCATGACAGCTGACCCTAGTGACTAACAGCCCCTTGTCAACCATCAGCCACCATGAGAGCTGCATGTAGGGACCAACAGCCCCCTGTCAGCCATCAGCCACCATGACAGCTGCCCCTAGGGGCTAACAGCCCCTTTTCAGACATGAGTCACCAGGGCAGCTACTATAAGCCCCTTGTCAGCCATCAGCCCCCATGACAGCTGCCCCTAGGGACTAACAGCCCCTTGTCAGCCATGAGCCACCATGACAGCTGCCCTTAGGGACCCACAGCCCCTTGTCAGCAATCAGCTACCATTACAGGGGCCCCTAGGGACTAACAGCCCCTTCTCAGCCATCAGCCACCATGACGGCTTCCCCCTAGGGACTAACAGCCCTTTGTCAGTCATCAGCGACCATGACAGCTGCCCCCTAGGTACTATCAGCCCCTTTTCAGACATCAGCCACCAGGGAAGCTACTAAAAGCCCCCTGTCAGCCTTCAGCCACAATGACAGCTGCCCCTAGGGACTAACAGCCCTTGTCAGCCATCATCCACCATGACAGCTGCCCCCTAGGGACTAACAGCCCCTTGTGAGCCATCAGCCACCATGACAGCTGCCCCTAGGGACTAACAGCCCCTTGTCAGACATCAGCCACCATGACAGCTGCCTCATGGGAGTAACAGCCCCTTGTCAGCCATCAGCAACCATAGCCGCTGCCCCTAGGGACTAACAGCCCCTTGTCAGCCATCAGCCACCAGGACAGCTGCACCGTAGGGACCAAAAGCCCCTTGACAGCCATCAGCCACCATGAGAGCTGCCCCCTAGGGACTAACAGCCCCTTGTCAGCCATCAGTCACCATGACAGCTGCCCCTAGGGACCAACAGCCCCTTATCAGCCATCAGCCAGGATGACAGCTGCCCCTAGGGACCAACAGCACCTCCTGAGCCATCAGCCACCATGACAACTGCCCCTAGGAACTAATAGCCCCCTGTCAGCCATCAGCCACCGTGACAGCTTCCCCTAGGGTCTATCAGCCACTTGTCAGCCATCAGCCAGCATGACAGCTGCCCCTAGGGACTAGCAGCCCCTTGTCAGACATCAGCCACCACGACATTTGCCCCATGGGACTAACAGCCCCTTGTCAGCCATCAGCCACCATGGCAGCTGCCCCTAGGGACTAACAGCCCCTTGTCAGCCATCAGCCACCATGACAGCTGCCTGTAGGGACCAACAGCCCCTTGTCAGTCATCAGCCACTGCTGCCCCTAGGGACCAACAGGCTCTTGTCAGCCATCAGCCACCATGACAGCTGCCCCTAGGGACCAACATCCCCTTGTCAGCCAACAGCCACCATGACATCTGCCCCTAGGGACTAAATGCCCCTTGTCAGCCATCAGCCACCATGACAGCTGCCCCTAGGGACCAACAGCCCCTTGTCAGCCACCAGCCGCCATGACAGCTGCCCCTAGGGACAACAGCCCCTTTTCAGACATGAGCCACAAGGGCAGCTACTAAAAGCCCCTTGTCAGCCATCAGCCACCATGACAGCTGCCCCTTGGGACTAACAGCCCCTTGTCAGCCATCAGCCACCATGACAGCTGCCCCTAGGGACCAACATCCCCTTGTCAGCCATCAGCTACCATGACAGGGGCCCCTAGGGACTAACATCCCCTTCTGAGCCATCAGCCACCATGACGGCTACCCCCTAGGGACTAACAGTCCTTTTTCAGTCATCAGCGACCATGACAGCTGCCCCCTAGGGACTAACAGCCCCTTTTCAGACATCAGCCACCAGGGAAACTACTAAAAGCCCCTTGTCAGCCATTAGCCACAATGCCAGCTGCCCATTGGGACTAACAGCCCCTTGTCAGACATCATCCACCATGACAGCTGCCCCTAGGGACCAACAGCCCCATGTCAGCCATCAGCCACCATGACGGCTGCCCCCTAGGGACTGACAGTCCCTTGTCAGGCATCAACCACCATAACAACTTCCCCTAGGGACCAACAGCCCCTTGTCAGCCATCAGCCACCATGACAGCTGCCCGCTAGGGACTAACAGCCCCTTGTCAGCCATCAGCCACCATGACGGCTGCCCCCTAGGGACAAACAGCCACTTGTCAGCCATCAGCCACCATGATAGCTGCCCCTAGGGACTAACAGCCCCTTGTCAGATATCAGCCACCATGACAGCTGCCCCATGGGAGTAACAGCCCCTTGTCAGCCATCAGCAACCATAGCAGCTGCCCCTAGGGACTAAAAGCCCCTTGTCAGCCATCAGCCACAATGACAGCTGCCCCTAGGGACTGACAGCCCCTTGTCAGCCATCATCCACCATGACAGCTGCCCCTAGGGACCAACAGCCCCTTGTCAGCCATCAGCTACCATGACAGGGGCTCTAGGGACTAACAGCCCCTTCTGAGCCATCAGCCACCTTGACGGCTACCCCCTAGGGACTAACAGCACTTTGGCAGTCGTCAGCGACCATGACAGCTGCCCCCTAGGGACTATCGGCCCCTTGTCAAACATCATCCACCATGACAGCTGCATCTAGGGACAAACAGCCCCTTGTCAGCCATCAGCCACCATGACGGCTTCCCCCTAGGGACTAACAGCCCCTTGTCAACCATCAGCCACCATGACAGCTGCCTCATGGGAGTAACAGCCCCTTGTCAGCCATCAGCAACCATAGCCGCTGCCCCTAGGGACTAACAGCCCCTTGTCAGCCATCAGCCACCAGGACAGCTGCCCCGTAGGGACCAAAAGCCCCTTGACAGCCATCAGCCACCATGAGAGCTGCCCCCTAGGGACTAACAGCCCCTTGACAGCCATCAGCCACCATGAGAGCTGCCCCCTAGGGACCAACAGCCCCTTATCAGCCATCAGCCAGGATGACAGCTGCCCCTAGGGACCAACAGCACCTCCTGAGCCATCAGCCACCATGACAACTGCCCCTAGGAACTAATAGCCCCCTGTCAGCCATCAGCCACCGTGACAGCTTCCCCTAGGGTCTATCAGCCACTTGTCAGCCATCAGCCAGCATGACAGCTGCCCCTAGGGACTAGCAGCCCCTTGTCAGACATCAGCCACCACAACATTTGCCCCATGGGACTAACAGCCCCTTGTCAGCCATCAGCCACCATGGCAGCTGCCCCTAGGGACTAACAGCCCCTTGTCAGCCATCAGCCACCATGACAGCTGCCTGTAGGGACCAACAGCCCCTTGTCAGTCATCAGCCACTGCTGCCCCTAGGGACCAACAGGCTCTTGTCAGCCATCAGCCACCATGACAGCTGCCCCTAGGGACCAACATCCCCTTGTCAGCCAACAGCCACCATGACATCTGCCCCTAGGGACTAAAAGCCCCTTGTCAGCCATCAGCCACCATGACAGCTGCCCCTAGGGACCAACAGCCCCTTGTCAGCCAGCAGCCACCATGACAGCTGCCCCTAGGGACAACAGCCCCTTTTCAGACATGAGCCACAAGGGCAGCTACTAAAAGCCCCTTGTCAGCCATCAGCCACCATGACAGCTGCCCCTGGGGACTAACAGCCCCTTGTCAGCCATCAGCCACCATGACAGCTGCCCCTAGGGACCAACATCCCCTTGTCAGCCATCAGCTACCATGACAGGGGCCCCTAGGGACTAACATCCCCTTCTGAGCCATCAGCCACCATGACGGCTACCACCTAGGGACTAACAGTCCTTTGTCAGTCATCAGCGACCATGACAGCTGCCCCCTAGGGACTAACAGCCCCTTTTCAGACATCAGCCACCAGGGAAACTACTAAAAGCCCCTTGTCAGCCATTAGCCACAATGCCAGCTGCCCATTGGGACTAACAGCCCCTTGTCAGACATCATCCACCATGACAGCTGCCCCTAGGGACCAACAGCCCCATGTCAGCCATCAGCCACCATGACGGCTGCCCCCTAGGGACTGACAGTCCCTTGTCAGGCATCAACCACCATAACAACTGCCCCTAGGGACCAACAGCCCCTTGTCAGCCATCAGCCACCATGACAGCTGCCCGCTAGGGACTAACAGCCCCTTGTCAGCCATCAGCCACCATGACGGCTGCCCCCTAGGGACAAACAGCCACTTGTCAGCCATCAGCCACCATGATAGCTGCCCCTAGGGACTAACAGCCCCTTGTCAGACATCAGCCACCATGACAGCTGCCCCATGGGAGTAACAGCCCCTTGTCAGCCATCAGCAACCATAGCAGCTGCCCCTAGGGACTAAAAGCCCCTTGTCAGCCATCAGCCACAATGACAGCTGCCCCTAGGGACTGACAGCCCCTTGTCAGCCATCATCCACCATGACAGCTGCCCCTAGGGACCAACAGCCCCTTGTCAGCCATCAGCTACCATGACAGGGGCTCTAGGGACTAACAGCCCCTTCTGAGCCATCAGCCACCTTGACGGCTACCCCCTAGGGACTAACAGCACTTTGGCAGTCGTCAGCGACCATGACAGCTGCCCCCTAGGGACTATCGGCCCCTTGTCAAACATCATCCACCATGACAGCTGCATCTAGGGACAAACAGCCCCTTGTCAGCCATCAGCCACCATGACGGCTGCCCCCTAGGGACTAACAGCCCCTTGTCAACCATCAGCCACCATGATGGCTGCGACCTAGGGACTAACAGCCCCTTGTCAGCCATCAGCCACCATGACAGCTGCCCCCTAGGGACTAACAGCCCCTTCTTAGCCATCAGCCACCATGACAGCTGCCTCTAGGCACTAACAAGCCCTTGATAGCCATCATCCACCATGACAGCTGCCCCTAGGGACTAACAGCACCTTGTCAGTCATTAGCCACCAGGGCAGCTACTAACAGCCCCTTGTCAGACATCAGCCACCATGACAGCTGACCCTAGGGACTAACAGCCCCTTGTAAGCAATATGCCACCATGGCAGCTGCCCCTGGGGACTAACAGCCCCTTGTCAGCCATAAGCCACCATGGCAGCTGCCCCTAGGGACTAACAGCCCCTTGACAGACATCAGCCACCATGACAGCTGCCCCATGAGACTAACAGCCCATTGTCAGCCATCAGCCACCATAGCAGCTACCCCTAGGGACTAACAGACCCTTGTCAGCTGTAAGCCACCATGACAGCTGCCCCATAGGGACCAACAGCCTCTTGCCAGCCATCGGCCACCATGACAGCTGCCCCTAGGGACTAACAGCCCCTTGTCAGCCATCAGCTACCATGACAGCTGCCCCTAGGAACAAACAGCCCCTTGTCAGCCATCAGCCACCATGACAGCTGCCCCTAGTGACCAACAGCCCCTTGTCAACCATCCGCCACAGCTGCCCCTAGGGACCAACAGCCCCTTGTCACCCATCAGCCCCGCTGCCCCTAGGGACCAACAGCCCCTTGTCAGCCATCAGCCACCAGGACAGCTGCCCCTAGGGACCAACAGCCCCTTTTCAGCCATCAGCCACATTGACAGTTGCCCCCTAGGGACCAACAGCCCCTTGTCAGCCATCAGCCACCATGACAGCTGCCCCTAGGGACCAATAGCCCCTTGTCAGCCATCAGCCACCATGACAGATGCCCCTAGGGACAAACAGCCGCTTGTCAGCCATCAGCCACCATGACAGCTGCCCCTAGGGACTAACCTCCCCTTGTCAGACATCAGCCACCATGACAGCTGCCCCATGGGAGTAACAGCCCCTTGTCAGCCATCAGCAACCATAGCCGCTGCCCCTAGGTACTAACAGCCCCTTGTCAGCCATCAGCCACCAGGACAGCTGCCCCGTAGGGACCAACAGCCCCTTGACAGCCATCAGCCACCATGAGAGCTGCCCCCTAGGGACTAACAGCCCCTTGTCAGCCATCAGTCACCAAGACAGCTGCCCCTAGGGACCAACAGCCCCTTTTCAGCCATCAGCCAGGATGACAGCTGCCCCTAGGAACCAACAGCACCTCCTCAGCCATCAGCCACCATGACAACTGCCCCTAGAAACTAATAGCCCCTTGTCAGCCATCAGCCACCGTGACAGCTGCCCCTAGGGACTATCAGCCCCTTGTCAGCCATCAGCCACCATGACAGCTGCCCCTAGGGACCAACAGCCCCTTGTCAGCCATCAGCTACCATGACAGGGGCCCCTAGGGACTAACAGCCCCTTCTGAGCCATCAGCCACCATGACGGCTACCCCCTAGGGACTAACAGCACTTTGTCAGTCATCAGCGACCATGACAGCTGCCACCTAGGGACTATCAGCCCCTTGTCAGACATCATCCACCATGACAGCTGCGTCTAGGGACAAACAGCCCCTTGTCAGCCATCAGCCACCATGACGGCTGCCCCCTAGGGACTAACAGCCCCTTGTCAACCATCAGCCACCATGATGGCTGCCACCTAGGGACTAACAGCCCCTTGTCAGCCATCAGCCACCATGACAGCTGCCCCTAGGCACTAACAGCCCCTTGATAGCCATCATCCACCATGACAACTGCCCCTAGGGACTAACAGCACCTTGTCAGCCATTAGACACCAGGGCAGCTACTAACAGCCCCTTGTCAGACATCAGCCACCATGACAGCTGCCCCTAGGGACTAACAGCCCCTTGTCAGCAATATGCCACCATGGCAGGTGCCCCTAGGGACTAACAGCCCCTTGTCAGCCATAAGCCACCATGGCAGCTGCCCCTAGGGACTAACAGCCCCTTGACAGACATCAGCCACCATGACAGCTGCCCCATGAGTCTAACAGCCCATTGTCAGCCATCAGCCACCATAGCAGCTACCCCTAGGGACTAACAGCCCCTTGTCAGCAATATGCCACCATGGCAGGTGCCCCTAGGGACTAACAGCCCCTTGTCAGCCATAAGCCACTATGGCAGCTGCCCCTAGGGACTAACAGCCCCTTGTCAGCCATCAGCCACCATGACAGCTGCCCCTAGTGACCAACAGCCCCTTGTCAACCATCAGCCACACCTGCCCCTAGGGACCAACAGCCCCTTGTCACCCATCAGCCCCCGCTGCCCCTAGGGACCAACAGCCCCTTGTCAGCCATCAGCCACCAGGACAGCTGACCCTAGGGATCAACAGACCCTTTTCAGCCTTCAGCCACATTGACAGTTGCCCCCTAGGGACCAACAGCCCCTTGTCAGCCATCAGCCACCATGGCAGCTGCCCCTAGGGACCAATAGCCCCTTGTCAGCCATCAGCCACCATGACAGATGCCCCTAGGGACAAACAGCCGCTTGTCAGCCATCAGCCACCATGACAGCTGCCCCTAGGGACTAACAGCCCCTTGTCAGACATCAGCCACCATGACAGCTGCCCCATGGGAGTAACAGCCCCTTGTCAGCCATCACCAACCATAGCCGCTGCCCCTAGGTACTAACAGCCCCTTGTCAGCCATCAGCCACCAGGACAGCTGCCCCGTAGGGACCAACAGCCCCTTGACAGCCATCGGCCACCACGACAGCTGCCCCTAGGGACTAACAGCCCCTTTTCAGACATGAGCCACAAGGGCAGCTACTAAAATCCCCTTGTCAGCCATCAGCCACCAGGACAGCTGCCTCTAGGGACTAAAAGCCCCTTGTCAGCCATCAGCCACCATGACAGCTGCCCCTAGGGACAAACAGCCGCTTGTCAGCCATCAGCTACCATGACAGGGGCCCCTAGGGACTAACAGCCCCTTCTCAGCCATCAGCCACCATGACGGCTACGCCCTAGGGACTAACAGCCCTTTGTCAGTCATCAGCCACCATGACAGCTGCCCCCTAGGGACTAACAGCCCCTTGTCAGCCATCAGCCACCATGACAGCTGCCCCCTAGGGACTAACAGCCCCTTGCCAGCCAGCAGCCACCATGACAGCTGCCCCTAGGGACTAACAAACCCTTGTCAGCCATTAGCCACCAGGGCAGCTACTAAAAGTCCCTTGTCAGCCATCAGCCGCAAAGACAGCTGCCCCTAGGGACTAACAGCCCCTTGTAAGCCATCACCCACAAAGACAGCTGCCCCTAGGGACCAACAGCCCCTTTTCAGACATGAGTCACCAGGGCAGCTACTATAAGCCCCTTGTCAGCCATAACCCACCATGGCAGCTGCCCCTAGGGACTAAAAGCCCCTTGTCAGCCATCAGCCACCATGACAGCTGCCCCTAGGGACCAACAGCCCCTTGTCAGCCATCAGCTACCATTACAGGGGCCCCTAAGGACTAACAGCCCCTTCTCAGCCATCAGCCACCATGACGGCTATCCCCTAGGGACTAACAGCCCTTTGTCAGTCATCAGCGAGCATGACAGCTGCCCCCTAGGGACTAACAGCCCCTTTTCAGACATCAGCCACCAGGGAAGCTACTAAAAGCCCCTTGTCAGCCATCAGCCACAATGCCAGCTGCCCCTAGGGACTAACAGCCCCTTGTCAGCCATCAGACACCATGACAGCTGCCCCTAGGGACCAACAGCCCCTTGTCAGACACAATGACAGCTGCCCCTAGTGACCTACAGCCCCTTGTCAGCCATCAGTCACCATGACAGCTGCGTCTAGGGACAAACAGCCCCTTGTCAGCCATCAGCCTGCATGACGGCTGCCCCCTAGGGACTAACAACCCCTTGTCAGCCATCAGCCACCATGAAAGCTACCCCCTAGGGACTAACAGCCCCTTGTCAGCCATCAGCCACCATGACAGATGCCCCTAGGGACTAACAGCCCCTTGATAGCCATCATCCACCATGACAGGTGCCCCTAGGGACGAACAGCCCCTTGTCAGCCATTAGCCACCAGGGCAGCTACTAACAGCCCCTTGACAGACATCAGCCACCATGACAGCTGCCCCATGAGACTAACAGCCCCATGTCAGCCATCAGCCACCATGGCAGCTGCCCCTAGGGACTAACAGCCCCTTGTCAGCTGTCAGCCACCATGACAGCTGCCCCATAGGGACCAACAGCCCCTTGTCAGCCATTGGCCACCATGACAGCTGCCCCTAGGGACTAACAGCCCCTTGTCAGCCATCAGCCACCATGACAGCTGCCCCTAGGAACAAACAGCCCCTTGTCAGCCATCGGCCACCATGACAGCTGCCCCTAGTGACCAACAGCCCCTTGTCAACCATCAGCCACAGCTGCCCCTATGGACCAACAACCCCTTGTCAGCCATCAGCCCCCGCTGCCCCTAGGGACCAACAGCTCCTTGTCAGCCATCAGCCACCAGGACAGCTACCCCTAGGGACCAACAGCCCCATTTCAGCCATCAGCCACCATGACAGCTGCCCCCTAGGGGCCAACAGCCCCTTGTCAGCCATCAGCCACCATGACAGCTGCCCCTTGGGACCAATAGCCCCTTGTCAGCCATCAGCCACCATGACAGCTGCCCCTAGGGACAAACAGCCACGTGTCAGCCATCAGCCACCGTGATAGCTGACCCTAGGGACTAACAGCCCCTTGTCAGACATCAGCCACCATGACAGCTGCCCCATGGGAGTAACAGCCCCTTGTCAATCATCAGCAACCATAGCAGCTGCCCCTATGGACTAACAGCCCTTTGTCAGTCATCAGCCACCATGACAGCTGCCCCCTAGGGACTAACAGCCCCTTGTCAGCCATCAGCCACCATGACAGCTGCCCCCTAGGGACTAACGGCCCCTTGTCAGCCAGCAGCCACCATGACAGCTGCCCCTAGGGACTAACAGACCCTTGTCAGCCATTAGCCACCAGGGCAGCTACTAAAAGTCCCTTGTCAGCCATCAGCCACAAAGACAGCTGCCCCTAGGGACTAACAGCCCCTTGTCAGCCATCAGCCCCAAAGACAGCTGCCCCCTAGGGACTAACAGCCCCTTTTCAGACATGAGTCACCAGGGCAGCTACTATAAGCCCCTTGTCAGCCATAACCCACCATGACAGCTGCCCCTAGGGACTAAAAGCCCCTTGTCAGCCATCAGCCACCATGACAGCTGCCCCTAGGGACCAACAGCCCCTTTTCAGCCATCAGCTACCATTACAGGGGCCCCTAGGGACTAACAGCCCCTTCTCAGCCATCAGCCACCATGACGGCTATCCCCTAGGGACTAACAGCCCTTTGTCAGTTATCAGCGAGCATGACAGCTGCCCCCTAGGGACTAACAGCCCCTTTTCAGACATCAGCCACCAGGGAAGCTACTAAAAGCCCCTTGTCAGCCATCAGCCACAATGCCAGCTGCCCCTAGGGACTAACAGCCCCTTGTCAGCCATCATCCACCATGACAGCTGCCCCTAGGGACCAACAGCCCCTTGTCAGCAAGCAGCCACAATGATGGCTGCTCCCTAGGGACTAACAGCCCCTTGTCAGGCATCAGCCGCCATAACAACTGCCCCTAGGGACCAACAGCCCCTTGTCAGCCATCAGCCACCATGACAGCTGCCCCCTAGGGACTAACAGCCCCTTGTCAGTCCTCAGCCACCATGACAGCTGCCCCCTAGGGACTAAAAGCCCCTTGTCAGCCATCAGACACCATGACAGCTGCCCCTAGGGACCAACAGCCCCTTGTCAGACACAATGACAGATGCCCCTAGTGACCTACAGCCCCTTGTCAGCCGTCAGCCACCATGACAGCTGCGTCTAGGGACAAACAGCCCCTTGTCAGCCATCAGCCTGCATGACGGCTGCCCCCTAGCGACTAACAACCCCTTGTCAGCCATCAGCCACCATGAAAGCTACCCCCTAGGGACTAACAGCCCCTTGTCAGCCATCAGCCACCATGACAGCTGCCCCTAGGGACTAACAGCCCCTTGATAGCCATCATCCACCATGACAGCTTCCCCTAGGGACTAACAGCACCTTGTCAGCCATTAGCCACCAGGGCAGCTACTAACAGCCCCTTGACAGACATCAGCCACCATGACAGCTGCCCCATGAGACTAACAGCCCCTTGTCAGCCATCAGCCACCATGGCAGCTGCCCCTAGGGACTAACAGCCCCTTGTCAGCTGTCAGCCACCATGACAGCTGCCCCATAGGGACCAACATCCCCTTGTCAGCCATTGGCCACCATGACAGCTGCCCCTAAGGACTAACAGCCCCTTGTCAGCCATCAGCCACCATGACAGCTGCCCCTAGGAACAAACAGCCCCTTGTCAGCCATCGGCCACCATGACAGCTGCCCCTAGTGACCAACAGCCCCTTGTCAACCATCAGTCACAGCTGCCCCTAGGGACCAACAGCCCCTTGTCAGCCATCAGCCCCCGCTGCCCCTAGGGACCAACAGCTCCTTGTCAGCCATCAGCCACCAGGACAGCTGCCCCTAGGGACCAACAGCCCCATTTCAGCCATCAGCCACCATGACAGCTGCCCCCTAGGGACCAACAGCCCCTTGTCAGCCATCAGCCACCATGACAGCTGCCCCTAGGGACCAATAGCCCCTTGTCAGCCATCAGCCACCATGACAGCTGCCCCTAGGGACAAACAGCCACGTGTCAGCCATCAGCCACCGTGATAGCTGCCCCTAGGGACTAACAGCCCCTTGTCAGACATCAGCCACCATGACAGCTGCCCCATGGGAGTAACAGCCCCTTGTCAATCATCAGCAACCATAGCAGCTGCCCCTAGGGACTAACAGCCCCGTGTTAGCCATCAGCCACCAGGAGAGCTGCCCCGTAGGGACCAACAGCCCCTTGACAGCCATCAGCCACCATGAGAGCTGCCCCCTAGGGACTAACAGCCCCTTGTCAGCCATCAGTCACCATGACAGCTGCCCCTAGGGACCAACAGCCCCTTGTCAGCCATCAGCCAGGATGACAGCTGCCCCTAGGGACCAACAGCACCTCGTCAGCCATCAGCCACCATGACAACTGCCCCTAGGAACTAATAGCCCCTTGTCAGCTATCAGTCACCGTGACAGCTGCCACTAGGGACTATCATTTATGAAAAAACAAGTGCTGGCCATACAGGAAGTTTTTTGGATCTCCTTCTTTTAGAGTGACAAAATAAAGTTTTATTTCAGAATTTGTCTGGTATTATTTATTTTATACCCTTCTACTTTTTGTTTTCAAAATTCAAAAAAATCGTTATACAAAAAAGACATACCCAATTACATGTATCATACAATATGTTCAAAAGCATATAAAAAACATTACACATAACAAACAGTACATATATCTGAATTTCATATATACATTAACACAAAAACTTGTGCATCAACATCATTAATCATATTTGCACTAACTTTTCTGTAAAGAGAAAAGTTCTCTATGTTCAAAGATAAGGAAAAATCAGGTGGAGAAAACAATCTATGTACACAACAATGCAAGTTAGCCTGAGAGAGTCAATCAAAAACTCAGTCCAACACAAAGATAGTTATTTTAAGCAGTTATCGGATGCTTCTCTCCAACTGGCCGGCGCGTTTCGAACTCGCTATTTTACTTAGCGTGTTCTCGTCAGGGCGTAATGACTCTATCCTGTAAGGGTTATGCAAAATAAAAAAGAGAAATGACGTCAGTTCTTACTAAATCTCAAATAGCCTAATCAAGTAAAAAGCTCCAACTCATGGATGCATACCTTATATTAAACGTCACTGGTGGATGGGGTTCAATGTGCGCTATGAAATCCCCGGTCGTGATATCTAAGGGGGATGAATGGAATCAGGATCAGTTGTGTATACCAATAGAGAGCCAGATGCCTTATGCCGAACACACGTGAGCCTCGCTCTTACCTTCGAGTGCTCGCGTCTCTTTTCAAGTTTGATATTTGATTTTGTGGTTCTCCCTTCGTGCACAGGGGAGCCCCCCTGGGTGCACTGGAACCTGCCAAAAAGGGGAAGATGGTCACTAAACCATGTAATATCCCTTATCAATATTGTGGTTCTCCGAAATTGTATATAAAAAATACCTTGGACTTTAAGTTTAAAGAGTGGTCTGCCGTCCGCTCAATCTTGGTTATTCACCTCGTGACAGCAGGTGCCTCCCGACGGGACGTCCGGGTACGCACAGTGTTAGCTATCTGCCGGAACAACAACAGAAAGGCGCGTTCAGTTAGCAAACCGCTTCTTGGCATTGCTTGGAGCGCGCTTGCGGTTTTTCAAGGGCGGAGAGCACATACCTAGTTCCCGCTGTTCAGTCTGCCTTCATCACTCGTAGTGGCAATCCATCAGTGCGCCATGTTTGGAAGAGGCGTGACTATTTTATTGTCACATGATTGATGGATTTCTGTTATGTTATGTTATGTTATGTTATTTAATTTTTTATATAGCGCACGGCGACTCAAAAAGAGTATCCCGGCGCTCTGGGACATGTAGTCCACTTGTAATTTGGAGAACGCACGTAGGGCTCATTAAGCTAAAACACGCAAATGTTTGGTGAACTGATTTTACTTAAAAACGAGGAATTTTAATTTTTTCACGAAATTCACGAGATTGAGGGAAAAAACATAATTTGGAGAACACACATAGGGATCTAGTTATAAATATAAAACAGGGATTTTATAGCCTGGAAATTTCTGACATGGAATTCAATCCAGTTTGGAAACTGTTGATTCGCAAGATTAAATAGGCTTCTTTTCTAAGTAAAACATCATCCACATCCTGGACTGTTTTCATGTGCCCTATGGTATATAGGACCGTCCATTTGAAATCGGTCTCTGAATGACCCTGATCTATAAAATGTTGAACCATGGGTGCCGATACTACTTTAGTTTTAATCCGGGATCGATGTTGTGTAATGCGGGTATTAATCTGTTGATTTGTTTTCCCACTATAGAGTTTGTCGCAACTACACATGATTGCGTAGACCACATTCCTGGTCCTACAATTACTGAAGCTCTCATTTCTCCATCGTGTCCCCCGATGGATGAATTTACTGCCCTCAATCATTGATTCACACGAGACACAGTTACCACACCTGTGGTGGCCTATTATCTGTTTCATGCCCCATATTGAAAGCAGATCGTGTTTTGGTTTTTCTATCCTTACATCTGCCCGTACCATGTGTTGACCAATACTCCTATTCTTTTTGAAGGCAAAGATAGGTTTTGGAAATGGACATTCTAAGTCTTCCAATAAATGCCAATTTTTAAGCATGGTTTGCCGTACTTGGTGGGCATGGGGACCGAACGTAGTTACACAGACAAGTTTGTCTAAATCTTGTTTCACCTTACGTTCAAAGAGACACTCACGTGGTGTAAATCGTGCTCTCTTGCGTGCATGTTTCAGTAATTTGGCAGGGTAACCCCTGTTGGTCATCTCATCGCAAAATTTCTGTGCATGTTGGTCATAGTCTGTTATCTCAGAGCAGTTTCTTCGTATACGAAGAAGCTGCCCATAGAGAAGATTGGTTCGCAAATTCCTAGGGTGGGCACTCCGGTGATGGAGGATGGTGTTTCTATCTGTCTTCTTTCTGAAGAGAGAAGATTTTAAAACACCATCGATGCAACTTATTTCAACATCCAAAAATGTCATTTTTGAATTACTGTGTTCAATCAAGAACTTGATGTCCGGATGTTTATGGTTTAGCCATTGGTGAAATTCAAGCAATTCGGTGTGGCTCCCCTGCCACAGGAGCCACACGTCATCGATATATCTGAGCCACTGTTTTATATGTTTTTTGAAAGGGTTGTTATTCTCCACAAACTTGTTCTCATATTCCGCCATAAACAGTATGGCCATCTCCGGCGCATAGGGACATCCCATGGCCGTACCCTTAACCTCTTGAATGCTATGGGGATTTTTCCCCTGTGCTGGAAACCCATGAACCCCATTATTCATGACGAGCTGGGCTCGTCATCAGCATAGCAGCAGGCTACTGCATGACGAGCCCAGCTCGTCATGAGCGTGGAAGGGGTTAATTTGGGTGAAAAACTCGTCATTGAAACGAAAATAGTTCTTTTTGAGTGTCAATTCCGCAATTTCCAAGATAAATGAAGTTGGGACCCGATGGGGTCTTACCCTCATATCTAGATACAATTCAACAACCTCCAATGCTTCACTTTGTGGAATTTGTGTATATAATGAGGTCACATCACACCACAGTGGAGTAGTGTGGCTCACTGGTTAGAGGCAGCAGGCCTGAGAGCGGAAGTCAGCCCGGGACCAGGGTTCAATTCCCGACGCGGCAGGGTCGTGGACCTTGGTCAGCGGACTTGATAATTCTCGCTTCGGTGCTTACTCTAATCAGGGGTTCCACTCGGCAACTCTGGGCATTAGCTTGCCTAATCTCCACAACGGCCCCACCAATTCCGGGGATGCCTGGCTCCACCTTGGGGACTCCCAGCAAGGGACCATCCCACAGGGAAAGCCAGGACGGGTTCCCCAGAGTTATACAGCGCCGGGACGCCCCGTTGCTGGGGCAGCTGTGCGCTTTACAAGTATACTACATTTACATTTACATCCATTGTGACCAAGATCTCACTCATGGGGTCAAAATTCATTCCCTCAACTTTAATCAAAAAGTTAGTGGTGTCCTGGAGATATGACTTAACATCACTCACGAAAGGCTTCAGAAAGTGATCAACGTATTTTGATAGTGGTTCCAAACACGAGTCACACCCTGAAACGATTGGTCGTCCAGGGGGCTCGGCAGGATTTTTGTGTATTTTTGGAAGGAAATATAACAATGGGATGCGGGGGAACTTTTTGATAAGAAATTCTCGTTCCTTCTTTCCCACATACCCATTGTCAAAACCTCTTTGAATCAAGTCAGATATTTTCGACTGAATTTCCTTCGTGGGGTCCATTGATAGTCTCCTGTACCATGTTTGGTTTTGCACATGGGAATCCCCTTCTTTGAGATATTTGTCCCGCGGCCACAACACGGTGGCCCCGCCCTTGTCGGCCGGTTTTACTATAATGGAATTGTCCACACTTAAGTTTTTTAGGGCTACCTGTTGCCCTTTGCTTAAGTTTGGCTTGACATATCTCTGTTTTTTCTGAAGCTTATTTATTGAGGACAGAACCACTTGCTCGAAGGCGTAGATCTGTTTTGGGATATTTTGACTGGGGATGAAAGAAGATTTATTTTTTAACCCTGTTGTTTCATTATCCACTACAGGTGGCTGGTTATTAAAAAAAGCCTTCAGACGTATTTTACGACAGAATGAGATCATTTCCATCTTTGTCTTTGTAAAGTCAGTTCTATGATTAGGAACAAACTTTAATCCCAAGTTGAGCACCGATTCTTCATCAGGTGTTAAAATGTTTGATGACAAATTGACAATGGTTGATGGAGCCTCTATGACTTGTAGGAGTTTTTCCGGGTGCGCATCTCCCATGGTATTTTTTGCCTGGGTTTCGATTGTTGTCCCTTCTCTAAAAAAGCCACCTGCTTTTTGTTATTATTGCCTCTTGTTGTAGAGCCCGAAGAGTCGGATGAGGATGATGTTTCAGAAAAGGTTTTAAACCTATTACGGGAGCGCCCCTGGTAATTATACAATGCCCCCCTTGAATCAGCCTGGGAGTAAAAATCGTCTTTCAAAAATGGATAGGTTTTCTCTAAGGTGAAGGATTTTGAATCCCTTTCGTATTGGATGGTTTTATTGTTTATGGCAGTGTCCTTAAAGGACACAATTTCTTTCTCAATTTTTTCGAGGAGTGCTTTGGCATCAGGGACCAACTGGCTCTCTTGGATACTTTTGGTGACTTCCTCTATTTCTTCTAATTCCTTTGCACACAGGCGTTGTGCAGTTTCGATGGTATGGACCATCAGATCCCTGCTACATTTGGTGTTTATACAACTGAAACCCCTTTTATATTCGGTATCCTCTGTGAAAATCACAGGCACATTTTTCACCTGGAGCCCCCAAGGAATGGTACCACCCTTGAGGTGCCTCAGAAGAAAATGGCCGTGCAGCTCTGTTCTAATATGTTTTTTGCTTAGTCGGATCAGTTTGTCAGATTCATTTTGTTGCTGTGCAGAGGTGCTAAGTGCGATATTTGAAAATGGAGCTGAGGCTATTAAAGACTGAATATGATTTTCAGTAAACGACAGGGTGTCTTTCTCGGACATACCTAGGAGGGACAGGGCGTCTCTCCAAATGAACTGGATCACAAAGAGTTATGAACACACACAATTTTTGTGGCGTATGCCCACTCTCGCGGATGAAAAACCGCTCTAAAGTTTGGATAACAGGGAGATAGGTCATTGGGACGTATGGTCAGCTGGACCCTCTGTAGTATTTATGAAAAAACAAGTGCTGGCCATACAGGAAGTTTTTTTGGATCTCCTTCTTTTAGAGTGACAAAATAAAGTTTTATTTCAGAATTTGTCTGGTATTATTTATTTTATACCCTTCTACTTTTTGTTTTCAAAATTCAAAAAAATCGTTATACAAAAAAGACATTACACAACATCGATCCCGGATTAAAACTAAAGTAGTATCGGCACCCATGGTTAGCCATCAGCCACCAGGACAGCTGCCCCTAGGGACTAACAGCACCTTGTCAGCCATTAGCCACCAGGGCAGCTACTAACAGCCCCTTGTCAGACATCAGCCAGCATGACAGCTGCCCCTAGGGACTAACAGCCCCTTGTCAGCAATATGCCACCATGGCAGCTGCCCCTAGGGACTAACAGCCCCTTGTCAGCCATAAGCCACCATGACAGCTGCCCCTAGCGACTAACAGCCCCTTGACAGACATCAGCTACCATGACAGGTGCCCCATGGGACTAACAGCCCCTTGTCAGCCATCAGCCACCATGGCAACTGCCCCTAGGGACTAACAACCCCTTGTCAGCTGTCAGCCACCATGACAGCTGCCCATTAGGGACCAACAGCCCCTTGTCAGCCATCAGCCCCCATGACAGCTGCCAATAGGGACCAACAGGCCCTTGTCAGCCATCAGCCACCATGACAGCTGCCCCTAGGGACCAACATCCCCTTGTTATGTTATGTTATGTTATGTTATTAAGGTATTTATTGAGCGCACTATCACTGATGAGTTTCTTGGCGCTGAGGTCAACAGTAACATAGACATGGGTGAGAGGTGGAGAGTTATTGAAATGCTAGTCTGAAGAGCCAGGTCTTCAAGGCTTTCCGGAAAGAGAGGAGATCTTGACAATTCCGGATCTCCAGAGGGAAGGTGTTCCACAAGCAGGGGGCAAGTGTTGCAAACCTACGGCCACCAGCGCGCTTGAGTTTGAAAGGGAGAGTCTGGAGGAGGCCCTGGTGGAGTGAGCGGAGGTTGCGAGATGGTATGTATCTGGTGATTAGTTGGTCGATAAATCTAGGGCTTTTGCCATACAAGGATTTAAAGATCATGCAACCTGCTTTAAAGACACAGCGTTCAGTGACCGGAAGCCAATGCAGTTTATTGAGTAGGGGAGTAGCTGCATGCCACCTCGGTTACTTCAAAATCAACCTCGCGGCATAGTTCTGTACCATCTGGAGACGTTTAAGTAGGTAGTTGGGAAGATTCAGGTAAATGGCATTCGCGTAATCCAGATGGGACAGAACAGTGGCGATCACAACCTGGGTGATTGCCTCCGACGTGAGTAACCGCCGGACCTTCCGGATTTTTTTAACTGAAATAAGCATTTGGAGACCACCTGGCCCACTTGTGCTTTTAGTGAGAGATCGCAGTCCACGATGACTCCAAGTGTTTTGGCCGATGGTGAGGGTGGCGGGGCTTGACCCAGATCCGATGGCCAATAGTGGGGGCCCCAATACTTGGCGCTGTCCCCGGTAAGGACCAATTCGGTTTTTCCTGGATTTAATTTCAGCTGGTTTTGGTCCATCCAGGATTTGATAAACCTCATGGTTAACTGGAAGTGCAGGATGGAGTTTTCTGAGTTGTCAATGGTAAAGAGTAGCTGTAAATCATCAGCATAATTGAAGACTCTCACCTGTTCGTCTCTGAGGGTCTGAATCAGAGGGAGTATGTATAAGTTGAAAAGGTGGGGTGACAGGGAGGAGCCCTGTGGCACTCCACATGCGATGGACTGTTTAACGCCAGTTAGGTCTCCCAGGCGCACCGCTTGAGAGTGGTTCTCCAAGAAGGACCTCAGCCAGCAAGCCGCCGTGTCCCGTATGCCGGCCTGTCCGACACGGTCGATCAAGATGTTGTGGTCGACCGTGTCGAACGCGGCCGACAGGTCAAGGAGCACCAAGGCCTGGGGGGAGCATCTATCGGCGCAGCCCCGCAGCGTGTCCAAAACTGTGGTGACCACTGCCTCTGTTGAGTGTGCCGGCCGGAATCCAGGCTGCCGGCCGGAATCCAACCTTGTCAGCCATCAGCCACCATGACAGCTGCCCCTATGGACTAAAAGCCCCTTGTCAGCCATCAGCCACCATGACAGCTTCCCCTAGGGACCAACAGCCCCTTTTCAGCCATCAGCCACCATGACAGCTGCCCCTAGGGACTAGCAGCCCCTTGATAGCCATCAGCCACCATGACAGCTGCCCCTTGCGACTAACAGCACCTTGTCAGCCATTAGCCACCAGGGCAGCTACTAACAGCCCGTTGTCAGACATCAGCCACCATGACAGCTGCCCCTAGGGACTAACAGCTCCTTGTCAGCAATATGCCACCATGGCAGCTGCCCCTATGGACTAAAAGCCCCTTGTCAGCCATCAGCCACCATGACAGCTGCCCCTATGGACTAAAAGCCCCTTGTCAGCCATCAGCCACCATGACAGCTTCCCCTAGGGACCAACAGCCCCTTTTCAGCCATCAGCCACCATGACAGCTGCCCCTATGGACTAAAAGCCCCTTGTCAGCCATCAGCCACCATGACAGCTTCCCCTAGGGACCAACAGCCCCTTTTCAGCCATCAGCCACCATGACAGCTGCCCCTAGGGACTAGCAGCCCCTTGATAGCCATCAGCCACCATGACAGCTGCCCCTTGCGACTAACAGCACCTTGTCAGCCATTAGCCACCAGGGCAGCTACTAACAGCCCGTTGTCAGACATCAGCCACCATGACAGCTGCCCCTAGGGACTAACAGCTCCTTGTCAGCAATATGCCACCATGGCAGCTGCCCCTATGGACTAAAAGCCCCTTGTCAGCCATCAGCCACCATGACAGCTGCCCCTATGGACTAAAAGCCCCTTGTCAGCCATCAGCCACCATGACAGCTTCCCCTAGGGACCAACAGCCCCTTTTCAGCCATCAGCCACCATGACAGCTGCCCCTAGGGACTAGCAGCCCCTTGATAGCCATCAGCCACCATGACAGCTGCCCCTTGGGACTAACAGCACCTTGTCAGCCATTAGCCACCAGGGCAGCTACTAACAGCCCGTTGTCAGACATCAGCCACCATGACAGCTGCCCCTAGGGACTAACAGCTCCTTGTCAGCAATATGCCACCATGGCAGCTGCCCCTAGGGACTAACAGCCCCTTGTCAGCCATAAGCCACCATGACAGCTGCCCCTAGGGACTAACATCCCCTTGACAGACATCAGCCACCATGACAGGTGCCTCATGGGACTAACAGCCCCTTGTCAGCCATCAGCCACCATGGCAACTGCCCCTAGGGACTAACAACCCCTCATCAGCCATCAGCCACCATGACAGCTGCCCCTAGCGACCAACAACCCCTTGTCAGACATCAGCCACCATGGCAGCTGCCCCCTAGGACCAACAGCCCCTTGTCAGCAATCAGCTGCCCCCTAAGGACCAACAGCCCCTAGTCAGCCATCAGCCACCATGACAGCTGCCCCCTAGGGATTAACAGCCCCTTGTCAGCCATCAGCCACCATGACAACTGCCCCCTAGGGCCCAACAGCCCCTTGTCAGCCATCAGACACCATGACAGCTGCCCCTTGGGACTAACAGCCCCTTGATAGCCATCAGCACACTGACAGCTGCCCCTAGGGACTAACAGCACCTTGTCAGCCATTAGCCACCAGGGCAGCTACTAACAGCCCCTAGTCAGCCATCAGCCATCATGACAGCTGCCCCTAGGGACTAACAGCCCCTTGATAGCCATCAGCCACCATGACAGCTGCCCCTAGGGACTAACAGCACCTTGTCAGCCATTAGCCACCATGACAGCTTCCCCTAGAGACAAACAGCACCTTTTCAGCCATCAGCCACCATGACAGCTGCCCCTAGGGACTAACAGCCCCTTGATAGCCATCAGCCACACTGACAGCTGCCCCTAGGGACTAACAGCACCTTGTCAGCCATTAGCCACCAGGGCAGCTACTAACATCCCCTTGTCAGACATCAGCCATCATGACAGCTGCCCCTAGGGACTAACAGCCCCTTGTCAGCAATATGCCACCATGGCAGCTGCCCCTAGGGACTAACAGCCCCTTGTCAGCCATAAGCCACCATGACAGCTGCCCCTAGGGACTAACAGCCCCTTGACAGACATCAGCCACCATGACAGGTGCCCCATGGGACTAACAGCCCTTGTCAGCCATCAGCCACCATGGCAACTGCCCCTAGGGACTAACAACCCCTTGTCAGCTGTCAGCCACCATGACAGCTGCCCCTTAGGGACTACGGTCAAGCAACCTACTCCTGCTTAATTCTCCTCTTATCAAAAAGACCAGACAAGGTGGCCGTGCCCTCTCTTCAGTGGGGCCAACTCTGTGGAACAACTTGCCCCTTAGCCTCAGACAGATCCCCAACCACCTTACATTTAGGAAAACACTAAAAACCAATCTGTTCACTGAAATATAAGCTTCAACATCTCCTCATTCTGCATCCTCAGTTCACCTGTATAGTGGTTACTCGTCACCTGTGCTTGCGGCCTTAGCGCGGAGATAACCCATTGGGTTCGATTCTGGCGCTATATAAGCATATAAAAACAAAAAACAAACAAAAACAGCCCCTTGTCAGCCATCGGCCACCATGACAGCCGCCCCTAGGGACTAACCGCCCCTTGTCAGCCATCAGCCACCGTGACAGCTGCCCCTAGGGTCTAACAGGCCCTTGTCAGCCATCAGCCACCATGACAGCTGCCCCTAGGGACCAACATCCCATTGTCAGCCATCAGCCACCATGACAGCTGCCACTAGGGACTAAAAGCCCCTTGTCAGCCATCCGCCACCATGACAGCTTCCCCTAGGGACCAACAGCCCCTTTTCAGCCATAAGCCACCATGACAGCTGCCCCTAGGGACTAACAGCCCCTTGACAGACATCAGCCACCATGGCAGGTGCCCCATGGGACTAACAGCCCCTTGTCAGCCATCAGCCACCATGGCAACTGCCCCTAGGGACTAACAACCCCTTGTCAGCTGTCAGCCACCATGACAGCTGCCCCTTAGGGACCAACAGCCCCTTGTCAGCCATCGGCCGCTACGAAAGCTGCCCCTAGTGACTAACAGCCCCTTGTCAGCCATCAGCCACCGTGACAGCTGCCCCTAGGGACCAACAGCCCCTTGTCAGCCATCAGCCACCATGACAGCTGCCCCTAGTGACCAACAGCCCCTTGTCAGCCATCAGCCACAGCAGCCCCGAGGGACCAACAGCCCCTTGTCAGCCATCAGCCCCCGCTGCCCCTAGGGACCAACAGCCCCTTGTCAGCCATCAGACACCAGGACAGCTGCCCCTAGGGACCAACAGCCCCTTGTCAGCCATCAGTCACCATGACAGCTGCCCCCAGGGACTAACAGCCCCTTGTCAGGCATCAGCCACCATGACAGCTGCCCCTAGGAACCAACAGACCCTTTTCAGCCATGAGCCAACATGACAGCTGCCCCTAGGGACCAACAGCCCCTTATCAGCCATCAGCCACCATGACAGCTGCCCCTAGCGACCAACAACCCCTTGTCAGCCATCAGCCACCATGACAGCTTCCCCCTTGGACCAACAGCCCCTCGTCAGTGATCAGCTGCCCCCTAGGGACCAACAGCCCCTTGTCAGCCTTCATCCACCATGACAGCTGCCCCCTAGGGATTAATAGCCCCTTGTCAGCCATCAGCCACCATGACAACTGCCCCCTAGGGACCAACAGCCCCTTGTCAGCCATCAGACACCATGACAGCTGCCCCCTAGGGACCAACAGCCCCTTGTCAGCCATCATCCACCATGACAGCTGCCCCCTAGGGACTAACAGCCCCTTGTCAGCCATCAGCCATCATGGCAGCTGCCCCTAGGGCCCAACAGCCCCTTGTCAGCCATCAGCCTGCATGACAGCTGCCCCTAGTGACCAACAGCCCCTTGTCAGCCATCAGCCACCATGACAGCTGCCCCTAGGGACTAACAGCCCCTTGTCAGCCATCATCCACCATGACAGCTGCCCCTAGGGACCAACAGCCCCTTGTTAACCATCACCCACTGCTGCCCCTATGGACCAAAAGCCCCTTGTCAGCCATCAGCCACCTTGGCAGCTGCCCGTAGGGACTAACAGCCCCTTGTCAGACATCAGCCACCAGGGCAGCTACTAACAGCCCCTGGTCAGCCATCAGCCACCACGACAACTGCCCCTATGGACTAACAGCCCCTTGTCAGCAATCAGCCACCATGACAGCTGCCCCCTAGGGACTAACAGCCTCTTGTCAGCCATCAGCCACCATGCCAGCTGCCCCCTAGGGACTAACAGCCCCTTGTCAGTCATCAGCCACCATGACAGCTGCCCCCTAGGGACTAACAGCCCCCTGTCAGCCATCAGACACCATGACAGCTGCCCCTAGGGACCAACAGCCCCTTGTCAGACACCATGACAGCTGCCCCTAGTGACCTACAGCCCCTTGTCAGCCAACAGCCTGCATGACGGCTGCCCCCTAGGAACTAACAGCCCCTTGTCAGCCATCAGACACCATGACAGCTGCCCCTAGGGACCAACAGCCCCTTGTCAGACACCATGACAGCTGCCCCTAGTGACCTACAGCCCCTTGTCAGCCATCATCCTGCATGACGGCTGCCCCCTAGGGACTAACAGCCCCTTGTCAGCCATCAGCCACCATGAAAGCTACCCCCTAGGGACTAACAGCCCCTTGTCAGCCATCAGCCACCATGACAGCTGCCCCTAGGGACTAACAGCCCCTTGATAGCCATCATCCACCATGACAGCTGCCCCTAGGGACTAACAGCACCTTGTCAGCCATTAGCCACCAGGGCAGCTACTAACAGCCCCTTGACAGACATCAGCCACCATGACAGCTGCCCCATGAGACTAACAGCCCCTTGTCAGCCACCAGCCACCATGGCAGCTGCCCCTAGGGACTAACAGCCCCTTGTCAGCTGTCAGCCACCATGACAGCTGCCCCATAGGGACCAACAGCCCCTTGTCAGCCATTGGCCACCATGACAGCTGCCCCTAGGGACTAACAGCCCCTTGTCAGCCATCAGCCACAATGACAGCTTCCCCTAGGAACAAACAGCCCCTTGTCAGCCATCGGCCACCATGACAGCTGCCCCTAGTGACCAACAGCCCCGTGTCAACCATCAGCCACAGCTGCCCCTAGGGACCAACAGCCCCTTGTCAGCCATCCGCCCCCGCTGCCCCTAGGGACCAACAGCTCCTTGTCAGCCATCAGCCACCAGGACAGCTGCCCCTAGGGACCAACAGCCCCATTTCAGCCATCAGCCACCATGACAGCTGCCCCCTAGGGACCAACAGCCCCTTGTCAGCCATCAGCCACCATGACAGCTGCCCCTAGGGACCAATAGCCCCTTGTCAGCCATCAGCCACCATGACAGCTGCCCCTAGGGACAAACAGCCACGTGTCAGCCATCAGCCACCGTGATAGCTGCCCCTAGGGACTAACAGCCCCTTGTCAGACATCAGCCACCATGACAGCTGCCCCATGGGAGTAACAGCCCCTTGTCAATCATCAGCAACCATAGCAGCTGCCCCTAGGGACTAACATCCCCTTGTTAGCCATCAGCCACCAGGAGAGCTGCCCTGTAGGGACCAACAGTCCCCTTGACAGCCATCAGCCACCATGAGAGCTGCCCCTAGGGACTAACAGCCCCTTGTCAGCCATCAGTCACCATGACAGCTGCCCCTAGGGACCAACAGCCCCTTGTCAGCCATCAGCCAGGATGACAGCTGCCCCTAGGGACCAACAGCACCTCGTCAGCCATCAGCCACCATGACAGCTGGCACTAGGGACTATCAGGCACTTGTCAGCCATCAGCCAGAATGACAGCTGCCCCTAGGGACTAGCAGCCCCTTGTCAGACATCAGCCACCACGACATTTGCCCCATGGGACTAACAGCCCCTTGTCAGCCATCAGCCACCATAGCAGCTGCCCCTAGGGACTAACAGCCCCTTGCCAGCCATCAGCCACCATGACAGCTGCCTGTAGGGACCAACAGCCCCTTGTCAGTCATCAGCCACCGCTGCCCCTAGGGACCAACAGGCCCTTGTCAGCCATCAGCCACCATGACAGCTGCCCCCTAGGGACTAACAGCCCCTTGTCAGACATCAGCCACCATAACAGCTGCCCCTAGGGACTAACAGACCCTTGATAGCCATCAGCCACCACGACAGCTTCCCCTAGGGACTAACAGCACCTTGTCAGCCGTTAGCCACCGGGGCAGCTACTAACAGCCCCTTGTCAGACATCAGCCACCATGACAGCTGCCCCTAGGGACTAACAGCCCCTTGTCAGCAATATGCCACCATGGCAGCTGCCCCTAGGGACTAACAGCCCCTTGTCAGCCATAAGCCACCATGACAGCTGCCCCTAGGGACCAACAGCCCCTTGTCAGCCATCAGCTACCATTACAGGGGCCCCTAGGGACTAACAGCCCCTTCTGAGCCATCAGCCACCATGACTGCTACCCCCTAGGGACTAACAGCACTTTGTCAGTCATCAGCGACCATGACAGCTGCCCCCTAGGGACTATCAGCCCCTTGTCAGACATCAGCCACCATGACAGCTGCCCCATGGGACTAACAGCCCCTTGTCAGCCATCAGCCATCAGCCACCATGACAGCTGCCCCTAGGGACCAACAGCCTCTTGTTAGCCATCAGCCACCATGACAGCTGCCGCTAGTGACCAACAGCCCCTTGTCAGCCATCAGCCACCATGGCGGCTGCCCCCTAGGGACCAACAGCCCCTTTTCAGCCATCAGCCACCATAAAAACTGCCCCTAGGGACCAACAGCCCTTGTCATCCATCAGCCACCGTGACAGCTGCCCCTAGGGACCAACAGCCCCTTGTCAGCCATCAACCACCATAACATCTGCCCCTAGGGACTAACAGCCCCGTGACAGACATCAGCCACCATTAGAGCTGCCTGTAGGGACCAACAGCCCCTTGTCAGTCATCAGCCACCGCTGCCCCTAGGGACCAACAGGCCCTTGTCAGCCATCAGCCACCATGGCAGCTGCCCCTACGGACCAACATCCCCTTGTCAGCCAACAGCCACCATGACAGCTGCCCCTAGGGACTAAAAGCCCCTTGTCAGCCATCAGCCACCATGACAGCTGCCCCTAGGGACTAACAGCCCCTTGTCAGCCATCAGCCACCATGACAGCTGCCCCTAGGGACCAACAGCCCCTTGTCAGTCATCAGCCACCGCTGCCCCTAGGGACCAACAGGCCCTTGTCAGCCATCAGCCACCATGACAGCTGCCCATAGGGACCAACATCCCCTTGTCAGCCATCAGCCACCATGACAGCTGTCCCTAGGGACTAAAAGCCCCTTGTCAGCCATCAGCCACCATGACAGCTTCCCCTAGGGACCAACAGCCCCTTTTCAGCCATCAGCTACCATGACAGGGGCCCCTAGGGACTAACAGCCCCTTCTGTGCCATCAGCCACCATGACAGCTACCCCCTAGGGACTAACATCGCTTTGTCAGTCATCAGCGACCATGACAGCTTCCCCCTAGGGACTAACAGCCCCTTTTCAGACATCAGCCACCAGGGAAGCTACTAAAAGCCCCTTGTCAGCCATTAGCCACAATGACAGCTGCCCCTAGGGACCAACAGCCCCTTGTCAGCCATCAGCCACCATGACAGCTGCCCCTAGGGACTAACAGCCCCTTGTCAGCCATCAGCCACCATGAAAGCTGACCCTAGTGACTAACAGCCCCTTGTCAGCCATCAGCCACCATGACAGCTGCCTGTAGGGACCAACAGCCTTTGTCAGTCATCAGCCACCGCTGCCCCTAGGGACCAACAAGCCCTTGTCAGCCATCAGCCACCATGACAGCTGCCCCTAGGGACCAACATCCCCTTGTCAGCCATCAGCCACCATGACAGCTGTCCCTAGGGACTAAAAGCCCCTTGTCAGCCATCAGCCACCATGACAGCTTCCCCTAGGGACCAACAGCCGCTTTTCAGCCATCAGCCACCATGACAGCTGCCCCTAGGGACTAACAGCCCCTTGATAGCCATCAGCCACCATGACAGCTGCCCCTAGGGACTAACAGCACCTTGTCAGCCATTAGCCACCAGGGCAGCTACTAACAGCCCCTTGTCAGACATCAGCCACCATGGCAGCTGCCCCTAGGGACTAACAGCCCCTTGTCAGCCATAAGCCACCATGACCACTGCCCCTAGGGACTAACAGCCCCTTGACAGACATCAGCCACCATGACAGGTGCCCCATGGGACTAACAGCCCCTTGTCAGCCATCAGCCACCATGGCAACTGCCCCTAGGGACTAACAACCCCTTGTCAGCTGTCAGCCACCATGACAGCTGCCCATTAGGGACCAACAGCCCCTTGTCAGCCATCAGCCCCCATGACAGGTGCCCCTAGGGACCAACAGGCCCTTGTCAGCCATCAGCCACCATGACAGCTGCCCCTAGGGACCAATATCCCCTTGTTATGTTTTGTTATGTTATGATATTAAGGTATTTATTGAGCGCACTATCACTGATTAGTTTCTTGGCGCTGAGGTCAACAGTAACATAGACATGGGTGAGAGGTGGAGAGTTATTTAAATGCTAGTCTGAAGAGCCAGGTCTTCAAGGCTTTCCGGAAAGAGAGGAGATCTTGACAATTCCGGATCTCCAGAGGGAAGGTGTTCCACAAGCAGGGGGCAAGTGTTGCAAACCTACGGCCACCAGCACGCTTGAGTTTGAAAGGGAGAGTCTGGAGGAGGCCCTGGTGGAGTGAGCGGAGGTTGCGAGATGGTACGTATCTGGTGATTAGTTGGTCGATAAATTTAGGGCTTTTGCCGTACAAGGATTTAAAGATCATGCAACCTGCTTTAAAGACACAGCGTTCAGTGACCGGAAGCCAATGCAGTTTATTGAGTAGGGGAGTAGCTGCATGCCACCTCGGTTACTTCAAAATCAACCTCGCGGCATAGTTCTGTACCATCTGGAGACGTTTAAGTAGGTAGTTGGGAAGATTCAGGTAAATGGCATTCGCGTAATCCAGATGGGACAGAACAGTGGCGATCACAACCTGGGTGATTGCCTCCGACGTGAGTAACCGCCGGACCTTCCGGATTTTTTTAATGTCAAAGTATGTTTATTGAGTTTTAAAACAGAAAAAAAAACAGGCATGGCATAGCAATGGACAATCAACAGGCAAGTTAGGCAAGCGAGACAGACAGACACGTCTTCTCTAACAAGCGGTAGGTGAGCAGGATGAGCATGCCCAGATGGAAAGGTGGTGCCCGGAGGTCGAGAGAAGCCCCTAGTCGGGGCAACAAGGAAACAAGCCAGCCCTATGAACCCGCCTCCCCCCCAAAACACCCAACTTTAACGCCCCCCCCACCCCACCAGTACGCCAGTCGTCCATAGTAATCGTGTGAGTTGTAGCTAGTCTAAATGTATCAGGGTGCCTCTGGTCGCGTTCGGTCCACAATGCAGTCTGTGAGTCGTAGAATACGAAGGTATTTCGGGCAGGTGATTTCGTGGAATTCCCTGGAGAGCAACGTCAGGAGCGGCTGCCAAGTGGTGCGGAATGCGTCAGTGGTATGTGTGAGTGTGGCCTGGATCCGTTCCATGCCCAACGTGAACCACAGCTTGTGTAGCCAGCCAGTGTGGGTGGGTGGGATAGTGGAGCCCCATAGCGACAGGACGTGTTGCGAAGCTGCCTGCATTGCAATGCCCATCTGTTTGCCGCGAGTTGATCTCAGGGGGAATGTAAGTGCATTAGGAAGCCCTAAGAGTGTGTAAGCTGGGAAGCGTGGGATCTCGGTGTCGAACGTGGAGTCAATATCGTCCAGGACGACCTTCCAGTACTCCTGCAAGGCGGGACATTCCCACAGGAGATGAGTCAGTGTACCCCGGCTGCCACATCCTCTCCAACACAGCGCGCTACGGGCCGGGTTGCCTTGATTGAGTCTCGCTGGGGTAAGGTGCCAGTAGATAGCCAATTTGATCGCCGATTCCCTGGCTTTGGTATTGCGGGTAGTGTGGGCGGCCCTGTAATATATGTGGTTCCATTCAATTGAGGAAAGAGGTCTTCCAAGTTCTGCTTCCCAACGCCGCTGTCCAGCGGTCTTAGCAGGGTCAGCAGCAGGGGAGAGCATCCGATAGAGGTCTGAGATGAGATGTTTATCTGAGTCCTTGGACACGAGCCAGCGTTCGAACGGTGTCATTTGCCGGCCCACCAGAGGGGCAACGTCCGGGCTCAAGAGCCAATGGCGGATTTGGAAATATTGAAACATGTGAGGGCCATCCACTCCATAGTCTTGCGAGATGTCGGCTAGAGAGAGGAACCCCTCCATATCAAAGAGGTGCCCAGCTGATCGGCAAGGCGTGTCACGCCATTGCTGGAAAGCTCGGGTGTCTGTGCCGGGTGGGAATGCGGGGGTTGTCAAAGAGCGGGGTAAGTGGGGACGGGAAGGTCGTGAGGCCCCGTTTGACCGCTACCATGTCCCAGGTCGCCATAGTGGTCCGAGTGATAGGGGAGCGGAGGAGATAACGGGGCCTGTGCTGGCGAGCGAGAAACGGTATCTTCCACAGGGAGGTCTGTGCCATGGCCCTGTCCTGAAAGAGCCATCTCTTCTCTGATTCGGGCCGGTACCACTCCACCAGATATCGAATTTGCGAGGCCTGGAAGTATTGCAGCAGGTTTGGGATCCCGAGGCCGCCCTCGTCTACAGTCCTGTGCGCTACTTGTCGATGGAGTCTGGCGCGTTTCCTCTCCCACACAAATTGGTGAAGATCATGTTGGAGGTCAGCTAGCATTCCCATTGGCGGCGACACTGGGAGGGTCTGAAAGATGTATAATATTTTGGGTAGGACCGACATCTTTATCGCCGCGATCCTCCCGAGTAAGGAGAGGGGTTGCTTTGACCAACGCGCGAGATCAGCCCGGATCTGAGATGATAAGGTAGAGTAGTTGTGATTAACCGTCGAGATCGTGGAGGAGGTCAGGGTAATCCCCAGGTATGGCAGTCGAGTAGTGGACCGCAGTTGACACCCGAAGTTAGGCGGTGGGATGTTGGGAAGAGCATGGCTGCCAAGGGGCAGTATCAGGGATTTCCCCTGGTTGACCTTGAAACCTGACACCGCGCAGAAGTGCTCCAGCTCCTCCAAAAGCGCCGGTATGGAGCTAGATGGGCGGTCTAAAGCGGCGATTATGTCGTCTGCGTACAGTCCCACCACGTGGGGCTCGTTGCCGAAAGACATTCCTATAATGTGGGGATTATCGCGAATCTTCTGCGCTAAGGGCTCCACGTATAGAGCAAATAGGAGGGGCGAGAGGGGACACCCCTGGCGGGTTCCCCTCTGTATCTCGAATGGGTCGGACTTGAGGCCACCCAGCCGGACACGTGCCAACGGACGGTGGTAGCAGCTCGCGATCCAGGCCTGAAACCGGTCGCCCAGGTGGTAGCGCCGCAGCACAGCTTGCAAGTAGGTCCAGTCGACACGGTCGAAAGCCTTCTCTGCATCGATGGCTAATAGGGCAGAGTCGGAGACCTGAAAATGAGCTTTGTCCACGAGGTGCAGGAGTCTTTTGGTATTGTCACTGCACTGGCGGTTCGGGACAAAGCCCGATTGGTCCGGTTCGAGAATGCCCGGGAGGCAGGGGCCCAGGCGAGCCGCCAGTACTCCCGTAAACAGCTTCAGATCTAGATTGAGTAAGGAGATGGGGCGGAATGCAGAGCAGTGCGTTGGGGGTTTGCCCGGCTTAGGCAGGACCACAATGTCGGCTGCAAGCATATCGGGCGGGATGGAGCTCGGCCCTTCAAAGGAATTAAATAGCCTGGCGAGGACAGGCGCTAGGACATGGCCGAAGGATTTATAAAAGCCCGATGAGAAGCCATCAGGGCCCGGGGATTTAAGCGGACGGAGGCGTGCAATTGCAGCGAGGATCTCGTCGGGGCGAATGGGGGCATCAAGGGTTTCCACGTTCGCCGGACATAACGGCGTGATATCGGCCAATTGCAAGTAGTTGTCAATGGCTGACGGTGACGCCTTATCCGTGCTATATAGAGAGGCATAGTAGGAGCGAAAGGCCGAGGCGATCTGTGCGTCCTCGGTAACTGCATCGCCGGCGGCGTCTAGCAGCGTCGTGATTTTGGAGCGTTGGAGTTTGGCTTTCAAGGCGCTGGCCAGGAGCCGGCCGGTGCGATTGCCCCCCACGTAGTACGTGTGACGGAGGCGAAGAGCAGCAAATTCTGCCCTGTCGGTGTCGAGGCTAGCCAACTGAGCCCGGGTGGCTTTAAGTTGGCACCAGATTCTTGGGGCGCCAGTGCGGCTGTAAACTCTCTCCAACTCCGCGACTTTGTCGGAGAGGTCGCTCCTTTTTTCTTTGCGAAGTTTGGCATCTGCAGCTGATATCGCTATCAGCTCCCCCCTAACGACAGCTTTCAAAGCTCCCCACAAGGACGACATCGACACATCAGGGGTGTCGTTGGTGGTTAAATAGTCCGAGATGCATTTATGAAGTTGGCGGGTTACCGCCGGTTTTTGTAAGAGGGTTTCGTTAAGCCTCCACGACCCCGGAGCGCGCGGCGAACTGGGCACGTTAAGCGTCAGTTCCACTGCTTGATGGTCGGAGAGTAAGTAAGGAGAAGGGGTCCCAGTAGCAAAGGAACATAAAAACACACAATTGAAAAATAATCAAGACCACATTGTTTACTTCACAATGGGAATGCGTATCGAATATGCAGAGATAAATATACACAATAATAAATCACTCGTTTGGATGGTGCCCCAAAGAGGGAAAGGGGAAGGGATGGTGTAGTGAAAGTGGGGAATTAGTGAGGAAGAAAGTGGCGATTCATAAGTGACAGTAAAATCAACAATTGTCAATCGTTTGACAGAGTTACACACTATGTACAGCAAAAATAAGACACAAAATGTTCATAAGAATGTTCGAAAAAAGGTCATCCTCCAAGTTGTCCAATAAATGTAGACAGTGGGGAATGGAGATGACACACGGAAATGGATATCGACGTTTCGACCCTCAGGGATGCAGATATCAGTGGTTATCTTGCTGGGGGGTCTTCATCAGGACTGGAGGGACACACAACCTAGTAGATATATAGAAATATATATACGTTGTGAATACGGGATAAAACTCCCTGTATATAGTTCAAACAAAGTAGCACATCACCACACTGGGGTTAGGATGAAGTAAATGAATTAAAATCCCATACATTTGGTTGGGACACTATAACTGCTAACACTCGCGTTATATTGGGGTGTCAGTATAAATTTACACTGGTCATGAGCAAGTGGCAAAAAGCTAGATCCAACAGGGTGGATGGGGGCACGATGGCACTAGGATGGTTGGTGCCGGATAGGGCCTGATAAACAGAGTGCCAGACCAAGGAAAGGCCAAAAGGACAATGGGGACTGCATTAGAATGTATATATACCGGACTTGCAATGTAGAGGTAGGAATAGGAAGGACTTACCACGGTAGTGGTATCTGCAGGACCGAATCAATTGGGCAGAGAGAACCACAGGATGATCTGTGGAATAAATACATCCAAGGTTGAAATGCGTACCTTGCAAACTGCAGGGCGAAGATGGGTGGTGGTGGTTGGAAAAACTCACCGTCGTAGGCACCGAACGTGGTAAGGTGGTACCGGATAGAGAATGGAGTAGTGGATACCTTCGTGGTACACTTCTATCTAAAAATGAGGTAGAGGTGTATTAGGGAAAATGGCGCGAATGGCGTCAGCAAAGTGAATGGGGCAGAAAGGAAGGGATACGGACTTACCCCGATATCATGAAACGGACGAATCCGGCGAAGGTAATTGAATGAGACAGTCAGGTAGCTCGACAATGGCGGCCTAGTGGGGAAAACATGAATTGCATAATGAATTATCGGTGTATGTCGTGCGGACACACAGACATATGAGCAACCAGTCGCAGTCTGGCACAACAAGCGCACTGCTTAACGGTCTAGGAATGAATCCGTCTCCGAGCGCGGATTGGCGTCTCAAAGGCGGTGCGGGTTACCGGGATCAGTCAGGTAGGGAAGCTCGCAAGAGGCGGTCTCCTGGGGAAAACATGGAGTACATTGTAAAATATCGGTGTAGGTCGTGTGAGCGCACAAACACCTGAAAACCTGCTGCAGTTTTGCATACCAAGACCCCTGCTTGCTGCTTACCGATCTTGGAATGAATCCGTCTCAGATCGCGGGTTGGCGTCTCAAAGGCGGTGCGGGTTTCCGGGATTGCTGAAATCACCGTGGCAACACAGTCACGTGGTAGAGTCACATGGTGTGGACGTAAGCAAACTGGATGTCGTTGCTAAGCAACATATAAACAAAAAAACGTTGCATAAAACGATCTTTGCCCAGTACTCCCCTATGCAGGGTCCATGTCCTTGGCATTTGTTCATACCGACAATCTGCGTCAGAGTCACCATTCTTACACATTGCCTCTCTGAGCTCAGCCTCGCTAGCCACCACGGAGGATGTCTACCATGTTTTTTGTTTATATGTTGCTTAGCAACGACATCCAGTTTGCTTACGTCCACACCATGTGACTCTACCACGTGACTGTGTTGCCACGGTGATTTCAGCAATCCCGGAAACCCGCACCGCCTTTGAGACGCCAACCCGCGATCTGAGACGGATTCATTCCAAGATCGGTAAGCAGCAAGCAGGGGTCTTGGTATGCAAAACTGCAGCAGGTTTTCAGGTGTTTGTGCGCTCACACGACCTACACCGATATTTTACAATGTACTCCATGTTTTCCCCAGGAGACCGCCTCTTGCGAGCTTCCCTACCTGACTGATCCCGGTAACCCGCACCGCCTTTGAGACGCCAATCCGCGCTCGGAGACGGATTCATTCCTAGACCGTTAAGCAGTGCGCTTGTTGTGCCAGACTGCGACTGGTTGCTCATATGTCTGTGTGTCCGCACGACATACACCGATAATTCATTATGCAATTCATGTTTTCCCCACTAGGCCGCCATTGTCGAGCTACCTGACTGTCTCATTCAATTACCTTCGCCGGATTCGTCCGTTTCATGATATCGGGGTAAGTCCGTATCCCTTCCTTTCTGCCCCATTCACTTTGCTGACGCCATTCGCGCCATTTTCCCTAATACACCTCTACCTCATTTTTAGATAGAAGTGTACCACGAAGGTATCCACTACTCCATTCTCTATCCGGTACCACCTTACCACGTTCGGTGCCTACGACGGTGAGTTTTTCCAACCACCACCACCCATCTTCGCCCTGCAGTTTGCAAGGTACGCATTTCAACCTTGGATGTATTTATTCCACAGATCATCCTGTGGTTCTCTCTGCCCAATTGATTCGGTCCTGCAGATACCACTACCGTGGTAAGTCCTTCCTATTCCTACCTCTACATTGCAAGTCCGGTATATATACATTCTAATGCAGTCCCCATTGTCCTTTTGGCCTTTCCTTGGTCTGGCACTCTGTTTATCAGGCCTTATCCGGCACCAACCATCCTAGTGCCATCGTGCCCCCATCCACCCTGTTGGATCTAGCTTTTTGCCACTTGCTCATGACCAGTGTAAATTTATACTGACACCCCAATATAACGCGAGTGTTAGCAGTTATAGTGTCCCAACCAAATGTATGGGATTTTAATTCATTTACTTCATCCTAACCCCAGTGTGGTGATGTGCTACTTTGTTTGAACTATATACAGGGAGTTTTATCCCGTATTCACAACGTATATATATTTCTATATATCTACTAGGTTGTGTGTCCCTCCAGTCCTGAAGAAGACCCCCCAGCAAGATAACCACTGATATCTGCATCCCTGAGGGTCGAAACGTCGATATCCATTTCCGTGTGTCATCTCCATTCCCCACTGTCTACATTTATTGGACAACTTGGAGGATGACCTTTTTTCGAACATTCTTATGAACATTTTGTGTCTTATTTTTGCTGTACATAGTGTGTAACTCTGTCAAACGATTGACAATTGTTGATTTTACTGTCACTTATGAATCGCCACTTTCTTCCTCACTAATTCCCCACTTTCACTACACCATCCCTTCCCCTTTCCCTCTTTGGGGCACCATCCAAACGAGTGATTTATTATTGTGTATATTTATCTCTGCATATTCGATACGCATTCCCATTGTGAAGTAAACAATGTGGTTTCAATTTATGTGGTCTTGATTATTCTTCAATTGTGTGTTTTTATGTTCCTTTGCTACTGGGACCCCTTCTCCTTACTTACTTAACTACCCAGGTCCCCGTACCTTCCATTGGGTCAACCCCCCCTACTAATATTCTACTTCGAGCAGAAGCTTTTCTGCGAGGTTTCTCTTCATGTTCAATTCATTTGAGCTTAGCACATCATGGCCGAATTGCTTTCCTACTCTGAGGAATATATAGATAAGCTACTTGAAGATCAAAATAATTTGTTCATCTCTTCCGATATTCCCACGATCGATTTCACACTGAAGGATAAGATCTCCAGACTAGAGCGTTTGGAGAAGAAGCTGATCCGGACTCGGTGGCATGGTCACCTGCTAACCAGGTACCTTAAGGAAAACGTCATCCCGATTGGACTGCAAATCAAGATTGAGCCAGCCATCTTCGTCGAGGTACCCAAATTCAGGGAGGGTTTCAGTCACGTGGCCAATAACTGCAGCCGTCACTGGATGGTCCTCGGCGTTGAAACTGCCGCGGACCAAGTCAAACTAATCACTGCGGAAATTAGCACTTTAAAAGCTGAGATTACCGCTGATCCTAACTTTGAAAGTGCCAAAGAAACTATCACCAACCTACACACCTCACTCCACGACTTCGACTTAACAACTCAGAACCGCAAACTGGAGAAACTTGCACGGGACATTAGATTGTACGATAAGAAGAAAACATATCCGTACCTCCAAGAGGATCATTTCAAGCAAGACAACCAAGGAAGATTCCTTAACCGCGGCCGAGGATCGGCCAGAGGCAGACGGAACTACTACACCTTTTCCGACTCCTCTTACAGCTCGGAAGGCGAACAAGAGCTACCCGGTCCTAGCTATCAACAAAACTATTCGGACCCTGGTTACCACCAGCAATACCAGTCCACTCCTTTTTTAGGGCAACGCCAGGGCACATGGCGCCCACCACGAGGCAGAGGCAATTTCTGGCCGCGCGGCCAACAACGTGGATCTCACCAGAACACCAACACCTGGAATGGAGGTCGTGGCCAACAACAACAAAAACAAGTACATTTCCAGTCGGAGCCTCAGCACGGGGAACGTGTCACCCGCAACAAGACTTACAGATGGTAGCCGACATCAACACATCAGAGGTACCAACCCACCCTCGGCTACGCCTTCTGGGAGGAGCTCCTCCAGACTCAGCCAGCCCTGTTGTCAATATATCGAAGGAAACTCTAAATGACGATGAAATCAAAATATTGGAAAAAGGCCTTTCCTATGTCCCTACCAGCCACCCTGATTCTTTTGCGATTCGCACTGAACTATTCAAATTCTTTCGCAAAATCAGATTGAAATATTTCTTCAGAAATTCTGCACCCAGTGTACAATCATCTGTTACTGGCCTTAGACCTCCGTCGACCTTTGTTCCTTTCAGCACTGCTATGTCACACAAGATTTTGGCATACGAATCAGTTGTACTACGGGACGTCCTGCAACTTCTAGGAACCAAAGGCTACACCAGATTCAACACCAGTAAAAATGAAAAATTGGCCCTACAATCATTATCTCAGAACACCAAATTTGTCATCAAACCGGCCGATAAGGGTGGTGCCATTGTGGTACAGGATACCAGCTCTTACGAACTAGAAATTCTCCGCCAACTAAATGACGGCACCAGTTACCATCTTTTACGAGCAGACCCGTCCCAGGCAATTGCACGTGAAATTCTTGAAATCACAACAGCTGGCTTAGACCAAGGTTTCTTATCCGAACTTGAGTTCAAGTTTCTGAACAAACCACACCCACGGCTGGCAACCATTTACACCTTACCCAAGATACATAAATCGATGGTTGACCCCCCTGGTAGACCTATAGTATCTGGTTGTGGCTCGATCCTTGAGCCTTTGGGACAATACATCGACTTTTTTCTGAAGCCCATTGCAGAGGCCACTCCGGCCTATCTGCGTGACACAATGCACACCATAAACATCGTGGAACGACTACCCTTTGATGTGAACCAACAACTTTTAGCTACATGCGACGTCGTGTCACTGTACACATGTATCCCTCAACATGAAGCCCTAATGGTTATTGCTCGCTGCTTGCATCGACGACCTTCCCCTGTCCAAGTACCTACGGAGTTTATAGTGGCTCTGCTACGCATAGCAATGACGAAGAACTTTTTTATTTTCAAGGATAAATTTTATATGCAAACATCGGGAGTAGCCATGGGAGCGCCTTTTGCCCCGGACGTAGCCATTTTATACATGGCTGCCTTCGAACAGGACACGGTACTTAATTCCATCAATCCATTCAGAGACCATCTTGGTCTCTGGATGAGATACATAGACGACATCTTACTGATCTGGCAAGGCAATTTGGAACAACTGATGAGGTTTTTTGAATGGCTGAATGCTCAGTCCCAATTTTTAAAATTCACCATTCAATCTGACAACCACCAAATTGATTTTTTGGATCTCACTATCTATGAGAACACAGGGCACTTATTGACCAGACTTTACCGCAAACCTGCCGAAAGGAATTCCCTTCTGCACTACGGCAGTCACCACCCTCGAGCACTGCGGGATAACCTGCCATTCGGGCAATTTCTACGCCTACGCCGAAATTGTTCCACCAAAGAACACTATTTTACCGAATCAGAAGATCTCAAGCAGAGACTCCTAAGCAGAGGCTACCCAAAACAGTTGGTCAAGAGGGCGAGAAAAAGAGCCTGGTTCTACCCTCGTGAGGAGTTACTGGTGCCCAAAACCGACAATGATCAGACTGAACAGAGACTTGTATGCGTTACTACGTTTAACACCAAAAGCAATAAAATAAAACGCATCATCAACAACCATTGGAAATTGATATCGGATGACATCCAGCAAACAGAACTACCATTACATGCTTTCAAAAAAGCACGGAGTGTTAAAGATCATGTGGTCCGCTCTCTCCTCAGGACCCCTGAGGCCCCCACCATTAACACCATGTGGAACCTACCTCCTATCCTGGGCCACTTTCGATGTGGGTGTTGTAAAGCTTGTGACAGTACAATACAGACCAAAGAATTCACATATCGCCATCACAAGATCCCACTCAAGAGTCACACAAATTGCAACACGGTCAATGTCATCTATGCCATCCTATGTCCGTGTAATTTGTTATACATTGGTCAGACTCAGCAGAAAGCCAAAACCAGGATACTCCAACACATGAGCAGAATTCGCTGCCAAGTCCAAGGTGCCCCCATGGTCGACCATTTCTCCTCAGCAGGTCACTCTCCTGAATGTATGAAATGGGTGATCATTGAACGAGCCATACTGGGACCCCGGGGCGGGAACATTGCAGACATCCTAAACACACGTGAACTTAGATGGATGCTGACCTTTGACTCAATCGAATCAGGGCTCAATGAACAAGACAGTTCCTTTTCGCAATTGGCTTGTCTGACTTAGTGTTTCTCCTGGTCTGATTCACAGTGGCCTTTACCCGCATGTGCGAGGTGCGCCACCACTCTGTATGCTCCAGCATTGGTTTTTTGTATTCGTTCATGGCCTTTACCCGCTTGTGTGTGGTACACCGACTGTATCTATGCTATTTAAGTATATTAGCGGTGTTTAACATCTTCACTGTGTATTTTATTGTTCCATCTATTGTGTGCACTATCCGATTATTTCATACTGTGGAGCTAACTATGACACAATCTCCCTGTGTTTACTCATCCGCCCGATTTACCTCCGGTACCTTTTTAATTACACGGACCTTTGCTTTGCACCCCCTTGTGACTTGATCTGTCCACGTCTGTTGACTCATCTGTCCACTTAATAAACGGTACTTCCGTTGCATAAAACGATCTATGCCCAGTACTCCCCTAAGCAGGGTCCATGTCCTTGGCATTTGTTCATACCGACAATCTGCGTCAGAGTCACCATTCTTACACATTGCCTCTCTGAGCTCAGCCTCGCTAGCCACCACGGAGGATGTCTACCATGTTTTTTATTTATATGTTGCTTAGCAACGACATCCAGTTTGCTTACGTCCACACCATGTGACTCTACCACGTGACTGTGTTGCCACGGTGATTTCAGCAATCCCGGAAACCCGCACCGCCTTTGAGACGCCAACCCGCGATCTGAGACGGATTCATTCCAAGATCGGTAAGCAGCAAGCAGGGGTCTTGGTATGCAAAACTGCAGCAGGTTTTCAGGTGTTTGTGCGCTCACACGACCTACACCGATATTTTACAATGTACTCCATGTTTTCCCCAGGAGACCGCCTCTTGCGAGCTTCCCTACCTGACTGATCCCGGTAACCCGCACCGCCTTTGAGACGCCAATCCGCGCTCGGAGACGGATTCATTCCTAGACCGGTAAGCAGTGCGCTTGTTGTGCCAGACTGCGACTGGTTGCTCATATGTCTGTGTGTCCGCACGACATACACCGATAATTCATTATGCAATTCATGTTTTCCCCTCTAGGCCGCCATTGTCGAGCTACCTGACTGTCTCATTCAATTACCTTCGCCGGATTCGTCCGTTTCATGATATCGGGGTAAGTCCGTATCCCTTCCTTTCTGCCCCATTCACTTTGCTGACGCCATTCGCGCCATTTTCCCTAATACACCTCTACCTCATTTTTAGATAGAAGTGTACCACGAAGGTATCCACTACTCCATTCTCTATCCGGTACCACCTTACCACGTTCGGTGCCTACGACGGTGAGTTTTTCCAACCACCACCACCCATCTTCGCCCTGCAGTTTGCAAGGTACGCATTTCAACCTTGGATGTATTTATTCCACAGATCATCCTGTGGTTCTCTCTGCCCAATTGATTCGGTCCTGCAGATACCACTACCGTGGTAAGTCCTTCCTATTCCTACCTCTACATTGCAAGTCCGGTATATATACATTCTAATGCAGTCCCCATTGTCCTTTTGGCCTTTCCTTGGTCTGGCACTCTGTTTATCAGGCCTTATCCGGCACCAACCATCCTAGTGCCATCGTGCCCCCATCCACCCTGTTGGATCTAGCTTTTTGCCACTTGCTCATGACCAGTGTAAATTTATACTGACACCCCAATATAACGCGAGTGTTAGCAGTTATAGTGTCCCAACCAAATGTATGGGATTTTAATTCATTTACTTCATCCTAACCCCAGTGTGTTGATGTGCTACTTTGTTTGAACTATATACAGGGAGTTTTATCCCGTATTCACAACGTATATATATTTCTATATATCTACTAGGTTGTGTGTCCCTCCAGTCCTGATGAAGACCCCCCAGCAAGATAACCACTGATATCTGCATCCCTGAGGGTCGAAATGTCGATATCCATTTCCGTGTGTCATCTCCATTCCCCACTGTCTACATTTATTGGACAACTTGGAGGATGACCTTTTTTCGAACATTCTTATGAACATTTTGTGTCTTATTTTTGCTGTACATAGTGTGTAACTCTGTCAAACGATTGACAATTGTTGATTTTACTGTCACTTATGAATCGCCACTTTCTTCCTCACTAATTCCCCACTTTCACTACACCATCCCTTCCCCTTTCCCTCTTTGGGGCACCATCCAAACGAGTGATTTATTATTGTGTATATTTATCTCTGCATATTCGATACGCATTCCCATTGTGAAGTAAACAATGTGGTTTCAATTTATGTGGTCTTGATTATTTTTCAATTGTGTGTTTTTATGTTCCTTTGCTACTGGGACCCCTTCTCCTTACTTACTTAACTACCCAGGTCCCCGTACCTTCCATTGGGTCAACCCCCCCTACTAATATTCTGATGGTCGGAGAGGGCAGCCGGGACAATTGACACCGTGGTGACGTGGGGAATGAGGGTCGATGAGCCCATGAAGTGGTCTATGCGTGCGTAAGTGTGGTGTACGTGGGAGTAGAATGTGTATTGCGTTGTAAGTGGGTGTGCGTGTCTCCAAAGGTCCGAGATGTCTCTATCATGCAACCAAGTGGTGCCCTTCTGCGAAATCGCCCCCGTGTCTCCGTAACGGTGCCCCGATCTATCCTTGACTGTGTCCATGACGAGGTTAAGGTCCCCCCCTAGGAGCATGTATGTGTGAGGTGCTTGAAGCGTTTCTGAGATTGCGGATAGCAAGAAGGGTTCCTGACCTGTATTGGGGGAGTAGATGGAGCCAATCGCGTAGGTGGTGTTGCCTATCAGGAAAGCGTGGGCTAGAAGGCGTCCCTTAATTTCCCCTATTTTGGCCCCTACCTTGCCTTTGAAGCGCCGCGATATGAGTATAGCCACCCCAGCTTTCTTTGATGGGAGAGAGGAGAAGAGTTGCTGTGGGAAAGCGCGGGAGCGCAGCCGGTGCCAGTCCTTGGCCAAGAGGTGGGTTTCTTGCAGCAGGCAGACGTCGGCCTCAGAATTCTCTAGGTAGGAGATGATAGCCCTGCGCTTAATCGGGTTATTGAGTCCCTTAACATTAAGAGACAGGATTTTGAGCGTGTCAGCCATCGCCGGGGCACCCAGGGGCGAGCGGGCTCAGTAGTGCAGGGCGCTGCGCAGTGGTGGAAAACGTGGGCAAACCCTGGTATGTGTAAAGATCCCTTGGCGTACTGGTCCCCCCCAATAATCCCCTCCCCTCCGTGGCCACCCTAACCCCAACAGAGTGGACCATCCCAACCCCCCTCAAGTATTGAACCCCCATTCCCCAAATTCCCCACCCCCTTCCAGAACAACCCCCCCAACAGAAACCGGTAAAAGTCTCGGGCCTAGTCGTGCAGGGCACAGGTCCGTAGAAAGTCAAAGAAAGGGGTACCATGGTTGCAGTACAGTTGGCGGCTCCCCGGCCCTGACCCCAGTTAAGCCATGTGTGGGTGAGAGAGCACCCCCAAATTGGTCAAGGTTCAAAAGGTCAATGCTCTACAGGTCAGGTGCTGTGTTATCTGCCACTTCCTGTACTGCCGCTTCTCGTTCCTGGGCGACCGTGATCGGGTCGGGTTTCGAGATAGTCCTCGGCGTTCTCCTCCTGTGGACCGTCTGCCGGCCGTCTCTTGTAGGGCGAGGTGGGTCCTCTTGCGACCGGGACGGAGAGGCGTCTCTGGAGGCTGAACCCTCCGGCACATCGATCCCAAGCAGGGTGCAAGTGTCGCGGAGTGATCTAAGCTGGTGGAGGGAGCCGTTCCACTTAAAGATCAGACGGAACGGGTGGCCCCAGGAGTAGGGTATCCCGGCATCCCGCAGGAAGTTCGTCGCAGGTCTGAAGGATTTACGTTTTTGTAGGGTGATGTTAGAGAGATCCTGAAAGAGGGCCACAGGGTCATCGCGAAATCTGATGGGCTGTGCTTTCCTGGCCTATCTAAGGATGCGTTCCTTCAGGGGGAAGTCCGGGAGGAACGCTAGAATGTCCGGAGGTGGTGCAGGTGCTCTGTGTGCCATGCCTACCCTGTGCGCCCTGTCGATTCGGATCTCAAAGTCGCTTGGCTCTCCCAGGATGTCCCTGAATAGGTCTTGAAGGTAACTGGTCACATTGTCTTTTTCAGCTTTCAACGGAACACCCCTGACCCGTATGTTATTCCGCCTGGAGCGGTTCTCCAAGTCCTCAGAGTGTGACTGTAAGTCCACCTGTTAATCCTGAAGTCGCAGGATTTCCTGTTGGAGTCTCTCCACTTCCCCACTGCGGGACCGATCAGCGTCCTCCAGAGAGGCAACTCGCTCACCCAGGTCATCAATGTCACGACGGAGTTCGCGTTGTTCCCCAGCCAAGTCCTGTTTCAGAGTCTGGAAGTCCTCTCGCAGTGTGTTGAAGAGGGAAGCTAGGAAGGCTTTCGTGATCGGAGCGGAATCTTCGTCCTGAGGCAGAGGGCTTGCGGGGGGCTTCGGGGACGCATGTGGCTGGTTCTTGTCTCCCTTCGACGCTGCTTTTTGCATGAGCTCCACAACGTTCCGGGTCCCTTTGCGACTAGAATGCGTCATGATGTCCGGAACAGGGCGGCGGGCCAGCCGATGGGTATCGTCGGAAGCTGTCGGGTGCTCGTCCAGCAATGAAACGAACTGTGAGGGGGAGCGGACGAATCAGAGCCGATTCTGGGTCCCGTGAAGGGTCAAGGAACTGCGTCCCAAGAAGAAGCCCCGCAAGTCACTCCGGGGGCGGAAGAGTCTTTCGTGGGGTGCTGCAAGGGCGGCGCTCAGAGTGTGTAGTGGCTGGTGGGGTAGTGGGGGTAGAGACGACCAGATTGGACGGGCTGGGGCCACCGTGCCGCGCCGAGCAGGGCTGTGCTTGTTAGAGGAAGAGTAACGTAGGCCCAGGAAGGGTGCTGAGGCTCCAGGCAGGAGAGCAGTGCCCCGGGAGCAGCCGGAGGAAAATCACTTGGATTGGATGGCGCAGAGAGGTCCACGGGCAGCCCCAGTGTCTGAGTGGGGGACCCGATGGACGGCGGGCAGCCGGCAACAGGGAGGAGGCAGGGGCTGACGGCCCTGGCGAGCGGGGGCCCAGGATAGCGTCCAGCAGGGCTGCGTCCCCGACCTCAGCAGCTGAGGGTCATCCAGCAGAGAGTACAGGGACCCGGGGGGGGGGAGAGTGGTCGGTAGTCCAGGTCGCTGGGTGCCACTCACCTTATGCCCCTCGTCGAGGGGCCGATATCAATGCGGGGGTGCGTTGCTGGGTGGCTTCCCTCGCCGTAGGCGTGTCTCTCCGCCGGCAGGCCAGGGAGTGGTGGGGTTCTGGGGCGCCCTCGGCGGCGGGCCGGTGCTGCTTAGTGAGATGGCTGCTGTGGGAGGCACGGTGGACGGAGGCCTCCGGTGGGGTTCGCAGTGTCTCGGGGGGGTTGGGGGAGTAGGCCCCAGTACAGGTGTTGTCCCCCCGCTGGAGAACGGAGGTGCTAGGGGGGTGTCGGTGAGTTGTGGGGGGCGGACGAACGACGCCCCGCCCGTTATATGGCTCTGTGGGGGTGGCGGAGCTGGTTCTATGCCGCCACCCGGTAGGCCCACGCCGGGGCCTAAATTGTCCAGGGGGCTCCCGCTGGAGTGTGCGAGGCTCCGATGGAGCGGAGCCGCTGTTCCCAGCACGTCCTCCCCAGAGGCCGCCGATGAGGTGGGGGAGGATCAGCGGGAGCGCGCAAGACCGGGGGCCGGTGCTCCGCGCAGCTCAAGGTCCAGTAGGCCCGCCAAAAGATGGTGCGGGTGTGTATCTGGAGGCCCACGCCGGGGCCTGGAGTCGTTGGTGGGCCGCAGATGGGGCACGGCTTGCCCGGGAAAGGCCGGGAGTCCCAATCCCTCAGGTGCTCGGTCGCCGGAGGCCCCGGGCTCCTCCCCGGGGGCAGCCGCTCACAGGCCCAGCAATCCCGTCCGCGCCCGCAGCCGCCGAGGTGTAGGCGCGCGGCGGAAGGGCTCTAACCTTCTTCGCCGTTGCGCCGGTTGCGGTAACAGCGGAGGCCGTGGGTCGTCAGTGTCCGTCGGCGCACAAGGCTCCAGCCGACGATCCCCCAGTGGAGCAGGCTGGTATGCTCAGAGCGTGGGCGTTGTGGGTCCGTCGGGGCCGGTCCCGTCCGACCGTCCGGTAGGCCCACGCCGGGGCCTGGATTTGCCGGGGGTCCTCCGGCGGGACGCACTGTGTCCGGGGGGGTCGGAGCGCACAGTCTCCCCCTGCCACCGCACGCAGCCGTCTCTCCGCGTTCCGGTGTGCGCTTCCACGGCGCTCCGGTCTGGTGCGTGCAGTCACTGCAGTGCGACCGCGCGGCGGAAGGGCTCAAACCTTCGTCGCCGTTGTGCTGTCCTCTCCGGTGGCTGGAAATGCGGGTCTACAGGCGATCAATGGCCCAGGAAAATCCGACCGGTAGCGCTCCAAGGCAGCAGAAAAGTTCGAGCTTGATTTGAGCAGATTCACAGGGGGTGGCAGCTAGAAATAGTGTGATAATGGGGCTATGGGCCGGGGAGCCTCTCGATTCACGTCTATTCAAGCCGCCATCTTGGCCACGCCCCCCCTTCCGGATTTTTTTAACTGAAAGAAGCATTTGGAGACCACCTGGCCCACTTGTGCTTTTAGTGAGAGATCGCAGTCCACGATGACTCCAAGTGTTTTGGCCGATGGTGAGGGTGGCGGGGCTTGACCCAGATCCGATGGCCAATAGTGGGGGCCCCAATACTTGCCGCTGTCCCCGGTAAGGACCAATTCGGTTTTTCCTGGATTTAATTTCAGCTGGTTTTGGTCCATCCAGGATTTGATAAACCTCATGGTTGACTGGAAGTGCAGGATGGAGTTTTCTGAGTTGTCAATGGTAAAGAGTAGCTGTAAATCATCAGCATAATTGAAGACTCTCACCTGTTCGTCTCTGAGGGTCTGAATCAGAGGGAGTATGTATAAGTTGAAAAGGTGGGGTGACAGGGAGGAGCCCTGTGGCACTCCACATGCGATGGACTGTTTAACGCCAGTTAGGTCTCCCAGGCGCACCGCTTGAGAGCGGTTCTCCAAGAAGGACCTCAGCCAGCAAGCCGCCGTGTCCCGTGTGCCGGCCTGTCCGACACGGTCGATCAAGATGTTGTGGTCGACCGTGTCGAACGCGGCCGACAGGTCCAGGAGCACCAAGGCCTGGGGGGAGCGTCTATCGGCGCAGCCCCGCAGCGTGTCCAAAACTGTGGTGACCACTGCCGCTGTTGAGTGTGCCGGCCGGAATCCAGCCTGCCGGCCGGAATTCAACCTTGTCAGCTATCAGCCACCATGACAGCTGCCCCTAGGGACTAAAAGCCCCTTGTCAGCCATCAGCCACCATGACAGCTTCCCCTAGGGACCAACAGCCCCTTTTCAGCCATCAGCCACCATGACAGCTGCCCCTAGGGACTAGCAGCCCCTTGATAGCCATCAGCCACCATGACAGCTGCCCCTAGGGACTAACAGCACCTTGTCAGCCATTAGCCACCAGGGCAGCTACTAACAGCCCCTTGTCAGACATCAGCCACCATGACATCTGCCCCCTAGGGACTAACAGCTCCTTGTCAGCAATATGCCACCATGGCAGCTGCCCCTAGGGACTAACAGCCCCTTGTCAGCCATAAGCCACCATGACAGCTGCCCCTAGGGACTAACAGCCCCTTGATAGACATCAGCCACCATGACAGGTGCCTCATGGGACTAACAGCCCCTTGTCAGCCATCAGCCACCATGGCAACTGCCCCTAGGGACTAACAACCCCTTATCAGCCATCAGCCACCATGACAGCTGCCCCTAGCGACCAACAACCCCTTGTCAGCCATCAGCCACCATGGCAGCTGCCCCCTAGGACCAACAGCCCCTTGTCAGCAATCAGCTGCCCCCTAGGGACCAACAGCCCCTTGTCAGCCATCAGCCACCATGACAGCTGCCCCCTAGGGATTAACAGCCCCTTGTCAGCCATCAGCCACCATGACAACTGCCCCCTAGGGACCAACAGCCCCTTGTCAGCCATCAGACACCATGGCAGCTGCCCCCTGGGGACCAACAGCCCCTTGTCAGCCATCATCCACCATGACAGCTGCCCCCTAGGGACTAACAGCCCCTTGTCAGCCATCAGCCATCATGACAGCTGCCCCTAGGGACCAACAGCCCCTTGTCAGCCATAAGCCTCCATGACAGCTGCCCTTAGTGACCAACAGCCCCTTGTCAGCCATCAGCCACCATGACAGCTGCCCCTAGGGACTAACAGCCCCTTGTCAGCCATCAGCCACCATGACAGCTGCCCCTAGGGACTAACAGCCCCTTGATAGCCATCAGCCACCATGACAGCTGCCCCTAGGGACTAACAGCCCCTTGTCAGCCATCAGCCACCATGACAGCTGCCCCTAGGGACTAACAGCCCCTTGATAGCCATCAGCCACCATGACAGCTGCCCCTAGGGACTAACAGCACCTTGTCAGCCATTAGCCACCATGACAGCATCCCCTAGAGACCAACAGCACCTTTTCAGCCATCAGCCACCATGACAGCTGCCCCTAGGGACTAACAGCCCCTTGATAGCCATCAGCCACACTGACAGCTGCCCCTAGGGACTAACAGCACCTTGTCAGCCATTAGCCACCAGGGCAGCTACTAACAGCCCCTTGTCAGACATCAGCCATCATGACAGCTGCCCCTAGGGACTAACAACCCCTTGTCAGCTGTCAGCCACCATGACAGCTGCCCCTTAGGGACCAACAGCCCCTTGTCAGCCATCGGCCGACATGACAGCTGCCCCTAGGGACTAACCGCCCTTGTCAGCCATCAGCCACCATGACAGCTGCCCCTAGGGACCAACAGGCCCTTGTCAGCCATCAGCCACCATGACAGCTGCCCCTAGGGACCAACATCCCCTTGTCAGCCATCAGCCACCATGACAGCTGCCCCTAGCGACTAAAAGCCCCTTATCAGCCATCAGCCACCATGACATCTTCCCCTAGGGACCAACAGCCCCTTTTCAGCCATCAGCCACCATGACAGCTGCCCCTAGGGACTAACAGCCCCTTGATAGCCATCAGCCACCATGACAGCTGCCCCTAGGGACTAACAGCACCTTGTCAGCCATTAGCCACCGGGGCAGCTACTAACAGCCCCTTGTCAGACATCAGCCACCATGACAGCTGCCCCTACGGACTAACAGCCCCTTGTCAGCAATATGCCACCATGGCAGCTGCCCCTAGGGACTAACAGCCCCTTGTCAGCCATAAGCCACCATGACAGCTGCCCCTAGGGACTAACAGCCCCTTGACAGACATCAGCCACCATGGCAGGTGCCCCATGGGAGTAACAGCCCCTTGTCAGCCATCAGCCACCATGGCAACTGACCCTAGGGACTAACAACCCCTTGTCAGATGTCAGCCACCATGACAGCTGCCCCTTAGGGACCAACAGCCCCTTGTCAGCCATCGGCCACCACGAAAGCTGCCCCTAGTGACTAACAGCCCCTTGTCAGCCATCAGCCACCATGACAGCTGCCCCTAGGGACCAACAGCCCCTTGTCAGCCATCAGCCACCATGACAGCAGCCCCTAGTGACCAACAGCCCCTTGTCAGCCATCAGCCACAGCAGCCCCGAGGGACCAACAGCCCCTTGTCAGCCATCAGCCCCCGCTGCCCCTAGGGACCAACAGCCCCTTGTCAGCCATCAGCCACCAGGACAGCTGCCCCTAGGGACCAACAGCCCCTTGTCAGCCATCAGCCACCATGGCAGCTGCCCCCAGGGACTAACAGCCCCTTGTCAGGCATCAGCCACCATGACAGCTGCCCCTAGGGACCAACAGCCCCTTATCAGCCATCAGCCACCATGACAGCTGCCCCTAGCGACCAACAAGCCCTTGTCAGCCATCAGCCACCATGACAGCTTCCCCCTTGGACCAACAGCCCCTCGTCAGCGATCAGCTGCCCCCTAGGGACCAACAGCCCCTTGTCAGCCTTCAGCCACCATGACAGCTGCCCACTAGGGATTAATAGCCCCTTGTCAGCCATCAGCCACCATGACAACTGCCCCCTAGGGACCAACAGCCCCTTGTCAGCCATCAGCCATCATGGCAGCTGCCCCTAGGGCCCAACAGCCCCTTGTCAGCCATCAGCCTGCATGACAGCTGCCCCTAGTGACCAACAGCCTCTTGTCAGCCATCAGCCACCATGACAGCTGCCCCTAGGGGCTAACAGCCCCTTGTCAGCCATCATCCACCATGACAGCTGCCCCTAGGGACCAACAGCCCTTTGTTAACCATCACCCACTGCGGCCCCTATGGACCAACAGCCCCTTGTCAGCCATCAGCCACCTTGGCAGCTGCCCCTAGGGACTAACAGCCCCTTGTCAGACATCAGCCACCAGGGCAGCTACTAACAGCCCCTGGTCAGCCATCAGCCACCACGACAACTGCCCCTATGGACTAACAGCCCCTTGTCAGCAATCAGCCACCATGACAGCTGCCCCCTAGGGACTAACAGCCTCTTGTCAGCCATCAGCCACCATGCCAGCTGCCCCCTAGGGACCAACAGCCCCTTTGTCAGCCATCAGCCACCATGACGTGGAGAAGTGTGGCTCACTGGTTAGAGGAGGCAGACCTGGATGCAGACGTCAGCCCGGGACCAGGGTTCAATTCCCGGCTCGGCGGGGTCTTGAGTCCTAAAATGTCCATGGACTCGACAATTCTCGCTCCGGTGCCTACTCGATTCACGGGTTCACACTCTGCGACTCTGGGCAATAGATTGCTTAATCTCCACAACGACCCCTCGCGGCGGGATGCCTGGCTTTCACCTTGCGGATACCCTGCCGGGGTTATCTCACAGGGGAATACCAGGACGGGTTCCCTAAGCAAGCGCTTAGAAACCGCTTGGTGATTTGCGCTATATAAATTCCTGTACATTTACATTTATGACAACTGCCCCTAGGGACCAATAGCCCCTTGTCAGCCATCAGCCACCATGACAGACACCCCTAGGGACTAACAGCCCCTTGTCAGCCATCAGTCACCATGACAGCTGCCCTAGGGACCAACAGCCCCTTGTCAGCCATCAGCCACCATGACAGCTGCCCCTAGGGACTAACAGCCCCTTGTCAGCAATCATCCACCATGACAGCTGCCCTAGGGACCAACAGCCCCTTGTCAGCCATCAGCCACCATGACAGCTGCCCCTGGGGGGAAGGCACAGCCTTAACCCTACTGCTCCTTTTCCTGTAAGGCAACTTGTCCATTATTCCAGAATCCAGTGCCTGTTCAGTGTTGCAATTTCTGACCTGTGACCTAGTCACAACAAGGACATGTGCTGAGATTCCTAACATCTCTGCATGGGTCCTATACTCCATTTCAGCCAGACTGAAGTCTCCAGGTCATTGCCAAGCAAACATTCTACAGGGAGGTCTGGGCTAACCACAAACTTTTTGAGGCCAGTTACCCCTCCCCAGGAGAAATTAACAATTGCCATACTGTGAGTAGTAGTGACATTGCTAGCATTGGTCACTAGGTAATTTTCACCTAGTATGATCTGTCCAGGGTCCTAAAGCCAGGCGTCACCATTGTAACACTAGCTTCAACAAAGCTTTATTTCGATATGAAATATCATAAAAGCATTTTTACAATTTAAAACACATTCCATAATAAATACATTAAAAAAAGAAATTTCATCTAGAAATCATTTTACAATAGTATGTTAAAAAATATATTAAACTATATCAGCTTTGAGGAGGTTTGGAATTATTAATTAAACATATTCGTCATATAGCCTTCTGTCTTATCAGCCAAGCCCAGCTTAAAAATGTTGCCACCCCACCGGCCAAGGTTGTACTGGCGTCAGCTTGGAGTATTCTAAGAGCAACAGAATGGTTCCTAGTTTCAAGCTGTAGGCATACAGGTTTAAGCCACTTGAGTCAGGGTTTGGTATATGCAGGGCATACGAAAAAAAGTGAGGAATATTTTCAATAACACCTACACAAATTGGGCAATCCGAGGACGTTTGGTGCGGGGGCTTCCATTTGCTTGTGCGATCGCAAAGAGGAAGGGTTCCCATTCAGAACTGGATAAAAAGAGCCCTGTCTCTCGGCTTCTGAATAAAATCTAGATAAGGCTCCAAACGAGGCACTTGCTTATGCTGACGAAATGCGTCAGTCAGCCTGCCCAGATTAGGGTCCCTATGCTCCTGGTTATCAACCCATGCCCAAAAGGCTCTCTTAGTTTCTGCCTTGGTAAGCGCAACCCCAGACTCCCATGCAGTTTTGAGGCCAGTGGCCAGAAGGAGCTTTTTTATATTTACTAGCCAGCCAATCTTGTGGGATCCTTGAAGGTTCATTACCTCTCTTAGGCCGTCGGAATATCTAGCTAGCTCTGGGGTGCACCATAGCCGAGCCCAGTATAAAAGAGGTTGCAACGTGATTAAGTCCTTAATTGAACGACGACCCAAATCACTCAGGAGTGGCTTGGTTTGGGTTCCCCTAGGGAGCGAAGCAAGCTCCCTAAAGAACTTGTTTTCTGCGGCGACTAGCACGTCTACACAACCAAAGCCCCATAGTTCGGCTCCATATAGGGCACAGCCTACAGCCTTGGCAGCGTAAATTTCCAGGGCCGGGGAAATCGGCCTAGAGGTTGAGACTCTATGTTCCCTCCTTATCACCCCCACCACCCGCTTATGACTTAAGGCCATTTTATCGATGTGTGGCTGCCATTTGAATTTGTCGGAAATTCTAATCCCCAAATAATCAAACTCTTTGACACGCTCTAGAGGCACCCCATCAAGAACCAACGTGGATTTAGCCGATCTGCTGGGGTTAAAATAAAGAAGCTTCGTTTCGGAGGTGTTAATGGCTAGGCCCCTCATTTTACAAAACAAGCAGAAACGGTCTAACAGCTTCTGTAATCCTGCAGGATTTTTTGATACTAGCAATGTATCGTCCGCAAAAAGTAAGGCGGGGACTTTGTCACCCGCCAAAACTGGGGCATCGGCATTAATTTCAAGCAAAAAGGAAATTACCCCATTCACGAAAAGCGTGAATAGGGTAGGGGCCAATACGCATCCCTGGCGGACACCTCTATTTACAGGGATTTTATCTGTCTTTTGTTCCTGCGTACCCCATCTAATGCGGGCGTAATTTCCATCATGCAAGCGGGCCAGGAGGTTCAAGATAGGTAGGGGTGACCCCATCTCCTGCAAGACCAGCCATAGGCGGTCTCGGGGGACCAAGTCAAAGGCGGTCTTCAGATCAATAAATGCTAAATAAAGACCGCCTTTGCCTATGGTAACCACCTTCCAGTGCTGAAGTGCCAGCCTAAATGCTTGGTCTATGGTGCTTGTACAAGCCCTAAAGCCCGCCTGGAACTGTGAAATAATATTATTCTCCTCGGCCCATGAGAGGATCCTCTCCAGGAGGACCCTGCCAACCACCTTCTGACCAGCGTCTATAAGACTTATTGGTCGATAGTTGGCCGGGTCCCCCCTGGAATCTTTCTTGTAGATAGGGATTACTTCGGCCCCTTTCCAGGAATTTGGGACCGGGGATCCTTCCAACAGGGCATTAATAAGGAGTACAAAGTAAGTGGCCCAGTTCTCGACATTGGCTCGAAATAGGTCGCCCGGTATACCATCTTGTCCCGGGGCCTTAGCAGGTAAATCTTGTTTATAGCGGCCACCACCTCTTTCTTCCCTATCTTGATGAAGGAACCCTGAGCGGTTGGTGTAGCTGCCATGAAATGGCTAAAGGGCCCTGATCTACCGGTATCCACATCTCCTACATAGAGTTTCCTGAAATGCTCAAACCACCCAATCAGTTATATGATTAGGAATTTGCTCCGGGTCACGACCATTAGATCTTCTCACCAGAGCCCAAAGCAGCTCGCCGTTCTTGGACTTGCTCGCTACCTTTAGACTGTCCCAATGTGATCCTTCCCATACCCTCTTCGCCTCTATGATAGCTCGCCTATACTGTAGTCTCGCGGACCGAACCTCAACAGAATTATTGGATTTGATGGCAAGTATCAAACTGTTTTTTTCATTCTACAGTCTTTATCAAACCACTTCTCAACTCGCTTGCCACTCTTAGGGCGCTTTTTAATGGACGAAGGCTCTACAAATAGATAGCCAATCATAACTATTGTATCAACATAAATTGATTCCACAACTGGGGGCCCAACCTCATTCTTACAAGCTACAGAAAGCCTAGGAGTCTGATCTCTTAAGATTTCCCATAGGGTGCTTAATCTTTGGTCATCCACAATGAATCTTGGCCATTTAAGGAACCTATTGCAATGAGATGGTATAACTGCCTTGGTTAGCATCCTGGGTCCCGTGGTGGAAGTAGACTCCTTCTTTTGCCACATTTCTATCATTGTAAGGGATAAGGGGTTGTGATCACTGTCTATAGATGGTATAATAATCATGTCATTCATGAACTTCCATGACCTCTTGTCAACCAATATGTAATCAATTCTACTGGGACAGGAGACCCTATTATATGTATTTGCTCCCATTACATCAGAGGACGTGCGTCCATTAACCGCTCTTAGCCCGAATTCCAGCGTTGAATGACCACTGGTGACCATTTCTTCACTGGCATAATTTACGAAGATGGTATTCCCCATCTGGCATTCTCATCATAAATTCCCATAATATCATCGGCCGCCAAAGGTTCAAATGAACAATTTAGGTCGCCGGCGACCAGAACAAAAGAGTCTGGAGGACAAATGAGAAGCACTTCAGAAAGAATGGAAATAGTTGAAGATTTTGCCCCCCCTTGGGTGCCTCTAGCATAGATGTTAAAGAGTTCCCAGGTGTTATTGCCCTTCAAGCCCTTAATGGAGAGTCTCATTAAGTCTGATGTTGGACAGAGATGATGGGTAATCTTACAATTAAGCGCTGCCTTAACACACACCATGAGCCCTCCAGATGGGCGTCCTCGACCAGGGGAGGAAGCTGGTAAGTGGAAGCAAGAATAACCAGGCTTATACAAGGGTTCCAGGCTCCATGTTTCCTGGAATAAACACAAATCATAACCATCAATAAAGGTATTCCAGTCCGGTAAGGAGAGCTTATTACGTAAACCCGCTACATTCCATGAAACAATTTTAAGATTACCAGTAGAACCACCACAGGGGGTTCGGGCGGCTGGAAATAAATCGGGTCCCATGTCAGTCAAATTATTGTCCCTCAGAGATATAGGAACAGAAGTTGATAATTCTGGACCAGGGGACTGGAGCGGTCCAGGAGGACTAACAATACCGCTACCAGGGGAAGAAATAAAACCAGTTGCTGCCCCTTCATGGGCCTGGAGTCAGTCAACGGCCTCCAGACTACTGAACCGATTTTGGATAGGGGTTTGGCTCGAAACTAGTAGAGACTCGGGACAGCCCCCATGGTTCAGCCCCCTCCCATTCCGCTGTACTAGTGACCACCCATCCGCTACTGATACAAAGTGACCGGGGGGATAAAAATAAGACAGTGGGAGAGAGTGGATAGAGGCTCCTGGGCTAGAGTATCTCCAATTACAAATGTACTCAACTGTCCTAGGGTCTTTAAAGTTGACTAACACACAATCCCCCCATATATCCTTGGCCAGATGTTCCACCCAGGACACCCTCCGCACCATAAGTATTTTGCTCACTGTATGTGTTGGCCGCGGTCTATTTATATTTAGCCATGGGCAACCTTGTTCATCAGGGCCATGGGAGATTCATCTTCATGCTTGCTCAGTTCGGGAACCCCCGCTAGAACTACCAGGTACGGGCTCACTTCCGGAGGCAGATTGATGTTAGTATCCCCCCTGGGAGCCTGGGCTATAGGAACCCCGCCACCCTCGTTCGGCTGAGTAGGATTATACTGGCAAGGTTTATTAGCAGCAGCTGTGGCTGGAACCTTACGAGAAGGGGCAGCTGAAACCTGTGGAGCTATGATCGTGGCTAACGAGTACCTCAAATCTACAGGGGCATTTTCCCCTCTGGCTTTATTTAGTGGTAGAGCAACCCTAGATGTGTTTTCCTTTTTTAGAATGTCAATAATTCCCTTAGAGTCGAGCTCAATCTTGTTTAGATGCTGTTCAATCTTAGTTAGTCTATCCTCTACTGGATGGAGAAGGAGTCTAATGATGTCACCTATTTTAGCCAGTAGGGGATCCTCCACCTCCACCCTTTCCCCTAAGCTTTTCCCCCTGTTGTCAGCCTGGGGTACCGTTCTAATGGATAATCAATTCAATTCAAAAGTGCTTTATTCGAGTATTACTCATAAAAGCAAACAAACAAACACATAATAAAAATACAATTAAATTACAGAATCGAATATGGCTTAAGCACAGTACATTTTAAAAAGACAGTTTAAAATTCATTTCATCCAGTATATATAGACCAAAAGTGCAAAGTTCATATAGTAAAAACAGATTAAAACAGATAAGACACCTTCGCATGGGGAACAGAGAGTAGATAATCTAGCAATCACTGTTCAACTAACCAGAGAGTAGTTACTCTACTAGCAATCTCTGCCTAATTACCCACGCCCACCCAAGGAACTTTGCGGTCGCAATTGTAATCCAATTTAAGGAGGTAGTTTTTATTATGCGTAGTGCTACCATGCTACTTTTAGTACCCAGATTTCTAGACATAGGAGCCAACCAAACACGTCTGGGAACAGAATATGCATAACAAGAAAACAGAAAGTGACCCAACGTTTCCTTTCCTTCCCCGCAGACTGGGCATACAGCTGGGCATCCATCTCTCCTTTTTGCAGTTAAATTACATAGAGGTAGAGAGCCAGCCCTCATTTGAAAAAACAGTTTCCTGTCCATGGGTTTCGTTATTAGATCCCAATAGATTTCATACGTGGGAAAAAGCTTTGCTTCAAGAAAAATAACCGTCATAGACCCATGGTTGTTACTAAGGAGACTCCTGTTTTCTACCTGTTCCCAGAAAAGATTTTTTATAAATGTCTTAGATGGGAAGGACGACCCAGTTGGGTCGGACCACAGTTCAGTTAACCCTAGTTCATCTAATGCTGCTTTTAAAGATCTGAACCATCTAATTTTATGAAATCGGTCTGCTTTGATGACATCAGCAAACCCTGCGGCATATTGTGACAACTCAGGGGTGGTCCAGATTCTACGCCAGTATAATATTGGACGAAGTTTGCACATTACCGATATTTCTTTCCTACCGAGATCATATCTAAGAGGCAAAAGGGGACTACTCTGTGGGGTGCCTGTTAATTTCCGAAGATAATGGGTTGTCTATAGCTGTGGCTATAATTACCGGGGCAGCTACAGCTGCCCGCTCCCTTATGGTGGTAGTGGCTCTAGTATTTTTTGGCATCTTCCCTTTCTTCCCTCCGTTGTTATTGGCCAGCCCTTGCTTATACTTAGGAATAGCCCCTTGGCGTCTCTCAGGCAGTTGCCTAGTATTATGCTCCTTCACTGGACTACCCAAAGGGGGAAGCTTGTGGGGGGACAATAGTAATGATTCAGAGACCGTGGTCTGATCCCCAGAGGAGACATGATCTAAATCGTGAGATACTAGATGTGTATTCGGGGATTCTAAGATCGCTAGTACACCAATACCACTACTTTGTCCATGTTGTTCAGGGGTACGTGCATTAGCAATATGCCCCATAGATGACCTTCTAGCGATAGCTAAGTCCTGTGAAACTCGTCGTTCCATCAACGTGATCCCGTGGTCTATGACAGAATTGACCCTAGTAATGAACAGGTCCATTGTTCCGGTGAGGTTTGCGTTGTCCCCCCTACTTCTAGCCTCCTTCGAAGCCATAGTGAAGTAAGTGTGTCAATAAGGTGAAGAGAGTATTTACAGATCAAACCCCCGCAGCAGGGTTGAAAGAGAGGTGGCCCGTCCCGTCCTTGATCGATCTTGAACGGGCTTAAACGGGCCCGCCCTTGGCCCGGGCTTCGCCCGGCTCGTCCCGCGATGCGCGGATAAGGTGCTGCTTAAATGCACCTGGGCAGGGCGTTGCAGGAGGAGGTGTCAATGTCCCAAAGCCTTGTGGGCTTTGTGGTCCTTTCCCCACTCGCCAAAGTGCGCCAAAGTTTGATGGGCGAGCGTTTTCCTGCGAGAAGTAGCGCTGATCCTCGATGGGGGGTGCGTGGTTCACCGCAAAGTCATGGCCCCCTTTGCTGTTCCCTTACAGTTCGCCAAAGTGCAGATGTGGTTTCCACTAGCACATGTGTCCCTGTAGGCCTGAGCCACTTTTTCATTAATCAAAGGAGTTTGTCTGTACTTGCCCAAGTTATTGGGACTCATAGTAGAGGACATAATTATGTCTCCATCACAGATCAAAACAGCTTGAGTTGGTATTCTGACTAGGCCAGAATCCATCGCAGTTCCCAGGGTTAACCCTACTACACCCTTCTGTTGAGAACCACCACTTGGAGCTGAACTAGGGGGAACAGTTGCCTTAGGGGCAATGGTGGCTGGAGCTGCCTCCTTCTTGGTGCAATCACTGGTCCAGTGAGTATTTACCGTACAAAACTTGTACCATGGTTTCTTTGGGCCTTCTTTCTTTTTAGATTGTTGGGAACGCCCACCATTAGAAGCTTTTGGGGGATTGAGAAGACTTCTGGTCTTTTGCTTTCTCCCCACCCTTTTGGTCTTGCTTCTTCTGATCACCACCTTGGTTCTGTACCTTCTGCTTCATCCTGGTTCTGACCCATGTGTCTGCCCTCTTACCCTCTTACCCAATTCTTGTGGAGAGGTCAAATCAGAGTCAATCAGGTGTTGATGCAATTGCTGGTTTTGACAGTTAGTAAGAATCTGTTCTCTCATAATAAGGTTATACAATCCTGTATAGTTACTTACTTTACTGCCCAGCAACCAGCCTTCCAGAGCCTTAGTAGCACAATCTACAAAATCAGTCCAGTCCTGTGTCTCTGTCTTTTGGGTGTCTCTGAACTGCAACTTGTACTGCTCAGTGGTTAGGCCAAACCCATCTATCAGAGCACTCTTCAGGACATTGTAGTTGTCAGACTCCTCCTCTCTAACAGTGAGGAGCTTGTCTCTTCCTTTGGCCACACGATTGCTCCCCACTGACTTTGGGGTACCTGCTGTACTTTGCAGGCCCTCTCCAAAGCAGTTATCCACTTGTGGATGTCATCCCCAATCTGATAGGGAGGGACAATCATGTTCAGGTTTCTATGGTCATGAGACCTTTCCCTATCTCTAGGAATTATGCTGCCACCAGTGGACTCTAGTCCACACCATTTCTTCTCTTTCTCAAGAGCCAGGGACTCTTTTGCAAGAGTAACTTCTTGCCTCTTGATCCTCAGCTGAACTTCCTTCATCCTAGCTTCATGCTCTCTTCTCTGAGGGGAAGTCATTCTCCTTAGAGCAGAGGCATTGGACGCTACTGATGAGTCAGAGTGGTCAGACCCACTTGAAAGGGATCTGCGTCTTCTAGGCTCACCATTAGGCCTATTTGGAGGTGTGGAGGGAGGCCTTCCTAGGCCCTCTCCCCTCCAGATAGTCCTGTGTTTCCAAGGTTAGGTTCATCAACCTCTTCCTGATCTACATCCTCATCATCATCAGAGACCAGTGGGGCATTCCCAGTAGGATTCTCCTCTGTTGAGGGGTGGCCCCCCTCTCTACTACCTTGGTTACTTGGGTCTGATGCATTTTCTACATCATGTTCCACTAAGATGTCTACCAGGAGGGTAAAGGTTGGACTCTGTCCTTGTCTTAAATTTCTGACCACACACAAGCTTCTCAGTTCTTGAAAAGTGAATGTGTCAAACTTAGAAGGAAACCTTAGGTTGTCTTCTGGCAGAGACCCACTAGGTCCTGCTTCCAAGGACATGGCTAGTGTGGTGTGGTGTGTGCACCTATCTACACTATTTGTTTCCTACTAGAACCTCTTTAGGAGTTGTAGTCATGGTGTGCTAAGCCCTTACCACCTACAACTGCTAAGTTCAGTAGAACTTATGTATTATAAGACTTGATTTATATGTACCCACAGGTACCTTGATATGATCTTTCAAATGATATTCTCAAGATTATTTGGTAAAACAATGCAAGCTCTTATCCCATCCGCTGCACACCAATGTGAGAAGTTAGCCTGGCATATGATGTCCACTAGTTCTAGTGGGCACCTTGCACCAGTGTAATTGACCCTTATTGATGGTGGTTGTAAAGTCAACCTTATAGAAAGCTATCCTAGTGGTGGCATGGACCAGGAGTCATCAGGCTAAGACTTCATAGAGCGTATTAAGCAAGTTGTTTTACCAATTATAATCCCTTGAGTACCAAATGAAAGGACACACCACAAGGTATATATCAAATATATATGTATTTATTCTAAACACAACCGCTCTGCACTCTTTATGAGGTCAGCGGTAAAAGTACAATACAAGGAACTTAATTAGCATACGATAAGTTGCACAGTATACGTTATGCCCTAGGGGCCTCACAAACCATATACTAAAATAGTGGTATAAGAACCACAAGAGAATTAGAAAGCAGGCCTGAGTCCTGTGGAATCGCTGGGACTACTCTAAACAACCAAAGGTTAGGAAGTAGCAGGCCCATGGGAGACGCGTGCTGTGTCTAAACACAGGCGTGTGTTACCATTGACTTTCTATGGGAAACGTAAAAGTTACAAATATACAATTTAAGGACACTTCCAGATGGACTAGGATGGAACCCTTTTAAACTAGGACACTTCGAGAGTCAAGACCCACGGGAGCACTGGAGTAATCGTGTTACCTCACCCAGGGAAGCCGGGTGCCTAGGTGTCTTTTCGTGTCAGGTTTCGTCATCGTTTTCAATGGAGAGCGTCAAAGAAGTGTTGCAGGCGACCAGAGGAAAAGTATCCGGGTGGATCCAAGGGTGGATCGAAGATCTGAAGAACCTAAAAGCAGAAGGGACAGAGTCTGGGTCACTAACCAGTGACCAGGAAGGAACCAGGCGATGTCGGGTGATTTCAGGTGAAGAAGTGAAGTTTGTCTCTTCAGCCACGAGGACCAGGAGGCGTTGACGACAACCAGGAGCTGGATTCAAGCTGTCCCACAAAGGATCTATTTGACTGTGATGTCGGTGTCTGGATTGGAACCAACAACCCTTGGCAAACGTAACCCATGCAGGATGTCAAGAATGGCTTTGGTGCAAAACAGCAAGGTCTGAGGAACTTATCCTGTGTAGGGCAATTGGAGCAAGCCTGGAGCAACCAGGAAAGCAAGTTAGATTCAAGATGGATTCTTCAGGGGGCTCACTAGCCAACAGGCAAGGAACCGGGAAGACACGTCGAGCTGAAATGCAGGAGCAGGCCCAACGGGACACTCGTTAGGTGTGGAGGCCTGAGCTTTGGGGCAAATGGTGCTCGGATCAGGGGTTTCTTGTACCCCAATGCACAACTGCGAGTTACCTCGGGAGTCGATGTAGTTAGCAAAATGCAGGATGTCCAGAAGTTCCAGTCCCATGTCTCTCAAGGGTCTCAGCTTTGCTGTGGGTGTGGGTCAGAGTCAGAGATGCCTGAAAGTCCATGTCCTGTGTCCCAGAGTCACCGGGATCCGGCGGGAGCCTCAAAAATGCAGACCGGAAAAGTTGCTGTTGGTGCCTGTCTGAACAGGGTGGTCACTCCTTCACCACAAGGGAGATGTATTCCATCTTCCAGTCGAAATGGAATGTCAAAGGTCCAGGATATGTCTTGCAAAGATTCGTCCAGGGTTATCTGAAGTCCTAGGGACTGGGTTCCTATACTTACACTTAGTTTAGGGGTTGGACTATCATTAAAGTTCCTCCTGTGGGTGGACCTGGGAAGGGGGTGGTAACACCCCTTTCCCTTTGTCCAGTTTTGCGCCAGAGCTGGGGCTGGAGTGTCCCAGCAACTGGTTTGAACCGGGCTATGCATGGAGCACCTTGTGTGCCCTAGGCAGTGTCTGGAAAAGCATTTGCTGAATGCAGCCCTCCCTGCCCCAATACACAAAAGCCTGTCTGGGGAGGTGCCAGCACCTCCTTGGACAGGAAACCTATTGTCCAGGCCTCCCCTGCCGGAGTTTCGTCCAGCAACAGGAGGTCAGACTCGTGTCAGTGGCAGCAGCATCCAGTTTGTGATGCTGAGGCTTTGTTTAACTTTAACCGGGTAAACCAGTAACTACATGTCTTCTCCCTCTAGAAGGATGGAATGCTACCCCCGCCACGAGGGCTTGCATGGGGGTACTATTCCAAAGTGTTTGACACCGTACATGACATGTTTTGATAAAGCCAAACAAAAGTTAGCATTAACCGCGAGGATTATAATGCGCTTAAGAGTATATGGTATGGCTATATCATAGAACAGCTATGAGGAGATGGTTCCGAAAGCTGCAGAGGGGCTCAGCTCATGCTAGGGCACCCTCTCACATAAAACCAAGCACTCTGCCTCCAGGATTGTTAAGGCCTGCCATAGGAGTGACTTATAGGTGTATATGTGTCTATATAGGTATATAGATATAGCTATACTATATCTAAGTAAGGGGTGATTAAACCAACTTACACAGGCGGTGTGAACAGACCTGTAGTGTCAGTTTGGAAGGCAAACCAGGGGTGGCACAATACATGCTGCAGCCCCTGGTAGGCCTAGGGAGCACCCATGCCCTGGGTACCTAGGGTACACTAGACAGGAGCTCACAAGGGTGATCCAGTAACCAATCTGGTATGTACCTAAAGTACATGGTATCAATTTAGAGAGAGAACAGCTGGGCCGTGGGCCTGATTAGCAGGGCCACAGCCAGACTAAAGTAAAAAGAAAAACAGAATCACAGCAAAACGTGGAGGTAACCATAGGAAGCAGACCCTACTCTACTACACAACCCCCCCCCCCTCCCACCAGGTAAGGACATTAAACTAACCTTGACCAGTTGAGTCTTCATGTTCTAAGTGGAAATATCTGGAGAGTCCATCTGCATTGGCACGGTTACTCCCAGGTCTATGTTCCACTGTAAAGTCCATCCCCTGTAGGGAAGTGGACCACCTGAGCAATTTGGGATGTTCACCCTTCATCTGTTTTAGTCACAAGAGGGGCTTATGGTCTGTCTGAACTTTGAAGTTAGTACCAAACAAGTATGGCCTCAGCTTCTTCAGGGCCCAAACCACAGCAAAGGCCTCCCTCTCAATAGCTGATCAACGTTTCTCTCTAGGGGTCAGCCTCCTGCTAATAAAAGCTACTGGCTGGTCTTGACCATCTTTATTCAATTGTGATAGCACAGCACCTACCCCCAACTCAGAAGCATCTGTTTGAACAATGTATTCTTTGGAATAGTCTGGACTTTGCACAATTAGTGCAGTGCACATGGCCTTCTTCTGGTCTTCAAATGCCTTTTGACAGCTGACTGTCCACTGAACTTTCTTAGGCATTTTCTTGGAAGGTAAGTCATTAAGGGGTGTCACTATGGAACCATACCCCTTGACAAATTTCCTGTAATACCCACTCAGGCCCAAGAAAGCTCTGACCTGAGTCTGGGTGGTTGGAGCAGTCCAGTCCATTATGGTCGGGATTTTGCTCTGGAATGGTTGAACCTGCCTCCACCTACAAGGTGGCCCAGGGATACAACCTGCCTCTGCCCTATCTGGCACTTGGTAGCCTTGATAGTTAGGCCTGCCTTTTGCAGGGCCTCCAAAACATTTTTCAGGTGGATCAGGTGATCTCCCAGGTGGAGCTAAAGACATCAATATCATCTAGATAAGCAGCACAGTAGTCATCCATTCCTGAGAGGACTTGGTTCACCAACCTTTGAAATGTGGCAGGTGCATGTTTCAGACCAAAGGGCATTACCACAAATTGATAGTGTCCACCAGGGGTTGGAAATGCTGTCTTTGGCTTTGCATCATCAGCTAGTCTGATCTGCCAGTAGCCAGCTGTCAGGTCAAATGTGCTAAAAAACTTGGCAGATGCCAATCTGTCGATGAGTTCATCTGCCCTGGGTATTGGATGGGCATCTGTCCTAGTGACAGCATTGAGACCTCTGTAGTCCACACAAAACCTCATCTCTCTTACCATCTTGGGTGTGAAGTTTAGGCACAAGGACTACTGGACTGGCCCAAGGTTCTCTGAGGGTTCAATGACTCCCAATTCCAACATCTTTTGGACTTCTGTCCTGATACAGTACCTGACATGATCAGGTTGCCTGTAAATCTTACTTTTACCAGGCAGACTGTCCCCAGTGTCCACTTCATGAGTGCACAGAATAGAATCCACTAAGGGGGTGGCAGTGGTCCCTAAAGTGATGGGGAACACACAGTGTTGTTTAAATGCCCCTCACACACCAACAGGCCCCTTGGTGTCATGCTTCATCATTGGGGCCTTCGCATCCCTCTACGGGATGCGGCGTGCTATGACTGACGACTACGTAGGAGCACTAAGTAGTGAACTATGTGGGGGAATGTGTGTGTTTAAAGAAAAGAGTGTGAGTGAGGTGAGGTGAGACTTCATCGGAGCAGCGTTGAGGGGAAGGCAGGCGATTGAACCAGGCAGCAACCGTTGTTTACCGGGCAACGAGGGAGGATACCCCCAATACCACGCATAGGCTCATGAGGTTATCTGAAGTATTGAAAATACGTTTTTTCATACGCCAATTGGGCGCAACGTACATACCTATTTAACAAACACGGATAGGTACATTACACATTTATTTTTCTAAATGTAAACACTTTCACACTTCATGTGAGTAAGGTGAGGATAAAGTGCATATCCTTGTCCTGAAGAAGGAGCCTTGCGCTCCGAAACATGTTGACACCTGATGGTTGATATACCCTAGTACGTATTTTTTCAACCAGACTCTGCACCTTTTACTAATACCAGCCGATGATATAATAAGTAATTGTTTTCCTACGTGCCAGGTATTTTTTATTCACTTTTTTCACCTCACCTCACTCACACTCTTTTCTTTAAACACACACATTCCCCCACATAGTTCACTACTTAGTGCTCCTACGTAGTCGTCAGTCGTAGCACGCCGCATCCCGTAGAGGGATGCGAAGGCCCCAATGATGAAGCATGACACCAAGGGTCCTGTTGGTGTGTGAGGGGCATTTAAACAACACTGTGTGTTCCCCATCACTTTAGGGACCACTGCCACCCCCTTAGTGGATTCTATTCTGTTTATTCATAAATGCCTAGGGAGACTGAATCCACTTCTTTCTCTCTCTCCCCCCTCTTTGTTAAACCCACTTCATGAGTGCACCAGGTAGTCTGACTTGAAGTCTGCGAAAACATATGTCAGTAGGCCTGCAGAACTTGTCTGCAGTCTCTCTGCTGCTGTTGGTCAGTGAGGCTGCCTGCCAAGGCTACAACATCAACTGAACCATCATCAGGGTTCTGGGAGAGCAGGCCTGGGAGAGGGCCACTCTCTTCCTCCTGTCCTTCATCAGTAGCCATGAGCAAGCCCATGTCTGCCCTGTCAACATATGGTTTCAGTCTGTTGACATGAAGATCCTGTGGGGGCTCCGGGGAGTTCCAAGATCAACCAAATAGGTTAACTCTCCCTTCTGTTCAACAATAGTGTGGGGTCCACTCCACTTGTCCTGGAGAGCTGCTGGGACCACAGGCTCCAACACCCACACTTTCTGTCCTGGCTGGTAAACAGTCAGCACAGCCTTTTGGTCATGCCAGGCCTTTTGCAATGCCTGACTTGCCTCAAGGTTTTAGATGCCTTTTCCATGCACTCTGCCATCCGGGAGCGGAGACCAAGTACATAGTCCACAATGTCTTGCTTGGGAAGTTTGAGAGGTAACTCCCATCCTTCCTTCACCAGACAAAGGAGTCCTCTTACAGGATGCCCAAACAAAAGTTCAAAAGGGCTGTAGCCAACCCCCTTCTGTGGGACCTCTCTGTAAGCGAACAAAAGTCAGAGCAGCAGGATGTCCCATCTCCACCTGAGCTTTTACGGGAGAGCCTTAATCATGCCCTTTAAGGTCTTGTTGAGTCTCTCAACTAGACAATTGCATTGTGGGAGGTAGGGTGTGGTGAACTTGTAGTTCACTCCACATTCCTTCCACATAGCAGTCAAGTACCCAGACATGAAGTTTGTACCTCTATCTGATACAACCTCCTTAGGAAAACCCACTCTTGAGAAAACTCCCCAAAGGGCTCTTGCCACAACAGGTGCTGTAGTGGTCCTAAGGGGAATAGCTTCTGAGTATCTGGTGGCATGATCCACTACCACCAGAATAACCCTGTGCCCAGAGGCTATTTGGGGATCCATTGGTCCAACAATGTCAATCCCTGCTCTTTCAAAGGGAACCCCCACCACAGGTAGTGGTACAAGAGGGGCCTTTGTAGTGTCACCTGATTTACCACTGGCTTGGCAGGTGACACAGGTGTGACAAAACTCCTTGGTGTCTTCACATGTGGGGCCAGTGAAAGTGAGGGACACGCCTGTCCCAAATCTTGTTATGGCCAAGATGTCCTGCAAGGGGAATATCATGGGCTAGTGTTAAAAGGAAGCCCCTGAATTCCAAAGGTATGACCAATATCCTGGAAGCACCAGGCTTGGAGTCTCTAGCCTCTGAATACATGAGCCCTTCATCCCAGTAACCCTTATGAGTTCCACTAGCATTCCATGCAGCCTCAGCAGAATCTTGCTGTCTGAGGGGTTCAAGAGAATGTACAGGAATTTATATAGCGCAAATCACCAAGCGGTTTCTAAGCGCTTGCTTAGGGAACCCGTCCTGGTATTCCCCTGTGAGATAACCCCGGCAGGGTATCCGCAAGGTGAAAGCCAGGCATCCCGCCGCGAGGGGCCGTTGTGGAGATTAAGCAAGCTATTGCCCAGAGTAGCAGAGTGTGAACCTGTGAATCGAGTAGGCACCAGAGCGAGAATTGTCGAGTCCATGGCCATTTTAGGACTCAAGACCCGCCGAGCCGGGAATTGAACCCTTGGTCCCGGGCTGACCTCTGCTTCCAGGTCTGCCTCCTCTAACCAGTGAGCCACACTTCTCAGGGCAGTTTAAATGCGCCTGCCTCAGATCAGCCCTGGAAGGTCCCCCTGTCCCAAGAAACTCAACCTGACCAGGCTCAAGCTCCTCTAGGACAGTTCCTTCCTGGGTCTCACAATCAGCTTCCTCAGAAGTATGTCAGTAGGCCTGCAGAACTTGTCTGTAGTCCCTCTGCTTCTGATCAGTGAGGCTGCCTGCCAAGGCTACACCATCAACTGACCCATCATCAGGGTTCTGCGAAAGCAGGTCTGGGAGAGGGTCACTCTCTTCCTCCTGTCCTTCATCAGTAGCCATGAGCACAGGTGGCCAAGAATATCATGGGCTAGTGTTAAAAGGAAGCTTCTGAATTCCAAAGGTATGACCAACCTCCTGGAAGCACCGGGCTTGGAGTCTCTACCTCAGATCTGCCCTGGAAGGTCCCCCCTGTCCCAAGAAACTCAACCCGATCAGGCTCAAGCTCCTCTAGGACAGTTCCTTCCTGGGTCTCACAATCAGCTTCCTCAGAAGACTGATCCTCTTCCTGAGGCAGGGGGGAAGACAAAGCCTTAACCCTACTGCTCCTTTTCCTGGTAGGCAACTGGCCCATTATTCCAGAATCCAGTGCCTGTTCAGTGTTGCAATTTTTGACCTGTGGCCTAGTCACAGCAAGCACATGTGCTGAGATGCCTAGCATTCTGCACTTGTCCTATTCTCCAGTTCAGACCAGGCAGAAGTCTCTAGGTCATTGCCAAGCAAACATTCTACAGGGAGGTCTGAGCTAACAACAACCTTCTTGAGGCCAGTTACCCCTCCCCAGGAGAAATTAACAACTGCCATACTGTGTGTGGTAGTGAAATTGCTAGCATTGGTCACTAGGTATTTTGTCACCCTGTATGATCTGTTCATGGTTCACAAAGCTGGGTATCACTATTGTGACACCAGCACATGTGTCCCTGTAGGCCTGAGCCACTTTATCATTAATCAAAGGAGTTTGTCTGTACTTGCCCAAGTTATTGGGACTCACAGTAGAGGACATGGGTATGTCCCCATCACAGATCAAAACAGCTTGAGTTGGTACTCTGACTAGGCCAGAGTCCATCTCAGTTCCGAGGGTTAACCCTACTACACCCTTCTGTTGAGAACCACCACTTGGAGCTGAACTAGGGGGAACAGTTGCCTTAGGGGCAATGGTGGCTGGAGCTGCCTCTTTCTTGGTGCAATCACTGGTCCAGTGAGTATTACTCTTACATACATTGCACCAGGGTTTCTTTTGGCCTTCTTTCTTTTTAGATTGTTGGGAGCCCCCCATTAGAAGCTTTTTGGGGACCTTGAGAAGACTTCTGGTCTTTTGCTTTCTCCCCACCCTATTGGTCTTGCTTCTTCTGGTCACCACCTTGGTTCTGTACCTTCTGCTTAACCCTGGTTCTGACCCATTTGTCTGCCTTCTTACCCAATTCTTGGTGGAGGTCAAATCAGAGTCAACCAGGTGTTGATACAATAGCTGGTTCTGACAGTTATTAAGAATCTGTTCTCTCATTATAAGGTTATACAAACATGTATAGTCACTTACTTTACTGCCCAATAACCAACCTTCCAGGGCCTTAGCAGCACAATATACAAAATCTGTCCAGTCCCGAGTCTGTGTCTTCTGGGTATCTCTGAACAGCAACCTGTACTGCTCAGTGGTTAGGACAAACCCATCTAGCAGAGCACTCTTCAGGACAGTGTAGTTGTCAGCATCCTGTTCATTAACTGTTAGGAGCTTATCTCTACCTTTGTCTGCAAAGGAGAGCCACAAGATTGCTGCCCACTGACTTTGGGGTATCTGCTGTACTTTGCCGGCCCTCTCCATAGCAGTTATCCACTTGTGGATGTCATCCCCAATCTGATAAGGAGGGACAATCTTGGTCAGGTTTCTATGGTCATGAGACCTTTTCCTACCACTAGGGATATTGCTGCCACCAGTGGGCTCTAGCCCACACAATTTCTTTTCTCTTTCAAGAGCTAGAGTCTCTTTTGCCAGGGCAATTTCCTACCTCCTGATCCTAAACTTGACTTCGTTCATTCTAGCTTTGTGCTCTCTTCTCTGACGGGAAGTCCTTCTCCTTTGAGCAGAGGCAGAGGACTCTACTGATGAGTCAGAATGTTCAGATTCATCTGAAAGAGATCTGTGTCTTCTGATCACACGATTAGGCCTTCGTGGAGAGATGGAGGGAGGCCTTCCTAGGCCATCTCTACCCTCAGGTAGTCCTGTGTTTCCCAGGTCAGGTTCATCAACCTCATCCTGGTCTGCATCCTCATCATCAGCATCATCATCCTGGTTGGGAATCCCACTAGGATCTTCTTCTGATGAGGGATGCTCCCCTCCCTGCTACTATGTGCCTCTGGGTCTGATGCTTTTTCTCTTCTGATGAGGGATGCTCCCCTCCCTGCTACTCTGTGCCTCTGGGTCTGATGCTTTTTCTAAGCCACCTGCCAGTAAAAGATTTACTAGGTGCTGGGTGGTTGGACTCTGTCCTTATCTTAATTTTCTGACAACACACAAGCTTCTCAAATCTTGAAAAGTGAAAGTGTCATACTAAGTTGTCTGCACACGGCTGACATCTGGCAGAGAGGCACTACCTCCTGCTCTTAAAGACATGACTAGTGTGGTGTGAAGTGTGCACCTACCTACACTACTTGTTTTCCTACTAGAATCTCTCTAGAAGTTGTAGTCAGGGTGTGCTAAGCCCTTACAACCTACAACTGCTAAGATCAGTAGAATTTATGTATTATAAGACTTGATTCATATGTATCTACAGGTACCTTGATGTGATTTTTCAAACGATATTCTCAAGATTATTTGGTAAAACAATGCAAGCTCTTATCCCATCCGCTGCACACCAATGTGAGAAGTTAGCCTGGCATATGATGTCCACTAGTTCTAGTAGGCACATTGCACCAGTCTAATCGACCCTTATTGATGGTGGTTGTAAAGTCATCCTTTTAGTCAAGCTATCCTAGTGGTAGTATGGACCAGCAGTCATCAGGCTAAGACTTCAGAGAGCCTATTAAGCAAGTTGTTTTACCAATTATAATCCCTTGAGTACCAAATGAAAGGACACCACACAAGGTATATATCAAATATATATGTATTTATTCAAAACACAACCCCTCTGCACTCTTTATGAGGTCAGAGGTAAAAGTACAATACAAGTTACTCAATTAGCATACAAGAAGTTGCACAGTATGCGTCATGCCCTAGGGGCCTCACAAACCATATACTAAAATAGTGGTATAAGAACCACGTGAAAATTAGTAAGCAGGCCTGGGGCCTAGGGAATCGCTGGGCTACTCTAAACAACCAAAGGTTAGGAAGTAGGATGCCCATGGGAGCCGCGTGCAGTGACTAAACACAGCTGCGGGTTACCATTGACTTTTTATGGGAAACGAACAAGTTGCAAATTTACAATTTAAGGACACTTCTAAATAAACTACGATGAAACCCTTTTAGACTTAGACACTAGGAGGGCCAATACCCTCGAGACTACCAGAGTACTCGTGTTACCTCACCCACGGAAGCCGGGTGCATTAGTCTCTTTTGGTGTCGGCTTTCGTCGTCGATTTCAATGGAGATCTGCAAAGAAGTGCTGCAGGTGACCAGAGGAAAAGTGTCCGGGTGGATCCAAGGGTGGATCGAAGATCTGTAGAACCTGAAAGCAGAAGGGACAGTGTCCGGGTCACTTGCCAGTGACCAGGGCTGCGATAGAAAGATGCCACCAAATGTCGGGTGATACCAGTTGAAGATCTGAAGTTTGTCTCTTCAGCCACGAGGACCAGGAGGTGTCGACGATGACCAGGAGCTGGATTAAACTGTCCCATAAAGGATCTAGTTGACTGCTGTGTTGGTATACGGACTGGACCCAACAAGCCTTGGTAAACGCAACCCAAGCAGGAAGTCGAGATTGGCTTTGGTGCAACCAACAAGGTCTAAGGAACTTCTCTTTTGTAGGGAAGATGGAGCAATTCTGGAGCAACCAGGAAAGCAAGTTAGATTCAAAATGCAGGATGTCCAGGAGTTCCGGTCCCACATCTCTCGTGTCTGCCACGGGTCTCAGCTTTGCTGTGAGCGAAGGTCGGAGTTAGAGATGTCTGGAAGTCCATGTCTTGTGTCACAGATTCTTCATGATCCGGCGGGAGCCTCGAAAATGCAGATTGGCAAAGTTTCTGTTGGTGCCTGTTTGAACAGGGTGGTCACTCCTTGACCACAAGGGAGATATCTTCCGTCTTCCAGTCGAAATGGAATGTCGAAGGTTCTGGATATTTTTTCAAAGTTTCGTCCAGGGTAATCTAAAGTCCTAGGGACAGGGTTCCTATACTTATTCTAAGTTTAGGGGCTGCACTACCTTTAAGGTCCCTCCTACGGGGGGACCAGGAAGGCGGTGGTTACACCCCTTTCCCTTTGTCCAGCTTTGCGCCAGAGCTGGAGCAGAGTGCCCCAGCAACAGGTTTGAACTGGGAAATGCTTGGAGCACCTTGTGTTCTCCAGACAGTGTCTGGAAAGCATTCACTGAATGCAGCCCTCCCTGCCCCAATAAACAAAAGCTTGTCTGGGGAGGTGCCAGCACCTCCCTGGACAGGAAACCTATTGTCCAGGCCTCCCCAGCTGGAGTTTCGTTCAGCAACAGGAGGGCAGACTCGTGTCTGTGGCTGCAGCATCCATTTTGTGATGCTGAGGCTCTGTTAACTTTAACCGGGTAAACCAGTAACTACATGTCTTCTCCCTCTAGAAGGGTGGAAGTCTACCCCGCCGCCATAACCGGCCGCGGGGGGGGAGGGGGTAGTATTCCAAAGTGTTTGACACCTTACACGTCATGCTTTGATAAAGCCAAACCAAAGTTAGCATTAACCACAAGGATTCTAATGCACTTAAGAGTCTATGGTATGGCTATATCATAGTACAGCTATAAGGACATGGTTCCGAAAGCTGCAGAGGGGCTCAGCTCATGCTAGGGCACCCTCTCACATGAAACCAATCACTCTGCCTCCAGGATTGTGTAGGCCTGCCATAGGAGTGACTTATAGGTGCATATGTGTGTGTGTGACGAGGTACCTTCACGCTGCATTGCGCTCTGCGCCTAATTGCCGCGCTGCTGCTTTTAAATCTACCTATTTGCTATTTTTGTTTGTTTTAGTTTTCCCCTGTTTTTAAACGGGATTAATTCTCTCCCCCTCACTCGCACTTTAATCGGTGGCACACCGCTGTTTAGCGGGTCCGGTTCTTGGGTTGGGGAAGTTTAGGCACCATCTTGGGGTGGTTGCGATTCTCTGCGGGCGCCATTTGTGAGCGGTCTAGCGCTCCGGAGGCTCTGAGGGACGCTTATTTAGGCGACCAGTCCGGGGTACTGCCTTGACAAGGTACCTTCACGCTGCATTGTGCTCTGCGCCTAATTGCCGCGCTGCTGCTTTTAAATCTACCTATTTGCTATTTTTGTTTGTTTTAGTTGTTTTCCCCTGTTTTTAAACGGGATTAATTCTCTCCCCCTCACTCGCACTTTAATCGGTGGCACACCGCTGTTTAGCGGGTCCGGTTCTTGGGTTGGGGAAGTTTAGGCGCCATCTTGGGGTGGTTGCGATTCTCTGCGGGCGCCATTTGTGAGCGGTCTAGCGCTCCGGAGGCTCTGAGGGACGCTTATTTAAGGCGACCAGTCCGGGGTACTGCCTTGACGAGGTACCTTCACGCTGCATTGCGCTCTGCGCCTAATTGCCGCGCTGCTGCTTTTAAATCTACCTATTTGCTATTTTTGTTTGTTTTAGTTGTTTTCCCCTGTTTTTAAACGGGATTAATTCTCTCCCCCTCACTCGCACTTTAATCGGTGGCACACCGCTGTTTAGCGGGTCCGGTTCTTGGGTTGGGGAAGTTTAGGCGCCATCTTGGGGTGGTTGCGATTCTCTGCGGGCGCCATTTGTGAGCGGTCTAGCGCTCCGTAGGCTCTGAGGGACACTTATTTAAAGCTCCCCTCTACGCGCACTTCCCTGCGCCTGAGTCATGCCAGAGTCCTGCCCGTCTGTGCCCGTCAGCGCTAAGGAAGCGCGGGTCGCGGCTGGATTCTGGATAGTAGTCTCCACACTATGGCACCACCTATTATTAGGTATCAAAGGGGTGATCTGCTGGCCATTCGGGGTCAGATTTTAAACTACGATCTCTCGCCAGTGGACCCGTTATGTGGCCCGTACCGTTGCATTTGTGGCGGTTGGACATTAGACACCTCTTCCCTTATTCGATCCCTGGAGCTGCCATCTCTACTTAAAAGAAAAGCAGGATTGCGTGATTTGAACATCTTGAGCTTTAACGTCAGATCACTGGTAAAGCACTATCAGGAGATATACGATCTCCTTAAAGATGAATCTCCTGACGTGCTTTTTCTGACCGAAACCTGGTTGCAGGATTCGGATTCTTCCATACTTAATTTGGCTTTCCCCCCGATTATTCCATCTTCACTCTTAATCGTGTTACCAGGGGGGGGAGGAATTGCCCTGGCCATTAAGTTGTGCTATCCGTGTGAGTGGAAGGCCGCTAAACTCCCAGGATGTGAAAGTGCTCTTTTTAAAATCTCGTTCAGTCATCACTTCACCTTCTCTGGTCTGCTAATTTATTGCCCTCCGGGTTGCGATTCTGCTTTCAGGGCTGCTCTCCCGGATCTATTTAGCACGGCGGTACTAGGATGTGCTAATTTCAACGTTATCGGAGATCTTAATCTTCATTTTGATTGCCTGTCCTCGCCCTCTATTAGGAGCATTCTAGCTGATCTAGAGGCCTTGCAGCTTTCCCAGCTGGTTACCTCTCCCACTCATAGAGATGGCCACATCCTTGACCCTTTCTTTACTAACTTAGAGGGAGTTAGGGTCCTCTGTCCCACCCAGATGGTCTGGACAGACCATATGCTGGTGAAAGTGATATGCCCCATGTTGGAGTCTCCTCTTATATCTCACGACAGATTAGTTCTTAGACGACATTGGAACAAACTAAGACTGGAGGACTTTTACCATCTGTTGGAGGAGGCACCTCTAGGCCCTTTCACTGATGTTGACCGCGGATATGATTCCTTTTGTGAGTGGATCTCCCGTGCCCTTGATTCTTTGATCCCCTTGGTATGGTCCAAGTGTCGTCGGAAAGAGCCTAGCCCATGGTACGATAGTGCCTTAGCGTCCCTCAAATGAGCCTGTAGACAGGCTGAGAGACTATGGAGAAAATCGTTTGATCCTGAATTGAAGGCCTGTTACCGTGCTAAAAATAAAATCTACCATAGGGCGGTGTGTAGAACACGAGCAGCCTTTTATGCCCAAGAGTTTCAGAATAGCTCAAATCCATCGAAACTCATTTTTAAGGTATTAAAGGATTTGATAGCTAAGAGGACAACGGCGGCGGAAATATGCTCGGACTCCCATTGTGAGGGTCTGGCCTCCTTTTTCCTCGAGAAAGTTCATGCCATCTATCGAACCTTCTCGACGGGCTTTTCAATTTCAGAACGGGTCAGCTGCATCTTGGGAGACAGTGAGTGTCTTTCTATCCTGCCCTCCCTATCTATGGAGGCCTTTGACTCTCTGAGCCTTAAAATCAAGTCAGGATCTCCTGCAGACCCGTTGTAACCGGCCCAGCTTAAGAATATGTCGCCGCTATGTCGTACTCCGGTGCTTTCTTTTATCAATCTGTCACTTTCTTCTGGGATAGTTCCCATTTGGTGGAAGCAGGCTGTAGTTACACCTACTTTGAAGAAGGCGACCCTTGACCCCCTTAAACCTGAGAACTACCGCCCCATCTCCTTGCTTCCTTGGGCTACGAAAGTCGCTGAGGCCCATGTGAATGGCATTCTAGCAGACCATCTTACTAGGGCTAACATTCTTGACCCTACTCAGAATGGGTTCCGTGCGGGCCACAGTACGGAGACGGCCCTACTTTCTATGGTCGAACATCTGTGTTCTGTGCTTAATGCGGGTCGGACAGCGGCACTACTGTTATTAGATCTTAGTGCTGCGTTCGACACGGTCTCGCACAGGATTTTGCTTCAGCAACTTGAGGAAGTGGGTGTCACGGGCTCCGCTCTATGCTGGTTTCGATCTTTCCTTGCTGAAAGGTCATTCCAGGTTGCGATTCCGCCCGGCAAGTCTAAATCCTATCCGTTAGACCTGGGGGTCCCACAGGGTTCATCGCTGAGTCCCACTCTATTTAATCTTTATGTGAGGCCGCTGGCTGCGGTCGTCAAGCAATGGGGCCTGACGATGGTTTCATAGGCAGATGGCACACAGCTGGCGGTCACGCTGAGCGGGGACTCAGACATGGAGGCTCCCAGGTTCTGTGACGGTTTACGGGCAGTGGCCAACTGGATGAATTCCAACTGTCGCCAGTTAAATACCAAAAAGACTGAGGTTATGGTGGTTGGCAAGCAGGCGACGTTGTGGGGTGACAAGTGGTGGCCCTCTGAACTAGGTGTGACCCCCCTCCCCAGCATCGGAGATAAAAAATCTAGGGGTTTGGCTTGACCCGACCCTCGGCTTTATCTGTCATTCCAAGAAGGTGGCAGCTTCTTGCTATGGCATCATTAGAGGACTAAGACCTATCCTTAAATTTTTTGATGCATCCACCAGGCAACTGGTGGTTCAAGCATCAGTGCTGTCCCAGCTGGATTATGCCAGCTCGCTTTTGGCTGGGATTAATCAGTTAGAACTCACCCGGCTGCAGCGAGTTCAAAATGCTGCAGCCAGAGTGGTGATAGGTCTGCCAAGGCGGTGCTCGGTCTCCAAATCTTTGCACTCTCTTCATTGGCTCCCCATACCCCAGAGGATCAAATTCAAGGTCCTCTGCCTTGCGTTTAAAATCCTCAAGGGTACGTCTCCTCAAATTTTGGAGAATTTGCTGATACCGTATGTCCCCCCGCGAACCCTCAGATCTCTGGGTCAGAATCTGGCAGTGGTCCCGCGCTTCAGATTGAGTAGAGCTGGTGGCCGCTCTTTTCGTGTGCTAGCGGCAAAGTGGTGGAATTCTCTTCCTCCTCATATCCGGGCTATTGATGACCTTTTCCAGTTTAGACGGGCCGTCAAGACCATCTTATTTGTTTAGTTTTCTTGCGGTTTCCTTTGGCCTTCCTGATTCTCTTCGGTGTCGTGTTGTGTTTGCCTTGTCAAAGCGCCAGGACGCCCCTTTGCTGGGGTAGCTGTGCGCGGTATAAGTAAAAATAACATAACATAACATATGTATATATAGATATAGGTATACTATATCTAAGTAAGGGGTGATTACACCACCTTACCCAGGCTGTGTGAACAGACCTGTAGTGTCAGTTTGGAAGGCAAACCAGGGGTGGCACAATCCATGCTGCAGTCCCTGGTAGGCCTTGGGTGCACCTATGCCCTGGGTACCTATGGTACACTATACAGAGGCTCACAAGGGTGACCCAGTAACCAATCCGGTATGTACCTAAAATACATGGTATCAATTTAGAGAGAAAACAGCTGGGTTGTGGGCCTGATTAGCAGGTCCACAGCCAGACTAAAGTCGAAAAACCAGAGAATCACAGCAAAAAGTGGGGGCAACAATAGGAAGCAGACCCTACTCTCCTACACCCCAGTTACCTTCTTATCGGATCAGTGTCTCCCCTTCTTATGGCCCCCCTCCCACCAGTTGCCTTCTTGTAGGATGAGTGTCTCGCCCTCTTTAGGACCCCCCCATGGCCTACTTGAAGGATTAGTGTCTCTGCCTCTTTTGGGCCCCCATTGCCTTCAAGTAGGATGAGTATCTCCCCCTCTTTAGGATCCCCTGTTGCCTTCTTGTAGGATGAGTGTCCCCCCTCTATAGGGCCACCGCTTCTCTTCTTGTAGGTTGAGTGTCTCCCCTTCTTTAGGGCCCCCCGTTGCCTTCTTGTAGGATGATTGTCTCCCCCTCTTTAGGACCCCCTGGTACCTTCTTGTAGGATGAGTGTCCCCCCTCATTAGGGCCCCCCCGGTTCCCTTCATGTAGAATGAGTGTCTCCCTCCCAAGGCCCCCCTGGTTGCCTCCTTGTAGGATAAGTGTTAGGGCACTGCAGTGCTTGTTGCGGGTGTGGGGGGAGACAATGCTAACACTGGGGGTGAAGCTCCGTTACAAGTGAGCTCCCAGAACAGCAGACCGGCGCTGCTCAGTGCAGGGAGAGAAGCTCCTTCACAAGGGATCTCCTACAGCTGCAGACCGGCGCTGCTCAGTGCAGGGAGAGAAGCTCCTTCACAAGGGATCTCCTACAGCTGCAGACCGGCGCTGCTCAGTGCAGGGAGAGAAGCTCCTTCACAAGGGATCTCCTACAGCTGCAGACCGGCGCTGCTCAGTGCAGGGAGAGAAGCTCCTTCACAAGGGATCTCCTACAGCTGCAGACCGGCGCTGCTCAGTGCAGGGAGAGAAGCTCCTTCACAAGGGATCTCCTACAGTTGCAGACCGGCGCTGCTCAGTGCAGGGAGAGAAGCTCCTTCACAAGGGATCTCCTACAGCTGCAGACCGGCGCTGCTCAGTGCAGGGAGAGAAGCTCCTTCACAAGGGATCTCCTACAGCTGCAGACCGGCGCTGCTCAGTGCAGGGAGAGAAGCTCCTTCACAAGGGATCTCCTACAGCTGCAGACCGGCGCTGCTCAGTGCAGGGAGAGAAGCTCCTTCACAAGGGATCTCCTACAGCTGCAGACCGGCGCTGCTCAGTGCAGGGAGAGAAGCTCCTTCACAAGGGATCTCCTACAGCTGCAGACCGGCGCTGTTCAGTGCAGGGAGAGAAGCTCCTTCACAAGGGATCTCCTACAGCTGCAGACCGGCGCTGCTCAGTGCAGGGAGAGAAGCTCCTTCACAAGGGATCTCCTACAGCTGCAGACCGGCGCTGTTCAGTGCAGGGAGAGAAGCTCCTTCACAAGGGATCTCCTACAGCTGCAGACCGGCGCTGCTCAGTGCAGGGAGAGAAGCTCCTTCACAAGGGATCTCCTACAGCTGCAGACCGGCGCTGCTCAGTGCAGGGAGAGAAGCTCCTTCACAAGGGATCTCCTACAGCTGCAGACCGGCGCTGCTCAGTGCAGGGAGAGAAGCTCCTTCACAAGGGATCTCCTACAGCTGCAGACCGGCGCTGCTCAGTGCAGGGAGAGAAGCTCCTTCACAAGGGATCTCCTACAGCTGCAGACCGGCGCTGCTCAGTGCAGGGAGAGAAGCTCCTTCACAAGGGATCTCCTACAGCTGCAGACCGGCGCTGCTCAGTGCAGGGAGAGAAGCTCCTTCACAAGGGATCTCCTACAGCTGCAGACCGGCGCTGCTCAATGCAGGGAGAGAAGCTCCTTCACAAGGGATCTCCTACAGCTGCAGACCGGCGCTGTTCAGTGCAGGGAGAGAAGCTCCTTCACAAGGGATCTCCTACAGCTGCAGACCGGCGCTGCTCAGTGCAGGGAGAGAAGCTCCTTCACAAGGGATCTCCTACAGCTGCAGACCAGCGCTGCTCAGTGCAGGGAGAGAAGCTCCTTCACAAGGGATCTCCTACAGCTGCAGACCAGCGCTGCTCAGTGCAGGGAGAGAAGCTCCTTCACAAGGGATCTCCTACAGCTGCAGACCGGCGCTGCTCAGTGCAGGGAGAGAAGCTCCTTCACAAGGGATCTCCTACAGCTGCAGACCAGCGCTGCTCAGTGCAGGGAGAGAAGCTCCTTCACAAGGGATCTCCTACAGCTGCAGACCGGCGCTGCTCAGTGCAGGGAGAGAAGCTCCTTCACAAGGGATCTCCTACAGCTGCAGACCAGCGCTGCTCAGTGCAGGGAGAGAAGCTCCTTCACAAGGGATCTCCTACAGCTGCAGACCAGCGCTGCTCAGTGCAGGGAGAGAAGCTCCTTCACAAGGGATCTCCTACAGCTGCAGACCAGCGCTGCTCAGTGCAGGGAGAGAAGCTCCTTCACAAGGGATCTCCTACAGCTGCAGACCAGCGCTGCTCAGTGCAGGGAGAGAAGCTCCTTCACAAGGGATCTCCTACAGCTGCAGACCGGCGCTGCTCAGTGCAGGGAGAGAAGCTCCTTCACAAGGGATCTCCTACAGCTGCAGACCAGCGCTGCTCAGTGCAGGGAGAGAAGCTCCTTCACAAGGGATCTCCTACAGCTGCAGACCGGCGCTGCTCAGTGCAGGGAGAGAAGCTCCTTCACAAGGGATCTCCTACAGCTGCAGACCAGCGCTGCTCAGTGCAGGGAGAGAAGCTCCTTCACAAGGGATCTCCTACAGCTGCAGACCGGCGCTGCTCAGTGCAGGGAGAGAAGCTCCTTCACAAGGGATCTCCTACAGCTGCAGACCAGTGCTGCTCAGTGCAGGGAGAGAAGCTCCTTCACAAGGGATCTCCTACAGCTGCAGACCGGCGCTGCTCAGTGCAGGGAGAGAAGCTCCTTCACAAGGGATCTCCTACAGCTGCAGACCGGCGCTGCTCAGTGCAGGGAGAGAAGCTCCTTCACAAGGGATCTCCTACAGCTGCAGACCGGCGCTGCTCAGTGCAGGGAGAGAAGCTCCTTCACAAGGGATCTCCTACAGCTGCAGACCAGCGCTGCTCAGTGCAGGGAGAGAAGCTCCTTCACAAGGGATCTCCTACAGCTGCAGACCAGCGCTGCTCAGTGCAGGGAGAGAAGCTCCTTCACAAGGGATCTCCTACAGCTGCAGACCGGCGCTGCTCAGTGCAGGGAGAGAAGCTCCTTCACAAGGGATCTCCTACAGCTGCAGACCAGCGCTGCTCAGTGCAGGGAGAGAAGCTCCTTCACAAGGGATCTCCTACAGCTGCAGACCAGTGCTGCTCAGTGCAGGGAGAGAAGCTCCTTCACAAGGGATCTCCTACAGCTGCAGACCGGCGCTGCTCAGTGCAGGGAGAGAAGCTCCTTCACAAGGGATCTCCTACAGCTGCAGACCGGCGCTGCTCAGTGCAGGGAGAGAAGCTCCTTCACAAGGGATCTCCTACAGCTGCAGACCGGCGCTGCTCAGTGCAGGGAGAGAAGCTCCTTCACAAGGGATCTCCTACAGCTGCAGACCAGCGCTGCTCAGTGCAGGGAGAGAAGCTCCTTCACAAGGGATCTCCTACAGCTGCAGACCAGCGCTGCTCAGTGCAGGGAGAGAAGCTCCTTCACAAGGGATCTCCTACAGCTGCAGACCAGCGCTGCTCAGTGCAGGGAGAGAAGCTCCTTCACAAGGGATCTCCTACAGCTGCAGACCAGCGCTGCTCAGTGCAGGGAGAGAAGCTCCTTCACAAGGGATCTCCTACAGCTGCAGACCAGCGCTGCTCAGTGCAGGGAGAGAAGCTCCTTCACAAGGGATCTCCTACAGCTGCAGACCAGCGCTGCTCAGTGCAGGGAGAGAAGCTCCTTCACAAGGGATCTCCTACAGCTGCAGACCAGCGCTGCTCAGTGCAGGGAGAGAAGCTCCTTCACAAGGGATCTCCTACAGCTGCAGACCAGCGCTGCTCAGTGCAGGGAGAGAAGCTCCTTCACAAGGGATCTCCTACAGCTGCAGACCAGTGCTGCTCAGTGCAGGGAGAGAAGCTCCTTCACAAGGGATCTCCTACAGCTGCAGACCAGCGCTGCTCAGTGCAGGGAGAGAAGCTCCTTCACAAGGGATCTCCTACAGCTGCAGACCAGCGCTGCTCAGTGCAGGGAGAGAAGCTCCTTCACAAGGGATCTCCTACAGCTGCAGACCGGCGCTGCTCAGTGCAGGGAGAGAAGCTCCTTCACAAGGGATCTCCTACAGCTGCAGACCAGCGCTGCTCAGTGCAGGGAGAGAAGCTCCTTCACAAGGGATCTCCTACAGCTGCAGACCGGCGCTGTTCAATGCAGGGAGAGAAGCTCCTTCACAAGGGATCTCCTACAGCTGCAGACCAGCGCTGCTCAGTGCAGGGAGAGAAGCTCCTTCACAAGGGATCTCCTACAGCTGCAGACCAGCGCTGCTCAGTGCAGGGAGAGAAGCTCCTTCACAAGGGATCTCCTACAGCTGCAGACCAGCGCTGCTCAGTGCAGGGAGAGAAGCTCCTTCACAAGGGATCTCCTACAGCTGCAGACCAGCGCTGCTCAGTGCAGGGAGAGAAGCTCCTTCACAAGGGATCTCCTACAGCTGCAGACCAGCGCTGCTCAGTGCAGGGAGAGAAGCTCCTTCACAAGGGATCTCCTACAGCTGCAGACCGGCGCTGCTCAGTGCAGGGAGAGAAGCTCCTTCACAAGGGATCTCCTACAGCTGCAGACCAGCGCTGCTCAGTGCAGGGAGAGAAGCTCCTTCACAAGGGATCTCCTACAGCTGCAGACCGGCGCTGCTCAGTGCAGGGAGAGAAGCTCCTTCACAAGGGATCTCCTACAGCTGCAGACCAGCGCTGCTCAGTGCAGGGAGAGAAGCTCCTTCACAAGGGATCTCCTACAGCTGCAGACCAGCGCTGCTCAGTGCAGGGAGAGAAGCTCCTTCACAAGGGATCTCCTACAGCTGCAGACCAGCGCTGCTCAGTGCAGGGAGAGAAGCTCCTTCACAAGGGATCTCCTACAGCTGCAGACCGGCGCTGTTCAATGCAGGGAGAGAAGCTCCTTCACAAGGGATCTCCTACAGCTGCAGACCGGCGCTGCTCAGTGCAGGGAGAGAAGCTCCTTCACAAGGGATCTCCTACAGCTGCAGACCGGCGCTGTTCAATGCAGGGAGAGAAGCTCCTTCACAAGGGATCTCCTACAGCTGCAGACCGGCGCTGCTCAGTGCAGGGAGAGAAGCTCCTTCACAAGGGATCTCCTACAGTTGCAGACCAGCGCTGCTCAGTGCAGGGAGTGAAGGTCCTTTATAAGACAGCTCCTAGGCAGACAACTGCTGCTCACCTTCACTAACCCTGGGCGGTGAACTACACTTCGCTGGCGGAGTTTGCGGAGTTTGAGCAATAGGGGTGTTGGCGCCTTATTGTTCGATTTAAAACGCTGGATTTCCCCCACTCCTTCCTTTTGCCATGTAGCAACTCGGGTACATAGTCCAAATGTAGAAGCAAGACGCCATACTATAAGGCTGCAGGAGTGATCTCCACGAAAATTACGATCCTGGTGTAAAAAGAGGGATTCCGTTTTGCTACCATATAAAACTATTAATAAGTTTGCGTTCGAATAATAAGGAACGACAAGAGTGAGATACCATTTTACTATTTTTACTGTGATGAGACACACCCACTAAGAACGAAAGGACATTAATAAAAAGAATACCCCTGTGTGGCAATAATTAGAATTATAAAAGGAATTAACATTCCTTGATGCACATTGAGACCATTGAAATACTGAATATTGCCAACTGAATTTTAAAGAAGACTACAGGCACACATCTAGTGAAAAAATAATCCCCTGGTTTTTGTTTTGTTGTGTAAGGAATGTTTGTATCTGCATAGGTCCTGAGGAAGGTGGTATAGAACCCACCGAAACGCGCGTCGACCTTGCGTGGAACCCATAACTCACATGTGATGGTCATAAATTTAGGCAGTAAAAATTCTCCTTCTGCCTTATTACATCACGATTTGTTCAGATACTGCATGTGTATGGAATGTGTGGATGGCAATAGGATGAGAATGAATGTGTATGTATGATTGGTATTGTATTTATTGTGTTGGTATAACCCAGGGTCTCTCTCTCTTTTTTTGTAATCATTTTGTTGATATTATTTGTAATATGTATTTTTCACATAACAGTATATACCAAATAAAAGATAAATATTTTTAAGAAATGAAAATGAACAAACAAAGAATGATGGACTCATAAGTAATATGAATGAATAAATAAAGAATGATGAAATAAAATACTAAAGAAATTAAATTCATTAGTTCTGATGTTATTGTTGTGCACGAACAAAGTAACTATATGTAAAACATGTTAACAATGAAAAGTATATAGGTCTTGAGGGAATTTCTTCAGTACTTGTTTGCGGAGTTTCCTACACTCCGCAATACGCAGAGCTCGCAGAGTTCCGAAAAACTCTGCGTCAACGTCAAGTTGGCAACCGCGAGCAAGGAAAATCAGCCTCCCGGCGAGATTTTTCCTCTTTCGCAATCGTCAACATCAAGTTGGCGAGCTCGAGCGGGAAAATAAACCTCCCGGCGATATTTCTCAACGCGGGGTGGTCAGGTTTCTCATTGCAAGTTGTCGTGTATGCTTTTGACCGTTCGCTGCTTGTTCTTGTAGAGAAAGCTGCAGTCTGAGTAAAAATCCACTCGAGTGCCAGAAAAGGGAAAGAAGGGACCGCTTGTGCTGTGCAAGGTGCCGTTTGTGATGACTGTACAGTGCGGACAAGCATCCGCACTGTGCAATCACCGCAAACAGCATTGTTCTATGGAACTCTGCCACTTGCGGAGCTCCATGTAGCGCGGCAGAGTTTTTTTGCCACTTTGCAGAGTTCCACTCAGGGTTAACCTTCATCTGAGCAGTCCTTTGACTATGACTGCTGTTACTGCTGTGAGGTGCTCCCAAGCTGACCTTCAGGTCTTTCTTTCCAGGATGTTTCCTAAGAAGCCTTGTAAGTGTGAGGACCCGAAGGTAAAGCACGTTGACCGCTTCCAGGATGCTCTCCAGCCAGATGAACTCGAGTCTGTAAAGCAGAGGAGGAAAAAGGAGTTTGAACACTTCAAAAAGAGGTAAACCACAGATATAATTTGTGGCATTTATGCTTCTTCCTGATCCATGAGAGTGCTATGTTAGCTTCTCTGGGAGCTGCCCTTCTGCCCCTCTGAGCTCCCCTTCTGCCTTTCAATGCTCTCAGAGCTCCCTTTCCCCTCTCACTGCTCTGTGAGCTCCCCTTCTGCCCTCTGATCCCCCTCCTCTCCCTCCTCTGAGCTCTCCTCCTGCCTATCCCTCCTCAAAGCTCCCCTTCTCCTCTCACTCCTCGGAGCTCTCCTCCTACCTCCCACTCCACAAAGCTCCCCTTCTACTCTCACTCCTCTGAGCTCCCCTTCTCCTCTCACTCTTCTGAGCTCTCCTTCTCCTCTCACTCCTCAAAGCTCCCCTTTTCCTCTCACTCCTCAAAGCTCCCCTTCTCCTCTCACTCCTCTGAGCTCCCCTTCTCCTCTCACTCTTCTGAGCTCTCCTTCTCCTCTCACTCCTCAAAGCTCCCCTTCTCCTCTCACTCTTCTGAGCTCTCCTTCTCCTCCCACTCTTCTGAGCTCTCCTTCTCCTCTCACTCCTCTGAGCTCTCCTTCTACTCTCACTCCTCTGAGCTCTCCTTCTACTCTCACTCCTCTGAGCTCCCCTTCTCCTCTCACTCTTCTGAGCTCTCCTTCTCCTCTCACTCCTCTGAGCTCTCCTTCTCCTCTCACTCCTCAAAGCTCCCCTTCTCCTCTCACTCCTCTGAGCTCTCCTCCTACCTCTCACTCCTCAAAGCTCCCCTTCTCCTCTCACTCTTCTGAGCTCTCCTTCTCCTCCCACTCCTCAAAGCTCTCCTCCTACCTCTCACTCCTCAAAGCTCCCCTTCTCCTCTCACTCTTCTGAGCTCTCCTTCTCCTCCCACTCCTCAAAGCTCCCCTTCTCCTCTCACTCCTCTGAGCTCTCCTTCTCCTCTCACTCTTCTGAGCTCTCCTTCTCCTCTCACTCCTCTGAGCTCCCCTTCTCCTCTCACTCCTCTGAGCTCTCCTTCTACTCTCACTCCTCTGAGCTCCCCTTCTCCTCTCACTCCTCTGAGCTCTCCTTCTCCTCTCACTCCTCTGAGCTCTCCTTCTCCTCTCACTCCTCTGAGCTCCCCTTCTCCTCTCACTCCTCAAAGCTCCCCTTCTCCTCTCACTCCTCTGAGCTCCCCTTCTCCTCTCACTCTTCTGAGCTCCCCTTCTCCTCTCACTCTTCTGAGCTCTCCTTCTCCTCCCACTCCTCACACCCCTTCCCTCCTCTCTTTGTGGTAGGCACCTGGGCCATTCCTCCAGGTCCTCTTGATTGCCCTTACCGGCGGCCATAGACCGAGTGGTCACACACACCCACCCAAGCAGCCCCAACATCTCCAAATGACCTCTATGTTCTACCTTCTCCCAAGAGGAACTGTCCATGTCGTTACCGAGCACACCCTCGACAGGCATGGCTGGTGGCACAACTACTTGCAAGGTATCTGAGACCCCCCACTCAAACGGAACTTATGCCACATTGCAGAGGCAATCTGAGTTTTCATCTGCCACTACCGGGTAGAGTATGTTGGGGACCACCTGCTCTTCAGACACTTGCCGACAACTGAAAGCTGTCACACTGGTTCCAGCGTCTCTCAGAGCTTCCACACTATGGCCAATTATGTTCACCCACTTCCCGTATTTCTTAGTGTTGGCAGGCAGGTGGGTCCTTGGGACCATCTCACTCTCTGCTAGTGAGACCAGGGTCAACTCTTCAGGCTCACATCCCCCCTGTGACTTCACCTCCTCCCCCAAGGCTCCACGAGTCAACCCACAGGGCGGTGCACCACTGGTTGCAGGGGTTGCTTTAGAACTCTTAGGATTCCCTCTGTAGTGACCCACCTGATTACACGCATAACACATGAGGGGACCCTTCTTTTCAGGCTTACCTAAAGACCCCCTTGTTTCTTATCATCTGGAGGCTGGGAACCTTTCCCTTGGTTCCCTTGGGAATTACTTTGGGGCTCTTTTTGGAACTCCTTTTGTTTACCCTTGCCTCCCCCACTCTTCTGCTGGGGACCCTGCCCACTCTTGGAGGAGTCTCCCACATGACCTTTGTGGACCCTTGTACTGACCCAGCAGTCTGCCTCCACAGCACACTTCCTGGGGTTAGTTAGCTTGCTATCGATAAGGTGCTGGCGTAGCTCTGGAAAACAACCATCAGACAAGTGCTCCATGCCACCAAATCATAGAGCCCCTGAAAATTATTTACCTGGCAACCCTTCACATAACCGTCCAGTGCTCTGGAAAAGTAAGACACACACTCCACCCTAGTGCTTGACTCAAGCTTACAGTTCTGGGTTTAAGCCACATCCCCTGATTAAGGTTTGCTTCATAGGAGCATAAGGTATCTTCTCCTATTTTGGTAAGGCTAGCAAGGAGTCCCTCCTTTCAGACATGAAGCGGCTCCACAGCCCTGCTCCCCAGTCTCTCTCAGGGATTCTGTGGGACCTCAAACCCCCTGACCAATGTCATCACTCCTCACGTAATCCTTGATTACCTCCTTGGGGATGTACACTCTCCCTTCTCCAGTCACTGATGACAAGCTCCATTGGAACTAGACTCTACACTCTTGGCTTTGATGCCCAGCTCCCTTAACCCTCTTTCATGCTCTAAGAGCATCCTATTTTCCTCCAGAGCCAACATCTGCATCTCTACCTCCAATTCCATATCCTCCATGCCCAACCTGAGCTTTACAAGCTCCGATGTATGCATTCTACTTTTCTCTCTGTCTTCGAGCTCCGCTGTAGACAGACCTCTTGAAGACACACTGCTGCCCTCCCTGGAAGGTACCCTCCCCTCTGGCAGGTTCAAAAGCCCCTCCTGCTGCCCATCCAAATTCTCTGCCTCCACCATAGGACCATCATCATTCCCACTGGCATTTCTGGATTCCAAGCAGGCCCTCAGAACCTTTTGGTATTCCTCCTTTCTGGTGAGGCCTCTTTCAGAGATTTAAAATGTCTTGCAGATGGCTTTTAGTTGAGACACCGTGCAGGTTTCCACCCTATCTTTTTCAAATTCGATGTCAATAGATGCAATAGGTGCTGGCTTGGTCATGCTGAAAAAAGTTGGCAGTTCTCAAGTTGCAGAAAACTCAAAAAGGAAACAGTTCACCAGTGGTATGTGGTTGCGCAATGGTCTGCACAGTACAAGTAATGTACACCGATCACTGTATGTACGGCACAAATGCAAATCCAGATCCTCACAGCTGACCACCAATGTTAGAAATGGGGGTCTCTAGTTAGCATTTGTTTGCCCCTTAGTCAAAATAGGGACCCTTCTTCCTAGTCAGAGTAAGGGGGATACACTTCTAAAATAACCCCTGCTCACCCCCTTGGTAGCTTGGCATGAGCAGACAGGCTTATCTCAGAAGCAGTACGTAAATCATTTGTGCATTTATACAGCATCACAGTGAAAACGCTGCAAATGGACACCACACCAGTTTAGAAAAATAAGCAAATCTGTATCTAAACCAAGAAGACCAAAAACAAAAAAAATCCAACATACAATACAGGAAAAATAGGCAGTTTGCAAGATAACCTTTAAATTGCACAAATATCTCAAAATCACAGATCTTTTGAGTCGGGAGCTCTGTCCGAGGCTTACGTGATGCTGAAAACAAGAGAGTCTAACAGTTCCAACCGACTGCGTCAGTGCGGGTCAGCTGTAGTGTCGACAGACTCACAGACTGTACCTTTTGTTTTGCGGCCAATACAGTGGGCATGAGTCAGTAGGGGCAATCGATGCTGTTGCGATGTGAAGTGGAAGCGGTGCAGCGTGTGGTGCCCTCACGGCGAGGTGCAGGCAATGGCTCAGTGACGGTTGTCCAATGGCGTCAGTGAGGCCAAGGTCTACGATGTGGAGTGAGGCGGTGCTCGATGTGTTGCTGGCAGGTCACGGTGCAGGCAATGGAGCAGGTTGATGTTTGAATGGCCAGCGACGGTGTCAGTGATGTCCAGGCAGAGTGAAGGAAGGAGGTGCGGAGTGCAGTGCATATAGGACACAGTGCAAGCAACCTACTTTCTAAAAAAGGCATTTTCAAACCCAGAATTTAAAAATCACCCTTACTAAAAGATGCAACTTTACTTTAGATTGCGAGTTAAGGCATACTAAACTCCGTTTTCCCATCTTGTTCCCCATGGCATTTATACTTATAAGATGTTATACGTAAACTCCCTACTCTATCCTATGGGGCAGATAGCCTTTCAATATTAAAAAACGAAACTGGCAGTATTTCACTATCAGGACGTGCCACACACATCAGGACCTGTCCTACCTTTCACATACACTGCAACCTGCCCACAAGAGTACCTTGGACCTACCTTAGGGGTGGCTCTTTGTAAGAAATGGGAAGGTTAGGGCCTTGCCAGGTCAATATGGCAGTACTAGACTGCAGACAGACGCTGCAAAGGCAAGCCTGAGACACTTTTACAAGGCTGCTTGTGCAGGCCCACTAGCAGCATTAGTTTTACTGGCCCTGGGCACACACAGTGCACTGTACTAGGGACTTAACAGTAAATCAAATAAGCCAATTATGGATATAATAATCCATTACATCAATTTGCAGTGGGAGCACTTGCACGTTGCCATTAAATAGCAGTGGCAAAATGCCCAAAGCATCAAAACCAGCAAAAAAGAAGTCCAACACACTGCAAAACACAGGAGGCAAAGGCAAAAAAATACAGGGGAACCCTTACCAAGGAAGTCAGGTGTATCAAGTGGGTTTTCTGAACTAGCTTGATTTTCTTAAAACATTTTGAAAGTGCAGTTTTGTATGTGTATTTGTCCTCTTGATTTTTAGTCTGACATCATCTTTTTTCCAGCTTTTTACAGGACAACTTCTCCTTCCTCAGCTCGGTAGAGTATCATGGTCTGTGTGATCTAAGTTATGTTTTAATGCTTGTTTAAGAGGAGAGGTGCTATCAAATGCTGAATTAAAGGAACAGTGATACTCTACTAATGCTAGGTCAATATTGTCCTGAGTGGAAATTGAAAACTTGAAAACTTTGGACAAGGAGTCAGGGGAGACTAACCACCATTGCACTGAGGCTGTTTTGTCGCCTTTCCTTGATTTCTCTGTCCCGGCTATTTTAGGTATCTGAAACCTGATCATGAAATGTTCCGTCCAGGTGTGAGGTCGAGAGAGGTCACTGATCGAAGATTTGGAATTAGTAAAATTCAAATCTAAGGTATGGCCTGCTGAGTGGGTGGGACCTATAACCTTCTGGTGGAGACCCAGCATCACCAAGTCCGTAAAAAGTTGTGCTACCTCTGGGTTGGAAGAGTCTTCCCTGTTCACTGAAATCGTCCAGTTAGAGAAAGTTCTGTGACGACAGAGCATATGTGGCAATGTATTCAGTTAGCCAATGGCTAAACTCATTTTTCGGTCCTGGAGGACGGTATATAAGTGCTTCTTTCCAATTGTCCTCAATTTTAAAATGCCCAGCTCTACCCAATCTCATGTTAGGGTGTCGATAAGTGAGGCTTTGGTTGTGTCTTGAAAGGCGATAGCAACCTCCGATTGTGGCTTCTCGATCAAGTCTTATCGTGTTGTTCAGGGGGCTTCGTAATAAAAAGAAATAAGGACCCAAAGTTCTGATACAGTAGACTTCTCACATTGCAAAAAAGCTATGGGTCTTTGTAGGAGGTGGGAAGATGTAGGGTTTGAGGGTGTCCTGCGCGTCCTTTGTGCCATATCTCCTGCTAGGGGAGTAGTGTTACATAAAGGCCCTGCTTACTGAATCCTAGCTCTAGGTGTGTCATAGATACAGGCATAGCTACATGCTTTACACAGGACTGGCCCCTCTAGGCAAGGCGGAAAGCAGCCGGTACACCGCTTGGTCTGAGTATTAAGAGACATAAACCTGTCTCCAAATTGGCCTAAGGCCACAGAAGAGTAGCATCTCCTTGTAGGGGGACTGAAGTTAATGGTGGGAGGAGCAGGAGTCCTGGACGTTCGGGGGCAGATGGGCATGCCTTTGGTGTGCCTTCCAGTGCTTGCTTCAGCCTTAAGTAGAGTGCACGAATGATGTCAGACAACTAGGCTGCAGACCTCTCAAAATGGCAGTTTGAGCTGGCCACCACGAAGGTGGGCTGCTAAATGTGCTCTCTTGGTATAGCACCGAGGGGGACTGGAGGGCGTGCATCGACTGTAATATTAAAAGAGTAAAATAGCAAAATCACTGAACAAACACTCTAACTTAAAAATTCACAAATACTAGCAGTATTAGCTAAGCATCACTGCTAGCCTGTGCTGGTAGCGCATCAGCGCTTGCATTGGCCTTAATTCGTGTGCACTAATGATATCGCACAGCTACCTTCTAAACCTGCAGAAGGACTCTCAGAGAACTGCTCTGCTGCCTGAGGCCTGCTGTGTGCCTCAGAGGAGTGCCCAAAGGCCACAAGAGGACTGCTCTGCTGCCTGAGACCGGCTGTGTGCCTCAGAGGAGTGCCCAAAGGCCACAAGAGGACTGCTCTGCTGCCTGAGGCCTGCTGTGTGCTTCAGAGGAGTGCCCAAAGGCCACAAGAGGACTGCTCTGCTGCCTGAGGCCTGCTGTGTGCTTCAGAGGAGTGCCCAAAGGCCACAAGAGGACTGCCCTGCTGCCTGAGGCCGGCTGTGTGCCTCAGAGGAGTGCCCAAAGGCCACAAGAGGACTGCTCTGCTGCCTGAGGCCTGCTGTGTGCCTCAGAGGAGTGCCCAAAGGCCACAAGAGGACTGCTCTGCTGCCTGAGGCCTGCTGTGTGCCTCAGAGGAGTGCCCAAAGGCCACAAGAGGACTGCTCTGCTGCCTGAGACCGGCTGTGTGCCTCAGAGGAGTGCCCAAAGGCCACAAGAGGACTGCTCTGCTGCCTGAGACCGGCTGTGTGCCTCAGAGGAGTGCCCAAAGGCCACAAGAGGACTGTTCTGCTGCCTGAGACCTGCTGTGTGCTTCAGAGGAGTGCCCAAAGGCCACAAGAGGACTGCTCTGCTGCCTGAGGCCTGCTGTGTGCTTCGGAGGAGTGCCCAAAGGCCACAGGAGGACTGCTCTGCTGCCTGAGACCGGCTGTGTGCCTCAGAGGAGTGCCCAAAGGCCACAAGAGGACTGCTCTGCTGCCTGAGGCCTGCTGTGTGCCTCAGAGGAGTGCCCAAAGGCCACAAGAGGACTGCTCTGCTGCCTGAGGCCTGCTGTGTGCTTCGGAGGAGTGCCCAAAGGCCACAAGAGGACTGCTCTGCTGCCTGAGGCCTGCTGTGTGCCTCAGAGGAGTGCCCAAAGGCCACAAGAGGACTGCTCTGCTGCCTGAGGCCTGCTGTGTGCCTCAGAGGAGTGCCCAAAGGCCACAAGAGGACTGCTCTGCTGCCTGAGGCCTGCTGTGTGCTTCAGAGGAGTGCCCAAAGGCCACAAGAGGACTGCTCTGCTGCCTGAGGCCTGCTGTGTGCCTCAGAGGAGTGCCCAAAGGCCACAAGAGGACTGCTCTGCTGCCTGAGGCCGGCTGTGTGCCTCAGAGGAGTGCCCAAAGGCCACAAGAGGACTGCTCTGCTGCCTGAGGCCTGCTGTGTGCCTCAGAGGAGTGCCCAAAGGCCACAAGAGGACTGCTCTGCTGCCTGAGGCCTGCTGTGTGCCTCAGAGGAGTGCCCAAAGGCCACAAGAGGACTGCTCTGCTGCCTGAGGCCGGCTGTGTGCCTCGGAGGAGTGCCCAAAGGCCACAAGAGGACTGCTCTGCTGCCTGAGGCCTGCTGTGTGCCTCAGAGGAGTGCCCAAAGGCCACAAGAGGACTGCTCTGCTGCCTGAGGCCTGCTGTGTGCCTCAGAGGAGTGCCCAAAGGCCACAAGAGGACTGCTCTGCTGCCTGAGGCCTGCTGTGTGCCTCAGAGGAGTGCCCAAAGGCCACAAGAGGACTGCTCTGCTGCCTGAGACCGGCTGTGTGCCTCAGAGGAGTGCCCAAAGGCCACAAGAGGACTGCTTTGCTGCCTGAGGCCTGCTGTGTGCCTCAGAGGAGTGCCCAAAGGCCACAAGAGGACTGCTCTGCTGCCTGAGACCGGCTGTGTGCCTCAGAGGAGTGCCCAAAGGCCACAAGAGGACTGCTTTGCTGCCTGAGGCCTGCTGTGTGCTTCAGAGGAGTGCCCAAAGGCCACAAGAGGACTGCTCTGCTGCCTGAGGCCTGCTGTGTGCCTCAGAGGAGTGCCCAAAGGCCACAAGAGGACTGCTCTGCTGCCTGAGGCCGGCTGTGTGCTTCAGAGGAGTGCCCAAAGGCCACAAGAGGACTGCTCTGCTGCCTGAGGCCGGCTGTGTGCCTCAGAGGAGTGCCCAAAGGCCACAAGAGGACTGCTCTGCTGCCTGAGGCCGGCTGTGTGCTTCGGAGGAGTGCCCAAAGGCCACAAGAGGACTGCTCTGCTGCCTGAGACCGGCTGTGTGCCTCAGAGGAGTGCCCAAAGGCCACAGGAGGGCTGCTCTGCTGCCTGAGGCCGGCTGTGTGCCTCAGAGGAGTGCCCAAAGGCCACAAGAGGACTGCTCTGCTGCCTGAGACCTGCTGTGTGCCTCAGAGGAGTGCCCAAAGGCCACAGGAGGACTGCTCTGCTGCCTGAGACCGGCTGTGTGCTTCAGAGGAGTGCCCAAAGGCCACAAGAGGACTGCCCTGCTGCCTGAGGCCTGCTGTGTGCTTCAGAGGAGTGCCCAAAGGCCACAAGAGGACTGCTCTGCTGCCTGAGGCCTGCTGTGTGCTTCAGAGGAGTGCCCAAAGGCCACAAGAGGACTGCTCTGCTGCCTGAGGCCGGCTGTGTGCCTCAGAGGAGTGCCCAAAGGCCACAAGAGGACTGCTCTGCTGCCTGAGACCTGCTGTGTGCTTCAGAGGAGTGCCCAAAGGCCACAAGAGGACTGCTCTGCTGCCTGAGGCCTGCTGTGTGCCTCAGAGGAGTGCCCAAAGGCCACAAGAGGACTGCTCTGCTGCCTGAGACCGGCTGTGTGCCTCAGAGGAGTGCCCAAAGGCCACAAGAGGACTGCTCTGCTGCCTGAGACCGGCTGTGTGCCTCAGAGGAGTGCCCAAAGGCCACAAGAGGACTGCTCTGCTGCCTGAGACCGGCTGTGTGCCTCAGAGGAGTGCCCAAAGGCCACAAGAGGACTGCTCTGCTGCCTGAGACCGGCTGTGTGCCTCAGAGGAGTGCCCAAAGGCCACAAGAGGACTGCTCTGCTGCCTGAGGCCTGCTGTGTGCTTCAGAGGAGTGCCCAAAGGCCACAAGAGGACTGCTCTGCTGCCTGAGGCCGGCTGTGTGCCTCAGAGGAGTGCCCAAAGGCCACAAGAGGACTGCTCTGCTGCCTGAGGCCTGCTGTGTGCTTCAGAGGAGTGCCCAAAGGCCACAGGAGGACTGCTCTGCTGCCTGAGACCGGCTGTGTGCTTCGGAGGAGTGCCCAAAGGCCACAAGAGGACTGCTCTGCTGCCTGAGGCCTGCTGTGTGCTTCGGAGGAGTGCCCAAAGGCCACAAGAGGACTGCTCTGCTGCCTGAGGCCTGCTGTGTGCCTCAGAGGAGTGCCCAAAGGCCACAAGAGGACTGCTCTGCTGCCTGAGGCCTGCTGTGTGCCTCAGAGGAGTGCCCAAAGGCCACAAGAGGACTGCTCTGCTGCCTGAGACCTGCTGTGTGCTTCAGAGGAGTGCCCAAAGGCCACAAGAGGACTGCTCTGCTGCCTGAGGCCGGCTGTGTGCCTCAGAGGAGTGCCCAAAGGCCACAAGAGGACTGCTCTGCTGCCTGAGGCCTGCTGTGTGCCTCAGAGGAGTGCCCAAAGGCCACAAGAGGACTGCTCTGCTGCCTGAGGCCGGCTGTGTGCTTCAGAGGAGTGCCCAAAGGCCACAAGAGGACTGCTCTGCTGCCTGAGGCCTGCTGTGTGCCTCAGAGGAGTGCCCAAAGGCCACAAGAGGACTGCTCTGCTGCCTGAGACCGGCTGTGTGCCTCAGAGGAGTGCCCAAAGGCCACAAGAGGACTGCTCTGCTGCCTGAGACCGGCTGTGTGCCTCAGAGGAGTGCCCAAAGGCCACAAGAGGACTGCTCTGCTGCCTGAGACCGGCTGTGTGCCTCAGAGGAGTGCCCAAAGGCCACAAGAGGACTGCTCTGCTGCCTGAGGCCTGCTGTGTGCTTCAGAGGAGTGCCCAAAGGCCACAAGAGGACTGCTCTGCTGCCTGAGACCGGCTGTGTGCTTCAGAGGAGTGCCCAAAGGCCACAAGAGGACTGCTCTGCTGCCTGAGGCCTGCTGTGTGCCTCAGAGGAGTGCCCAAAGGCCACAAGAGGACTGCTCTGCTGCCTGAGGCCTGCTGTGTGCTTCAGAGGAGTGCCCAAAGGCCACAAGAGGACTGCTCTGCTGCCTGAGACCTGCTGTGTGCTTCAGAGGAGTGCCCAAAGGCCACAAGAGGACTGCTCTGCTGCCTGAGGCCTGCTGTGTGCCTCAGAGGAGTGCCCAAAGGCCACAAGAGGACTGCTCTGCTGCCTGAGACCGGCTGTGTGCCTCAGAGGAGTGCCCAAAGGCCACAAGAGGACTGCTCTGCTGCCTGAGACCGGCTGTGTGCCTCAGAGGAGTGCCCAAAGGCCACAAGAGGACTGCTCTGCTGCCTGAGACCGGCTGTGTGCCTCAGAGGAGTGCCCAAAGGCCACAAGAGGACTGCTCTGCTGCCTGAGACCGGCTGTGTGCCTCAGAGGAGTGCCCAAAGGCCACAAGAGGACTGCTCTGCTGCCTGAGGCCTGCTCTGTGCTTCGGAGGAGTGCCCAAAGGCCACAAGAGGACTGCTCTGCTGCCTGAGGCCTGCTGTGTGCTTCGGAGGAGTGCCCAAAGGCCACAAGAGGACTGCTCTGCTACCTGAGACCGGCTGTGTGCCTCAGAGGAGTGCCCAAAGGCCACAAGAGGACTGCTCTGCTGCCTGAGACCGGCTGTGTGCCTCAGAGGAGTGCCCAAAGGCCACAAGAGGACTGCTCTGCTGCCTGAGACCGGCTGTGTGCCTCAGAGGAGTGCCCAAAGGCCACAAGAGGACTGCTCTGCTGCCTGAGACCGGCTGTGTGCCTCAGAGGAGTGCCCAAAGGCCACAAGAGGACTGCTCTGCTGCCTGAGACCGGCTGTGTGCCTCAGAGGAGTGCCCAAAGGCCACAAGAGGACTGCTCTGCTGCCTGAGGCCTGCTGTGTGCTTCAGAGGAGTGCCCAAAGGCCACAAGAGGACTGCTCTGCTGCCTGAGACCGGCTGTGTGCCTCAGAGGAGTGCCCAAAGGCCACAAGAGGACTGCTCTGCTGCCTGAGGCCTGCTGTGTGCTTCAGAGGAGTGCCCAAAGGCCACAAGAGGACTGCTCTGCTGCCTGAGGCCTGCTGTGTGCCTCAGAGGAGTGCCCAAAGGCCACAAGAGGACTGCTCTGCTGCCTGAGGCCTGCTGTGTGCCTCAGAGGAGTGCCCAAAGGCCACAAGAGGACTGCTCTGCTGCCTGAGGCCTGCTGTGTGCTTCAGAGGAGTGCCCAAAGGCCACAAGAGGACTGCTCTGCTGCCTGAGGCCTGCTGTGTGCCTCAGAGGAGTGCCCAAAGGCCACAAGAGGACTGCTCTGCTGCCTGAGGCCTGCTGTGTGCCTCAGAGGAGTGCCCAAAGGCCACAAGAGGACTGCTCTGCTGCCTGAGGCCGGCTGTGTGCCTCAGAGGAGTGCCCAAAGGCTACAAGAGGACTGTTCTGCTGCCTGAGACCTGCTGTGTGCTTCAGAGGAGTGCCCAAAGGCCACAAGAGGACTGCTCTGCTGCCTGAGGCCTGCTGTGTGCTTCGGAGGAGTGCCCAAAGGCCACAAGAGGACTGCTCTGCTGCCTGAGGCCTGCTGTGTGCCTCAGAGGAGTGCCCAAAGGCCACAGGAGGACTGCTCTGCTGCCTGAGGCCTGCTGTGTGCTTCGGAGGAGTGCCCAAAGGCCACAAGAGGACTGCTCTGCTGCCTGAGGCCTGCTGTGTGCCTCAGAGGAGTGCCCAAAGGCGACAAGAGGACTGCTCTGCTGCCTGAGACCTGCTGTGTGCTTCGGAGGAGTGCCCAAAGGCCACAAGAGGACTGCTCTGCTGCCTGAGACCGGCTGTGTGCCTCAGAGGAGTGCCCAAAGGCCACAAGAGGACTGCTCTGCTGCCTGAGACCGGCTGTGTGCCTCAGAGGAGTGCCCAAAGGCCACAAGAGGACTGCTCTGCTGCCTGAGGCCTGCTGTGTGCCTCAGAGGAGTGCCCAAAGGCCACAAGAGGACTGCTCTGCTGCCTGAGGCCTGCTGTGTGCTTCGGAGGAGTGCCCAAAGGCCACAAGAGGACTGCTCTGCTGCCTGAGGCCTGCTGTGTGCCTCAGAGGAGTGCCCAAAGGCCACAAGAGCACTGCTCTGCTGCCTGAGGCCGGCTGTGTGCCTCAGAGGAGTGCCCAAAGGCCACAAGAGGACTGCTCTGCTGCCTGAGGCCTGCTGTGTGCCTCAGAGGAGTGCCCAAAGGCCACAGGAGGACTGCTCTGCTGCCTGAGACCGGCTGTGTGCCTCAGAGGAGTGCCCAAAGGCCACAAGAGGACTGCTCTGCTGCCTGAGGCCGGCTGTGTGCCTCAGAGGAGTGCCCAAAGGCCACAAGAGGACTGCTCTGCTGCCTGAGACCGGCTGTGTGCCTCAGAGGAGTGCCCAAAGGCCACAAGAGGACTGCTCTGCTGCCTGAGGCCGGCTGTGTGCCTCAGAGGAGTGCCCAAAGGCCACAAGAGGACTGCTCTGCTGCCTGAGGCCTGCTGTGTGCCTCAGAGTAGTGCCCAAAGGCCACAAGAGGACTGCTCTGCTGCCTGAGGCCGGCTGTGTGCATCAGAGGAGTGCCCAAAGGCCACAAGAGGACTGCTCTGCTGCCTGAGACTGGCTGTGTGCTTCAGAGGAGTGCCCAAAGGCCACAAGAGGACTGCTCTGCTGCCTGAGGCCTGCTGTGTGCCTCAGAGGAGTGCCCAAAGGCCACAAGAGGACTGCTCTGCTGCCTGAGACCGGCTGTGTGCTTCAGAGGAGTGCCCAAAGGCCACAAGAGGACTGCTCTGCTGCCTGAGGCCGGCTGTGTGCTTCAGAGGAGTGCCCAAAGGCCACAAGAGGACTGCTCTGCTGCCTGAGGCCTGCTGTGTGCCTCAGAGGAGTGCCCAAAGGCCACAAGAGGACTGCTCTGCTGCCTGAGACTGGCTGTGTGCTTCAGAGGAGTGCCCAAAGGCCACAAGAGGACTGCTCTGCTGCCTGAGACCTGCTGTGTGCTTCAGAGGAGTGCCCAAAGGCCACAAGAGGACTGCTCTGCTGCCTGAGGCCGGCTGTGTGCTTCAGAGGAGTGCCCAAAGGCCACAAGAGGACTGCTCTGCTGCCTGAGGCCGGCTGTGTGCCTCAGAGGAGTGCCCAAAGGCCACAAGAGGACTGCTCTGCTGCCTGAGACCGGCTGTGTGCTTCAGAGGAGTGCCCAAAGGCCACAAGAGGACTGCTCTGCTGCCTGAGGCCTGCTGTGTGCCTCAGAGGAGTGCCCAAAGGCCACAAGAGGACTGCTCTGCTGCCTGAGGCCTGCTGTGTGCTTCAGAGGAGTGCCCAAAGGCCACAAGAGGACTGCTCTGCTGCCTGAGGCCTGCTGTGTGCCTCAGAGGAGTGCCCAAAGGCCACAAGAGGACTGCTCTGCTGCCTGAGACCTGCTGTGTGCCTCAGAGGAGTGCCCAAAGGCCACAAGAGGACTGCTCTGCTGCCTGAGACCTGCTGTGTGCCTCAGAGGAGTGCCCAAAGGCCACAAGAGGACTGCTCTGCTGCCTGAGGCCTGCTGTGTGCCTCAGAGGAGTGCCCAAAGGCCACAAGAGGACTGCTCTGCTGCCTGAGGCCGGCTGTGTGCCTCAGAGTAGTGCCCAAAGGCCACAAGAGGACTGCTCTGCTGCCTGAGGCCTGCTGTGTGCCTCAGAGGAGTGCCCAAAGGCCACAAGAGGACTGCTCTGCTGCCTGAGGCCGGCTGTGTGCCTCAGAGGAGTGCCCAAAGGCCACAAGAGGACTGCTCTGCTGCCTGAGGCCGGCTGTGTGCCTCAGAGGAATGCCCAAAGGCCACAAGAGGACTGCTCTGCTGCCTGAGGCCTGCTGTGTGCCTCAGAGGAGTGCCCAAAGGCCACAAGAGGACTGCTCTGCTGCCTGAGGCCGGCTGTGTGCCTCAGAGGAGTGCCCAAAGGCCACAAGAGGACTGCTCTGCTGCCTGAGGCCGGCTGTGTGCTTCAGAGGAGTGCCCAAAGGCCACAAGAGGACTGCTCTGCTGCCTGAGGCCGGCTGTGTGCTTCAGAGGAGTGCCCAAAGGCCACAAGAGGACTGTTCTGCTGCCTGAGACCTGCTGTGTGCTTCAGAGGAGTGCCCAAAGGCCACAAGAGGACTGCTCTGCTGCCTGAGGCCGGCTGTGTGCCTCAGAGGAGTGCCCAAAGGCCACAAGAGGACTGCTCTGCTGCCTGAGGCCTGCTGTGTGCCTCAGAGGAGTGCCCAAAGGCCACAAGAGGACTGCTCTGCTGCCTGAGGCCGGCTGTGTGCTTCAGAGGAGTGCCCAAAGGCCACAAGAGGACTGCTCTGCTGCCTGAGGCCGGCTGTGTGCTTCGGAGGAGTGCCCAAAGGCCACAGGAGGACTGCTCTGCTGCCTGAGGCCGGCTGTGTGCTTCAGAGGAGTGCCCAAAGGCCACAAGAGGACTGCTCTGCTGCCTGAGGCCTGCTGTGTGCCTCAGAGGAGTGCCCAAAGGCCACAAGAGGACTGCTCTGCTGCCTGAGACCTGCTGTGTGCTTCGGAGGAGTGCCCAAAGGCCACAAGAGGACTGCTCTGCTGCCTGAGGCCGGCTGTGTGCTTCAGAGGAGTGCCCAAAGGCCACAGGAGGACTGCTCTGCTGCCTGAGGCCGGCTGTGTGCTTCAGAGGAGTGCCCAAAGGCCACAAGAGGACTGCTCTGCTGCCTGAGGCCTGCTGTGTGCCTCAGAGGAGTGCCCAAAGGCCACAAGAGGACTGCTCTGCTGCCTGAGACCGGCTGTGTGCCTCAGAGGAGTGCCCAAAGGCCACAAGAGGACTGCTCTGCTGCCTGAGACCGGCTGTGTGCCTCAGAGGAGTGCCCAAAGGCCACAAGAGGACTGCTCTGCTGCCTGAGACCGGCTGTGTGCTTCAGAGGAGTGCCCAAAGGCCACAAGAGGACTGCTCTGCTGCCTGAGACCTGCTGTGTGCTTCAGAGGAGTGCCCAAAGGCCACAAGAGGACTGCTCTGCTGCCTGAGGCCTGCTGTGTGCCTCAGAGGAGTGCCCAAAGGCCACAAGAGGACTGCTCTGCTGCCTGAGGCCGGCTGTGTGCCTCAGAGGAGTGCCCAAAGGCCACAAGAGGACTGCTCTGCTGCCTGAGACCGGCTGTGTGCTTCGGAGGAGTGCCCAAAGGCCACAAGAGGACTGCTCTGCTGCCTGAGGCCTGCTGTGTGCCTCAGAGGAGTGCCCAAAGGCCACAAGAGGACTGCTCTGCTGCCTGAGGCCGGCTGTGTGCCTCAGAGGAGTGCCCAAAGGCCACAAGAGGACTGCTCTGCTGCCTGAGGCCTGCTGTGTGCTTCAGAGGAGTGCCCAAAGGCCACAAGAGGACTGCTCTGCAGCCTTAAACTTACTTTCCTACCTGCACCCAAGACTTCTAGAATGACTCCAAGGGCCCCTGATCAGAACCTCAGAAACAGAAGAGGTTCCAACCATCCTATACCAGCACCTGGACTCAGCCTGAGTGTGTTCTGACCCTTCAGGTGGTGCCCTCAAGACCCGTACCCTTGGAAGTGGTGCAAAAGATGGACGGATAGCCCAAGTCCAAATCTTGTGACTAAGAAACTTTTTTGTGCCAAAATAGTGTACTGAAAACCGAGCGGAGGCTGGGGACTTCCTGCCCGCCGATCCGCCTAAGGTACATTGCTTGTCGGCCTGACATTGCGGCAGCCCCCACTACATTTTTCTCCGCAGCAGCAAATCCTGTTTAGCGACTCCTCGCAGAAGGGGTATTCGGTCTCATGGAGGCCTTGTCGGCTACAGCCTGGAGCTTAGTCTCGCAGAAGATTTGCAACTTCTAAAATAGAGACTTAGTCCAAACGTAGGAATCTTCACCTCAACTTAGTCCAGCCGGTCCCTGACGACGACACCTCTTGGTCTGCCGGCTGTCGTACCTCTAAACATTACCTTCTCAGATATGTTTCATCTAAAAAAATTTAAGTCCGAAGGTAAGAGGAGGCTGAGCCCGATCCACTTTGTGTATCTGAACCACGGTGCATCGCGGTCAGCCATAACTTTCTAGTTTACTCTAGTCTTCTACGGCTAGATGTCCACGGTTGTTGCTTTGATACTTTAGGCACTATATTACACTTGAAAGTTTAAAAGGTCATAACTCCCGTTGCACTGGTTGGATGTTTGTCATCTTGGTGTCAAATAATTTATTAAAATGGACTCCATTTCTCTGAGTTGTCTTTGGGATTTTCTTGTGCTGTGTTATCACTTTATTACCGTTTGAAGCGCTGCATTAATACTTTACGCATTCCTTGAAGTTAACCCTGTCTGCTTTTGTCCCAACCTACCAGAAGGGTCAGCATGGGTTTATTTAATGACTTTTTTTGGTTCATCCTGGCAAGGTTTGTGGCTTTTGCTTCAGTAGGGTTTCGCCCCCCTCAACCAACAACCCACGTCCTAATCAGAACTTTCACCAGTTTTGACCCCTTCAAAGCGTTGCCATCCCAGGGCCACTGTCCCCCATCACCAGAAGACCAGACCCTTGAGTGAACTTTGGCCACCCCACCGTCTGCCCACTAACCAGCACCCCTGTTCATCCTTTAAGTGTGGGCGTCTTTTGGAGTGAGAGCTGCAACTGCCTCTAAACCCACTGTGCTAACTTGGGAGTTCCCCATCTGCTCTGCAGGAATGGGGTCCAGTGACAGAGGCCGAGACACTGTCTGCAGCTCCTGTCTGCACTGGACCTTGGCTCACAAACACTCTTCTGTAAAAGCACTGAACGGTTTCATAGGCCGGAGCCGGTCCAGAGATGGCTGACTGCTCGCCATCACCAGCCAGGCACTTGTACCTTTTGAATACATGTTAGTTACTTGCCTCTAAGTGCCGGACACTTGTGCACTCTTTTCCTGATTTCCACAGATGCTGGCGCCTTTAGGACTTCAGTGTTTGTAGTGTCGTGACTATAGTAAAGGATGAACGGCACTGTACTGACGTAAGACACGGTCTAGTGTCTGAGTCTTTTCTGTAACCTCACACCTAACACCCACCCTCCACCAGGCGTCACAGGTCATGTGACACTGGCCAATAAAGGGGCCGAGCGCACGTGCTCTGCGCCCATTACCTATCCCCACACCACTGCGTCAGTGTCTAATTGCGTGACTGCGGGTGTCTGCATGATGAGGGCCTAGCGCCTCCACCCCAATCACCACAGGCACTATATTGAAGCGTAGAGTCATTCTTGACTGGCCTGCCCTTCACTGCCCCCCCCTCTCCATCTACCCTGACTCCTCCTCCTCCAGTTCCCTTTCTACTTCCTTTTCCGCTGTCTCTTCGCCTCCCAGGTCCTAGTGCCCTGACACTGCCGTACAGTTATGACATTAGAGTGTGCCTCTTTACCTAGTCTTTCATAAGAGGTCAGGGCCGGTGCTAGACTTGGGCAATGTGGGCACTCCAACAATACGGGGCCTCGCGTCAGTGCGCTAGAGCCAGGCCGGCGCCCTGGTCCTCCTGTCACCCCACCCCATTCAATGAAGAGTGCGGTATGTCTCCTTGCAGGGAGAGGCAAGGGGGCCCTTCCTCGCCCTCATCTGTGCCTCCCAGGCAGTCCCGGTTTCTGGAATAATGCGGCAGGAGAGGGGCCAATTATGCAGGAGGGTTGAGTACATTATGCAGCAAGAAAAGGCAAATTATACGGCTTATTTTGCAGTAGTATTACTTTATTTTGTTCTCATTTTCAGGTTGAGCTTCCATCGACCTGTTATATCTCTTCTGCGGGGTTTGGCAAACCCACCGATTGCCATTGGTTACTATCTGTGGCATTCAGAATTGCTGGCTTCTTATTGGTGCATTTCTGTAAAAGTCCCTCCTTTGTGTATTTAGTTCTCTTTCCGGCGATTTCACTCAGAGGGAATTTTGGTCGACCATCACACAGCACAGCGCGTGATGGCCTCTCTTCCCTCCTCCCATCTGGCTATTGACGGTCAGGCATCGTTTTGATTTTTTGTAGTTTTAATAGAGCAAACCGGACCCGAAGGTCACCAGTTACGTTACACGAGGACACGTTCGTTATTAGGTAGGAACAGGGAGATTTAGTGATTGGCCCAGAATCAACCATGTGCTCACTGCATTGTGGGCCTTGTAGTTTGGCCTTTCAGCAGTTTCATCATGAGCTCAAAAATTAATGTGTCTTTCTTACGTTTCTTGGCAACCAGGATATTTTGCTGCAGAGCCAAAAAACAATCAGGTTCCAAAGGCGAGACTGATTGCATTGCAAATGCTTGTTAAACTTAGTAACACTGTCTGGGCACAGGTTGCACCTCAGTAGTATCAGTTTGACACCCAAACAGGGCTTTAAGTGGGCCGGGTCTGTCCGGGTCTGAGCACCGGCAGTTATTTTCAGGGGGCCTGGAACCGGGTCTCTATCGGGCTCTGTTTTCAGGCCTCCAAAGGTAGGTAGTCCGTTTTCTTTTTCTTTTTCCTCGACTGCAGTGAGAGCATGCACATGATGTGCCCATGCTTACCGACAACTTCAGAAGCACTGACTTCTTACTTTTTAACAGGGCCCCTTACAGCGCTTTCACTTTTACAGTAGCTGTCGCGCTGTCCCCGAATTCACAACACTCCCTCTCCAGTCTCCTCGCCCCCAGGGCCGGCGCAAGGCATGGGCAGTGTGGGCAGCTGCCCAGGGCCCCCTGCACACCCGACCAACGGGGGGGGCTCGCACATCTAAGACTGATGTAGCGCTGCGAGGCCCAGGACATCGCAATCATGTGCAGGTCTGGAAATAATAAGAGCAGGGACGCACTTCCCCGGGAATCGCCAGTCGCCACACTGCCATTACTGCGAGGTACAGGGAAGGAGCGCCTCATCCCATGGGCCTCGCAGCGCTACACCATCACTGCGATGCTCAGGGAACAAAGGGCCTCTCCCAGGGTTAATCACTGCCTGTACCTGGGGATCTAGTCTCCCGCTGCCCACTCAGAGGCACTGCAGGACACCCCACATCCCGCACGTTTAAGCCTTCAAATGATAAACAACTTTCTTTCAGCTCTTGAGGAGCTGTGGACGACATGCTTGTGGTAGGCATACAGGGAGGCGTTGCAGCACACCAGGGGTCCTGCATAAAGCAGCTTGAGAGCCTTCAGCTACTAACATGCAAACATACTTCAATGAGTATGTGAAACTTATTCCCACGACCTGCTCTGAAAGTATGCCCTGTAAGCTTATTTCAAAGTGCAGGGCCTGAATGTAACATGTCTGTGCAATTTAGAGGGGCCTCGCACATCCCCTTTCTGCCCGGGCCCCAAAAATCCTAGAACCGGCCCTGCTCGCCCCCACTACTCAGCAGCAGAAGCCAGGAGTAGCAGTGTCACAAGGTCACAACTCCATCTTGCAGGAAGACGAGCAGTAGGCAACTGCGTGGTAACGGGCACGGGATCATCTAAAAGCCCTTGGAATTAATTTTGTCCATGTGAAGAAGCGTTTCTTAGCCTTGCATTCCAATCTCCATAACTGATCACAAAACTACCCCAAAGGCAGTGTGTCCAAATGGAACAGCGTTTTCATTTATTACTGTGTTTTTTGTCTCGGATCAGAAAGGCACAACAACATACCCTCAAATATTATTCAAACATACGAGTGTGCTTCCTTCGCCATATTTTTTTATATAAAGTGATGAGCATAATTTGGGCAGACACTCGAAAAACAATGTGCAGGCACATTCATACCGTCAGCCGAAAAACCAAAGTCACTCCTCCCTCTGCCCCCACCTGCTGCAACTGCTTCGCACTTCCGTACCGGCTGCAACGAAAATGAAAAGTACATTTGGGTGGTTCCTTTCACCAAGTGTATTTCTGCCTAGGTTTAGACAGTTTCACAATTATTTCGGATCTAATCACTTAGCACCCTTCCAACTGTGCCTGCGATCCTTTCATTAACAGCGCCAACCTCCTCACCCCCATTTTTAAAAGGATTGACAGCGTATGATGAAATGCAAAGATGTGCACCTGCCCGTTGGGACAGGAGTGGGGTGGTGACAGGAGTTTTGTTGTGCTAGGGGACTCCATTTGATTTCATGGAAATAGGAAAGTTCACGTACCTACTACCTACAGAACGGATGTTTGCTGCGAAGTGCTGGTACTCTAGCATAAAAAATATTGCAGCACTGCTGAGAAGTGCAGGTACGCTTTCTCTCCCCTTCAACTTACAAAAGTGTGGGCACTCTGTGCGGGAGAGCACATGCCCGTTTGAAGCACTGGATAGTAAATGAAACTTTCCCTGCCAAGGACACACAAAAAAGGCCCCCCGCATCTAGGCACTCAAACAAAGCTAATGTGTGCTATATTACTTTGACATATGTCATTGGTATTTTAGGCTTAGTGCATTTGTTTCATGTACTTTGTGCAACACGTTATTGCTGATATAAGGTGTTTAATGTAACTGCTCACTCTCAGCTTTGGTTGGCAGAGCACGGTTTGTGTTGCATGTTTAGTACAGGGCTTTAAGTGGGCCGGGTCTGTCTGGGTCTGAGCACTGGCAGTGATTTTCAGGGGGCCTCGAAACGGATCTCTATCAGGCACTATTTTCAGTCCTCCAAAGGTAGTTCGTTTTCATTTTTTCTTTTCCCTCGACTGCAGTGAGAGCATGCACATCGATGAGCGCATGCTCATTTTGCTCACTACTGAGCGGCGGAGGTAGTGAGCATGCCAGGTGAGCCGCGTTGTAGGAGGAACGCGGCTTTAAAGAGAGCCATTTTCTCTCAGGATTTCCCTTCCTGCAGCGCAGGTGCAAAGTCTTCGTGGTGCCAGCCTTCACATTATGGGATGATTAGGAGAGAGACTACCACAGACAGCCTGCTCCAGCACAACCCTGCTCTGACTTTTCACACTGAGCGTCAAGGCTGCAGTGTAATCAAGCAACAATTAAAACCAGAGAGAGGAACTAGTCGGCGTGATCCTGCCCCAGCCCTAACGCAATGCTAGTTATCTTGATTTAGACCACGCCCCTACTTGGATTGGCCACGCCCCTTTGCATGGTTTGCCCCGCCCATTTTAGAGCACCCCCAGTTTTTTTCTCCCACTTAAAGCCCTGCACCCAAAGATAACAATAAACAAAAGTGACGGGTCCCGCTGTGTAAAGGGCCTACCACTGGGACCATTTGAGCCAGAAACAAATATGTTCTGCCCTGGATGATGGATTATGTGGCTAATGTGGCAAATGTATACTTATGCAAAAATCGGTGTGGCCGCACAATTGCAGTGTAGCGCCGCGAGGTCCAGGCTGTCGAGGTTTCTCAAGCAGGCTGGACTCCTGCTTTAACCCTTCAAAGGACCTCTACGGAGTATGAAAGCGGCGGCCTGTCGGTCACTTCTAAATAGTGTCTTTCTTTAACATGTGAAGCTTTGGCATTAGTACGTCACATTATAGCGCTGCACTGAGAAGTGCATATCACAAATTTGAAAGCGCCTTTATGCGGGATAATGAAGAAAAATATTGCCTAAAATAACACAATTAAAGGAGGGAAGCAGCAATTTACCCAGGATTTCCACATTCACTTTCTATAATCAAGTACATCTGTCTTTCGTTTTTTTGTGTAAACACTTTGTTTTGACCTTTTTGTGCATTTGTCTGCACCAACTCGACCCGAAGGTATTGGAGCGCTTTTTCGTGAGCACCGATTACATATTACACCGAGTCCGGCTCTGTTTTTACAGGCACAGGAAGATGGAGTGATTTGGCCAGAATCACAGGATCTCCAGCTGATGCCAAAACATGAACCTGGTTGCCCTGTTCCGCAGTCGGCAGCCCTGGCCCTAACGCCACATCTTGGGTAGAGAGAGGGTGGCGGGCACAAGCGGCTTGAAAGCTCGGCTCGCTATGGGCTCGAGATTCCAACAGGACCTCGGGCTGAGCCAGAGCTCGTTGTCAGATTCGAGCCTGGCTGAAGTTGCAACGGCTCGACCACCTCTAGTTTCCAACTAGTCCACAATTGGGGTGTCAGTCAGTGCCTTGGGGTTGCAGTCAGTGACTTGGGGTGGCAGTCAGTGCCTTGGGGTGGCAGTCAGTGCCTTGGGGTGGCAGTCAGTGCCTTGGGATTGCAGTCAGTGACTTGGGGTGTCAGTCAGTGCCTTGCGTTTGCAGTCAGTGACTATCGGTGGCAGTCAGTGCCTTGGGGTTGCAGTCAGTGACTTGGGGTGGCGGCCAGTGCCTTGGGGTGTCAGTCAGTGACTTAGGGTGTCAGTCAGTGCCTTGGGGTGGCAGTCAGTGCCTTGGGGTTGCAGTCAGTGACTTGGTGTGGTGGCTAGTGCCTTGGGGTTGCAGTCAGTGACTTGGGGTGGCAGTCAGTGCCTTGGGGTGGCAGTCAGTGACTTAGGGTGGCAACCAGTGACTTGGGGTGGCAGTCAGTGACTTGGGGTGGCAGTCAGTGACTTAGGGTGGCAGCCAGTGACTTGGGGTGGCAGTCAGTGACTTGGGGTGGCGGCCAGTGCCTTGGGGTTGCAGCCAGTGCCTTGGGGTGTCAGTCAGTGACTTGGTGTGGTGGCCAGTGCCTTGGGGTTGCAGTCAGTGCCTTGGGGTTGCAGTCAGTGACTTGGGGTGGCAGTCAGTGCCTTGGGGTGGCAGTCAGTGCCTTGGGGTTGCAGTCAGTGACTTGGGGTTGCAGTCAGTGCCTTGGGGTTGCAGTCAGTGACTTGGGGTGGCAGTCAGTGCCTTGGGGTTGCAGTCAGTGACTTGGGGTTGCAGTCAGTGACTTGGGGTGGCAGTCAGTGACTTGGGGTGTCAGTCTGTGGCTTGGGGTGGCAGTCAGTGCCTTGGGGTGGCAGTCAGTGCCTTGGGGTGGCAGTCAGTGACTTGGTGTGGTGGCCAGTGCCTTGGGGTTGCAGTCAGTGACTTGAGGTGGCAGTCAGTGCCTTGGGGTGGCAGTCAGTGCCTTGGGGTTGCAGTCAGTGACTTGGGGTTGCAGTCAGTGCCTTGGGGTTGCAGTCAGTGACTTGGGGTGGCGGCCAGTGCCTTGGGGTGTCAGTCAGTGACTTGGGGTGTCAGTCAGTGCCTTGGGGTGGCAGTCAGTGCCTTGGGGTTGCAGTCAGTGACTTGGGGTGTCAGTCAGTGACTTGGGTGTCAGTCAGTGACTTGGGGTGTCAGTCAGTGCCTTGGGGTGGCAGTCAGTGCCTTGGGGTGTCAGTCAGTGCCTTGGGGTGGCAGTCAGTGACTTGGGGTGGCAGTCAGTGCCTTGGGGTGGCAGTCAGTGCCTTGGGGTGTCAGTCAGTGCCTTGGGGTGGCAGTCAGTGACTTGGGGTGGCAGTCAGTGCCTTGGGGTGTCAGTCAGTGCCTTGGGGTGGCAGTCAGTGACTTGGGGTGTCAGTCAGTACCTTGGGGTGGCAGTCAGTGCCTTGGGGTTGCAGTCAGTGACTTGGGGTGGCAGTCAGTGACTTGGGGTGGCAGTCAGTGACTTGGGGTGGCAGTCAGTGCCTTTGGGTGGCAGTCAGTGCCTTGGGGTGGCAGTCAGTGACTTGGGTGTCAGTCAGTGACTTGGGGTGTCAGTCAGTGCCTTGGGGTGGCAGTCAGTGCCTTGGGGTTGCAGTCAGTGCCTTGGGGTTGCAGTCAGTGACTTGGGGTGGCAGTCAGTGCCTTGGGGTGGCAGTCAGTGCCTTGGGGTTGCAGTCAGTGACTTGGGGTGGCAGTCAGTGCCTTGCGGTGGCAGTCAGTGCCTTGGGGTGGCAGTCAGTGACTTGGGGTGGCAGTCAGTGCCTTGGGGTGGCAGTCAGTGCCTTGGGGTTGCAGTCAGTGACTTGGGGTGGCGGCCAGTGCCTTGGGTGGCAGTCAGTGCCTTGGGGTGTCAGTCAGTGCCTTGGGGTGGCAGTCAGTGACTTGGGGTGGCAGTCAGTGCCTTGGGGTTGCAGTCAGTGACTTGGGGTGGCAGTCAGTGACTTGGGGTGGCAGTCAGTGCCTTGGGGTGGCAGTCAGTGCCTTGGGGTGGCAGTCAGTGACTTGGGTGTCAGTCAGTGACATGGGGTGTCAGTCAGTGCCTTGGGGTGGCAGTCAGTGCCTTGGGGTGTCAGTCAGTGCCTTGGGGTGTCAGTCAGTGATTTGGGGTGGCAGTCAGTGCCTTGGGGTGTCAGTCAGTGCCTTGGGGTTGCAGTCAGTGACTTGGGGTTGCAGTCAGTGACTTGGGGTGGCAGTCAGTGACTTGGGGTGTCAGTCTGTGGCTTGGGGTGGCAGTCAGTGCCTTGGGGTGGCAGTCAGTGCCTTGGGGTGGCAGTCAGTGACTTGGTGTGGTGGCCAGTGCCTTGGGGTTGCAGTCAGTGACTTGAGGTGGCAGTCAGTGCCTTGGGGTGGCAGTCAGTGCCTTGGGGTTGCAGTCAGTGACTTGGGGTTGCAGTCAGTGCCTTGGGGTTGCAGTCAGTGACTTGGGGTGGCGGCCAGTGCCTTGGGGTGTCAGTCAGTGACTTGGGGTGTCAGTCAGTGCCTTGGGGTGGCAGTCAGTGCCTTGGGGTTGCAGTCAGTGACTTGGGGTGTCAGTCAGTGACTTGGGTGTCAGTCAGTGACTTGGGGTGTCAGTCAGTGCCTTGGGGTGGCAGTCAGTGCCTTGGGGTGTCAGTCAGTGCCTTGGGGTGGCAGTCAGTGACTTGGGGTGGCAGTCAGTGCCTTGGGGTGGCAGTCAGTGCCTTGGGGTGTCAGTCAGTGCCTTGGGGTGGCAGTCAGTGACTTGGGGTGGCAGTCAGTGCCTTGGGGTGTCAGTCAGTGCCTTGGGGTGGCAGTCAGTGACTTGGGGTGTCAGTCAGTACCTTGGGGTGGCAGTCAGTGCCTTGGGGTTGCAGTCAGTGACTTGGGGTGGCAGTCAGTGACTTGGGGTGGCAGTCAGTGCCTTGGGGTGGCAGTCAGTGCCTTGGGGTGGCAGTCAGTGACTTGGGTGTCAGTCAGTGACTTGGGGTGTCAGTCAGTGCCTTGGGGTGGCAGTCAGTGCCTTGGGGTTGCAGTCAGTGCCTTGGGGTTGCAGTCAGTGACTTGGGGTGGCAGTCAGTGCCTTGGGGTGGCAGTCAGTGCCTTGGGGTTGCAGTCAGTGACTTGGGGTGGCAGTCAGTGCCTTGCGGTGGCAGTCAGTGCCTTGGGGTGGCAGTCAGTGACTTGGGGTGGCAGTCAGTGCCTTGGGGTGGCAGTCAGTGCCTTGGGGTTGCAGTCAGTGACTTGGGGTGGCGGCCAGTGCCTTGGGTGGCAGTCAGTGCCTTGGGGTGTCAGTCAGTGCCTTGGGGTGGCAGTCAGTGACTTGGGGTGGCAGTCAGTGCCTTGGGGTTGCAGTCAGTGACTTGGGGTGGCAGTCAGTGACTTGGGGTGGCAGTCAGTGCCTTGGGGTGGCAGTCAGTGCCTTGGGGTGGCAGTCAGTGACTTGGGTGTCAGTCAGTGACATGGGGTGTCAGTCAGTGCCTTGGGGTGGCAGTCAGTGCCTTGGGGTGTCAGTCAGTGCCTTGGGGTGGCAGTCAGTGATTTGGGGTGGCAGTCAGTGCCTTGGGGTGTCAGTCAGTGCCTTGGGGTGGCAGTCAGTAACTTGGGGTGTCAGTCAGTGCCTTGGGGTGGCAGTCAGTGCCTTGGGGTTGCAGTCAGTGACTTGGGGTGGCAGTCAGTGACTTGGGGTGGCAGTCAGTGCCTTGGGGTGGCAGTCAGTGCCTTGGGGTGGCAGTCAGTGACTTGGGTGTCAGTCAGTGACTTGGGGTGTCAGTCAGTGCCTTGGGGTGGCAGTCAGTGCCTTGGGGTTGCAGTCAGTGCCTTGGGGTTGCAGTCAGTGACTTGGGGTGGCAGTCAGTGCCTTGGGGTGGCGGTCAGTGCCTTGGGGTTGCAGTCAGTGACTTGGGGTGGCAGTCAGTGCCTTGGGGTGGCAGTCAGTGCCTTGGGGTGGCAGTCAGTGACTTGGGGTGGCAGTCAGTGCCTTGGGGTGGCAGTCAGTGCCTTGGGGTTGCAGTCAGTGACTTGGGGTGGCGGCCAGTGCCTTGGGGTTGCAGTCAGTGACTTGGGGTGGCAGTCAGTGACTTGGGGTGGCAGTCAGTGCCTTGGGGTGGCAGTCAGTGCCTTGGGGTTGCAGTCAGTGACTTGGGGTGGCAGTCAGTGACTTGGGGTGGCAGTCAGTGCCTTGGGGTGTCAGTCAGTGACTTGGGGTGGTGGCCAGTGCCTTGGGGTGGCAGTCAGTGCCTTGGGGTGGCAGTCAATGCCTTGGGGTGGCAGTCAGTGCCTTGGGGTGGCAGTCAATGCCTTGGGGTGGCAGTCAGTGCCTTGGGGTGGCAGTCAGTGCCTTGGGGTGTCAGTCAGTGCCTTGGGGTGTCAGTCAGTGCCTTGGGGTGGCAGTCAATGCCTTGGGGTGGCAGTCAGTGCCTTGGGGTGGCAGTCAGTGCCTTGGGGTGGTGGCCAGTGCCTTGGGGTGGCAGTCAGTGCCTTGGGGTGGTGGCCAGTGCCTTGGGGTGGCAGTCAGTGCCTTGGGGTGGCAGTCAATGCCTTGGGGTGGCAGTCAGTGCCTTGGGGTTGCAGTCAGTGCCTTGGGGTTGCAGTCAGTGACTTGGGGTGTCAGTCAGTGACTTGGGGTGTCAGTCAGTGCCTTGGGGTGGCAGCCAGTGCCTTGGGGTTGCAGTCAGTGACTTGGGGTGGTGGCCAGTGCCTTGGGGTTGCAGTCAGTGCCTTGGGGTGGCAGTCAGTGCCTTGGGGTGCCAGTCAGTGACTTGGGATGGCAGTCAGTGCCTTGGGGTTGCAGTCAGTGACTTGGGATGGCAGTCAGTGACTCTGGTAGCAAGGCCAAGGGTTTGCCCTTCCCAGGTAAATGTAACTACGCTGTGGGCCGTGCCCAGCATCAGAACTGTGGGGCATATTTACGAGCCCCCTGTGCCGTCAGAACATCTCTTTTTGTGATGCTGCTCCACAGATTAAGGAATCATATGTATGAGGGCACACAGAGCTACTGTGCATGGCTTTGAATGACCTCAAGTCAAGTCAAGTTAAAATTTGTATAGCGCACTACTCACCCAGAGGGTCTCAAGGCGCTTGAGGGAGGGGGGGGGGGTACGTTACTTATCGAATATCCAAGTTTTTAGTTGTCTTCTGAAGGAGAGGTGGTTCTGTGTAAGACGGAGGTGGGTGGGGAGAGAATTCCAGGTCTTGGCTGCTAAGAAGGAGAAGGATCTTCCCCCCATGGTGGATCTTTGGATGCGTGGAATCGCGGCGAGGGCTTGATTGGACGATCGTAGTTGGCGGGTGGGGGTGTAAAAGGTCAGGCGCGTGTTGAGGAATTTGGGTCCTAGGTCGTAGAGGGCTTTGTGTGCGTGGGTGAGGAGACGGAACGTTATTCTCTTGTTGACTGGGAGCCAGTGGAGGTCTCTCAGGTGACCGGAAATGTGAGCTTGGCGGGGGATGTCTAGGATGAGTCTGGCTGAGGGGTTCTGGATGCGTTGGAGTTTTTTCTGTAATTTGGCTGTGGTTCCGGCATAAAGGGTGTTTCCGTAGTCCAGTCGGCTAGTGACCAGTGCATGGATGACCGTCTTTCTTGTTTCGGTGGGGATCCAACTGAAGATTTTTTTGAGCATACGTAGGATGTTGAAGCATGATGATGAGATGGCGTTGACTTGTCTGGTCATCGAGAGGGAGGAGTCCAGGAGGAAGCCCAGGTTACGTGCGTGGTCCGTAGGTTTGGGTGCGTTGCCCAGGGCCGGTGGCCACCAAGAGTCGTCCCAAGCGGAGGGGGATGATCCTAAGATGAGGACTCCCGTTTTGTCCGAGTTCAGTTTTAAACGGCTGTTCTTCATCCACTCTGCTACTACTTCTTTCATTCCTTCGTGTAGGTTGGTTTTGGCAGTGTTTGGGTCTTTGGTGAGGGAGAGGATCAACTGGGTGTCGTCTGCGTAGGAGATGATGTTGAGGTTGTGTTGGCGTGCGATGGATGCGAGGGGACTCATGTATACGTTGAAGAGGGTGGGACTGAGTGATGATCCTTGTGGTACGCCGCAGATGACTTCAGTGGCCTCCGATTTGAAAGGGGGGAGGCGGACTCTCTGGGTTCTTCCGGCGAGGAACGAGATGATCCAGTTCAATGCTTTTCCTTGTATTCCGACGTTGTTGAGGCGTTGTATAAGGGTGCTATGACAGACTGTGTCGAAGGCTGCGGAGAGGTCCAGTAGGATGAGGGCAGCTGTTTCTCCGTTGTCCAGTAGAGTTCGAATGTCGTCTGTTGCTGCGATGAGGGCGGTCTCGGTACTGTGTTTGGCTCGGAAGCCGGACTGTGATGGGTCGAGGGAGCCGTTGGATTCGAGGAAGGCGGCGAGCTGACTGTTGACGGTTTTCTCAATGACTTTGGCAGGGAATGGGAGGAGCGAAATGGGGCGGTAGTTCTTAAGTTCGGTGGGGTCTGCTGTGGGTTTCTTCAGGAGGGCGCTGAGTTCGGCATGTTTCCAGCTTTCGGGGAAGGTAGCGGAGTTGAGGGAGCAGTTGATGACATCTCGGAGATGGGGTGCGATAATGGAGTCTGCTTTGTTGAAAATGTGGTGGGGACATGGGTCGGTTGGCGATCCGGAGTGGATGGAGTTCATCAAGCGGATGGTGTCTTCAGTGGTGATAGGGTTCCAGGCGCAAAGGTTGCTGGAGGGGGGTTTTGGTTCGGAGGTGGGTGGGGTGGACTGGTCGCCAAAGCTGTTATGTCTGTCAGCGATTTTGTTGTGGAAGAACAAGGCTAGAGAGTCGCAGAGGTCTTGAGAGGGAGTGATGTCGTTGGTGTAGGCGGTGGGGTTGGTAAACTCTTTGACGATGTTGAATAGTCCCTTGCTGTTGTGGGCGTTGTTGTCGAGTCGATCCTTGAATGCTGATTTCTTGGTGGATCGGATCAGCTGGTGGTGTTTGCGGGTGGCGTTCTTGAAAGTGGCCAAGTTGTCAGTGGTTGGGTTTTTTCGCCAGGCTTTCTCGAGGGTGCGACAGATCTTCTTGGATTTATTAAGGTCGTCATTGAACCAGGGGGCTTTTTTGCTACCTTGCTTGATTTGATGGTTTTTCAAGGGTGCTAAATCGTTAGCGCTGTGGGTGATCCATTGTGTGAGGTTGATGGCTGCTTGATTTGGGTCCAATGATTTGGCGGGAGGGTTTTGGTAAAGCGATGTGAAGAGCTGGTCGGTGGTAATTTTGTTCCAGTTTCTTTTTGTAGTTGAAGTGAACGCAGCTGTGGTCCGTCCAATGGAGTCCTGTGGCGTGATTGAAGGAGATGTGCTTGCTGGAGGAGAAGATTGGGTCGAGCGTGTGCCCGGCGTAGTGGGTGGGGGTGTCTACAAGTTGTTTGAGTCCGAGATTGGCGAGGTTGTCCAGAAGGGTGGAGGTGTTGCTGTTGTTGTTCTTTTCCAGGTGGAAGTTGAGGTCTCCCAGTAGAATGTAGTCCTCGGAGGGGAGGGCGTGTGGGCTGATGAAGTCAGTGATGTCTTCGCTGAATTGTGTGCGGGGTCCTGGGGGTCTGTAAATGAGGATACCTCTGAGTGTGGTCTTAGGGTCGGTGTGGATCTGGAAGTGAAGGTGTTAGGCGGCTGCGAGGTTATCGTCGGAACTGGTCGTGATGTGGATGGTGTTCTTATGGACGATGGCGATGCCTCCTCCTGTTTGGTTGATGCAGTCCTTTCGGATTATCTTGTAGCCGTCCGGGATGGCTATGGCGATGTCGGGCGCTGATGAGGCGTTCATCCAGGTTTCTGTAAGAAAGGCGACGTCCGGTTATGTGGTGTCTAGTTGGTTCCATAGTTCAGTTGCGTGTTTGTGAACCGAGCGGGTATTGAGCAGGATACACTTCAGGTGGTTAGTGTCGGAGCTCTGTTTGGAGTTAGTGGATTTGGTGTGGGTCCTGATGCAGTCGAACTTGCAGGAGTGGCAGGTGAAGGGTCCATGGGTGTATCCTGGGGCGGCTTGGTAGCAGTCTGGGAGACGGCCGGAGTTGAGTGCTGAGAGGGTAGCGGTGTCGTACGTTATGCGGGTGGAGTGGAATTAGCGGGGACCAGGGGATCTGGCGCTGGGCGCGGTCCAGGCGCGGACGGGCGTAGACGGGCTTACCTTTGGCGCACCTTCGGCGCGCATGGGGCGCGTTCGCTGCGCGTAAGCTGCTCTGACATAAGTGGATAGTGAGGGGGCGGAGCGAGGGAGGGTCAGCTGGGAGGCAGGAGCGGGGTGGAGAGACGGGCTGGGAGGCACAACAACAAAATGGCAGCAAAACAAAAGCGAAACAGGATGAGATTGGGGCACAAGCAGGAATATCGCTATGATGTGGGCAGAGGCACCGGCACAATCAGGCACAAATTATATTAACAAGCAATGCGAACTTTGCAATATAGCGCTACCAGATCAAACAGGCACAAATGATAATACACGCAATGTGGGCTATGCAATATAGCGCTACGCTATTAATCAGGCACTACTAAAATTACAATCAATGAGAGCAGAGCACAATTAGGTATTTGCAGCAATGAGCAGTAAAGCGCTACGATACCAGGTGACCAGGGAGCGAGGGGAGCGACCGCTTCTGCACGAGTCAGGACGGTCACAGCGCTGGAGCAGACGGGTCAGAACTTTACTTTCAGTGGGAGGGAGGGGCAGCTGGGAGGCGGGAGCGGGGTGGAGAGACGGGCTGGGAGGCACAACAACAAAATGGCAGCAAAACAAAAGCGAAACAGGACGAGATTGGGGCACAAGCAGGAATATCGCTATGATGTGGGCAGAGGCACCGGCACAATCAGGCACAAATTATATTAACAGGCAATGCGAACTTTGCAATATAGCGCTACCAGATCAAACAGGCACAAATGATAACACACGCAATGTGGGCTATGCAATATAGCGCTACGCTATTAATCAGGCACTACTAAAATTACAATCAATGAGAGCAGAGCACAATTAGGTATTTGCAGCAATGAGCAGTAAAGCGCTACGATACCAGGTGACCAGGGAGCGTGGGGAGCGACCGCTTCTGCACGAGTCAGGACGGTCACAGCGCTGGAGCAGACGGGTCAGAACTTTACTTTCAGTGGGAGGGAGGGGCAGCTGGGAGGCGGGAGCGGGGTGGAGAGACGGGCTGGGAGGCACAACAACAAAATGGCAGCAAAACAAAAGCGAAACAGGACGAGATTGGGGCACAAGCAGGAATATCGCTATGATGTGGGCAGAGGCACCGGTACAATCAGGCACAAATTATATTAACAGGCAATGCGAACTTTGCAATATAGCGCTACCAGATCAAACAGGCACAAATGATAATACACGCAATGTGGGCTATGCTATATACGCTATTATTCAGGCACTACTAAAATTACAATCAATGAGAGCAGAGCACAATTAGGTATTTGCAGCAATGAGCAGTAAAGCGCTTTGATACCAGGTGAACAGGGAGCGTGGGGAGCGACCGCTTCTGAACGAGTCAGGACGGTCATAGGTATGGAGTAAGTCTAGGCAGTGCAAAGCCTCACACTCCAGTCCAGGAGGCGTTCCGTGGGCGTTGCAGTGGGTTTTCCCATGCTCCGCCCACGGATTTTGACGTTTCGCCTGATTTACAAGATCATGTAAACATGGGGAAGCACCGACGCCTTGTGCCTCCTGAGGTGAGGCTTTCAATGGGTGCTACTTTCGGTTGCACCCATAGAAAGAGGAAAACACGTTTTAGTATTGTTAATGTGGAGGAAGGGGACCCTATCGGCACAAAAACAATCTTGCATGCAACGAAGCTGTCCTTGCACCATGGTGCAAAGGTGCCTGCGTTGGCGCTAGGCTGCAGACACGGCGCCAACCCTCAGGGAAAGGACAGGAGTGCACACCGCGGTGCCTTCCTGCCCTTTCCACTTGGCGTAGAGCAGCGCAGCAAAACCACTTGTGCCACTGCCATGCGCCACATCCTTGTGAATGAGGCCAGAGTGTTCATTTTTGTGGTATTGAGGTGAAGTGGTAAAGCTGAGGTTGGATGTAGTGCCGGGGATAAAAAGCCCCCCCTGGGCCGGGCAGCTGCTGGGCAGTTCCAGTGGTGGGCAATGATATTTACCTCTGGGGTTTCCAAGCCTCAGAGTGGTGGGGTGGGCTCTTTAATAAATGCAGCACAAGCCATGATTATTCACACCATGCGTGCCTCACATGCTCAACCGGAGGTCTGCGCACTCACCTGCCGGGAGTTACCTGCGAGCAGCTCCTCGAAGCCTCGTAAAGCGGCTGGGCCAAGCACCACCGGGTGTGAGTTTGGCACACACCCAGAGGTGAGGGTGGGTCTTTCTAGCGGCACATTCACGCAACACCCTCCAAAAACATAGAAGGTAGGCCACTCGTGGCACACCCTACAACAAACATAGAAGGCAGGCAGGTCTTTCGTGGTAGAGCCCAACAATTCATAGAAGGCAGGTCAGTCATGGCACACCCTAAAAAAAACATAGAAGAGAGGTCATTCTTGGTAGAGCCCTAAGAAAACACCTCAGCCATCAGGCCTGTGATAGGGGCCGCGCACGTGCATCTAATTAGCACCGAGGACACAATAATCACGGGACAAGGCAGGTTTGGTTCACGGCGTGATCCCGACTGCCTGAGCCGGGCCACGCCCCTTTATTTTATAGCTAGCGCGTGACGACACGTGCCAGCACTAACGTGATGCCTCCGAGCGCGGGTAATCAAAATAAACAAACAATATCCCAACTGGTATTATTAGAGAGACAATTAAACAAGTATGCATAACGCATTACGAGAACAGAAACAAGGAGACTCTGTAAGTTTTTTCAAAAGGGCTCATGGCATCATATAATTAAAAGAATTTTTAGAGTTGTATCAGCACTGTAAGTGAATAAATAACAAAGCAACCCGAATTGAACTTGGTGCTCAGCATGTGCAAGTGACACAAACAGTGGCGACGCAAGTGACAATTGTGGTCAGCATAAGTGGCGCATAGTGAGTGGTGCTTGAATGTATACAGTGGATTAAGAAAAACAATGTGGCTCCAATTGAGTAACTAAGCATTAATTTCTCAGTTGTGTTGGTTTAATTTGGATGAACCACATTGGGGGCTGCTCCTTTTATTGTGCTGAACGGTCGACGACGTTTCGATCCTCTTGCATTGGGATCATCTTCAGGACTGGGTTGCAATTGGTCAAAAGTGCTGGAGGAATCCGAGAAGGCAGTCCGGCACACTGTGTTGAACAGGATCGCCGGAGAATCAAGCAGTGCGTTCCTGGCCCAGAGGCAGGATCGCCTAGGGGGTGGCTGGTAATTCAGTTAACACGGATCGGTGGTGCATGCGTGAGTATGCACAGTAATGGGAGAGTGGTTCGCTCGATGATCAGAGTAAATCGGCAGATTTCCGGGTCCGTTCAGGGATCGGTATAGCGGGAGTGAATTGCACGCTAAGTATGGCAATGGACGACTGCTGCCGGCTGTGTCCGAGTCTGGAACACCGTGGTCGAGGCAGCTCGGAAGAATAAGGAAGTCGAGAGGGTAGAGTGCACCACTACCCCGCTGGAGGACACTACATTCCTTCCAACTTTTATTAAATAACAAACAAAACATTGAATACATAGATCTGTTACCAGTCACTAGGATTCCAGTCCTTGGTTCATCACACCATGAACCCTTCTAGGCGGGAGGATGGAGCTGGATTGTTTCTCAGGCCATATCTGGAGTGTTCACCCCATGAGGATGGAAATGAAGGGGTCAGTTCCTGCGAGACTTCACCCTCCGGAGATCTCGCTGGGGAACTAGCCAGTACCGTCTAGCGTTCCAAACAGTAAATGGGGTGCCATGGTCAGATCGATCCAGTTCTTCAGTGGGGATCGTTCCTTGGTCACCATCCGTTCCTTCCTCCCCTAGCTGTTGACGTGGTCCCGCCTCGGGGTTGTCTGATAGCGGCGGGTCAAGAGTTCCGGCGTGTACCTTTCTGAAGAAGGAAATGTTGCATGTGATTTCCTCGGTTCCTCTCCTGGCTGTTATCATTGTGGCGGTTCGGCGGATTACTGTCCTTGGCTGATGTTCAAATGGAAGCCGGAACTTGCTCCTGGGGTACCTGTCCTTGACGTAGACTCGGTCCCTTACATGTATGGGTGACCTTCTGGCTCATCGGTCAGTGCTGGCGTGGTCATTGGTGCTGGTCCTGTTGGCTAGGACCTTTGCGGCGTCAATCTGAAACGGGGTCCAACTTGGATGATGCAGGATGGTATCTCGCACTACTCGGTACATGCTTGCCGGCCCCAGAGCTGCCTCAGTCGTGAGATGGGGCGTCAACCTGTATTCCTTCAGGAAGCTGTATATAGCTCTCTCGAGTGGTGCTCCATCCACATGCGCGATGCGTATTACTTTGTTGAGAGTGCGCATGAACCACTCTACTTCCGCATTTGCTTGGGGCCAGCGTGGGGTCACTTTCCGGTGTTGAATGTCCCAGGCCTTGAGATAGTCTGCAAACTCTTGTCCCTGGAAGGGTGGGCCATTGTCTATCTTCATCACCTCGAATGTTCCATGGGTTGCAATTGTTTTCTCTAGTTTAGTGATCACTTCTGTGGCTGTCAGACTTTCCACAATCTCGATTTCAGGGAACTTTGTGTAGTCATCGATGATCACCAGGATATAGCGTCCATCTGGGAGGTGTCCGAAGTCAACACTCACACGCTCCCATGGCCTTTGGGGGTTTTCTTCCATGATGACGGGGTGAGGGCGAACTGGTTGGCCTGACGCCTGGCACCATGAGCACGTTCTGACCGTCTGTTCAACCATTGGGTCCATCCCCGGGAACCACACCTTGGCCCTCAGCCTAATATCTTTGTTTTTACCATGCCTTGATGTCCCCTGTGTGCGAGATCCACGGCTTGTTGAGCAAGGCTTGATGGGATCACCAGTTGCGGGCCTCTGAGTAAGCAGCCGCTGCTGTCGACCGACAGTTCATTTTTAACCCGCACAATTGACTCCAGGACAGTCTTTGCTTGCTGTGTCCGTCTGGACATAGTGGACTGAATGGGGCGTCAGTCACTCGCTTGAACCGCTATTATGGCCAGTTGCATGCATTCATCGTCCGGGTGGCTTCTACAATAGTTTCAAGACTCATGGGAAGTGGTTGTGATCTTTCCGATATGAGCCGGACATATTCTTCAGTGTCTTCGGCCTCTGCCTCTTCCGCTTTGGTGGAGGCCCTAGGATGTCTTGAAAGGTAGTCCTCCGGGTTGGATGAGCCTGGCTTGTATTCTACTCGACAGTCATACCCCTGCAGCTGCAGGATCCATTTTTCGATCCTCAGTGGGGGCTTGGATGCTGACTCTTGAAACAGGGGGATGAGGGGTGTATGGTCGGTGGATACCGTGAACGGATGACCGTACACGTAGACGTGGAAGTGTCGACAGGCCCAGTGGATGGCGATCGCTTCTCGTTCTATCTGCGAGTATCTCTGTTCCGTGTCTGTCAGGGAGAAGTTTGCATATGCGATCGAGGCCCGCTCTCCATTTCCGTGTAACTGCATGAGCACAGCTCCTAGTCCATACGGGCTGGCGTCAACAGCGACGTTAGTGGATCGGACCGTGTCAAAGTACAACAGTGTAGTGTCTGCCGACAGGGCTGCTTTGGTGTCCTTGAAGGCCTGTTCCTGGTCGGGCCCCACTGCCAAGTGGTGGTGGATTTTGTCAGTTCCCTGAGGGGCTTTGTGAGATTGGATAAGTCCGGGACGAACCGCCCGCAGAAGTTCATCATCCCTAGGAAGCACCTGATTTCCAATGATGTTGGAGGGTGCTGGGGCTTCCTGGACATCTCGCACCTTGTCGGGGTCCGGGGCCACTCCTCTATCGGAGAACGTATAGCCAAAAGAAACTGATCTTGTTCTTTAAGAAACTGGCACTTTTCTTTGTGTAGTGTCAGTCCGGACTCTTTGATTCTCTGGAGAACCCCGCGAAGTCTATGGTGGTGGTCCTCCATCGACGATGCATATATTAGCAGGTCATCACTTTCGTTCAAGACCCCCGGGAGTCCGCTGAGGACTTCACGGATGGTGTTTTGCAACACCTCCGCGGCACTCGAGATCCCGAAATTGAGGCGACGGTACCTCCTGAGGCCGACGTGTGTAGAGAATGTGGTGATGTATCAAGAGTCTGGGTGTAATGGCAATTGGTGATAGCCGGAACGTAGGTCCATCTTCGAAAACTACTTTGCGCCATTCAGTTCTCCCAAGATGTCGTCAATGGTGGGGGTTAGGTGACGTTCCTTTTCACAGCGGCGTTTGGGAGGCACATGTCCACCTAGATGCTGACCTGCCCTGGTTGTTTCGGTTTCCGTGCCACTACGATCGGGGATACCCAAGGGGTGGGTACACTGACTTTCTCTATGATCCCTTGCTTCTCCAGTGCTTCTAGTTCTTCTTCGACCTTCTTTCGCAAGTGGAACGCAATGCGCCTGTGCCTCAGCGCCACCGGTTGGACTGATGGGTGAATGTGGAGGGAGACTTTTTTCCCTTTTAGGCATCCAATGCCTTTGAAGACTTCTTCGAACTCCTCCATGATGGCCTCCAGTTCCTCCTCTTGTACCGCCATGGCGAATGAGATCAGCTTCAGTTCTTCTGCTGGTTGTCCGCTTATCAGCATTCCACTTCCTTCCTTGGTCACATATACTGTGGTGGAGATCTTGAGGTGTCTCAGCTCTGTCTTGAAACATCCTAGGAGCGGGATGGGTGTCTTCTGTCCATATGCAAATACCCTGATCCTTGCTTCACGTAACGGCGGGCGTGGACTTAGTTGATGGTACACAGTGGCAGCTATTAGTTCGATCGAGGCCCCAGTGTCTATGGTGGCTCTCACAACGTGGTGGTGGGTCTTGATTCTGCACCTTGGAAGTCATCGTCTCTTCCGTCATGGTAGGTCTACTGCAAATACATAGTGGACCGGGTAGTCTCCCGTGTCATCGTCCATGTCTTCACTGTTGTGTGCTTCGGCCACTGTCTGCGCTGTGTCTTTCCTTGATTTTGCAGACCTGCATACCGCCACGAAGTGGTTCATCCACCCGCAAGCACTGCACTTCTTCCCTCTCGCGGGCAGTCTTGCATGCGATGGGGTGTGCCTCCGCAGTAGCCGCACTTCTTTTTTTTGTCTTGCTGTCTTCTCCCTGAGTTTTGGTGCGCTTTAGGCCTCACCATGTTCACCTTTGCCACCGCGTTGACTTGTTCCCTCTTGATGGGTCGGTGGAGGGCCGCCTCCATGTGGGATGCTCTGGCCTGCGACAATTCTTTTAACAGGCCCAGGGTGAGGATATCCGCTAGAGACTTGCCATCCTCCTGAAGGATGTTCACTCTGAGTTTGGAAGAGTAGCACCCTTGTATTATCTGACCTCGCATTTCTTCCTGTTCATCTTGAAATCCGCACGTGCTGGCCAGTTCTTTCAAACGCCTGTGAAATGCGTCTAACGACTCCTCCGATTCTTGTTTGGCCTGGCGAAGGATGAATCTTTCATAGTCCCTGTTCGCCATCAGCTCGAAGTGCGCATTTACGGCGTTGCGCAGTGTCACATACATTTCGGGTGTGGCCTCCACCAGGGTTTTGTAAATGCGGTGAATGTCTTTGCCTCCTAGATGGAGGAGTAGGGCTCTGTGTCTGTCCCGGGCTATGCCCGCCCCTTCAAAGTAAATTTGGAGACGGTCAGTCCAGTCCCTCCACCTCGGGCGAGGGATGGGGGGATTCCATCTACCACAAAGGGCTCAATGGCCGGGATTGACACCATCTTCTCGCAGTCGCAGTCACACCTCACTGCACGTGCACTGCCTACCTCCTTGGCGTGGTAGTAGCCGCCTGGCCGTGGCTGACGAAGGCGCAGTCGGGTCCTCCCTCCGTAGCCTGTGGGGGCTATGCTTCACTGTGATGTCCTCCTTTCCTGGGTGTTGGGGCACACACGTGTGTGGGCTCTGGCAGAGAGTGCAGAGAAAAGTCCCTCTCCTCTCCAGGCCCTCTCAGGGGCTGTGGGGTCCTCACTGGAAGCAGCAGACTTGCCAGTGGCACACAGCAGGCCTCCGCAGAGCAGTTGGCTCCCCCGTGGTTGTACAGCCTGGATCAAGGCTCTAAACCACACCTGGGGATAAAAGCACACTAATTGAGGTGCTTGGGCTCGTTACCGCCTCGTCACCAGTGCGCGTGCATCTAATTAGCACTGCGGCCGCAATAATCACGGGACACGGCAGGTTTGGTTCACCTCGTGGTCTCGACTGCCTAAGCCGGGCCACGCCCCTTTATTTTATAGATAGCGCGTGATGACACGCACCAGGGCTAGTGTGATGCCTCCGAGGGTGGGTAGACTGCACCGCTACCCCGCCGGGGGACACTACAAGGCCATTGATGCAGTGCGTTAAACCAGTTGGCAGTGGGCGGTGGGTGTGGTGAGGCGGCGGATTCCGAACTGAGGAGCGGCCCCAAACCTTCACTCAACAAAGGGGCCGATGGAAGGGACTTTGCTCCTTTCCTATCAAAGAAAGAGGCTCCCACCAACCGGACTGTGAATGGCACGTCCCACTAACCTCATTCACATGGACAAGAACCGCAGGGACATCTGAAGCCCGGGGCTAAACCCACCTTGGGGCCCCTACTCGAGGCAGCATTGACTCTCTGACCCTGTTCCGGCCCTGCCAGCCTCCTTGGCAGTCACTGGCCCTGCACGGGCACGCTCGTCCCAGTTCTAATTAAATCTACATCTAATATTTAGGAGTAGTGACGTGTGTTTTCAGTATTGTAACTCAGCAGCAGCTCACCAATATTACTGCCAATAATCTCTGTCACCCCCATACCTCATATGTGAGATCCTTTTTTCACCTAAAAGAGGCTTTTTTTGGCTGTTTCATGAAACCTAAACATAACATTTCTCTGCAAACTGCCCGTAATAGACTCTCACACGTCACCCACATCTATATATATAAAAACGAATGTATGTCTGTCTGTCTGTTTGTCCTTTATGCATTACTACACCATTCATCCGATCGGCATGAAACTTTGGGAAGTTATTGAGTACACTCCCGCGAGGGTTCCTGGCAAAAGAAATAAAAAAACTGGTGAAATATCAGCCCCTCTGGGCCCCCAGGGCCCTCATAATCTTTCCAATACTGAACGTTTACAGTTTCCGGTGCGACTTGCTTTTGCAATGACCATCAACAAAGCACAAGACAATCGCTGCAAGTGTGTGGACTAGATTTGGAGAATCCGTGCTTCTCACTTGGACAACTGTATGTGGCCAGCTCACGCGTCGGAAAACCTTCTGATTTATTCGTGTACGCACCAGATGAAAAAACAAAAAATTCCGTGTATCCACAAGCACTCAAATAAATAAACAGAATTAAAACAACACTTTAAAATGTTTTCCATATTAAAATGAATACGTTTCAATAAAAATGACACAATGTAAATTGAATGTTATCATAACAAGTTTCCTTAAATTTCCTTTCTTCTGAGATCGCAGCAACACGCGACGGGTAAGCTAGTATATATATATAAAAACGAACGTATGTCTGTCTGTCTGTTTGTCCTTTATGCATTACTACACCATTCATCCGATCGCCATCGTCGGCAGTTATGCCCCCCAAACGGAAATCGAATGGTCGATCTACATCTGAAGCACGAAAGCAAAAGGCATTACAAGCTTCAGAAACAGACGAGCAACGGGAAGCAAGATTAGAAGCTGTTTGAACACGAACTGCTCAAGCACGTTCTTCTCAAACGAACGAGCAACGACAATCAAGATTGGAAGCCGGGTGGGGGCGTGGCCAGGCGCCGTAGGAAATGGCCGCCTGATTCCCGAGCTCCGCCGGGACCGTTGGTGTCCCTAAAAAATCCGTCCATTCTCCTCGCTGGGAGGCTCATCCACCGAGGCCCCCAGCTCCCTCAGACCTGGTGCTCGATCGGAGCGCTTCAGCGGCGTCCAGAGACCCACGGAGAGCGCTGTGCCGGGATCGCGGCGCTCGGCGGCTGTTCAACGCCTCGCGGCTGGTACCCCGGAGCCGCCAACAGTACTACTCCAGACCCCGGTGTCCGGCCTATTGATCGGCCCGGCCTGTTTGGCGCCGGGAGGAGGGGGCGTGGCCGCGCCTGTGGTGCTACGATATTGCGGCCCTTGCCTACCCTGTGAAGCGTCGTGCGGGGGCCTACAGATCGGCCTCGTGGGCTCTGCCAGGTGGTGCCCCTGAAAAGAAGAAGGAACACCGGGGACCCGCGACACTCTGTGCGGGGACCGCAACCCTCGGCGGCTGCCCGCCATCTAGCAACTGAGCCCCGGAGCCGATACCTGCATCACGCTAGGACCCGGCGTCCGCCCTGCTGCCGCTCGGCGCGGTTTGGGGGAAGACGGGGGACAGCTGCTTTGGTGCTGCCGCACGGAACCGCTGCGGGGGCCAGCAGCTCCAAGGGGCCTTCAGACTGACCATACAGGTACTGTGGTAAATAAATAAATAATACCCTATTTTTGACTAGACATATATCATAACAGATAGCTCAATAAATAAGAGTCAAGATTCGAGGTAGTGGGAGTTTTGCAGGTTTAATACAGCATAAGGACAGGAACAGGACAACCTGCATAGGAATAGGATGACAGGGCCCAGCAGCTGCTGGGGCTGGGTCTGGGATGAGCGCGCTGACTTTTAATAACAATACATGAGCATATATACATAGCGCAAACACATAGCATTACATTGCAGTAGGCGTAGCAGTGGGTGGAGCAGAAGGCGTGACGCGTAGCAGTCGCGAAAGATAAGAGTAAAAAGAAGGTGTAACTCAGACATGTAATGCAAACGTAACAGAATATGTCATGAATGGGCGGAAACATAGGAGGGGGCTACCTAAGGAGCCGGGACCTCTAACCTGATGGTGCGCGCAAACTGGCAATGACGTGTTACGAGGAGAAGCTGGGGGCTATGAACTCTGTGCTAGGAGCAGAGACTAAAGTCTGGAGGGTCGGAGCGACATGTACCTAAACCCTATCTGGTATCTAATGTTTAGGGAACATGTTGATATAAACTAGAAGTCATGAGGGGAAAAGCTAACTGACTCTAAGACTAGAACATGCATTTATTCTACATGTAGTGCGTGATGAAGAATATTAAATGACCATTAAATACAGTATTTCTCTTAATATGGAGCCGCATAGGCTAGACAATGACGGAAACTATTGATGCAGTTCAGTAGCTTAGGAATGCAGAGAAGGAGGACTAAACCGATAACGGGAATCATAACATAGTCTTGGCAGACTCAGAGGCAGAGCCAAGCTGCACCGGGCACTGCGAGGCAGGAAGTAAGTGAAAGGTCGAGGATACAGGTGGGGGCTGTATCGCTCCTCAGCGAGGCTTCAGGAGACAGGAGCTGAATCTGATGTCCGGGCCCTGTTGAGGCCTGGAAACGGGGACTTTATAATGAAATAACGTGCACACTGAGAAGCGTGGCAACATTATTTTACATAAGCCTGATATTCGTAGTATTCACGGGGACTGGAAAATGACATACCAGAGGTGGACACAACTGTAATTGCGTCTTGAATCGGACATGGGGAATAACATATGCATATTGGTCATGCACACATAACATATGATGGATGACACGTAGGGACACAGAACATGGCAAAATTTACTTTTCCACATTCCCTCCTTGTCACTACGTTCCCATCAGGAAACATCAATATTCATGATACCATCTATCATTTCATACAGTACCATTTGTTCATCTCGAATTGTCTTGGAACGAGATTTAGAACGGGGCTTGGGACTAGGAATACAAGAGGTAGCACACATGCCGCAAATCGCAGGGCCACATTGTATACAGAGGCAGCAGCTGAATATGATCGCTACTGCGATACCTAGAAAGGACAGGACTTTCCATCCCCAGGCGGAAATTATATTCCAGAACCAACCGGACCATGTCCAGGTGCCTGGATCTTGGAGTAACAGATGGGCAATTTTATGAAGTCTGGTTATAGCTGAATAAACAGACGGCGCGTTATTTGGAATGAAAACGCAGCAACTGGATCCGATGAGTCTACAGGCCCCGCCCCTATCGGCCAGTATGACGTCAAGGACGAGACGATTCTGGAGCACAACAATTCTCATGAAGGATTGCTCTTCGGTTAAGTTACCTAGAGCGGAGGCAGTCTCCTCTACTACTGCTTCAAGGGTTCTTGTTAACCTACGGATTAGCTTACTGTTTACAACTGTGCCTAAATAAGGGAAAACACCTTTATCAATATCAATGAATTGCTCTGCAGCAGTTTCAGTATAATCGACAATCGGGAGGTTTCTCTTGTGTCTAGTATGTACTAGGTAGGAATTCCTATGGTAGTCAGGTGGGGCTAGGAAAACAGGTGGTAGTAGGAAGGCAATGTAACAGGTTCCCTCCCAATCGAGGGGCAGACGAACATATGCAGTTTGACCACAAACAAAATAAGAATGACGTGAAGCTTTAAAAATAGATTTCCCACTGTCACTATACTGGATAATAGTAGTACAATCACTATGTCCTACGTGTACAGAACCATTATTTCGGACACATAATTCGCCTTTGACTGGTAATACTGAAATAGCAGGTGAGTCTGGAGTAGTATCAGACTGAACATTCAGGACCATGAAGTTCGACGAATAGTTACCTAAATTGTACACTTCATTTTCTAGATCTAAACCTGTTCTGTGGGGGAAACCTTGCTTGTCTGGGAAACATGTACTGTTAAGAAAAGACATGTCTGTTGAGGATGACGTTAACGTGGACCATGCTCCACACGAACCATTATGTGAAAAAGGATAAGGAAAAAGTGGCAGAACTCCCTTTGACGTCTGGAAAGGGGGGAGTCGACCACACACCCAACAATTAGTGGCATTGCTGGTCTGGTGTGAGTAATGTAACATGCGGATAAATGAGTTATTGCGCATAGCGAGGCGGTAGAACAGTTCATGAGGGGGCAGATCACTAAACGTGTGCTCTGCTGTAACATTAGAATGCTTATTTACATGAGGAACTGGGAAACACAGGAAAAATGCGTAACTAGTGCAGGAAATCATTATGCTGATGAATAATATGAAACTTAGAAAAACGATACATCGAATTGAGTTTTGACTGACTCTCTCACTATGGGGGTCTATTTTATACATGTCAGAAACAGTCTAACCGTTTCACCTAGGGGAGGACTTAGACAATCGAACTGACTGACTTATTTTACTAGACCGGAGTTTTTGCTTATACTCCTGCTGCGGAGTTTTCTCTAACAGGGGAGGGGTTGTGTCAATGTCATTTGCGGGACAGTCCTTAGGAACAATGTTTTGACAAGTCTTGATATCCTGGGAAATGTTTTTAGAGACCGGCTTTAATCCGTAGAATTTCTTGACGTGCGAAAGGTGCACCCAGCCGCGGCGTCCTTCCAATTTCACAGCTGTACGGGTGGTGAGGAGGACCTGACGGGGCTCCTTCCAACGTGGCTCCAGCGGACTTGATCTGTCAAAGTTCCGGACGAGCACCATCGAACCTGGAACGATCTCATGCGGTGCCACCTCGGTATTGTCTGGAAATGCGGCGGCAACCTGTGAACGACATGAGTTGAGGGCAGACATCAAGGAAGCTAGGTAATCTGTCAGCATATTACATGAAACATCAGTAATACTTCGGGGTCTAGGAGTACCCCACATGTTAGGGGGGCGGCCGAAAACGACCTCATACGGGGACAGACCTGATCTGGAATGTGCGACCATGCGCATGTAAAACAAAGCGACTGGCAGAGCTACTAGCCAGTCCACACCCTTATCTTTACATATTTTGGCAATTCGAATTTTCAGAGTCTGATTATGTCTCTCGACTAGACCGGCTGCTTCAGGATGGCGTACACAATGAAACTTCCACTGGTACCCTAACAACAGGGAAACGTGCTTCATCAACTCAGATGAGAATGGCTGACCGTTATCAGAATATACGACTCTAGGGAGTCCATATCGAGGGAAAAACTCACGAACCAACTGCTTGGCAGTGGTCGCGGCTGTGTAATCTGGGACTGGATATGCTTCTGTCCATCTGGACAAAGCGCATACAACTACAAGAACATACTTGAAACCTCGACATCGCTCCATCTGAATATAATCCATCTGGAGGACTTCAAAAGGGTGGTCAGGAGGCTGGAAACCACCTTGTTCCACCGGGACACTTTTACCTGGATTAAACTGACAACATATCATACAGGTACGGACTTTCTGCTTGGCTGCAGCTCGTAAATGCTTGTTGAACCAAATGTTCTGGATACTGTCTAACATAGCTTTTTCTCCTAAATGTGCTGGACTATGTGCGGTATTAATGATGACTTGAACCATAGAGTCGGGGAGAAACCATGCGGTCCTACCCTTCGTCACCCATCCTTGATCTGTCTGGACCCCTCCTTGTTCAGACCATTTCTTGATTTCATCGGGAGTAGCATGTAACTGGATATCTATGACATCTTGGGTGGGGTCCTTAACTGTCATACATGTAGTCGGATCTGGAGTATGTGTCATGTTAACTTGAATGTCTGGAGTCTGTGCTGTAAGCTTGGCTGTGCGATCTGCTAGATCGTTACCTTGAGAAATAATGTCAGTAACTTTCGTATGTGCTTTGCATTTCATGATAGCGATAGATGTCGGTAAGTGTATGGCATCTAACAGAGCTTGAATAAGGAAACCATGCTGAATCTTGGTTCCATGAGAAGTCATGAAACCTCTCTCCTGCCAGAGCACTCCAAAGTCGTGTACAACTCCGAATGCGTAGCGTGAATCCGTGTAAACATTAACTTTCAGGTTCTTGGCGTGTATACAGGCTTGTGTCAGAGCAACTAGCTCTGCTGCTTGAGCAGACAGAGTGTCAATACGGTGTGTTTTAATAACTTCGGTGTCAGTAGTCACTGCATACGCGGCTACTAGTTCTCCTGTACTAGTTCTCATACATGAACCATCCACATAAAGTGTCAGGTCAGGGTCTGGTAACGGAATGTCTGTCAGGTCTTGTCTTGGCTTTGTCGTAATGTTGACTACTTCCACACAGTCGTGTGTGGCTGGATTTGAATTAACTGATGGTAACAGTGTAGCAGGGTTCAGAACGTTGCAGCGTCTAATTTCTATGTGTGGCTGGAACAGTGTCAATTCATAACCTGTTAAACGTGCAATTGTCAAGTGCTGTGTTTGTGTTCTATTTAAAAGAACTTCCACGGAGTGTGGGACTTGTACTGTCAAGGAGTGTCCTAAAACTATGGAATCACTTTGTCTGATAGCTAGTGCTGTGGCTGCAACTGACTTGAGGCACGCAGGCAAAGCCTGGGCGACTGGATCTAGTGTGCTAGAAAAATAAGCACAAGGCTTGTACTGTCCTGCTTGATCTTGTGTGAGAACAGATAATGCTGTACCTTCGCGTTCAGTAACGAAAAGTGTAAAAGGCTTACTGTAGTTCGGTGTAGCTAGGACTGGAGCTTGACATAAAGCTTTCTTTAACTCGTTGAAACTAAGTGTATGTTCAGATGTCCAAGGGAGGACAGTCGATACGGCTGCCTCCTGTGTCGTTAACTGTATCAGTGGCTTGGCTAGAAATGCATACTGAGGAATCCATTGTCTACAATAAGAAGTAAGGCCGATAAAGGCACGTACCTCCTTCTGGGTTCTGGGCTGGGGAAGACTCGCTATTAACTGGATACGGTCTGGTGTCAACTGCCTACCCCTCTTGGACAGTAAGTGTCCTAAGTAGACCACTTGCTGGACACAGAATTGAAGCTTCGAAGGGGACACCTTGTGCCCCATCTCGGCTAGGAAATACAGAACCGTCAGTGACGCTCGCTCGCAGTCACGTTCAGAACGGGCTGTGATCAGTAGATCATCGACATACTGGAGCAGGGCAGTGTCAGTTGGCATGTGAATATTGTCTAGTTGTCTCTTGAGTGCTTGACTGTAAATACTAGGGCTTTCTGTGAAACCTTGAGGAGCTCGTGTAAACATATAGCTCCTTCCATTTAAACAAAATCCGAAAAGAAACTGGCTGTCTGGATGAATTGGAACACTAAAAAATGCATTCTTGAGGTCGATTACAGTGAAGAACGTGGCTTCGGAATCAATAGCAGTTAACAGGGAAGAGATATCTGGGACAACTGGGTACTGCGGAATAATACATTTATTAAGTTCCCGTAAATCAATCACTAATCGATATACTGGGGGTGCATTTGGATCAGTACGTTTCATGACTGGAATGATCGGAGAGTTACATACGTTGGAGTCAGTTTCTACAACTACTCCTTGAGCCATGAGCTCGTCTATAATTTTGGATAAGGCTGCTACAGCCTCAGGTGGCAATCTGTACTGTCTGATTCGTGGTAACACTACACCTGGTTTGAGAGTCACACGATGGGGTGTGATTTGCATGTAACCTACATCAGTTGGACCTTGCGCCCATAAATGCTGCGGAACTTTAGACAGTCTGGGATCAAAATCTCGTAATACATAGTGACCCTTAAAGTCACGTAGGAACAATCGTATTCCCTCCGGGGAACAGCATATAACTGCACCTAACTCTTTCAGTGTTTTAATGCCTAATAGATTTTCTGGACATGACTTAGTAAGTAACAGATCAGTAGTACGGGACAATGGACCTACTTCTAGAGTGACTGGCTTTGAAATCTCATTAACGATAGGCTTTCCTGAAAATCCAAGGGAAACATTTCTTGAGCCTGAGAGCGGAGCCCCTGGAACTTCGGCATGACTAATTGTGGTCCTACTTGCCCCTGTATCAATCAAAAACTTTCTGTCTTTCCCTAATACTTGACTGTGAACATAGGGACCTTCTTGATCTACAGGTATCTCGATGAGAGGCAAGCCTACCTCCCTCTCTAGGCTGTTTCATGAATATGGCTGGTACTCTGGATACTCAGACTGTGCATACTGGTACATCTGCGATGTAACATGCTGTGTTGCAGCAATAGGCTGCGGTGCTGTAACTGTCTGTGGTGCATTCTGTGACTGAGGAGTCTGTGAAACTTGTTCTTGTCTAGGCGGACGTGGTCTTTCTTTAGTCTTACCAGTAGCTATGTTATGTTTCAGAACTGCACACTCATTTATAAAATGACCTGGCTGTTTACAATAATTGCAGTTCCCTTTAACGGGAGCTGCAGGATGACTGGCTTGATTCGGACCCCTCTTCTGACTGTCTTGAGGAACAGATTGTGCAACTAGTACTTTCATTTTCGTGTCTTTCATACGTTTTCTCTCGTGTTCTTGCTCTTCCCTGATTCTATTCTGGTGGTACTGGAGCATCTGGAGCATCTGGGACGGAGTATTTGCTTGCCAGGTGCTTTCGACTTTCAAAACTCGGTTTTTAATTGGTGGACTTGAATTCTCGACTAATTTGGTAACGAAAAGGTGAGGGTATGACTCACTACTTGTCTTGAGACCACTATTGATACTAAAGCACTTTTCAAACCTCGAATAAAAATCACTAATATCTTCATCTTGTTTCTGTTTACAGGCTGAGATTGCATCCCAGTCTTCTTTTCTAGTTGTTAATAATCTGGGTAAAACTTGAATTAATAATTCTGGTAATTCTTTACATTTCTCTCCAAGACCAGTACCTGGTACACGTATCTTATCTTCTGCTTCTAGGACTGCCCACTCTATCTTTTTCTCTCCCACCTCCCATTCTTTTTCCTTTAGCTTTTCATACACCCCTGCGGGTAGCAGAACCTTTAACATTTTAATGATATCTGGGTAAGTGTATTCTCCCATACGGAGCATGTCTTTTAATTCTCTATGGAACCCTGCTGGATCTTTATCATGACAGGGAATTAATTTCTTCATTTCGAGGAGTTCCATCTTTGTGATCGGAGTGTATACAAACACTCGCTGCATTTCGCCACCCGCTCCTCTGACTGGGTGGACTTCTCGTAACGGATTCTGTCTGTCTATGTAGAATGATTTACTTTCTGGGGGTGAGACATGGACAAAATGCGGGTTCAAGAATGTTCTATATTTGTGACGCTGTTCTAGAATGACACTAATTAAATCGGTACCTAGACCTCTCCATCTATACTGGAGTAACTCGTTCAAGATATCATGTAACGGGCCTGGATCAGAATGTTGACCCTCATACAGAGTAATGAGGTGCTGAATCATATACATACCCACCAGTCGCTGCTCGGCTGGGGGCATTTTCAGAAACATTTGTGCCACTATTTCGTCCGGAAAAGTGGTAGAATCAGTAATCCATCTGACTGCTGATCGGACTAGTTCCTGTTCATGCATAGTACTTAACTCACTGTAACCGATTCGTGATTTCAGAATGTGATCGGTAGCTTGAAATACTTGTTCTAGGGAACCTTGTTCTGGTGCTGAATGATGGAAAGTTGACTTGTGTTCTAGACGTAAATGGCGATCTGGAAATCTAGGTTTTCCTACATACGCTATTCTGGCAGTATTCTCATCCTCTACCTCTTCAGTATCAGAGTTACTTTCTTTCTCGCTTACTTGTGCTGCTTTACGTTGTTCGTGTATCTTTATTATTTCTCTACGGATTTTCTTGTACATACTCTCCATGGCACCAATGGTATTGTGCTTTCCTTCGGCTATATTATCACTCCACTTTGTTAGAGTTTTCATTTCTTCCGGGTCTTTAGACGGATGATCTTGTTCTCTTATTAGACAGTTAATTAAGAACTTTAATATCATGCGCTGAATCTCGGCTTTCCTTTGAGACATGGCATCACTAATACTTTGTGGGTCATCCCCTGTACGGATGAAACGATATATCCTGTCTAGATCTTCTTTCATATTCGGCAGGGTGACTAGATACTCGGTCACTCTCCTTACGCGTACGGAATATAAAACCATATTAAACTCGCCTGGAACTGGGTCATAGACACATTCGCCAAGGGTTTGCCTGATTTCTGCAACAGACTTATTACTCTTAGGAGTACGCTGTGATGCTTGAGCATGTAATTCGAGTGCTGATAAACGCTTGTATGGCGGCGGGGTTTGAGGAAGACCTCCTCCTGCGGCCCCTAAACTAGAATCATCGACTGATGCTTTTCGTCCTGGCAGGGTCGGTAATTGTAACGTGGGCTGGACTTGTATGGCGGGCTGACCCGGGGGGGCTGTTAAGGGCACCCCGGTGTCTGGAGGAGCAGGAATTACCTGATTTACAGGGACTGGCGGAGCGCGAACAGGATTTACATATTCGGGGACTGTGTCGTCCAGATAGGACGAAATAAAAATATCAGCTGCGGTCGGTTTGTGACGTAGCTTGGTCGGAACTAATGGTGGCGGGAAATTACTGGATGCCTCCGGGGTCGCTTTTGGCAAGCCCTCAGCAAGAAGAGGATACATACCCTTAATGAGGGCATTCCTCTGTCTGTCTGATTGCTCAGTTCTAACTCGTTCACCTATCTCGATTAATTCTCTTTCTTGGGCTCGTTCTTGGGATTCTCTACTTAGTTCTGACTTTCTGATTTCTTTTTCGGTTCTTTTATGAGCTTCTTTACGCCATAACTCGATGGCATCTTTCTGTGATTGTCTGGCTTTCTTTTTCCATAATGCCTCTTCTACTCGCATGATGCATTCGGCATCCCATGTACCCGATACGGGCCATCTATACTTTTCTTCTAACTGTTTGGTATATTCTACCCATAAATCTAGATACAATATGGCGCTTATGCCATGTTTCTGATACATAAAGTGACCTGGACTGTCCCTGGGCGGGACGGGAACTGCTGCTTCCAGCAGACCCTTTCTAGTTTTTAACTGACGTAATTTTGAGAAGAGCGGCATGACTGGACTATAATCTGGACATAATACAATACACAATAAACACGAAATCACGTCGCACTCATACCACAACATTAAAATACATGACGGACATTTAAAATAACAGTTCGAACAGAATACTACCTGGAAATACTGAGAACAGAACACATGAATTTTCTCGAGAACAGAACTGACTAGAACAGAAACGAGATGCACTGCTGAAACAGTACGAAACTTACCGGTCTCATAAAGAGACACGTCAGGACCCGTATCCACCGAAGTGGACACTTCGTTTGTGGGACTGTGTACCACCAACCCACAGACCAGAGTCAATTAAATTGACCCTGTCTAGATACCACCCCAGTAACGGTACTCACCGGGCAGCAAGAACGGAAGGCCTCGGACTGGACTGGACTGCTACGACGACAAACTTCGGACTTCAGTTACGGGTGGACCTCCGGATACCTCGGACCTTGGACTCTTGGCTTGGGCTCTGGTCGGGACTCGCCGCGTTCCTCCACCGTCTCGTCTGGATGCTGGACCGCCTCCTCCGTCTCCTCCGTGGGCCTGAGGGATACTTGAGCAGAAATATCTGCCACTGCGCAGAAGAGTTCCGTCACGACTGCAGAGGGTCAGGGGGTCGGCGTGGCTTCACCGACGCGTGGGGAAAGGGCAAGTCCCTATTCGGGCGCCATTATGTGGTAAATAAATAAATAATACCCTATTTTTGACTAGACATATATCATAACAGATAGCTCAATAAATAAGAGTCAAGATTCGAGGTAGTGGGAGTTTTGCAGGTTTAATACAGCATAAGGACAGGAACAGGACAACCTGCATAGGAATAGGATGACAGGGCCCAGCAGCTGCTGGGGCTGGGTCTGGGATGAGCGCGCTGACTTTTAATAACAATACATGAGCATATATACATAGCGCAAACACATAGCATTACATTGCAGTAGGCGTAGCAGTGGGTGGAGCAGAAGGCGTGACGCGTAGCAGTCGCGAAAGATAAGAGTAAAAAGAAGGTGTAACTCAGACATGTAATGCAAACGTAACAGAATATGTCATGAATGGGCGGAAACATAGGAGGGGGCTACCTAAGGAGCCGGGACCTCTAACCTGATGGTGCGCGCAAACTGGCAATGACGTGTTACGAGGAGAAGCTGGGGGCTATGAACTCTGTGCTAGGAGCAGAGACTAAAGTCTGGAGGGTCGGAGCGACATGTACCTAAACCCTATCTGGTATCTAATGTTTAGGGAACATGTTGATATAAACTAGAAGTCATGAGGGGAAAAGCTAACTGACTCTAAGACTAGAACATGCATTTATTCTACATGTAGTGCGTGATGAAGAATATTAAATGACCATTAAATACAGTATTTCTCTTAATATGGAGCCGCATAGGCTAGACAATGACGGAAACTATTGATGCAGTTCAGTAGCTTAGGAATGCAGAGAAGGAGGACTAAACCGATAACGGGAATCATAACATAGTCTTGGCAGACTCAGAGGCAGAGCCAAGCTGCACCGGGCACTGCGAGGCAGGAAGTAAGTGAAAGGTCGAGGATACAGGTGGGGGCTGTATCGCTCCTCAGCGAGGCTTCAGGAGACAGGAGCTGAATCTGATGTCCGGGCCCTGTTGAGGCCTGGAAACGGGGACTTTATAATGAAATAACGTGCACACTGAGAAGCGTGGCAACATTATTTTACATAAGCCTGATATTCGTAGTATTCACGGGGACTGGAAAATGACATACCAGAGGTGGACACAACTGTAATTGCGTCTTGAATCGGACATGGGGAATAACATATGCATATTGGTCATGCACACATAACATATGATGGATGACACGTAGGGACACAGAACATGGCAAAATTTACTTTTCCACAGTACTGAGGAGTGTTGTTCTGGACGTCTGGAGGGGGTGGCCATTCCCAGACCCACTGCCGCTGAGCGGGGGGAGGAGAGAGACTGCACAGCAGTGGCCCATGAGAGGACTGGCCGGCGTGGCCTCCATAGTGTGACCCGAGGCCCCCGCCAGGCGAGAGACACACGGGCACAGAAAAGGCGGCGGCCCTAAGATTGGTGGACCTGCTGGCACCGCGGGGTTTCACATACAGTAGTTGGTGAGGGTCACGGGCCCTGGTGCAGTGGAGGACAGGGCGAAGAAACAGTGACTCACACCTCGGGAACCCCCTGGGGGGTTCCTCTGCTTGGAGGGATACCCGGGTGAAGACAGGTGCGGCTGACCGCTGCGCCCCGGACGGAGGGGGTCGTCGGAGCCTACACTGACACGCGGACTTTCCAGATTCGTAGTGGGCGGAGAACTATCCGGTCCCGGAAGCACCAGATCAAGCATGCGGCCCAAAGGGGGTCTGGTGACCCAGACCAACAAGCTGGACAACTACACAGTGGCCAAAACGCCAACACAGACCAGGTGGGGCGGCTAAGGTGAACACAGGACAAGCGGAACCCTCCTTGACGTCTATAATGACTGCGATCCAGACCCTCGGCACCAGCCTTGAGACCAAAATGGACAAAATCACTATCGAGGTGAATTTGCTCCGAGCCGACTTAGGGAAAACCACGGACAGGTCCAAAACTAACGAGGTGGACATTAAAGCCCTGCAGGAATCGGAAAAACGGCTTGAGGGCAGGGTGAACGAGCTTGTACATCAACATCGGCAGACGGCCCTGCGACTCGAGGATCAGGAAGGTAGGGCCCGGAGGAGAAACATCCGCGTGGTAGGTGTGTAGGAAGGACTTGAGGGTGACAGTACGGAGCTCTTTCTCGAGGACCTAATCCTCCGCCACCTGAAGCCCAAGAGACTGTCGAAGATCTTCACAATCGAGCGGGCACACAGAGCTCCGATCCCGAAGCCCAAGCCAGGGGCCCCACCGAGAACAATTATTGCAAAAATACTTAACTATCGGGACCGCGATGCAATCCTCCTGGCTGCTAGACAATACGGTGACCTACAATATGAGGGGGCCACAGTTCGCTTCTTCCCGGATTTCACACTCCAGGTCCAACAGGAGAGGCGCTCGTTCCAAGGGGTCAAAGCGGCGCTTCGAGACCGCGGAATTCGGTACATGATGTTCTTCCCTGCGAAACTGAAAATCATAACCGGAGGTAAATCCCACTTCTTCACTTCGCCGGCGGCGGTACAGGAGTGGCTTGACACAGCGAACTTCGAGGCCCACCCTCGGCAGGACGGCGGACAATTGCGAGAAACTGGGCAACCATCACCGAGGTCAGAGACAGGGAGAGCGGAGGGTGATGAGCAGAGCCAGCGGTCCTGGCGGTCGAGGTCGAACAGTCCCCGCTGGGACTCAGCCAGAGACAATACAGTGAGATGAGCCACGAACTTTCGAATGAGAAGCCGTCTAACAGTAATGTATAAAATATGTTTTCATGTATGACTTTATTGCCCGAGGGGCAACGTGACTGATAGCCCAAGGTCTCTGGACTGGGCGAATTGTTTACTTGATGCACTACCGGCCTGAGGGGCTGAGCGAAGTGGGGCACAGCGGGAGGGCGGCCAGGACGGGGCTGGCCCACGTACATCCCAAGTACAGCTTTCTCGGTTGGGTTTCCCCGGGGTAGGGTTGGGCGATAGGCGCTCTGCTAATTGGGGTGGTGGGTAGTACGAAACCCACGGAGCAGGGGGCAGGGAGGGGGGGCTTGTTTTGGCGGAGGAAGGGGGGGATGTTGGGGTCAAATGAGGGGGGGGGGGGTGGAGTCAACTGTTTGACGTAACCTGGAATGTTTGCATTGAATACACAGGGTGGGTGGGCACCAGGGAGGGGCGGGGAGTTGAGGGTTCGTCACGGTCACACGGGATGTGTTTTGGTGAAATCGGCCTAGGTACCGGGGTGATCGGACATAGCACCCTACGATGCAACAGCTATGGCTAGGTGGTGGGAGAAGAGTCTAAAAATTCTCAGTTGGAATGTGAACGGGCTGGGTGACAGACTCAAACGCACTATAGTCCTACAATTCATTAAGCGGCATCGGCCGGACGCAGTCCTGTTGCAGGAAACGCATTTGATGGGGAATGTATGTCAGGCCCTAAATAGGTGGGGTTACACTCTTGCAGCTCACTCCGGCTTCACCTCCGGTTCTAGAGGGGTGGGGATACTCCTGCGTTGCTCGCTGCCCCTCCATATAGACCTGACTAAGACTGACCCGCAGGGATGCTTTACAGCTATATCGGGACGGTGGGAGGGCCGCACACTTAACCTTCTCTGTCTACATTCTGCCTGGCCTCCAAGCTCGGGCCTACGCGGATCTGGGCACTCTGCTCCTTTCCCTACCCGACGGACAGTTGATTCTGGGGGGGGACTTCAACGCAGTAGTGTCGGGGACCCTGGACAGGTGACCCCCCCCGAGACTTACCTCAAGGACAGAAGTGGCTGGCGGACTTCCTTGACACCTTCAGGTTCACGGACGTATGGCGCCTGCTCCACCCTACTGATAGCCAATTTACCTTCTTCTCTGGCCCACATCATTTTTTCTCACGCTTAGACTACATTCTTACCCTACTGCAACACGACATCACCATTCACGAAGCAACACTCTTGACTAGAGGCATTTCGGACCATTCCCTGGTCCTTGCGCACATGACCTTTGGAAACAGCCGTGAGGGATGCATAGCACCAATAAATGCTTGGCATCTAAAGCATGAGGACACTAGGGAGCAGCTAGCCAAGTTAATCACACGGTATTTCGATAATAACGTTGGCTCGGTGGACTCCCCCGTCACCTTGTGGGAGGCATTTAAAACCGTGATCAGGGGGGAGGCGCTCTCAGTTATCTCAGCTAGGCGGAAGGAACGACAGAGACAGGTCACAGCGCTAGAGACTGATCTGGAGACTCTAGAAAGGGAGGCGCTAGAAAAAGGGGAGGAGGCAGTCCGACACAAACTGCGGTTAAAGATGGCTGAGTACAGAGCGCTGGTCACTCAGGAGGCTCAGACTGTGGCCCGGCATATGATGGGTATGCTCTATGATCAGGGCGATAAGGCCGGGAAACTTATAGCCTGGCTTGAGAAAAAATAACAGGCCAGAAAGGTGCTGCCAGAGATAAGGACGGAGTCCGGCACCCTGGTTTCCGAGCCCCGTGCGATAGTTAAGGAATTTGCGAGACACTACCAACAGGTATACAAACGAGAGTCGGACCGCCCTGAGGAGGATTCAATAGACCTCCTCACTGACATCCGAATGCCTTCTCTGCCAGAGGAAGATCGGGAGGCCATTGATAGTCCGCTCACCGAGGCCGAGCTACAGCGTGCTATAGCAGAACTCCACCCTGGTAAAGCTCTCGGCCCCAACGGCCTCCCGATAGAGCTTTACAAGCTGCAACCTGACACACTCAGTAAATATCTGAAACCCATGTTTGAGAGTAGCAGGGAGGCCGGGGTGTTGCCGCGGGATCAACGCATAGCGACCATAGTGGCGATACCGAAAGAAGGGAAACCCAAGGAGTCGTGCGCGTCATATCGACCGATTTCGCTACTCAACGCGGAGCCCAAAATACTGGCGAAAACTCTTGCCAACAGTCGGTGTTGCCTACATTGGTCCACCCTGACCAATCAGGGTTCATGCCCCACCGAAATACGGCACTTAACATCCGGCGGCTTAATGGAGTGCTGGGGCAACGCCACAGATTGAAGAAAGACGCGGTGGTGGTCTCGCTAGACGCCACCATGGCTTTTGACACCCTAGAATGGCCGTATATGTTCGCAGTGCTACCCAAAATGGGCTTTGGACCCTACTTTATTGCTTGGGTTCGACTGCTCTATACGGAGCCCCTGGCGCATGTACTGGTGAACAACAAGATTTCCGAGGTTTTCACGCTCGAGAGGGGTACGAGACAGGGGTGCCCCCTCTCTCCCCTTCTGTTCGCCCTTTCCCTAGAGCCGCTCGCGGCCTGGATACGGCAGGATGTTTATTTGAAAGGTATAGCTTGGGCAGAAGGATGGGAAGACAAAATATCTCTCTACGCCGACGATATCCTCCTGTACCTCTGCAAGCCACGCAGGTCGATACTGGCGGCGTTGGATATATTTGCGAGCTTCGGTTGCAACTCTGGCTTTCGAGTCAACTGGAGCAAATCGTATCTTTATGTGTTACATGGAGACCCGCCTCGACTCCCTGACTCCTGCCCTATTACGGTGGCAGTGGACGGATTCAAATACCTGGGAATGTATATTACCACAGATAAGGCTCTAATGTATGATAGAAACCTCAAACCACCGTTAAGCTGACTTCAAAGGGAGGCCAAATCCTGGCAACACCTACCACTGTCTCTGCTGGGCCGAGCAGCCCTATTTAAGATGCTAGCACTGCCACGGTTTCTTTATGCATTACAAAATTATCCAGACCTGGTACCTAATACCTATTTCGTAGCAATTGAGGCGGCGCAGCGAGACCTCCTTTGGGCCGGATCGCCCCGAATAGCGTTGACCAAACTCACGCAGGGGTGGTATGACGGCGGAATAGCCCTCCCCGACATATGTAAATACTACTGGGCAGCCCACCTCTCGCCGATCAATCAAGGGACGTATGGCGATGGCAATGACCCCGCCTACGGAATGGACAGATGGCTACTGCCGGGGGGGAACTATGAGATAGCACTATACTCTAAGAGGGGCGCCCGTCGACTTACTGGACCTACACAACACTCTGTACAAATATGGCATATTGCTATGAGAAAACTCGGATGGTCGGGAGTCCTTACAATGGCCACGCCACTTTGGGCCTCCGAAAAATTAGGCAACCTGGGGCGCACCAAGGGGTTCCGTAACTGGGACTTGATAGGAATCTCCCAAATCAGGGATATTTGGGGGCCCACCGGGGTTCACACGTTCTCCCTCTTACAAGACACATATGAGTTGGCACAGACTGAATACTTTAGGTACATACAGGTGCGGCACTCCCTACAGGCTAATATCCCACCAGGGACAACACTGCCACAAGCCTCTCCGCTCGAAGACAGACTGCTTGACGGACACTTGACAGAACACGCCATATCCCTTACATATAAAAAACTAATCAACCACCCCCCCGACATGCTCCTTCCCCTAAGAGACAAATGGGTAGCCGATGGATTAGAAATCGACGACGAAGAATGGCTGTATGCCCTGGCCTCACCGCGTGAGGTCGCGATATCAGCACGTTTGCGACGAATCCAACTTAAGATCCTGCACAGAACTTATATCTCATGTACGAGACTACAATTGATGGGAAGGGTCGACACTGGCCTCTGCAAGAGGGGTTGTGGTGGCACAGGAACCTTCTTCTATATACTATGGGACTGCCCAAAGATACAACGTTATTGGAGAAGGGTGGTACAGTGTATGCAGGAGGTGTGGGAAGTGGAGATACGTCTAGAAGCCAAGAGGTGTCTCCTCAATATATGGGAGCCCACTGACCTGTCATCAAAAGGGAGACTTTGGGTAACGCTTGGACAAATGGTAGCAAAAAGGAACATTGCCAGACTGTGGGGGAGCCCTAACCCACCGAAATTGGCTGACTGGCGTACTGATATGGAATGGTGTATGCTGCAGGAAAAGACCGTGTATGTGGCGAGAGGGTGTCCCCGGAAATGGGTGGAAGTGTGGACCAAGTGGAACGACTTCAGGGGAGACATCTGCGAGCCTCCACCCACCAAGCTCACCAGCTCGTAGGAGATCTAAGGAACCAAGTGACTTGGTGATTATGGATGCTCGTACATTTGGTGCTGTTACTGCCTCAAGGGTACAGCGATGGACTTTACTATGCCTACCTGGTGACCGTGATGAGAGGGGGGGGGGGAGTTTGTTTGTACTGTTAGTCCTCTGAGAGGTTCGGGTTAAGAGCGTTTTGAATGAAAAACCAGACCTTAGCTATTATCTTTCGGACCTTTGACCACATGCACTTTACGATGCCGCCGTACCCCCGGGTTGACGGCTATGGGCTGTGTACTTAAGGAAGCAATGCGTAAATTGAGTGATCTGCGGCCGGCCCGCTGGGTTGTAGGCTGGAAGCTGTGTACTGTGGAAGAATGCAATAAAGGTCTTTAAAAAAAAAAAAAAAAAAGATTGGAAGCCGATCGAGTACGCACTGCTCAAGCCCGTTCTTCTCAAACGAACGAGCAACGAGAATCAAGACTGGAAACAGATCGATTACGCACTGCTCAAACCCGCTCGAATGAAACAGGAGAGCAACGAGAATCAAGATTGGAAACCGATCAATTACGCACTGCTCAAGCCCACTCGAATGAAACAGGAGAGCAACGAGAATCAAGATTGGAAGCCAAGCGAGTACGCACTGCTCAAGCCACACTTTCAAATGTTTTCCATATTAAAATGAATATGTTTCAATAAAAATGACACAATGTAAATTGAATGTTATCATAACGAGTTTCCTTGAATTTCCTTTCTTCTGAGATCGCAGCAACGCGCGACGGGTACGTTAGTTAAAAATAAATTAAAGGAAAAAGGTATTTCAAACAGTGTGTTTAAAAATGATTCAAGTTCATCAGGGCGGTACTCTCTGCAGAACACAGTTGGCTCTATCAGGGGCCCCTGAAAGGCTGGGGCCCTGGGCGAGAGACCACTTTGCCAGGGTCCTAAAACGTCTCATCTGTCTCAGTTGTACACAATGTCAACAAGCACTGAAAATGCAATCAGTCTTACATTTTTTGTTAGTGAGAGCTATTGGCATTGTAATTGGAAATGTTTTTTATCTATGTGTTATGGAGTGTATGTATGTGGTGTGTAGTTGAATTATGTGCGTTTGGATTGGATTAGTTAATTGTGTAATTGTGTGGCGTGGATTTGTGTAGTGTGGAGTGGATTTGTGTAGTGGAATTAGGTGGTATAATGTGCTGTGGAATTATGTGGATACTAAGTATGTGGTATTGACTGTCCTGTGGTGTTTAATTTTGTGGCATGCTGTAGAATTGTGTGGTGTTGATTGTATGTATGTGGGGTGTTGTGTAATTGTGTTGTTGATTTATTTTTATGTGGTTTGGTGTGAAATTCTGTGGTGTGGATTGGAAATGTGTGGAGTTGATGTGTGTTGAGTGGAACTGTGTCGATAGCTTTGCATTTTAGGTGATGAAAAATAATGAATAGGTAGTAGTTAAGCTCCAGATCAGAGTGTTTGGGTGTTAAAAAAAAGAAAGACAGTTAGAGCTATTGGTATTGTAAATGTATCTTACCTATGTGTTATTGATTGAAGTCGATGTATGTGGTGTGAAGTGGAATTACCTGGGTTACATTGGAATTGTTAGTTGCCTTATTGTGTGGCATGGAATTGTGGAGTGTGGATTGGAATTGTGTACTGGAATTAGTTGGCATGGTGTGCAGTTGTATTATTTGGGTAATAATTAGTTGTGTTTGAGTGCATTGGGATTATGTTGAGTGAGATTGTGTGCAATGGAGTGTTATTATGTGGAATTGTATTTTGTGTTGTGGAGTGTTATGTAGTGGAGTTTAATTATGTGGTGTGCTGGGGGGCGTGGCCGGCTGCAAGATGGCCGCACCTTGAATGGGCTCTGCCGGCCAAGCATCTAAATCCGACAACATCCTGCAGGCATCGACATATCTTGCACTCTGCTCAGCAGCACACCTTCTCCTGTGGGTGTTCTTCGCTTACCTGGCAGGGCCTGTTGTTCCTGGGTGCCTCTTCAGCGCGGTTCTCTGCCTCGTTGTGGGGACGGTGATCCCGGTCCTCAAACTGCCTGCTTCGCTGCTGGGCCTGTTGCTGTGTGGAGGACGATCCTGTGCTGGGTTCCTTCTGCGGACATCGCCGCTGGACCCCGGCCTCCCCGGTGAGTCGCGCCGTTTCCTGGGTGGGGTGCCTGCGGGGGTGGGGGCCGCCGGCAGTGCGGCCTGGTGTTGTGGTGCTGCTGCCCTGCGGGAGCCTGGCCGGCTCATCTGGGCCCCGCACGGGCTGTGGCGCTTTCAAAGCTCGGCTAGGGGAGCGGTGGACCCCCCTTGCCTCCTCCGCTAGGTGCCTGCCCCGTGACCGGTGTCGGCCTCGGCGCTTCGGGTCCTCAGGGCAGACCTTCCACCTCTGCTGGGCCTCCCGGATTTCTTTGTCGTGGACGCCTGCTGGTGCCTGCCTGCCGCCGGATCCTCCCCGCTCCTGCCCGCGCGGCGGGGAGAGGTGTCATCTGCTGTGCTGCGGTCCCTGTGTGTTGGGGGATCCGGCCGCCTCTGAGTGCCCGACGGCTGTAACCGACCAGCTGCGTGGCCTAAATCTGGAGCTGCGCCCTGCTGCCACCTGAGTCTGCACCCAGTCCCTCGGAGATCTTTGGCCCTCTGCTGAGGTCTGTCCTCGCCCTGCCGCGGCGGCCGCCTGCAGCGGGCCACCACCGCCTGTGACTCTGCTCTTGTGGGGCCCCTCCTGGGGCGCTCTGCTATCGCGTCCAGCCCTGGGCTCGGTGGCGCTACTCCCGCCTCACTCTGTGGGTGTCATGCCTCAAGCCCCCTCCCATCACGCTGTCCCTTTAAATTTGCACTATTTAAGATTCCTTGACCCAGGGAGCGACGCTTCATGTTCTTGCGTCTAGCTCCGTTGGGTCCGGTTCCGTCCTGACTACCTTTGCCTGACTTCCGTTCCAGTGACCTGTTTTCTATTCTCCCCGAGAGAGTTGCTCGGCTCCGTGGTTTCTATGCGAGCCGGCGCTGTCTTTCTCTCTTTGTTCGTTGCAAGCGTTTTGTATCTGCGCTTGTTCATCTGACAACGGATTGTATTACTTTCCTTATCGAGATACCTCCCCGTTCCTTTGGTGTCCCGCCCGGCGGCCGGGTTTGTCTCCGCCATCCGGCGGGATTCCGCTTCTTTCATTTACCCTCTGTGTGGCTCCGCTTGTCAGCCGGGCTTGCTCTCCGCTGACGGGCCGGGCTGACTTGTCCGAACATCCAGTCTGACCCCACCGAAGCAGTGGAGCAGTATCTTAACTGGGTAGGCAAGGCGGTAGACATGCACGCTCCTTTAAAAACCATATCAAAAAACAGAAAGGTGCCTTCAGCACCGTGGTACTCAAAAACCCTTAGACAGCAAAAACAGATTTGTAGAAATAAGGAAAGAACCTGGCGTAAAACATACGATAACTTAAGTAAAGCCCAGTATAAAGATGAACTCATCATCTATAAAAAAATGATTCAGGAGGTAAAAAAGGACTACTTCGAGCAGCAAATTAAGCAATCAAAAAATTCGAGTCGACAACTGTTTGAAGTAGTTAAGACTCTGGCAGGGAAGGTGGTAGATCTGAATCCTCCTCACACTCAGGAATTCTGCAATAACTTAGCAGATTACTTTTTTTCAAAAGTAAACGATATATATGCAGAATTCTCGGTTACTCCATCAAACACCAGCACACATCCTAAATCATCAAAAAACAGCATGGACTGTTCGTTTTCCCGATTTAGAGATATGACGAATCAGGAAATAGGAGATATCATGAGACTGGTTAAAACAGGTTCATCCTTAGATCCCTGCCCCCCTAAAATTTTTATTCCAGTAACTGATGTGGTGAGCAAAGTCATAACCCCCATCTGTAACGCCATGTTCCAATCTGGGATCTTCCCAGATAAGTTAAAAAACACTCTGCTGAAACCCTTATTGAAAAAGACTGGTCTTGATAAAACAACTCTCAAAAATTACAGACCCATTGCTAGCCTACCCTACCTGGCTAAAATTGTGGAAAGAGCAATGAATGTTCAACTAGCCGAATATATTGAGCAAAACAATCTCCTGGATGAGTCGCAGTTTGGATTCCGGAAACTTCATGGGACGGAGACTGCCCTCATTAAGGCCGCCGATGATATTAGAACCATTAGGGACCAGGGAGGAACAGCTATACTGGTCCTACTGGATCTCTCGGCGGCCTTCGACACGGTCAATCACACCGTCCTGATTGACCGTGTCGAGGAGATGGGTATTTGCTCAAAGGCCAAAAAGCTTCTGGCTTCATTCCTGTCCAATAGAACACAGGCAGTGACACTGGGCGCATTTCAATCCCCTCAGCTCGCCCTCCCATGTGGCGTCCCGCAAGGCTCATCCCTAAGTCCGACACTCTTTAACATCTATGTGTCGGACTTAGCAAGGGTGATCAAGAACTACCGGATGAGCCTTACCTCCTACGCCGACGACACCCAATTGGTGATCGCTATCAAGAACAACGGGGAGGAGGTTGCCGCCAGATTCCAAGAAGGCATGCTTGCCATCAAGGAATGGATGTCTGAAAACTGCCTGCGCCTCAACTCGGAGAAAACCGAGGTAATGATCTTTGGAAATTTATCACCACAGTGGTCCACTCTTTGGTGGCCGACACCCCTCGGAGCCCCTCCAGAACCAGTAAAAAAGGTCAGGAACTTAGGCATTATATTTGACGACAATCTCAATTTCTCCAACCATGCCAACCAGGTTGCGTCGTCTGCTTTTTACAAGCTTAAGATCATTAAAAAAATCCTGCCCTATCTCCCTGAGAGTGCTAGGAAAACAGTGGTGAGCTCCTTAGTACTCTCTTCACTCGACTACTGTAACGGACTGTTTGTAAACGCCCAGGCAAGGGTGGTGGCCAAACTCCAGCTTATACAAAATGCGGCCGCAAGGTTACTAGCTGGCATTCCTAAGTTTCAGTCCACCAAGCATGCGATAAGAAATTTCCACTGGCTAACAGTGAGAAATCGCATCAGATTCAAGACCCTGTGTCTCACCTATAAAGCTCTTAAGGGTCTCGGACCAGCTTTTCTCAAACGAAAACTTCAGTACTATTCACCAAAAAGATCCTTACGCTCCGAACACAGTCACCTACTGGTAGTACCACGCACCAGGACGGTGACATGGGGCGATAGAAGCTTTACCAACGCCGCAGCCAAAATTTGGAACACGCTCCCAAAGGAAATAAAACTGTCACCATCGTTATTTCAATTTAGAAAATTGGTAAAAACCTGGTTATTCGATCAATAATCCGCTCAGTAACAATACGTTTTAAGGCAGATACCACCTCATTCTGGGATTTTCAGCAAAATTATAGCGCCAAGACACCCATGGGTATACGCTGCGCTTTATACATTTTTAAAATAAATAAATAAAAATAGTCCTTCTCCCTTTCTTTTCCCCAACACCGGAGTTGCTCCGCCGGTCAGCCGGGTTTTCCCTGGTGTACTAGAGTTAGTTAGTTAGTGTCCTCCACTTCCTTGATGTGATCCCTGCCCGTCCCTACTCCCTGTATTCCTTGGGGTTATTTAATACCTGTGGAGTTCCACGTATTTGGACTTGGATTCTTGCGTGGACCTGTGTGGATTGGGCTACTGCTACACGTCTCAGAATCACGGTAACAGCGCATTATTGCGCTGCACATATATTGGTATAAGTAGAGAATGTATTGTGGTGTTTGAATACCTGTTTTGTTTTTGTAGTTGTTTCTACAGCTACCAAGAGTATTGGCAACCGAGTTATTGCATTCTCTCAAACCATTGGGTGTGCTTCTTGGAGGTTAAGACAGAGACCAGAGTGAGCAGTATATTTAGTCACTTGTATTACCAGAAATGTAGAAAAAACACTATACTTATGTATGTTCTGCCCTCTTCACTACAGCTCCAGACAAATCCCCTACAAGAGGTTCTTCCATATCCATTCAGGGACATTAACACATATAATTCTAGGTATGAAAGGTTTTTATGTATAGATGTGATATTGATTGTAATATTCAGACTCAAGAAATTGTATTGCAGTCTACTTGTTGCCAAGCACTCAAGAAGGTTGTTGAAACATCCAGTCTGAAGACCCTCATCACACAGTTGTTACCCCCAACCTTTCCTTGTTTTGTCTCCCTGTTTTCCCCTGTTGCGCCTCTCGTGCTCTAGTGTTCGATAGAGTCGGAAGGCTGCAGGGGAAGGCTGTGGATTATTCTTCGGATTCCTGACGCTCCTGCGGAATCATCTTGTATCCTTTACAGAACGTGAAGCCCAAGGGGTGTGTTCTGCCTGAGCGTCATGGATCTTGAAGCAGTCACTCTGGCTGATGTGGCGGGTATGTTGGGGAGTCTGCAGGTTGAGACTCAGACATTGATGGCCAGAGTTGACACCCTACAAAGACAGCATACTCCTGGGGCTACAGGAGGAGGGACATCGGTAGTGCAGGTAACCACTCCTCCTTCAATACCTCTGGCACCACCTGAGCGTTTTGCAGGAGATGCAGCGCGATGCGCAGCTTTCCTTAGTCAATGCCAACTACACTTCTCCTGTAAAGCTCAATGTTTTCCCTCTGATCAGGCTAAGGTAGCCTTTGTAATTTCTTACCTCAGTGGTTCTGCAGCTGATTGGGCTATTCCCTTAGTAGACAGAGATGACCCTCTATTACATAATTATGCATCTTTTAGACGAGAATTCCGTAAATTATTCGATAGACACATATATACTCATTCTGCCGATACAGAATTATTAGAACTAAAACAGGGTACTCAGGATCTAGTAGCCTATATTACTAAGTTTCGCCGGTTGGTGATTGAGTCCAATTGGCCTGAGGAAAAACGCAGTACCATGTTCTACCAGGGTTTGCGGGAGGAACTGAAAGACGCCTTGTCCCAGATAGTTGATCTCCCTACCTCCTGTACCGCTCTCATTGATTTGGTAGTGAAGATTGACCATCGGTTGCATGAAAGGAAGAAGGAGAAAGGGAAGCATGAGTATTGTTATGTTGCTATGAAGGAGAAAAAGATTGCCCCAGAAAAGGTCACTGACGACTGTGAACCCATGCAGATAGGCATAGTCCGAGGACCTCTGACTTCCGAGGAAAGACAGAGGAGAAGAACGCTTCGGCTCTGTTTATATTGTGGGAAAGCGGGTCATTTTCTAAGAGAGTGCCCAGTTAAACCCGCTCAGTCCAAGTTGTCGGGAAACTAGTCAGCCTGGGTTCTTGTGAGACGAGGAACTCAGGTAGGTCCGGACTAACAGTCTCTTCTTCCAATTATACCTACACTCCTACTAATCATTTATACGTATCAGCATATCTAACACAAGGCACACTTGGTTTACACGTTTTGATAATGATAGATTCTGGGGCTTCTGGAAACTACATGGACATGGAATGGGCTAAGGAGAACATGATAGCCAGCACCGAAAAGGAGATCGCCAGTAATGTCACCAACATCGATGGCAGCCCCCTTCTTTCTGGTCCGGTTACTCATCGCACCATCCCAATGCACATGGTTATAGCACCTGAACACCATGAAGACTTAATGTTTGATTTAATTAGTTCCCCACAATTCCCGGTGCTCCTGGGTATTCCATGGTTAAGAACTCAAAACCCTGACATTAATTGGGAAACATCCACTATATCCTTTCCTCCTGTTGCTCCAGTGCCCTTGGTAGGGGCTACTGAGGGAGAAACACACTCAGTCATGGAGAGTCCTGAGGACGGTCCTGTTCTCCCACCCTGCTATCAAGATTTGCAGGCGGTCTTTGATGTACAGGAAGCTGATGTTCTTCCACCACACAGAGTCTACGACTGCCGTATTGATCTCGAGGCAGGAGCTAGAATACCCTGTAGCAGAGTGTATGCACTCACTGAAAAGGAGAATGTATACTTACGTGACTATCTAGACTCTATGCTTGAGAAGGGATTCATCAGACCGTCACGATCCCCAGCCTCTTCTTCGTTGTTCTTCATTCCTAAACGGGAAGGGGGCCTACGATGTTGTATCGACTACAGGAAGCTAAATGAAGTAACCATCAAGAACCGTTATCCTCTTCCTCTTATAGCCTCCCTCCTTGACAGAATCCGCAATGCCCAGTACTTCACTAAGTTGGACTTGCGTGGCGCTTATCATCTGGTACGAGTCAAGGAGGGAGACGAGTGGAAAACGGCTTTCTGCACCAAATATGGTCTCTTCGAGTACCTTGTAATGCCCTTTGGGCTTTGTATTGCCCCTGCGGCGTTTCAATTCTTCATAAATGAAGTTTTGAAAGACATCCTTGATAAGTATGTAATTGCATATATTGATGATCTGTTGATATTTTCCCCCACTTTGGCGATACACCAACAGCATGTACGCAACGTGTTAGAACGTTTGCTAGACAATCGCTTATACTGTAAGTTGGAAAAATGTACTTTTCATACCCAGGAGGTCCCCTTTTTAGGATATATTGTTTCCCCTAGGGGCCTTCGCATGGATCCCTCCAAAGTGGAGGCTGTTCTGGCATGGCCGGCTCCTCGTACAATCAAGGAAATCCAAAGTTTTGTGGGGCTGGCCAATTTCTATAGGCGGTTTATCCGCAATTTCTCAGACCTGGTGTCACCCATTACATCTTTGTTAAAGAAGGGGGTTCCTTTTGTGTGGTCCTGTGAGGCAGAGCGATCGTTTCAGTTGCTAAAAGAAGCTTTCACCAGTGCCCCGGTGCTACATCATCCTGACCCAGCTCTGCCCTTTGTGGTGGAGGTGGACGCTTCTCAAGTGGCAGTGGGAGGTGTTCTATCTCAAGCGGATGCTGTGTCCGGTGAGTGTCATCCGGTGGCCTATTATTCCCACAAGCTCTCCCCGGCTGAATACAATTATGCGGTAGGGGATAAGGAACTTCTAGCAATCAAGAAGGCGTTCGAAGAGTGGCGGCAGTATCTCCTAGGTGCCAGACATCCTGCAGTGGTATATACTGACCATCGCAACCTCCAATACCTCAAGTCGGCAAAGGCACTTTCCATGAGACAACTGCGTTGGTCTCAGTTCTTTAGTGAGTTCGACTTCACTGTCCAATATAGACCTGGCAAACGTAACGGGAAGGCAGATGCCCTATCACGTTTAGGATTTGAGACCCCTACAGATCCCATTGAACCTACACTTATCATCCCCAGAATGAATATTGTAGGAGGAACACAGACGGAGGATGAATTCCTGGCGCAGGTTAGGTGTAGTCAAGCGTCAGCAGACATGAAGACTGTAGTGGGTTCACAGGATACGTCTATGAAAGGAAACCTTGTGTGTGTACAAGGGGGAGTGGTTTTACCAACAAGGAAGTTACAGGAGCAAGTCATGCAGTGGTATCATACACATCCAGTAGCTGGTCATCCAGGGATAAAGAAATCCATTAGAACTGTGCGTGACCGTTTCTGGTGGCCTAATATGCTGGCAGACATAGAACACTTTGTTAAGACATGCTATGTGTGTGCACAAACCAAAGTTTCTCGCCTCAACCCTGTGGGCCTTCTCATGCCATTGCCTTCCCCTCCCGGTCCCTGGCATACGGTGTCCCTTGATTTTATAGTGGAACTACCGCTCACTAAAGCAAAGAACAATACGTTGCTGGTGGTGGTGGATATGTTCACCAAAATGGCTCATTTCGTACCGTTACAGCGTTTACCCACAGCAGTTGAATTAGCCTCCATATACATGCAACACATAGTGCGACTTCATGGTTTCCCTTCTGCCTTGGTCTCCGACAGAGGAGCCCAATTTGTGTCAAGATTCTGGAGGAGTTTATGTTCTTTGCTCCAGATTGACGTCCGTCTGTCCTCAAGTCACCATCCACAGTCAGATGGGCAGACGGAGAGAGTCAATCAGTGTTTTGAGCAATACATAAGGAATCAGGTGTTGCAGTCTCAAGTGGACTGGGATGAGTTGGTTTGGGTAGCAGAAATCTCTTATAACAACAGCACACACTCCTCCATCAACGTCTCTCCATTCTTTTGCTCGTATGGTTATCACCCTAAGTTACTACCCTCAGGTTGTTCCACAGATTGTCCAACCCCTGCTGCTTCAGATAGAGTAGAGATGTTACTCAAGATACATAGGAAGGCATTAGAGAGTCTTGAGATGGCTAAGGTGAGATACACAGAAGGGGCAAATCTACACAGAAGATTGGAACCCATATACACACCAGGGGACGAGGTTTGGCTCTCCACTAAATACATTGCTCTTGGGGGTCCACGCAAGTTCAATCCCAAATACATAGGTCCCTATAAGGTGGAAAAGATAATCAATCCCGTTGCCATAAGATTACAACTTCCACCTTCATTCAAGATTCATCCGGTATTCCATGTTTCCCTTCTAAAACCGGTTGAACCAGGGACTAAATCGCCGGTGAAACCTACTCCGTTAACTCGGCAGGACTCGGAAGAATATGAGGTCGAGACTATCCTTGATTCCCGTAGAGTGAGGAGTACGGTCCAGTATTTGGTTCATTGGAAGGGATACGGTGTGGAAGAGCGTACATGGGAACCCTTTTCTAACATCCATGCACCTCGACTGTTAAGAGCGTTTCATCAAAGATACCCTGACAAGCCCAAACCGGGTGGGGGTTGTTGTGGAGGGAGTGTTGTCGTGATCGTGCACTGGTATGTGCGCCTCCCGTGCTGTCGTGATCGTGCACTGGTATGTGCGCCTCCCGTGCTGTCGTGGTCGTGCACTGGTATGTGCGCCTCCCGTGCTGTCGTGATCGTGCACTGGTATGTGCGCCTCCCGTGCTGTCGTGGTCATGCACTGGTATGTGCACCTCCCGTGCTGTCGTGATCGTGCACTGGTATGTGCGCCTCCCGTGCTGTCGTGGCCGTGCACTGGTATGTGCGCCTCCCGTGCTGTAATGATCGTGCACTGGTATGTGCGCATCCCGTGCTGTCGTGGTCGTGCACTGGTATGTGCGCCTCCCGTGCTGTCATGATGGTGCACTGGTATGTGCGCCTCCCATGCTGTCGTGATCGTTCAGAGGCTCTGTGACTCTGTTAGTAGCTGCAGTTTTTGGTCACATTTTCTGTTAGTAATGCCCATCATGTACAAAACGTATCCATTACTCCTCCCGCTCGGTTCTATGGCGATATATCTGTAAACCGTGGTGATAGCACTACAATGGTTATGACCCCTAAGAGGTGTCGCCCGAGGTGTCCCCCCCTTTCTAGCGCACCCCTGATTAGTTCAGCACCATGGCTCCACCGCAAGGCAGCACCACAGTAAACATGTCTGACGCATACTTCGGGAGGTGGGAGCACTAGGCATCACTAGGCCGGCAATTTCAATGCAAATAGTGTTGCAGGGGGGGCACGATGTGAGGGAGCGCTGCCTACTCCACAATCCTTTTAAATAGACAATTGTTTTTGTTTTTAAAATTTATTTTCATTTATTTATTTATTTTTTAAACTTGCCGGCATGAACCTTTCTTTGCCTCTGATGAGAAAGAAGGTTCCAATAAAATCTGGTGGTCAGGTAAGGAAGAATCCTATGAGGTGCTTGCGTGTTGTGCACGAGAATGTACAATGCACTATCAAAGTGTGCATTCCATTCCTTGAACCGGAAACGTCCATGCTGTCCCCTTCGCAAGCTCAACATACCATGGCAGCTCACACAGAGCCTGCACGCTGCTGCCCGGATTATCTTATCGCACTTGTGTGATTTGCCTCTCACACTCGTGTGCTTTGCCTCTCACACTCGTGTGCTTTGCCTCTCACACTCATGTGCTTTGCCTCTCACACTCGTGTGCTTTGCCTCTCACACTCGTGTGCTTTGCCTCTCACCCTGGTGTGCTTTGCCTCTCGAAATCGTGTGCTTTGCCTCTCACACTCGTGTGCTTTGCCTCTTACACTCATGTGATTTGCCTCTCACACTCGTGCGCTTTGCCTCTCACACTCGTGTGCTTTACCTCTCACACTCGTGTGCTTTGCCTCTCACACTTGTGTGCTTTGCCTCTCACACTCGTGTGCTCTGCCTCTCACACTCGTGTGCTCTGCCTCTCACACTCGTGTGTGCGTGTGCAATGCCCGTTCGTGCAATGAAACCCACGCCAGAAGGAAACACGAAAAAGACGGAAACCCTCGAAACGTGTGCGTTGGAAACTTGCACAATGGAAGATGCACACACCTGTACTGGCTACAAGCTTCTATCATCCCTTGCGGGGCAGATGAAAGCCAATTATAAAATATTAACGTTGTTAAATCCACCTTTTCCTTGCATGTTTCTGAGCTAAACTGGGTGATTTCTTACTCATCATAAAGGTTCATAAAGGTTCTGCCGAAACCCGGGATCGAACCTGAGACTTTTATTTTTATTTTTTATTAAAGACCTTTATTTAGCAGATCACATCAAACATTCCTCGCCTACAACCCATCGGGCCGGCCAACAGTGAAGACCCAATCAGTGTACACAAATTTTAAAACACAGCCCAGACCGTCAACCCGGGGGTACGGTGGCGTTGCAGAGTATACCACTGTGGGATCTCGAAGGATAATGAGGGATGAGGAAGGTCACATTTTCAAGTTTAACACATATATAATAAGGTCGATGTGTGGAGGTTCCCCCGAAAAAGGAAACAAACAGAAAACATCCCCCCTTTAACTTGGTCGATACGTTACATGACTATCAGGTTCAGAGCATTTCAGGTGCATATATGGTACCCACACGAGAACGAGTGCTAGGAGTCTGGCTGCAATGGGCTGCCCTACATTTCCAGTGAGCTAGACTGTGTGGTCAGCGGGGGCTCACAGATGTTTCCCCTGTACTCGTTCCACCTGGACCATATCTCCACCCATTTGCGAGGACAGCCTCGTGAGACATATACCGTCTTCTCCTGCAGCATGCACCAGTCCATGTCACATTTCCAGTCTCTCAGTTTCGGCGGGTTGGGATCACCCCACAGCCTAGCAATGTTGCGTTTAGCCACCATCAGCCCAAGCGTGACCCAAAGCCTCCCTTTATGTGACAGGTCGGTTGGCCCCCAAATGTTAAGCAGACATATCTTGGCCTCTAGCCGTATTTCTACCTCCCACACCTCTTGCATGCAGCGAACCACTCTCCCCCAGTACAGTTGCACTTTTTGACACCCCCAAAGGATATGAAAGAAAGTACTCTCCACACCACAACTCCTTCTGCAGAGTCCGTCCCCTTCTCCTCCCATTCTCTGCAACCTTGCACCTGAAATATAAATTCTGTGAAGAATCTTCAGTTGAATTAGGCGCAGTCGGGCTGATATTGCCACCTCACGGGGAGATGCCAGAGCATAGGTCCACTCCTCCTCATCAATTTCTAGTCCATCTGCCGTCCACTTCTCTTTTAAGGGAAGGAGTAGGTCGGGGGAGTTATTGAGTAATTTTTTATATGTGAGGGATATAGCATGTTCTGGAATTAGGCCATCTAACAGCCTGTCTTCAAGAGGTGAGCATAAAGGCAGTGTAGTGTCTGGCGGAATGTTTGTCTGAAGTGAGTGTCGCAACTGTAAGTATCTAAAGTATTCGGTGTGCGCCAGTTCGTACGTTGCCTGCATGTGATCAAATGTGTGGACACCTTTAGGGCCCCAGACGTCTTTAATTTGGGAGATCCCAATCAAGTCCCAATTCCGGAACCCTTTAGAACGACCCAGGTTGCCTAACGTGCCAGAAGCCCAGAGCGGCGTAGCCATGGTGAGGACCCCGGACCAGCCAAGGTTTTTCAGGGCTATGTGCCATATCTGTACCGAATGCTGTGTAGGTCCAGTGAATTGATGTTTACCCATTTTGGAGTAGAGTGCGATTTCATAGTTCCCCCCCGGGAGCTGCCATCTGTCCATCCCATAGGCTGGATCATTGCCATCCCCGTAGGTCCCCTGATTAATCGCTGAGAGATGGGCCGCCCAGTAGTACTTACGGATGTCGGGTAGGGCTATGCCTCCGTCATACCACCCCAGTGTGAGTTTTTGCAAGGCAATACGGGGGGTGCCCGCCCAGAAGAGGGTACGCTCAGCGGCTTCAATCGCCGTGAAGTAGGCGTTGGGCACCAGGTCAGGGTAGTTTTGGAGGGCGTATAGGAACCTAGGCAGCGCCATCATTTTGAATAGGGCAGCCCGGCCTAGCAGCGACAATGGCAGACCTTGCCAGGACTTGGCTTCTCGTTGGAGACGCCGAAGGGGAGGTAGTAGGTTACGCTCATAGGATAGGGCTTTGTCCGTGGAGATGAACACTCCCAGGTACTTGAAGCCTTCCTCAACAACCGTGATGGGACAAGTGTCAGGAAGCCTCGGGGGCCCCCCTCTGAGGACATAAAGATAGGATTTGCTCCAGTTGACTTTGAAGCCGGAATTGCGACCGAAGCTAGCGAAGATGTCGAGTGCAGCAATGATCGATCGTCGTGGCTTGGAGAGGTATAAAAGAATGTCGTCAGCGTATAGGGATATTTTATCTACCCATCCCTCCGCCCACTCTATGCCGTGAAGGTAAACGTCCTGTCTAATCCAGGCAGCCAACGGTTCGAGGGAGAGGGCGAACAGGAGAGGAGAAAGGGGGCAGCCCTGCCGAGTACCCCGTTCTAAAGTGAAGATCTCCGATACCTTATTATTCACTAGGACCTGTGCCAGCGGTTCCGAATAAAGGAGACGAACCCACGACGTGAATCAGGGTCCGAAGCCCAGCTTACGCAGGACAGCGAACATGTACGGCCATTCTAGGGTGTCAAACGCCATAGTGGCATCCAGGGAGACCACCACCGCGTCCTCCGTCAGTCTATGGCGCTGGCCAAGTACCCCGTGTAGGCGTCGGATATTGAGGGCCGTATTCCGGTGCGGCATAAAGCCTGACTGGTCAGGATGTACCAGCGTACTCAGTACTGGTTTGAGTCTATTGGCAAGTGCCTTTGCCAGTATTTTGGGTTCAGCGTTGAGGAGTGAGATCGGCCTATATGAGGCACAGTGCTCAACCGGTTTACCCTCCTTTGGGATTGCCACTATAGTGGCAATTCGCTGGTCCCGTGGCAGTAGTCCCTCCTCTCTGCTTGTCTCAAACATGGCTTTAAGGTGCTTACTGATAGTATCCGGTTTAATCTTGTACAATTCTATCGGGAGGCCGTTAGGACCCAATGCTTTCCCAGGCCGGAGTTCCGTTATCGCGCGCCGTATTTCGGCCTCTGTGAGTGGGCTATCAATGGTCTCACGATCATCATCAGATAGACACGGCATTTGGATATCAGCAAGGAGGGCAATAGAATCTTCCTCCGGACGGTCAGATACCCTCGTATAAACCTGCTTATAGTGTCTAGCAAACTCATCCACTATATCTCGAGGCTCTGTGAGAATCGCTCCGGATTGCGTATGAATTAATGGGACTACCTTCTTGGCTAGCTGTTTTTTATCCAACCAGGCGATGAGCTTTCCAGCTTTGTCGCCCTGATCGTACAACCTACCCATTCTATGTCTAGCCACCGTCTGGGCCTCCAGGGAGACCAGCTCTCTGTATTCTGCCAATTTGACCTGCCACTTATGCCTAACCATCCTAGCCCCTTTTTCGAGTGCCTCAGCCTCCAGTATAGCAAGGTCCGCCTCAACTGTAGTGACCTGACAGCGCCGTTCCCGTCTTTTACCTGCGATGGCTGAAAGCGCCTCCCCTCTTACCACCGTTTTAAATGCCTCCCATACCGTGACAGGGGAGTCTACCGATCCCAAATTCTCTTCAAAGTAGTGTGAGATGGAGGTGTCAAGTTTCCCCCGCGTGTCCTCGTCTTTTAGGTGCCAGGGGTTTATCGGCGCTACACATCCCTCCCTCCTGGTTCCAAACATTATGAGTGTGGTAACTGGCGAATGGTCCGAAATGCCCCTGGTCAAGAGTGTGGCCTCCCGTATTGCAGTGTGGTGCTGCAGGACGGTGAGGATGTAGTCAAGTCGTGAGAAGGTATGATGTGGCCCTGAGAAGAAGGTGAATTGGCTATTTGTGGGATGAAGGTGACGCCAAACGTCGGTGAGTCCAAAGGCCTCAAGAAAGTCAGCTAACCATCGTTGCCCTTGGGGAAGGTCCCTGGGGGCTGTCTATCCAGGAGTCCTGACACCACGGAATTGAAATCCCCGCCCAGGATTAACTGACCTTCGGGAAGGGAGAGCAGTAATTTGCCCAAGTCTGCAAAGGCTTGAGCCTGCAGGCCCGGCGGGATGTATGTCGAAAGCAGGTTAAGCGTGAACCCCTCCCATCGTCCTGTGACCACCGTGAAGCGGCCTTGTGGGTCTGCTTTAGTACTATCAATGTGGAAGGGCAGCGAGCGGCGCAATAGTATCCCCACCCCCCTGGAACCTGAGGTGAAGCCAGAATGCGAGGCTAGAGTATAGCCCCACCTGTTAAGGGCGTGACATGTGTTACCCAGTAGGTGAGTTTCTTGCAATATTACTATGTCCGGTTGGTGTCGTTTTATGAGTTGAAGGACTATAGTGCGCTTGAGCCTGTCCCCAAGTCCATTCACATTCCAGCTCATGATTCTCAAGCTCTTTTCCCAATGCCTAGCCATAACCATTGCTTTTTAAATCATTTCCACTTTGCACCACTGAACCATGAATGACATCACAGATAATCACTTTGTACGACCATAACAAACCCCCAACTCCCCGTCCCTCCCCGGATCCCCCCCAGAGGTCACCACCCATCCCGGAACCCCCCGACATGCTCTAACAGTGCAGACAGTAACATGCATATCCGACAGTTCCCTTGATCTCCTCCCTGCCTGGACCCCAACCATTCCGCCCACCTCTGCAAAAACAAAACCCCCCCTCCCTGCCCCCTGCTCCGTGGGTTTCAAACTACCCACCACCCCAATTAGCAGAGCGCCTGTCGCCCAACCCTACCCCGGTGAAAACCGAGGAACTTCTAACTTGGGATACACGTGGCCAGCTCCGTCCCGGCCGCCCCCCGGCAGTGTCCCAGGTCCTTCAGTCCCCCAGGCCTTGGGTGTGCAAGTACAAAAAGGGAGCCCGGCCCTAGATCCCTGGGCAGACCCCATTCCGCCCCCTCGGAGCGCCCAGGCATACGAACAAGCACACTTTATACATTACTGTCCGGCTTCTTCCAAGTCCTGTGTGCGCTGCTTCATCGCGCTGTGTTTTCTCCGGGTGAGTCCCAACGGGGACTGTTAGACCTCGAGCGCCAGGATCGTTGACTTTGCCCCCCCGCCTCAGCTCCTTCCGTCGCCGATCCCGGAGACGGTTGTCCATTGTCTCTCCACTGTCCGCCATTTTGGAGAGGGTGGGTCACAGCCAACTTTGCGTCGATCCAGTCCTGTACTGCTGCTGGCGAGGTAAAGAAATGGGACCGTCCGTCGTGCAGAACTTTTAATTTTGCGGGAAAGAACATCATGTACCGAACACCATGGTCTCGGAGCGCCGCCTTGACCCCCTGGAAGGACCGCCGTTCTTGTTGCACTTGCAGCGTGAAGTCAGGGAAAAACCGTACCGTGGACCCCTCGTATTGTAGATCACCGTGTTGTCTGGCAGCCTGTAGTATCGCATCTCGGTCACGGTAGTTAAGGATTTTGGCGATAATTGTTCGCGGTGGGGCTCCAGGCTTAGGCTTGGGAATCGGAGCCCGGTGGGCTCTCTCTATAGTGAAAATCTTGGAAAGTCTCTTAGGCTTAAGGTGATGGAGTATCAGGTCTTCGAGGAAAAGCTCCATACTGTCACCCTCCAGGTCTTCCTCCACGCCCACCACGCGTATGTTGCTCCTTCGAGCCCTACCTTCCTGATCATCGAGCCGCAGTGCCATCTGTCGGTGCTGGTGGACCAGCTCGTCGACCCTGCTTGTGAGCTTCTTCTCCGAGTCCTGGAGGGCCTTAATGTCCACCTCATTGGCTTTCGAGCGGTCCGCGGTCTTTCCCAAGTCGGTACGGAGCAGATTCACCTCGATGGTGATCTTGTCCATCTTTGTTTCTAGGTTAGTGCCAAGAGTCTGGATCGCGGCCATGATGGACGTCAGAGAGGGTTCCGCCTTCCCCCCGACATCCCTCGTCTCTCCCCCAGTCTGTGTCTGGTTCTTAGGCACAGTATATTGGTCCAGTTTATTCGTTTGGGACACTGCACCCCCTTTAGGCTTCATGCTCGATCTGGTGCCTCTGGGGTCCGATGGTACGTCGCCCACCCTCTTCCTGACTGCCGCCAGTTCTGGTCCACTCCCCACTCCAGTCGATCTCAGGCAGAGACAGAGACTCTGCCTCACAGCAGCCGCCGTCCAGGCGCTCTAATAGTGCGGGGCCCACTTCCAGGGGGGTGTCAGCGATTTCACGTCGCGATCCGATGCCACCCGGGTCCGTTATTACCTCCAGCCGGTCCTCCTGCCGTCAATTTCCCCCGGGGCCAGCCTCCTCCACAGCCGTGGGACGTGTCTGGGCCACCTTGTTGAAAATTAGTACGTTTTGGTGAACATTATCTGCGCCATCTTGCCTCTTCCCCTGATGCCACACTTTTGTCGTGCGCGCCCGCCATTTTAAGATGCCCCGATCAGAACGAACCCTTTTGCATGCCGCTGGCCCCTGACATAGCCCTTTGCCTTCGCTAAGCCTGCACGCTGACCACCCCCTGCTTGCACCTGCCTTGAGTCATAAACCCCTCTTCGGCGCTGCTCTGCCCCAGGCCTTCATCCTGTTCCCAGCGCGACACCTCCCTGCTTCCCTTTCATGATCTCCGGCCCTTAGATGCAAACCCCCTTTTTCCCCGTGTGCCCGTTTTGTCTTCCCCGTTCCCAGGCCGACACCCAGCTCTGCCGATACCATCTTTGCCCCTCCCCGTACAATAGAAAGCTTCCCCCATCAAAGAATCCCCGGGTTGATCAAAGCCCCCACCCCATGAGATCCGATCAAACCCCCCACATTCCGTGAATCGGCGGATTATCCAGCTGCGCGATGCTCATCACCTGTTGTGACTAGGGTGGGGACTTCAACTGTAAATGTGTGTGGGAACGGGCCCAAAGGGGAGTTCCGAGAATGTCTTTTCCGTACATCAAAGCTTTAACATGTATGTGTAATCTACAATAAAGTCATAAATGTGTGTATAAGAGGCCAGGCCTGAGGAATACAGTTAGAGCACCTCAGAACGATACCTTCTGTCCGTTTCGTTGTGTTCTCCTCCGGAGAGAATAAAAAACCTTGTTTCCTGCTTTCCAGTCTCCAGCGCCTGCCTCTTCATTGATTTAAATAACTAGAGGGTCACAGAGGCAATACCGCCGGGCAAATATCGATTGTCCCCGACCCGACTGAACTTTTTACAATTGGCGTCCCAAGCGTGGGGCCCATCAGCGACTCGTGGATCCAGTGGGAGAGGTCCCGACGACAGAGTGAACGACTGCAACGATCGGGAGAGCTCTTGCCCAATAGACCCTCGTCTGGCAGCCGATCATCCGAACTTCACTAGTTCCGAACAGACCTCTCTCGAGTGATCTACGGTCCTGACTGGGAACCATCAGGAGTGCCGTGAGAAATACGAGAAAAAGAGGACGATCGGGCGCTGGATTCGGAAGACAAGAAACTGTCCACATGGTCCGGGTAAGGTCGTGTTGCCACGACAAGTTGCGAAAAAATTTGTTTGATTGCTTGATTGTTCAAAAATACTAGTATTGCTCGTTTTATTTTTATTTTTTTTATTTTGGAGATTCACTGTCTGCAAACGGAGAAACAACAGGCTCTCTCTCTTTGCAAGCAGTGGAGGATAGGTAGGGTAGCAGCCGTGCTTGTTTTCTTTCTCCCCCACTTAATAATTGCTTGAAACTGAACTGTTGTTCGCAAAAATATTGTTTCCTGGAGATTCCCTGTCTGCAAACAGGGAAGTGACCACCCTTTTTGCAGATAGTGAAAAGGGTAGGTAACGCAGATCTTTGCGGACCTACTCATTCTCCCCATTGTTATTTATTGGTCTTTTGGTTTTTTGGTCCATGAGGTATTCACTGCCTGCAAACAACGTAGAATAGAAATATTCTGTCTAGTCTTTGCACCTAGTGATAAGATAGGCAGTGCTGACTTTTTTTAGTCCCTCGTTACGAGCCGTCATGTCTGTCTTCTCCCCACTGATAAATAGCCTGTTTAGCCCGGACCGGGTGTTAGAGGTGGACCATATAGCTCCACTAGAAGGCACCCCTAATAAGGACATGTTCATAAACTATGGGTTAGTCACCATAGCTTATAATAAATTATGGCACAGGTATACCGAAGAGAGTCAAGACAAACAGTGGCCACTGGCAGGATCCTTTGACCTTGATAAAATAGAAACGTTAGAAATAGCCCTTCGAAATAATAAGACAACGCCAATTATGCTCGACAGTCTCGGTATGTGGCGCAGAGAGGCTACGAAACGACAGAGAAAAGACGAGGACAAACCAAGTAGAGAAATATACCGACAGGACAACCCCAGGACACCGCTACCCACAACTTATCCCCCGACACTATGCAAAGGACGACCAGACTTAGGGTCAGACCAATGCGCTTTTTGTAGGTATGTCGGACACTGGAAAGCCCAATGCCCGACTCTACTGAGCGTGAGTAAAGGCAAAGGGCCGACAAGAACGACAGACCGACAGTACGAGAAAAGGCGCGAGACAAAGAAGAACCCGACTTACATAGACAGACCAGACAGAACTACCACGTTTGATTATGCCCGATGGCACAGATTTCGCCAGGAAAATCTCAGCGGCATGCTCAAGTTCTCCTAGGTCGGGCAATGTCAAGACGGGAACCCAGCCTCGTTTAAAATTCACAGACGGAAAGAGATAATTATGACCAATAACTGTTTTTATATTTGTCTTGGGTCTTTGTATGTCGTACTTGTACTGTCCCCCGTCTGAGTTTGTGTGTATGTAATGTACAAATCTGCGTCATCCCTCTACACGTGTTTCCGTGTTACTCGACCTCTGTTAGCAGAAACTTAGCATAAAAGCAACCTGGAAAGAAAGAAATGGTAAAACAAAATCCGTAGACCATTAATGAACTTGAACTTTTAATTTAACACAACAAACAAGGAATAATAACGATAAACTGTAGAAAATGAAAGTCAAACAGAACATTCGCCCCCCCCCATTCTGGAACCTTCCAAAGTAGGGCAGGGTTACGGCTACGCCCAACCAACGGCAACCCATATAAGGCGAGCCCGGCCGCCAACTCTTGGTCAGGAAATCTTAACGTATGGGGGAGCCGGAGGAGAGGCAGGAGCCCGCAGCCTGGGCATTTGCAGGTAGTCCCGCCACATGTCTCCTTGGCCGGCCGCAACGGGCCTGGAAAGACTAAGGTAGTCCCGCCACATGTCCAGAGGAGAACGAGGCACCTCTTCCTTTTCTCTTCCGTCACAGCCGCAGCAGTCCTGGACGGCGGGATGTCCTGCACGTACCTCCACAACAATTTGTCCAAGTTGGGCTGGGAGGGAGAGGCGACGCGGACGAGCCTCTCCCACCTCCACCGGTAGGAGGTTTCCCAGCCCCCAGCCCGACGCCGAACACCCCCAGTCAGGCGATGGTGCCAATACTTCCACAGCACCGAACGTACAATGGTGGCACCCCAGTACTTGCGCAGCACCGAACGTACAATGGTGGCACCCCAGTACTTGCGCAGCACCGAACCTACAATGGTGGCACTTGGGGAACACCGGATGTGGAGAGGCCTTCATGCGGGGCGATGAAAAGGAGCGGCATGGAGTACACCGGGAGAAGGAGACGAGGCGAACGAGTCTCCCTTGCCCCCAGGTGGGGGCATCACAGCCGCACCCCAGCCGAACGTCCCGCTTTCACAAAACAGGGACCTCTTCCTTTCACTCCGAAGGGTCTCTTCCACTCTTGCAAACTCGACGAGAGTGGCCCCGGTAGGGCCTCAAAATGGCGTCTGGGTCCGCTGGAAGGTGGGCCCCGGCCACTAGAGTAACTTTGACCAGCAATATAACTCGAACATTTGCCCTCTGGAGCACGAGCCCCCATCTCCGACAGCATCTCCGCAGCCTTGAAGATCCTACAAGGGTCCCCGGCGGAACCTTCGGCCTTTGCAGGTTTCCGGTAAGGGACGGCTGCCTTGATCGCCAACGAAACAAACATGACATTGCCACACCTTCTGTTAGCGTGAATTCTAGAACTACCGAAAGGGACTCTGGTCCAAACTGCCAGTAATGGAAACATTTCCCCCTGATGCTGCTTCCGGACTGAGCCGGCCCCGCCCAAAATGGCGCTGGTATCAATCGGAACTTACGAACACCTCGTGGTGTTCCTTCGCACTAATATAAACTTGATGTTCTGAGATTTTATATGATCCTTTGTACACTTGGCTAGAAAAGACAAGGAGAACTTACTCGACGAACAGTATGAAAAGATCCCCGTTACAAATGTTGATTACGAATGTACAATGTATTATATTTTTATAACTGATGTAAACCCCATTTACGACGCACACGTACGGTATGCATATAGGAAATCTGATTACAACTGTTATGATTATGCTTCTAAATTATGAAAATATATGCCCCCGAACCCCCAGCCAATTAATAGACGTTTTAGTCTCTTACAAATGAATGAGTAAAACTTTCCGATGTTTTTATTGCTGCAAACGACACCCCCCACTGTACGCACTTTAGCCATTGCCACGACCGGCCAAATACGACTGCACCCTCATAATCCATATGCTGAAATGATTTTGCAAAATAAAGTCTTTGAAACTATGGACGGGTATTGCATGCTTTATTTTAAAAAAATATGGGATGGGTGGGAAAGTTCTTTTCTGTGCACCCTACTCTGCTCTCTCTTTAAGGTTAAAAGAAGATGGTTGCCCAGCCCTGGAGGACGGATCGGATCGACAACACGACACTCCGCCTTCAAGGTACGCGTCTGACTCATGAACTCTCGCGTAGAGGAAGACCTTGACTTCCAAGGATGGGTAAAACGAATGGTGTAAATGAGGGAATGTAAAAGGAGGGTGAAATGAAATAATGTAAATATTATAAAGTACAACGTTCCAAAGTAGCAGGGACCCAAGAACCGAAGAACCTTAGAACGCCACAGCGTTGAAAGAGGTTTAAGGACCCCGATAGTGAGATACATCCTTTGACTAGATACCTCGCACTAGGCACCTCTGGTTTCCTTTTTATGTTTCCCCGCACACGCCCTACATGAACACACTACCCCCCCCCCGACTCCAGAAACCATATCCCCGGGGACCCTGCCCCAAGGAGGAAAGACGAGTAAGAGGTAAGTAAAGGACTTATGAATCCATGTATTTGAATGCGCGCGAATGCTGTCTCCCCCACCCCCCCCTTTTTTCCTCCGTCTGCAGGTTACATCAGAGATTACAGCCGAGGTGTGGCGAAGATCTGAAGCCTTGCCACGTCTAATACACGAAGCGGACTAGCGCCGCAAGGTGGTGTCTAAGCACGCCTGCAGACTACTCACGTACCGAACAAACCCGAAAAATTAGCACAACCTGATAAAAAGTGATCACCCTTAAACCAGACCGGACGAATGAACCCATGTCACGTATGATGCGAAACTATGAGGGAATGTGTGTGTGTGACTGAGATGTTGACCCAACTGGTCGAAGGACCGAGAATGCGAGAAAGTGCGACAAAATGGTACCTCCTTTCTTCTTTCCTTTTTCTCAAGGCATGTCCCCTCTACCCTGTTTAATGCTCAAACTGCATGATTACAAGATTCTAACCCAGACCCGTGAATGCCCTTTGCTGTGTAATGCACTAAATAGCCTTTCTTGAATACACTGCCACTCTCTCTGTTGCACGTGTACTATTTAGCCTGCCGTTACTCTCTCTCTCTCTCTCTCTCTCTCTCTCTCTCTCTCTCTCTCTCTCTCTCTCTCTCTCTCTCTCTCTCTCTCTCTCTCTCCCTCTATTTTTGCGCTCCCACTCTTCCGAGTGATTAACCCCGAAATTGGCAGACTGCCACCCCTAGCACCCCACCTAATTGGCTTCAAATACCGTCAGTATTTGCACAAAAACTTGTCTTTAATACAATCACCCTGAGACCGCGTCGTTACCTCTCCTTTTCCGCTAGAAGACAATGAACCCAGGTGGGGCCGTAAGGGAAAGGACAGGTAAGACGACAGAGGTTCCCTAATCTGACCCGAAATAAGGGAACTACATGTCAACGGCTCCTATAGTATAAAACAAGGACCTCAGAATACGCGACCCTCCCCTCCCCGAATGGTCGCAATACCCAAACCGAAAAAATGATCACCCCTGTTACCTCCCCCGTATCAGCCGCCCAAAAACTGGAATTATGAAACTGCCCCTCGTTTCCAGTCGTGAGAGATGGGTCGATTTATGCCCTTACCACAAGTTTCCTATGTCCCTGGTTGTTTCCCATAAAACCCCTGTCCTTCCTAATTAAGTAATCGGGCTGTAAAAGGTTACTTAGGACCCAGAATGATGTTTTACAAGGTTAACAGACTAGTCCAAGGTAAAGAAATCATCAAAATGAACCCCGCAGTAGTTGCAAAGCAGGATGCACCGATAGAAAGGAAATGTTTAGCCATGTTCGTCTCTCAGCAAATTGCCTGTGTAGTACCATGTTGACGACTCACTGCACCCTTTTGTAAATGTAAAACTCTAGAGAACGGCATATCTTTGCCAGATTTGTCTCCCGGAGGTGGGTTACCATCAGATGAACTGTCATGCCTGTAATAAATAATTATGAAGGAAAGTCATAGTAAATCCAACAGGCCCGTCACCGGTCATTCATATGCCAGTTGTGAATACTAATATAAACGGGCATTTTCATTCCTTGCCTGGAGCTGGGAGAGAAATAGACTTTTTGATTATCTTCATCTGCAAACTCTCTAAAGACTGTCTTTTCAAACTTGTTTAAGGGTACTGCTGTTGGAGGAGAGAAGGACCGGATGTGGGAGCACGAGACCTGACTGCAGACTAAGGAACACCTGCGACATTAGCCAAGGCGAGACCACGACAGAAAAGAGCTGCAGGACGAGGCACTGTTTTCGACAACATGAGAAGAAAGGGTCGACCTGATGCCCCTGCTCGATGTCCAGAGCCTGTCGACAAGTCCCCGCTCTCTGAATTCGGTCACGCGCTCGCCTGTTTGAAGTCTCTCGTTCCCTTAGTTTGTCCCTAATTTGGCCTTGCTCCATCCCCCTTTTCCTCTGACCTACCCTATGGACTGTTTTTGTACGCTCTTCTTCCATCTGAACTTTCTGACAATCACCTCAAAGGACACAGGGCGAAAAGGACCTTTTTCCGACCAGAAACGCGAGGAGAGGGTCGTGCCCTGCAACGCAGAACTTAGAACAGAGCTGGACCTGTAGCTCCACCGCCGGTGCTCAACAGCGCCAACGAAAGACCACAAAGAACAATGAGAACTCGTAAACTTCGAACATTTGACATCCTCAATCACCGTTTTTTCTATGCCTCATTTCTCTCCCAGCCGCCATTGTATTGATCCTGCTCCAAGCCGAATCTGAAATATGTATTAACCTGCCAGTTCACGTTATGATATGTACTTGCTGCTCACTACAGAACCATTTTTTGTATTACATTCCTATGACTTTCCTGCTGAACAAGTGTATCAAAGTTTATCAAATAGGCCCACCTCCTAAAAACTAGAAATGTTAAAATGTATTGTTTACAACTTTTTTCATCTAGGGTTCCTACCGTTTTCTTTCTCCCATGCCCACCACAGTAGAACCAAGTAGAAAATGAACCAGCAAGATGTCTTGAATATGTTAAAGGGAGGACTGTTGAAAATTAGTACGTTTTGGTGAACATTATCTGCGCCATCTTGCCTCTTCCCCTGATGCCACACTTTTGTCGTGCGCGCCCGCCATTTTAAGATGCCCCGATCAGAACGAACCCTTTTGCATGCCGCTGGCCCCTGACATAGCCCTTTGCCTTCGCTAAGCCTGCACGCTGACCACCCCCTGCTTGCACCTGCCTTGAGTCATAAACCCCTCTTCGGCGCTGCTCTGCCCCAGGCCTTCATCCTGTTCCCAGCGCGACACCTCCCTGCTTCCCTTTCATGATCTCCGGCCCTTAGATGCAAACCCCCTTTTTCCCCGTGTGCCCGTTTTGTCTTCCCCGTTCCCAGGCCGACACCCAGCTCTGCCGATACCATCTTTGCCCCTCCCCGTACAATAGAAAGCTTCCCCCATCAAAGAATCCCCGGGTTGATCAAAGCCCCCACCCCATGAGATCCGATCAAACCCCCCACATTCCGTGAATCGGCGGATTATCCAGCTGCGCGATGCTCATCACCTGTTGTGACTAGGGTGGGGACTTCAACTGTAAATGTGTGTGGGAACGGGCCCAAAGGGGAGTTCCGAGAATGTCTTTTCCGTACATCAAAGCTTTAACATGTATGTGTAATCTACAATAAAGTCATAAATGTGTGTATAAGAGGCCAGGCCTGAGGAATACAGTTAGAGCACCTCAGAACGATACCTTCTGTCCGTTTCGTTGTGTTCTCCTCCGGAGAGAATAAAAAACCTTGTTTCCTGCTTTCCAGTCTCCAGCGCCTGCCTCTTCATTGATTTAAATAACTAGAGGGTCACAGAGGCAATACCGCCGGGCAAATATCGATTGTCCCCGACCCGACTGAACTTTTTACAACCTGTGTGCAGCAGTGAAGGGCAGCTAGTATGTGGAAGGCAGGGAGCAGCACAGGCCGGGCACTCTCACCCCAGCCCCCGCGGTAGACACGCTGTGCACGGCAGTCCCTCTTACCGCTTGGGTAGACGAGCAGTAGAGGACCCGGGTCTCCCGTGTCCAAAAGGCCCCGCCACACTTCCCTGGCGTTCCGGCGTTTTCGCGCCGATGCTGAGGCCACGCCCCCCGCCTTCGCGCCTCACAGCCGCGGGCCACGGCAGGCCGCAGTCCGGGACCTCGAGTGGCCGACTCGGCCATATGCGGGCTCCAGGGGTGGGACGTCTGGTCGCCGCTGTCAGCTGCGGTCGGATTCCGGGGCCTCCGAGGGTCCGTTCAGCCCGGCGATCTCACCGAGGAGTCACCACACCTGAGGGAGCTGGGGGCCGCCTTTGGAAAGCCTCCCAGCCAGGATTTAGTGCGGATTTTCAAGGGGACACTGACGGTCCCGGCGGAGCTAGGGATTCAGGCGGCCATTTCCATCGGCGCCTGGCCACGCCCCGAACCTGAGACTTTTAATTCTACAATGAAACGCTCTCCTTACTCAGCTCTTTCTGTCACTTCGCGCTGGCTGAAGACGCAGGGAACACAAACCGAACTGAAGATCTAACAAAAGTTCAATGCATTGAGGCCAGCAAACACAACCTAAAGCAGAGACCGTCAAGCTAAACAGCGCGTGAAACGGGAAGGGGGGCTGCGGGCTCACGCGCGGCCCTCGTGGTCATGGCCGCTCCCGCGCCGCAGTCCCAACTCGATCGGGAGACACACTGCTCTGCAGCCTGCAACATCAGATCTGGATTGTTAATCCGGGAGGGGAGGGCTTCCGTTGCTCCCCTCCTGGCTTGGACCGCCTGTGTCTCCGGGAGGGTCCTGCCAACTGGACAGCATTTGCTGTCTTACCCACAAACTAAACAACCCCGCACCAGGCTGCCTCACCCTTCGTGACCACCCCTCCAAGGCACAGCCCTCTACCGCGGGGGCAAAGGAGGCCCCTACATGGACAGTCAAAATTATTGCTGCGTTGACAGAGTGTCGTGGTCCTTCCTTGACCAATGCATGCAAAAGTTCGGACTAGGAGAAAACTGTAGAAGAATGGTGATGGCACTCTATAACGAACAGAAATCCCGGGCGGTAGTCAACCGGGGCACCTCTGAGCCGCTACTCCTAGGAAGAGGTACGAGACAAGGTTGTCCACTTTCCCCAGCACTTTTCCTACTCTCCCTAGAGCCACTGCTGTCCATGATCAGGAATAACTCCGAAATAAAAGGAATCCAAATCAGGGGGAATACGGTTAAGTTAGCTGCTTATGCAGACAACATACTCATTACAACAGAAAATCCTGGCCCCTCGATAGCAGCTCTAATGTCCACCATTGAGGAATACGCACAGGTATCGGGCTATAAACTCAACAGGGACAAGTCTGAATGCAAACCTCTACATGTGCATACAACCAGGGCCGGCGCTAGGCATGTGCAGTATGGGCAGCTGCCCAGGGCCCCGCAACCTTCTAACTTAGACGGGGGCCCCCCACGAGTCCATCCTCCTTCAAAAATGAGCCATTGTATGAATTTCCAGATGGACAGCCCCCTCCCTTGGCGTTTGCAGCCATCGTACAGCGTGCAAGTCCCAAGGCGGGGCCCCCCTCACCTGTGCCCTGCTGCCCTGGGCTGAAATGGTAATGTGACAATTGCATCCCTTTCAGCTGCCGCAGACTGGGCAGGGCTGGGTTTCTGGCCGTCCTTTGCTGGCTCCTCTTTCTCTTTCCTTAGTCGCCGCATCTGCATGATAGCGGCGAATGCTTAGCTTGAGGTGTGAAGTGAGCCCGCTGCCCCTGCATGAATGTAAAGTAGAGAGCATCCTGGATGGCTCACAACACAAAAACAAGTGACCTCACGTCACCATGGGCGCCGCTCACTTCCAAGGAAGGGAAAGCGAGAAGAGCAGAGCACGGAGAAAAAGGTTATTATTTAACTTTTTTTTAACAATTCCGTTTTAATGTTTTTTTTTCTCCTAACAGGCATGTACATTCAAAAGTAACATAAAAACAGTTAAACATAAGTACTAACTCCAGTTGAGTAGAAGCGCTTGTTGATTTTTACTTTCGTGTAATTTACATGAAACGAAGTAAGAATGAATAATTGGGTGTGTAAAAGAATAGAGATAACATTCAGATGGGGAGGGACCGAGGGGTGACCCCACATCCATCCTTACCACCTGGAGTGAATGAACCCTCCAAGCTACACCCACGTTATGTAACCCCTCAAGCCACCCACACACCATGCCTTGTTTTATGCATCTGAATAGGTTGCATTACTCCCTGGCATCATATTTGTTTGCATCTGAAACCCTTAATTCCCATGTTCCTGGGTGCATCTGTAGGTCTGGTGTTCTCTTTTACTTTTAATCAATGTATCGAAGGAGAGGCACATCTAAAAGAAGTAAGATCAATAAAAGAAGGGAAGAGGTGGGGGAGATGATAGAATACAGCAGGGAGGGGAGAGCTGAACATAAGGGGCAAAACAGCTATAACGAACAAGACGCTTAAGGAAAGGGAGATGGGAAAGGAGTGATGTGTATGTAATGGCAGAATCAACGGGAGATGGGAAGAGTCTTGGTTAGGTACAAGGAATAGCATGCAAACATGAAAGGTAAGATGCTTTGGGAGAGTGGGAGGGTGGGAGGGGAGAGAATGATGTAAAGTAACACAAGCAGAGGTGTAACACAAAACAATGGGGTCCTGCTCTGCAGAATGTGATAATGGGACCCCGAGACTCCCACACCTCACACATATTCATGTGGCCCTGGGCTGACTTGGAGCCCCCTGAAGTGTTGTGGGCCCATCTGTGCTGCAGGGGCCTGTACTGGGTCCTAGCACAAGAGGTGAAGCAAGGTAGGCAGCAGGTGAATAGCAGCGCATGTGGGGCAGAAACAGAGAATGGAGGGTAGAGGTGAGAGAGAGAGAAAACATGAAGAGTAGAGCAAGGAGGGCAGAGGTGGACATAAAGGGGATAGAACCAGTTGACACAGTTGAGGATGGAGAGAAAGATGAAAGGTGAAAAGGCAGTGCTTGGATAGAAGAGGTAGATATAAGAGAAGCAGACCATCAGGAGAACTTAAGTGTCATGGAGAGGGAATGGTGAGTGATGGATGTGAGAGGGTAGGGCAACAAAGAGCAAGTAAGAGGCTGTGGGAGAGAGGCAGGGGAGAGGTATATTACAGAGAGGTAGAACCAGTGAGAGAAGGATAGAGGCTGTGAATAGATGAAGGGTTCCGCAGGTAGACAAGACATGGGTGTAATAGAGGCAGAGTTAGTGAGAAAGGTGAGAGACCGTACCACAGAGAAAGTGAAGTGTAGAGTATGGAAGGGAGATACGAATGTAAGCAAGGAAGAAAAAGTGAGACAATGTAAAAGGCAGGGGGTTGAAAGCGGAGAGGTGGGTGTTAAGGGGACAGACCAGCAAAAAAGCATTAGGAGGGTGGAGGAAGAAATGTGAGGTGAAGGGCAGTACATGGATGGGGCAGGTAGATATAAGAAAGTTGCAACAATCAAGACACCTTACCCAGAGAAGAGAGAGGGAATGGCGAGAGGAGGGTGTAGAATGCCAGAATCAATGAGAAAAGTAAGAGGCATTGGGAGAGACGAGGCATACAGCATGGAGGAAAAATGTGGATATAAGAGGGACATAACGAGAAAGAAGCGACAAAGCTGGGGATTGCGGCGAGATTGATTTGAGAGGGTGCAAAATCCACAAAATATGGTTTGAAGAAGCGACGAGAATAAGAGTAGAGCATGAATGGAAAAAGGTGGTGTAAGAGGCGCAAAATCAGAGCGAAAAGATTAGTGTTCAGAATGATGAAAATGGAGAGAAGATGTAAACGGGGCAGAACCAGTGAAAACAGTTCTGAGGCTGGGGAGAGATGCGCAGTGAAGGAGCATGTAAGGCTTTGCGTTGATGCCCTGCCTGCTAAAACCACATGCCTTCACCATGAACTTCACTGGTGCAACTGCAGTACAGGGGAGTCACCTGAAGACCCACTGAATATCTATGTGGCAATCGGTTTTACAATTTTATTCATGCACTAATCTGGAAACATCAGTTTTTGAAAGATATAGGCCTAGCTTTTCAACCCAGTTAGATGTGTTGTATTACCACATATTAGAGCTTTAAAATATTCTCACTTATTGTATTAGGGCTAATATTTGTATTTGTAGCCATTTCAGTGATTTCCACATTAGAGAAGTAGCTTCTTGCAAAGCTGCTTTAACAGTGCCAGAAAATGAATGGTCAGTTGACACTTCCTATGACGTCACTTCCTGTGACATTACATCTTATGCAAATTAGAGGGGCCTCGCATGTTCCTACTCTGCCCAGGGCCCCACAAATCCTAGGACCGGCCCTGCATACAACTAGGGCAGTATTAGGAGCCTCAGGGTTGGCGTGGCAAAAAGGTTTCCTGAAATATCTTGGGCTTTACTTCGGGAGGGATCTCAAATCTATACTCGACTACAACGAAAAGACAATACTAAACAAGTTGAAAGAGAAATTAGACACATGGTCACCAAAGTTTGTCAGTTGGTGGGGCAGAGTGGAAACAATAAAAATGATGATAACACCCATGGTTACCTACCTGCTAAGTATGCTCCCACTTATAGCCACAGAGGACTACCACAAAAAGCTGGATATCCTGACAAATAAATTCCTCTGGAGAGACAAAAAACCTAGGATAAGCCTACAGAAACTAAAACTAAGCAAAAACTTAGGAGGTCTCAACCATACCAACTTCAAAACATTCCAGACAGCATGCCTAGCCAAACATGGGATATACTGGCTCTCGCCAGGACAGGTTTATACACTGGCATGGCTGGCACTAGAGAGAACAATCCTAAAAGGTCTCGACCCCTTAGCCCTACTCACAGCCAATAAACACCCCGATGCCAATAACACCATACATAAAAACACCAAGAACGCCCTCCTCAAAGTTGACAAAAGAATGGAGAGGTGCATTAAAAACACGAGATGGGAATCCATATGGTTCAACACTAAAATAAAGTACAAAGACAAGATACTTAACATTAACTCCTGGTACGAACGGGGCATCTCCACTCTCAGCCAGCTAGAAAAGCTCAGTACCCCGCTCACATTCGACGCCCTAAAACATCTGCACAACCTACCAGATATTGAATTCTTTAGCTTTCTAAAAATAAGGGCGGCGCTCACGAGAGCAGATCTTAACAAGGAGGTCCCATCAATTCTGCAGTACTTGGCGAACCTAAACAAAATTGGACACCAAACGTCACACCTAAACAAACTCCTATGCCCGGTATCGACAAGACTAAACGTCAAGACACTAGATTACTGGGAAGCCCAACACACTAGGGGCTTCATATAATCTATTCACACCCAGGTTGAGAACAAACCCACACATACCACTCATTCATACATATACACTACATCCATATCCCATCCACAACTCTACATCGCAAACTCTGGAAGTATGGCACCTAACTACCGCGCTACCCATCCTTTCCTCTATTCCTTCTCTCTTTTCCTACTTTCTTTTCCTCCCTTCGAGGGTAATATATAAGACCACCAATGGCAGCATACGGCAAGTTCGTGATTATCATTCTAATGTACACGTGACCAATCATGTCATCGAGACGCCTACTTTAATCCCATCGGGGTACATCGACACCAGTATTGCCTTCACTATATCTGTACTGTATTTATAAAATTCTTCTAATGAAATCTTTTGAAATTAAAAAAATATAGATATATCGTAGTTAAAATTATCGTTTTTTCTGTTAAAAAAAGTGTAAAATAAAGTAAATAATGCTTATAAAGAAAATAAACATAGTTGAAAATATCTAATAATGCTTACAGTTCATAAATAATACATATATAATAATAAAACATTATTTAAACATATACATAAAATATATATTATAAACTTACTTAATAATACGTTTTAATAATTATTTTAATAATTTATAAAATAATAAAAAATATTATAAATTACAAATACATCTACAGACATAAAACAATAACATAAATAAACAGTAAATAATTATGTTTAATAAATTAAAACAATTAAATATACTTTCAATATTTTTAAAATTAATGATATACTACATTATCTAAAATAATCCAAAAAATATTAAATAGCTAAATAAATAAAACTACTATTCAAAGTCTCAAAAAAACTACAGTAATGAAAACGTTGGATAGCGTAGAACTTAAAATTACTATTCCCACTCCAGAGAGTGCAACAGTAGGGAAAGCGTTGGATAGCGTAGGGGTAAAAATTACTATTCCCACTCCAGAGAGTGCAACAGTAGGGAAAGCGTTGGATAGCGTAGGGGTAAAAATTACTATTCCCACTCCAGAGAGTGCAACAGTAGGGAAAGCGTTTGATAGCGTAGGGGTAAAAATTACTATTCCCACTCCAGTGGGTGCAACAGTAGGGAAAGCGTTGGATAGCGTAGGGGTAAAAATTACTATTCCCACTCCAAAGAGTGCAACAGTAGGGAAAGCGTTGGATAGCGTATGGGTAAGAATTACTATTCCCACTCCAAAGAGTGCAACAGTAGGGAAAGTGTTGGATAGCGTAGGGGTAAAAATTACTATTCCCACTCCAAAGGGTGCAACAGTAGGGAAAGCGTTGGATAGCGTAGGGGTAAAAATTACTATTCCCACTCCAAAGAGTGCAACAGTAGGGAAAGCGTTGGATAGCGTATGGGTAAGAATTACTATTCCCACTCCAAAGAGTGCAACAGTAGGGAAAGTGTTGGATAGCGTAGGGGTAAAAATTACTATTCCCACTCCAAAGGGTGCAACAGTAGGGAAAGCGTTGGATAGCGTAGGGGTAAAAATTACTATTCCCACTCCAGAGAGTGCAACAGTAGGGAAAGCGTTGGATAGCGTAGGGGTAAAAATTACTATTCCCACTCCAGAGAGTGCAACAGTAGGGAAAGCGTTGGATAGCGTAGGGGTAAAAATTGCTATTCCCACTCCAGAGAGTGCAACAGTAGGGAGAGCATTGGATAGCGTAGGGGTAAAAATACTATTCCTAATCCAGAGGGTGCAACAGTAGGGAAAGTGTTGGAAAGCGTAGAAGTTAAATATAACATACTTATAAATAATTTTTGTATTTAAAATAATTAATAATTACATTTTTAAATAACTCTACATCATTTACAAATACCCATTAATAATTATTAATAACATAATTGCAATTGAATAAGAAGTTAACAATAAATTAACAATACATACCAATAAATATTAATTAATAAATATTAGTTACCAAATAATAAATATTGAACACCAAAATATTTTTCATAAAAGACCTATTAATTATTAAAAATTGATTAACAATTAAAAAATATGAAGCGGGGGGCGTGGCCTGGCGGCGATGTGAGTGGACGTGTGCCTGCGGAGCTCCCGCTGCCGTTAGGCCCATCAGCAGCTATCAAGGCGGAATTCGGGGGTCCGAGCTCATCACCCTCCTCCCTAGTGCCCCTGACCAGCTGGACACCGCGTCTGCCACAGGAGAACTCTGTGCCTGCCTGTGCGCCGGCAGGAACGGACAGCCGGCTTCCTGCAAGGGAGTCCTCCGGGTCCGTCCACCATCTTGGATCCGCGGAAGAGGCGACCTGCGGCGGAGCTTGGGCGACCCTGAGGCTGCCAGCGATCCCTGCCCGGAGCGACCCCCGCCCCTCCCGCACTGACATTCAGCGGCGCTCTCACCTGGGGCCGCGGCGGTAAGGAGAGGGAACGGAGAGGGGGTCCCGGAGCGGCGTGCAGTTCTGCGGCGCCCCATCCCCCGCGCTGCGGAGAGTGAGGCGGCGGGATCCGGACTTGGGCCCCAGGGTGGGTCAGAGACTTTGCTAGCCTCCCCTCCCCACCGGACTGTTTGGAGAGCCCGGCCCTGCGGAGCCGAGGCGGGAGGCGGTGGGGACAACCAGTGCGGCGGACTGCGGCCGAGGGTGCCCCCGGGGCACTGCAGAGAGCGGACGGTGCCTGGCTTCAGGGAGGCGCCGAAACAGTGAGCTTTCGCGTCGGCTCCTCCTAGGAGGTGAAAGCGGGCCTGGGGCAACGGTGTGTGTCCCTTTCTGGTGCTGACTCCCTCTGGAGGACTGGGGGCCCCCGCTGGTGGAACGCGAGGGGTCCTGCTGCTATACCTGGCTGGACAAACGTTGGGGGCGGAGAAGCTGTGGCCTGGGGCCCCCTGGACTACCTGCTGTGCCACGTGGGGTGTGCCGTAACGAGGCCGGGACCCCTGAGAGCGCTGAGTCTGTGCGCCGGTGCCTCCTGCCGCCTCCCTTTGTGTTTTGTGCTTTTGCCCTCGCAGCCTACGACGGGCGTGGGCCCTGACGCGGGCTGGAGGACGCCCTGTGGCCCACGCGGAGGATGACGCGCACGAACAGGTCCAGCAGGGCGGATTCTGCACCGGCCTCCAAGGGGAACCCGGTTACGGCCATGTGGGGCAAAGTGGGAGCACCGGCGGCCAGTGGTGGCCCACCTGCGGAGATGGCGGATTCCCCCCCGGTCACGCAAGCGTTCATGGCCGCCTTCATGACCGACCTTAAGACGGAGATCGGGTCCCTGCGGTCGGAGGTACACTTGTGTGTCACGGAACTGCGGAAGGACGTCACAGACCTGGGGGACCGTGTGGACAGCCTGGAGAGGACGGCGGACACGCGCACCGAGGACCAGGAACAACTGTGGCAGCGTGTAACGGCCCTGGAGCAACAGAACATTGAACTCCAAATCAAGCAGGAGGATTTGGAGAACCGGGGCAGGCGGAACAACCTCCGCATCCGAGGCGTGCCGCTCGGGGAAGAAGGGGAGGACGTGATGGACTTTGTGGCGCAACTCCTCCATGAGGTGCGGGGCGACGAGGATGTATCGCCCCCCACACTGGACCGGGCTCATCGAGTGGCGGCGCCGGCGGGGAGATCGGGGCTTCTCCCGGACATCATCACGAGGGTGCATTTCTTTGTGGAGAAGGAGGAGATCTGGAAGCGTGCTAGGGACAAACCGGACCTGCAATACAAGGGCCACAAGATTCAGATCTTTCAGGATTTGGCGCCCAACACCCTGAAGCGACGGCGCACTTTCCGCCCGGTGACGGAGAAACTGCGGTCCCTGAACATCTCCTATCAGTGGGGCCATCCCTTCGCACTTATCTTTCAATGGGAGGGTAGGCGTAAATCCCTGCGATCCTACGATGAGGCGGCGCGACTCCTCAACATTGCACGCTCTCCTCCGGGGAGCCCCTCCAGGCGCCCTCCGAGCAAGAGAACGCAGCTTACCCCGGACTGGACCACGGTGCCGAGGAGACAGCGGGCGACACCTGCCGACGTGCCAACAACGAGCCAAGCCAGGCAGGAGGTCATTGCCCACATCAGAGCGCTGGAAGAGGCAGGGACCGACCGTGCGGACCGCTCGCCTGCGGGACGGTCCTCAACATCATGAGATGGACAGCATACCTAAGTCGTTCTACCTGAGGTACTGTTCTCTTGTCCCCCTCCGGAGGGCGGGGATGGTTGCGGGGCGGGGGGGGGTTGCTTGGACTCCTGACTTCCTTCTGCCGGGCCTGGGATGGTGGGGGCTCCATACCCTCTAGTGTTCCCGGCCAGTCGTGTCCCACCGAGGCTGTCTCCTGGGGAGTGACATCCCGATGGACATTCAAACCCGAGGGTGTAGGATGCCCTACTGTGGAGACAGTGTACTTTGGCCCAGTTGGCCACATCGTTGCAGCCTAGGCCGTTGGTCCTTCAGATTGCTGACTGTTTGGCTTTCTTGTTCGACTTTCCTTTTTCTCTTTTTTCTATCTTTTCTTCCTTTCTCTGTTTGCTATGGGGGGCAGAGGATGGGGGTTGGGGCAGGGAGCGGGGGTGGGCCCTCTGGGTGGGGCTCTGGGAGGGTGGGTGCTCTGTCGCGCGTAGCTCTGCGTACTGACCTTAAGGACCCACATGATGGCGAGTGATTCGGCCAGACCCCTTAAGATTTTATCACTCAATGTTAAGGGCCTTAACTCGCCCAATAAGCGTCAACAGCTCTGGCATTACTTCCTGCAGCATGACCCGGACATCATTTTCATACAGGAGACCCACCTTCTCCAGGCAGATACGAAACGCATGGCGCACCCTAGATACCCCCTCCAATTCTGGGCTTCAGCAGATACGAAAACGGCTGGGGTGGCGGTTTTGTGCAAGGCTGGCATCAGGCGGGGCAATGGCAAGCTCTTCCGGGGTGGTGACGGCCGCTTCCTCAAGGTTTCGGTCGAGGTAGGCTCCCGCCGTCTTATGTTGTGCAATGTGTATGCGCCCAACCTGGCACAGGATCGCTTCCTTCGAGACCTCTTGCATGCTCATGTCCTTCGGGGCGGACCCTCGCTCATCCTGGGGGGCGACTTCAATTTGGTGTGGTGCCCTGCGCTGGACCGAAGTGCGGGCTCCTTTCACGGGGCGGGGGCGATGTCCTCTGCGCTGCGTAAACAGTTGGGCGACTTGGGTCTCTTCGACGCTTGGCGCTACTTCTTCCCCGACAAACGGGACTACTCTTTTTATTCTAGTGCGCATCGCTCTTATTCCCGCATCGATCACGTGTTCGTATCGCATGACCTAATATGTGACGTGGTGGATGTGGACATGTCGGACATCTCCATCTCGGACCATGCGCACGTAGAGTTGCACCTCCGTGACCTGCGGAGTGGTACCCCCAGGGAACGAAAGTGGCGCCTGCCCCCCCACCTCCTCCGAGATACTGCGGCGGTAGATGACATTCGCACGGCCATCGCCTCCTACTTCGAGTTTAACGACCTGCCGGAAACGCCGTTCCCGGTGGTGTGGGACGCCTTCAAGGCTACTATTCGGGGTCATATCACCTCTCTCGAGATAGCGAGAGCTCGAGAGAGACGGGCAGTGGAGGAGGGTCTGGTGGTGGCCTTGAGGGAAGCGGAGGCGCGACACCAGGAGGGGTCCACTCTGAAGGTGCGGAGGCACCTGGCGAACCTGCGGGGGCAATTGCGCATGCTGCGTGCGAACCGAGCGGAGAAATCTCTATTAGCATTAAAGCGAATGCACTTTGACGGTGGAGACAAGGTGGGGAAGCTTCTGGCGAGACGTCTGAGGGTCAAGGCGGCCAGATCCCACATAGCGAACGTGCTGCTCCCGGACGGGTCTCGGGCAACGGCGATGGAGGCTAAAATGCAGGCGTTCAGAGACTATTACGCCTCCTTGTACTCGGCAGACCCCGCCGGCGCTACCCCGCCGGAGGAGGTCCTGGAACACTATGGCGGGACGCGCTTGCACCCCGACGTGGCGGAAGGGTTGGAGGAGCCGCTTTCACTTGCTGAGGTGGCTGAGGCCATCAAGGATCTGAACTTGGGAAAGACGCCGGGCCCTGACGGCCTGCCGCTTTCTTTTTACCGGATCTTCCGGGAACAGCTGGGTCCTTATCTCCTCAGACTCTTTGCTTCCTTCGATGGTGGCCGGGGTCCCTCCCCGGACATGGGGATGGCGGAAATAGCTCTAATCCCTAAGCCTGGGAAAGATCCGGCGCTTTGCTCGTCATATCGCCCGATTGCGCTCCTCAATACTGATTTTAAAATTTACACGAAGATGCTGGCTAAGAGACTTGACCCCCACATGCCGGATCTCGTGGATCCTGATCAGGTGGGCTTCATCCGGGGCCGGCAAGGGGCGGACAATGTGCGGAGATTGGCCCACTTGGTAGGGAAGGTACATCATTGGCACATTCCGGCGTGCCTCCTGTCACTAGATGCTGAGAAGGCGTTTGACCGCGTGGATTGGGGGTTCCTCCAGGCGGTCCTCTGCAGGATAGGTCTCGGCCCAAGGATGGTGGCCAGGATCATGGCACCCTATGTGGAACCGAGGGCGAGGGTCAGGGTGAATGGGAGGTTGACGGACCCGTTTGCCATTGGCAGAGGGACACGGCAGGGCTGCCCTCTCTCGCCATTGCTGTTCGCCCTGGCGATCGAACCACTGGCGGACCTGATCAGGCGTAACCCGGACATCTGCGGCGTTCAGATGGGGGGGCAGGCCCATAAAGTGGCGTTATACGCAGACGACCTTATCCTCACTCTGACGGAACCGAGACGTCCTTGCCGGCGCTTCATGAAGTGCTCTGTTCCTTCGAAAGCGCCTCGGGTTTAAAAATTAATCACGATAAATCGTGGGTGCTTAACCTCACGATCCCTCCGACCGAGGTTCCTCCCCTGGAGGTGCTGTGCCCCTACCGATGGACGGACCAACATATCCGATACCTCGGCCTCTCCCTGACTCCCTCTTTGGACGGCTGGTCGGCGCTCAACTGGGCGGAATGCCGCAAATCAGTTCTCGCTGATCTGCAGCGGTGGAAACCTCTTACTCCCTCGTGGTTGGGCAGGTTGAATGCGGTCAAAATGTCCATCCTGCCTAAAGTACTCTACCTGTTCCAATGCCTTCCTACGCCTATCCCTCTGGCAAAGATTAGAGCCTTGCAAAGGGACTGCACTCAATTCATCTGGGGGGGCAAGAAACCCCGCTTCTCCCAGGCACTCCTCATGGCCCCGCGGGATCGTGGAGGGCTGGGGTGCCCGAATCTGGTGGACTATTATTGGGCTGCCCACTTGCGGTTTGTCATCGAGTGGGGTATTAGACGGAGTGAGAAGGGGTGGCTACACCTGGACCGGGCGGTCACGGGCCGCACGATCTGGAACCTCGCTTGGACCCATAGGACGGGAAGGGCCCCTAGTGCTTATCTGGCGATTCCCACTAGAACGGTCCTGGACGTGTGGGACAAGGTGGCGGTGCGAAAGGGCCTTACGACTTTCCCCTCACCTCACACCCCCATAGAGGATAACCCGTGGTTTCCGCCGGCTAACCATACTACCGCCTTTCGCAGGTGGACACGAGAAGACTGCAAAGTCCTTACGGATCTCTTTGACGGAAGCTCCATAAGTCCTTTGGCCATTGTAGAGAGGAGTTCTGTCTTCCCCCGGAGGCTGAATTACAGTTTCTGCAGTTGCGCCACTGGGCCCTGTCAGATGCGATGTACCCGGGGGCCTCTCGGGCCTTCACCCCATTCGAGAGGCTGGCACGCTCCGGTGCGGGCTCGAAGGGCCTTATATCAAAAATTTATCGGATTCTGCAACATCCTTCCGCACCCCCTGCACACCCGTATCAGCGTCGTTGGCAGGAGACTCTAGGGGCTGATATTGATCAGGCGCAGTGGACCCGCCTCTGGAGGGATGTTCCTAAGGTGTACCGCAGTGTGCCGCAACAGGAAAATGCGTACAAGGTGATGACGCTGTGGTACTACACGCCCCAACGCCTGCACAAGATGTTTCCCTCTGTATCGCCCGGTTGTTGGAGATGCAATCATGTGCCAGGCGACTTCATGCACATTTGGTGGACATGCCCGGTAATCGCTATCTTTTGGAAGGAGGTGTTGAGCCACATTCGGGGGGTGCTGGGATTTCCCCTGCCTGATGCTGCTGGCACGATACTACTGGGACTTAAGCCTGTTGATCTGCTGGCCCTGACCCGTAGTGATTGGACCTTGGCGATGCAAATGTTGGGTGCCGCTAGACAACTTATCGCTCTGTACTGGAAGAAGGTGGAGGCCCCCCCTCTAGCTGTATGGTTCGGCAGACTGTGGCAGGTCGTTACTATGGAACTACTCTCGGCCAGGCTGCAGTCTCGCGCGACCCGCTTTGAAAAGGTTTGGAGGCCATTAGTAGCTTACCTTTGCAGGAGCGAATACGCTAGGAATATGCCCCCTTCGCTGCGAGCATTGCAACTGGTGGAAGATGCGGCGCTGCCCTATACTCCTCGCACCCTGTGACGCCCCCAATGCAGCGGCTGTCTCCTCTGCCTCTTCCCTGCTCCTCCCCTGCTCTTCTTCTCTTCTCCTTCTCACCTCTGCTTTACTCTTTTGACGGCCTTCTCTTGGGCCTCTGGTTGACTGTTGGGCCCCTGGGGCTGGTTACTTGTTTCTGTTTGAAATGTTTGTACTTGCCCGCTCCGAGGGAAGGTCTGTAAGGCGGGGTATCACTGAGATGTGCCGGGCAGCGCTTCTTGGCCCCCTTCATGGTTGACTTCGTGGGATCTTGCTGGCCGTTGATGTGCAGATCGGCGAGTGTGTTTGGACGTTTCGATTTATGCAATCTTTGCACCACGAATTCTTTCACGCGGCCGGCCCCATGAGGGTTGTAGGCTTATCGCTGTGTCACTGTGACCCTTTTCTTATGTGTGTCTCGAACTGAGGCTTAATAAACAGAAGTTGAAATAAAAAATATGAAGCAATAACATCATTTTTTAATCCCGAATTTTTTTATGAAACAATAATTGCCAATTAGTAAAAAATAATTTCCAATTAATAAAAATTAATTACCAATAAAACATATTAATTGCCAATTAAAAAAAAGAAATTAACAATTTTTTTTTTTTACCAATTACAAACATTAATTACCAATTAAAAAAAGTTAATTACCAATTAAAACAATTAATTGCCAATGAATAATTAATTAAAAATAAAATAATTATCAATATTAATAAATAAAAATAAATCATTACTTAATTACAATTAAATCACTTCCCACCCAATTCCCCTACAAACCCACAACCCGCTACAGAACTTAAACGCAAAAATAAATTCAAATTAAATTACAATTCCGAAAAATGAATGATTATTTCACTATAATTAAATTACTTCCCACCCTATTCCCTATAAACCCACAACCCGCTCCGGTACTAAAACATAACATTTATTTAAAAATAACATTATTAATATATAAAAATAGTACACATATAATTTAAAACAAGTAAAATACTGAACAAATAACACATACATATTAAATGCATAATAAAATACATAACAATAATACAAATATCGATATTAGTAACATTGAGATTAGTAACATCGATATATTTGATATCGATATTACTAACTTCGATATTACTTACATCGTTATAAAAAAATACGATATTACTTACCTTAGGGTCGATATTCTGTCCAACGTTATTCTTGACCTCAATATTCTGTACCTTTGATAATTCCAACTCAATATTACTGTAGGTCAATATTTAGGAATCGATATTTAGACTGTGTACCACCAGTGACTCATGTGTTGGATGGGTGTGGAGAGAGTGTAAGGACCAGCCCTCATGGGAGGGTCACCTGACCTGTGACCCCTCTGTGGGATGAATGTGTGGTGGGTGTAAGGGTTTGCCTTCCTGGGAGGGTCACCTGACTGGTGACAACTGTGTTGGATGTGTGTGGAGAAAGTGTAAGGGCCAACCCTCCTGGGAGGGTCACCTGACTGGTGATGCCTGTGCTGGATGGGTGTGGAGAGGGTGTAAGGGACAACCATCCTGGGAGGGTCACCTGACTGGTGATGCCTGTGCTGGATGGGTGTGGAGAGGGTGTAAGGGACAACCATCCTGGGAGGGTCACCTGACTGGTGATGCCTGTGCTGGATGGGTGTGGAGAGGGTGTAAGGGACAACCATCCTTGGAGGGTCACCTGACTGGTGATGCCTGTGATGGATGGGTGTGGAGAGGGTGTAAGGGACAACCATCCTGGGAGGGTCACCGGACTGGTGATGCCTGTGCTGGATGGGTGTGGAGAGGGTGTAAGGGACAACCATCCTGGGAGGGTCACCTGTCCGGTGATGCCTGTGTTGGGTGGGTGTAAGGACCAGCTCTCCTGGGAGAGTCACCTGGCCGGTGATGCCTGTGATGAATGGGTGTTTAGAGGGTGTAAGGGCCAGCCCTCCTGTGAGGGTCACCTGACCGGTGACGCCTGTGCTGGATGGGCGTGGAGAGGGTGTGAGTACCAGCCCTTCGGTGAGGGTCACCTGACCGGTGACGCCTGTGTTAGATGGGTGTGGAAGGGTGGAAGGCTCAGCCCTTCTGGGAGGGTCACCTGGCCAGTGATGCCTGTGTTGGATGGGTGTGGAGAGGGTTATGGCTCAGCCCTCCTGGGCGGTCCACCTAGCCGATGACGCCTGTGTTGGATGGGTGTAAGGGCCAGCCCTCCTGTGAGGGTCACCTGACCGGTGACGCCTGTGGTGGATGGGTTTGAAGAGGGTGTAAGGGCCAGCCCTCTTGGGAGGGTCACCTGTTCGGTGGCACCCGTGTTGGATGGGTGTAAGGGCCAGCTCTCCTGGGAGGGTCACCTGCCCGGTGACGCCTGTGTTGGATGGGTGTGGGGTGGGTGTAAGATCCAGCCCTCCTGGGGGAGGCTGATAAGACCCTAGACTGTGATTAAGTGAAAGAAGGAACCTCATATCCGGAGGCTCCCATCTGACTTCAAATACACATGACAGAATTGTATTGACTCAACTGCACCGCGCTATCCCGTTTTCTACCCATTAACGCCTTATTCTTATCTCTATTGCCATTCTGACATGCAGCAAACCTAGATGAAATATTGGAGGATTTTTATATATCAGCCATACACACGATATATTGACAGCATATCTGGCCCGTGGGTATTGAGAGCATACTTCAAGAACCGCTTTGTCTCCAATGACTGTCTAAAACGACTGGTCCCCCCAACATCATTCGACAACAGATTCATCAATTGTTCTCTACTGTGGCCCTCTTCCTGACGAAGGCCCCTCTGCAGTGCCGAAACGCGCCTAGAATACCGCCAGTCTTTTGAATTTGTGCCACTCAGTTCTGAACTGAATCTGTTTTATATATTGTCAATTTACCATTGTTGAACAAAATGTCACCATTCTAACAATGTTTTTAAATTTGCATTCAGTGTGCATGTGACATTGTATGATAGATACGAAAGGGAGTGTATGATTATTACAATGTCCTCTACTGTTAAAATACTGCCTATTTTTTTATTTTTCATAAATGATCTGTGGTCTTCGGTTCTTTCTGATCTATATTGTCCATTTATTAGTAATTATTTATTGCTTATTGAAAGGTTGCCTTAAATGTGTACATTGATTACTTTTTCCCTACTTTAAGGAATCTCATCTGAATTGTAGGGGGCCTCTTCTTTTGCGCTTAGAACCCTAGATTGTGTCCAGCAGGACACAACACTGATGTCACACCTGCCCCTGGGGCCATAAACTTTCAAGAGACCTTTTTTTTAGCCCTGGCTGTGCTTCTGCACCACTGGAAGCAGAGCACAAAAGAATAAAAGAGGCATCCCTCCTGTGAGGGGGCTTTGGGTGGGCAGGAGTTGACCTTGTGGATGAGTGGGGGGTTGGCACCCCCAGCCTCCCTCTCTCATACTGGGCCTGGTGGAGAGTGACGATATGACAAAATGCTTGTCAGTGCTATCATCTTAGAAACAGCTGGATCCCCCAGGGCAGGACCCACACCAGCTGTAACTGGTCTCCCAGGAACGCTCTGCACTTTTCTGCTCTTTCACTTGATGCCTCCTGCTGATAATGTGCACCCTCTTCATCCACTTTGGAGATGAGATCTGTTTCTCCTGCTTCTCGGTAAAAGTGCCTTCACTGCAGCCCTCATGTCTCTTCTCTTGGCAGGTACAGGACCGTTACCCGAGAGGTGCTCACCGCTCAGCCGAACTCCCCTCTGAGTTACCCACTCTATGGCGTGGAGCTGCTTCCTCTCTCCACCACCCTGCTTCCAGGTAACTCTCATTTGTGTATGTTTGGGATCTCCTCATATCTGAGCTGGACAAGTCAAGGGTCCCCCTAAACCCAGATAATGCAGAAGTACCCAGAGACTGCGCAGGTGCACCGCGCAGGTGCACGCGTCCGGTGTATTGGAGTGCTTGCACTGTTCTTGGCAACACTGGTGTTTTTGCATTGTGTGGCGGTATTGTGATGCAGACACCATGCTGGGTTACTGTGTTGTGGTGGATGTGAAACACTTGCTGCTTCAAATATTATACACACGTGTGCTAATTTAGGCCATTGTTGCATGGCATGTACTGTTCCTGGTTTTCTATTGTGGTTTATCTGGATGCTTGATAAGGCCTGAACATGCCAGGACCTATTGAAGACATGCTGGTGTCACGCCGACATGCTCCCACTCCACCTAGGGTATTTGCTAGTAGATGCTGACGCCATGTCAGGCTGTCTTTACCAGGAGTCTTTGCCATTAGATGCTGACGCCATGTCAGGCTGTCTTTACCAGGAGTCTTTGCCAGTAGATGCTGACGCCATGTCAGGCTGTCTTTACCTGGAGTCTTTGCCAGTAGATGCTGACGCCATGTCAGGCTGTCTTTACCAGGAGTCTTTGCCAGTTGATGCTGACTCCATGTCAGTCTGTCTTTACCAGGAGTCTTTGCCAGAAGATACTGACGTCATGTCAGGCTGTCTTTACCAGGAGTCTTTGCCAGAAGATACTGACGCCATGTCAGGCTGTCTTTACCAGGAGTCTTTGCCAGTAGATGCTGACGCCATGTCAGGCAGTCTTTACCAGGAGTCTTTGCCAGGAGATACTGACGTCATGTCAGGCTGTCTTTACCTGGAGTCTTTGCCAGTAGATGCTGACGCCATGTCAGGCTGTCTTTACCTGGAGTCTTTGTCAGTAGATGCTGACGTCATGTCAGTTTGTCTTTACCTGGAGTCTTTGCCAGTAGATGCTGACGCCATGTCAGGCTGTCTTTACCTGGAGTCTTTGTCAGTAGATCAGTCAGTCTGTCTTTACCTGGAGTCTTTGCCAGTAGATGCTGATGTCATGTCAGTCTGTCTTTACCTGGAGTCTTTGCCAGGAGATGCAGACACCATGTCAGGCTGTCTTTACCTGGAGTCTTTGCCAGGAGATGCTGACGCCATGTCAGGCAGTCTTTACCAGGAGTCTTTGCCAGTAGATGCTGATGTCATGCCAGGCTGTCTTTACCTGGAGTCTTTGCCAGGAGATGCTGATGCCATGTCAGGCTGTCTTTACCAGGAGTCTTTGCCAGTAGATGCTGATGTCATGCCAGGCTGTCTTTACCTGGAGTCTTTGCCAGGAGATGCTGATGCCATGTCAGGCTGTCTTTACCAGGAGTCTTTGCCAGTAGATGCTGATGCCATGTCAGGCTGTCTTTACCAGGAGTCTTTGCCATTAGATGCTGACGCCATGTCAGGCTGTCTTTACCAGGAGTCTTTGCCAGTAGATGCTGACGCCATGTCAGGCTGTCTTTACCTGGAGTCTTTGCCAGTAGATGCTGACGCCATGTCAGGCTGTCTTTACCTGGAGTCTTTGCCAGTTGATGCCGAAGTCATGTCAGGCTGTCTTTACCAGGAGTCTTTGCCAGAAGATACTGACGTCATGTCAGGCTGTCTTTACCAGGAGTCTTTGCCAGAAGATACTGACGTCATGTCAGGCTGTCTTTACCTGGAGTCTTTGCCAGTAGATGCTGACGCCATGTCAGGCTGTCTTTACCAGGAGTCTTTGCCAGTAGATGCTGACGCCATGTCAGGCTGTCTTTACCAGGAGTCTTTGCCAGTAGATGCTGACGCCATGTCAGGCTGTCTTTACCAGGAGTCTTTGCCAGTAGATGCTGATGTCATGTCAGGCTGTCTTTACCAGGAGTCTTTGCCAGAAGATACTGACGTCATGTCAGGCTGTCTTTACCAGGAGTCTTTGCCAGAAGATACTGACATCATGTCAGGCTGTCTTTACCTGGAGTCTTTGCCAGTAGATGCTGACGCCATGTCAGGCTGTCTTTACCAGGAGTCTTTGCCAGTAGATGCTGACGCCATGTCAGGCTGTCTTTACCAGGAGTCTTTGCCAGTAGATGCTGACGCCATGTCAGGCTGTCTTTACCAGGAGTCTTTGCCAGAAGATACTGACGCAATGTCAGGCTGTCTTTACCTGGAGTATTTGCCAGTAGATGCTGACGCCATGTCAGGCTGTCTTTACCTGAAGTCTTTGCCAGTAGATGCTGAGCCATGTCAGGCTGTCTTTACCTGGAGTCTTTGCCAGAAGATACTGACTCCATGTCAGTCTGTCTTTACCTGTAGTCTTTGCCAGTAGATGCTGATGCCATGTCAGGCTGTCTTTACCTGGAGTCTTTGCCAGTTGATGCCGACGTCATGTCAGGCTTTCTTTACCTTGGGTCTTTGCCAGTAGATGCTGACGCCATGTCAGGCTGTCTTTACCAGGAGTCTTTGCCAGTAGATGCTGACGCCATGTCAGGCTGTCTTTACCTGGAGTCTTTGTCAGTAGATCAGTCAGTCTGTCTTTACCTGGAGTCTTTGCCAGTAGATGCTGACATCATGTCAGTCTGTCTTTACCTGGAGTCTTTGCCAGAAGATACTGACGTCATGTCAGGCTGTCTTTACCTGGAGTCTTTGCCAGTAGATGCTGACGCCATGTCAGGCTGTCTTTACCTTGGGTCTTTGCCAGTAGATGCTGACGCCATGTCAGGCTGTCTTTACCAGGAGTCTTTGCCAGTAGATGCTGACGCCATGTCAGGCTGTCTTTACCTGGAGTCTTTGCCAGTAGATGCTGACGTCATGTCAGTCTGTCTTTACCTGGAGTCTTTGCCAGAAGATACTGACGTCATGTCAGGCTGTCTTTATGTGGAGTCTTTGCCAGGAGATGCTGACGCCATGTCAGGCTTTCTTTACCTTGGGTCTTTGCCAGTAGATGCTGACGCCATGTCAGGCTGTCTTTACCTGGAGTCTTTGCCAGTAGATGCTGACGCCATGTCAGGCTGTCTTTACCTGGAGTCTTTGTCAGTAGATCAGTCAGTCTGTCTTTACCTGGAGTCTTTGCCAGTAGATGCTGACACCATATCAGGCTGTCTTTACCAGGAGTCTTTGCCAGTAGATGCTAACGCCATGTCAGGCTGTCTTTACCTGGAGTCTTTGCCAGTAGATGCTGACGCCATGTCAGGCTGTCTTTACCTGGAGTCTTTGTCAGTAGATGCTGACGTCATGTCAGTTTGTCTTTACCTGGAGTCTTTGCCAGTAGATGCTGACGCCATGTCAGGCTGTCTTTACCTGGAGTCTTTGTCAGTAGATCAGTCAGTCTGTCTTTACCTGGAGTCTTTGCCAGTAGATGCTGACGTCATGTCAGTCTGTCTTCACGTGGAGTCTTTGCCAGAAGATGCTGACGTCATGTCAGGCTGTCTTCACGTGGAGTCTTTGCCAGTAGATGCTGATGCCATGTCAGTCTGTCTTCACGTGGAGTCTTTTCCAGTAGATGCTGATGCCATGTCAGGTTGTCTGTCCCTTAATTAGCATACGATATGTTGCACTGTATACGTTATGCCCTAGGGGCCTCACAAACCATATACTAAAATAGTGGTATAAGAACCATGTGAGAGTTAGAAAGCAGGCCTGGGGCCTGTGGAATCGCTGGGGCTGCCTAGAACCACTAAAGGTTAGGATGCAGGAGGCTCAAGGGAGACGCGTGCAGTGTCTAAAAACAGCAGCGGGTTACCATTGACTTTCTATGGAGAACAAACAAGTTACAATTTTAAAGAATAAGGACACTTAGAGGTGAGCTACGATGGAACCCTTTTAGACTAGGACACTTCGAGAGTCAAGACCCACGGGAGCACCAGAGTACTCGTGTTACCTCACCCAGGGAAGCCGGGTGCATAGGTGTCTTTTGGTGTCAGGTTTCGTTGTCGATTCCAATGGAGAGCTGCGAAGAAGTGCTGCAGGTGACCAGAGGAAAAGTGTCTGGGTGGATCCAGGGGTGGATCGGAGATGTGAAGAACCTGAAAGCAGAGGGGACAGAGTCTGGGTCACTAGCCAGTGGCCAGGATGGCGATAGGAAGAAGCCAGCCGATGCCGGGTGAATTCAGGTGAGAAGGTAAAACTTGTCTCTTCAGCCACGAGGTCCAGGAGGTGTTGACGACAACCAGGAGCTGGATTCTATCTGTCCCATAAAGCATCTAGTTGACTCCGGTGTCGGTATCCGGATTAGGCCCAACAAGCCTTGGCAAACGCAATCCACACAAGATATCAATATTGGCTTTGGTGCAGACCAGCAAGGTCTGAAGAACTCCTCCTTTAGAGAGGAGTGGTAGCAAGCCTGGAGCTACCAGAAAAGAAAAGTAAATCAAGGATTAGTCTTCGTGGGGGCTCATTAGCCAATAGATTAGGAACTGCAAAGACGCGCCAAGCTGAAATGCACAAAGCAGGCCCACGGGACACTCATGGAGTGGGGGCCTCTGAGCTTCGGAGCAAAAGGTGCACGGGGCAGGGGCTTCAAATACCCCAAAGCACAACTTCGGGGTACCTCGGGAAATAGGTGCAGTAGCAAGTATGCAGGATGTCCAGGAGTTCCGGTCCCACGTCTCTTGTGTCCTCCATGGGTCTCAGCTTTGCTGGAACCGCAGGTCAGTGTCAGAGATGTCTAGAAGTCCATGTCTTGTGTCACTGATTCTTCAGGATCTGGCGGGAGCCTCAAAAGACCGGCAAAAATGCTGTTGGTGCCTGTTTGAACAGGGGAGTCACTCCTTGACCACAAGGGAGATTTCTTCCGTCTTCCAGTCGATATGGAATGTCGAAGGTCCAGGATATATGTTGCAGAGTTTCGTCCAGGGTAATCTGTGCAACTTATCGTATGCTAATTGAGTAACTTGTGATGTACTTCGATCTCTGACCTCATAAAGAGTACAGAGGGGTTGTGTTTAGAATACATAAATATATATTTGATATATACCTTGTGTGGTGTGCTTTCATTTGATCATTCAAGAGATTATAGTTGGTAAAACAACTAGCTTAACTCGCCTCTAAGTCTTAGCCTGAAGGCTGCTCGCCACAGCTACCACTAGGATAGCTTTCTATAAGGTTGACTTTACAACCTACCATCAATAAGGGTCGTTTGGACTGGTGCAAGGTGCCCACTAGAATAGTGGACATCATATACCAGGCCAACTTCTCACAGGGGTGGTTACACCCCTTTCCCTTTGTCCAGTTTTGCACCAGAGCTGGGGGAAGAGTGCCCCAGCAACCGGTTTGAACTGGGAAATGCATGGAGCACCTTGTGTGCCCCAGGCATTGTCTGAAAAGCATTCACTGAATGCAGCCCTCCCTGCCCCAATACACTAAAGCCTGTCTGGGGAGGTCCTAGCACCACCCTGGACAGGAAACCTATTGTCCAGGCCCCCCCTGCCGGAGTTTCGTCCAGCAGCAGGAGGTCAGACTCATGTCTGTGGCAGCAGCATCCATTTTGTGATGCTGAGGCTCTGTTTAATTTTAACCGGGTATACCAGTGTGCACATGTCTTTTCCCTCTAGAAAGGTGGAATGCTACCCCTGCCGCCAGAACTGGCGGGGGATGGGGAGTATTCCAAAGTGTTTGACACCAAACACGACATGTTTTGATTAAGCCAAACCAAAGTTAGCATTAACCGCGAAGATTATAATGCGCTTAAGAGTATATGGTATGGCTATATCATAGAACAGCTATAAGGAGATATTTCCGAAAGCTGCGGAGGGGCTCAGCTCATGCTAGGGCACCCTCTCACACAAGACCACGCACTCTGCCTTCAGGATTGTCAAGGCCTGCCATAGGAGTGACTTATAGGTTAATATGTGTCTGTATGTAAAGGTAGATATAGGTATACTATATCTAAGTAAAGGGTGCTTACACCACCTTACCCAGGCTGCAAGGGCAGACCTGTGGTGCCAGTTTGGAAGTCTTCCCAGGGGTGGCATAATACATGCTTCAGCCCCTGGTAGGCTTCTGAGCTACCTATGCCCCAGGTACCTATGGTACCATATACAGGGACTCACAAGGGTAACCCAGTAACCAATCTGGTATGTACCTAAAGTACATGGTATCAATTTAGAGAGGAAACAGCTTGGTTGTGGGCCTGATTAGCAGGGCCACAGCCAGACTAAAGTCGAAAAACCAGAGAATCACAGCAAAAAGTGGGGGTAACCATAGGAAGCAGACCCTACTCTCCTACAGTTTTTACCTGGAGTCTTTCTAGTAGATGCTGAGGGTGAACCTGGGCCACAGAGGGTATAGAAGGAAGATGTCTGTGAGGGCTGCTGGTGAGTGAGATAAGACAACTTTAGTGGCCAACATGCTTGTTTTTTTCTTTTCCTAGGGCTTGGAGTCCACGTGGAGAAGGCAGAGCCCTTTCAGGTACAGTGATATGATATGTCCAGACGTTCTGTGTACTTTGCTTCAAGCTTGCTTGATGCTGCCTCCAAAAGTCAATTTTCTAACTATCAGCCACTGATCTGTTGAAATGAGTGCTACCTGTGTTTTTTTGCAGGTGTTATGGTATGGCGTGTGGGCTGGAGGGTTCAAGTGTGCCGACTGAGTTCATACCCCACCCGTTTATAGGAGAATCGAGGACAAGCAATTGTAAACACTCTGGGCATGTTTCCCAAAGGTGAAATTAGACCAAAAGTCTAAGTTTAGACCTGAAGTCCCTTTTTTTAGTATTACAAAGGTAAGTTACTACTAGTATGTTTACTACTAGTCAAGGTACCAGTAGTAAAGTTACTAGTAGTGATTTACCTTTGTGAATACCGAAAAGTAGTAAAGTTAGACTTTTGGTCTAAAGTTAGACTTCAGTTCTAAAGTTGTACTTTAGGTGTAAGATACACTTTTGGTCTAACTTTATCTTTCTGAATCCGGCCGTCGGTCTTTCTCTTGCTTGTACAAGTGATCCAATAGATGAAAATGTGATGTTCACCTCAGTTAGTGCCTTTCACCCCAAGATACAGGCTCCAATCATTTGACACATACATAAGCTGTGCATGCGGGGAGCACAAGTTCTAGTTATTTGAGTAAACTACAGCTGGTGTACTTCAGTGTTTTTGTGTGTTTTTTTTTACATTAGTTCTTGTCTCATTTCAACAGATATGCATCACTTTAACCTTTGTTCTTTTCAGTAAAATTGTGGGATTGTTTGATCATATTCTAAATTGGCCCAGTGCCCAACCCACCTCATATGCTCCACCCTGTTGTGCAAGGCTTTAGGCCATGGGCCGCAGGGGCGTGGCCACAGGAATGCCCTCTTGGCAAGACCCTATGCCCAACCCTGCACTGGCACCCAGCCCTCACTGCACACACCCTCTGGCCATGAGCAGCGCAGGTTGGCCGTTGGGCCTGCAATCATTCCTCCACAGGTGGCCCTCTGTGGGTATCCAACCACCACTGCGCACAAAGGAGCATATCAACAACGAGGGGCGATAATTATCGCTCATCTCGCCTAGCGTTGATTTCCCTAACGCCGGCTATCGCTGAGTTAAATCGCCGAGTTAGTGCGTTATCATCAACACATAACTCAAGAGCGATATATAATCCAAAGTTCCCAGAAAAAGATTAGTAACAACATTATACAAAAAAAGAACGGACGTCAATAAAGCCTTTCACTTCAAAAGCAACCATCCCCGTAGCCTCAAAGACAATCTGCCCTATGGGCAATATTTGAGGATTCGAAGAAATTGCCAATACAAGGACGAGTACCTGAGACATGCGGAAAACCTCACGAATAACTTGTTACAGCGAGGCTATCCTAAAAAACTACTGAAAAGGTCTGTCAAAAGAGCATGGTGGACACCGCGAGAAAGTTTATTGGAAAGAAAACCCCCCCAAAAAACTGAAAGAATGGTTTTTGTATCTACGTTCTGTCCCAATTCCAATGCACTGAAAAAATTGTTGAAAAATAACTGGCATTTATTGAGAAATTTAGACACTGCATTCGATAAAGAGCCGCTATTTGCCTTCAAAAAGAACGCCAGCATTGCCAACCAATTGGTAAGAGCGGCACTGCCACAAAAAAGTAAATATCCGGACCTAAGAACAATGTTATGTCTACCGCCAGTCCATGGTCACCACAAATGCGGAGAATGTTCATGTTGTGATACCACAAAAGAAGGAAGTCTTTTTGAATACAGAAACATAAAATGGAAACATGACACATTCACAAATTGTAAATCTCGGTTCGTCATATATGGCATTTTATGCCCCTGTAACCAACTGTACATTGGTAAAACCAGCCAAGAGGTACGAACAAGAATCCAACAGCACAAATCAAGAATTAAAAACAAGGTACTAACAGCTCCCCTTGTGAATCATTGGCTCGAAAAGAACCATAATGAAAGAGAGTTGACCTGGACAGTCATCTCAAAAGTGGACAATGACGAAAGCGGAGGCGACCAAGAAGCAAAACTCGCAAGAAGAGAGGCGATGTTGATTCTGAAATTTAATTCGACAACTGAGGGGCTCAATGAACTAACCGAATTATTTAAATTAGGCTAGGATCCCATAGATCATCCCCAACCAGTGACATGAGACATCCTAGGAGTACAGGGGTGCACCCAGTGTCAGCGCGACCCATCATAGGTAGACGGGTAGATAGCTTCTGGACCAATTCTGCAAACAGACACATACAATGAGGATTGAACTATGACAAACATTGGACTAGACTTGAGACGCTCCACCAGTGATCAAACCAAATAATAGGACAAATTTTGCCACGACCGGGTTGATCTGCTCGTTAAATGTGAAAATCTACTAACTAAACGTTACATGATCGGACACAATGAGACACACAATGACTTTTGTCATGTTGTGATCTTTCTGAATATAACGAAAATAAATGAAAGAATCAACCGTTCAAAAAGGAAATTGTTCAAAAATCGGGCCGATTTAAGGAACTACCCTCCCGCATGACTACATTTCCCATGTCTCCTGGGAAAACCCGGTATTCAACGCTACACTGACCGCGGCGTGCAGATCGAAGGAAAACGAAGCAAACGCTCGGTGCCCCGACCTGCAGAGGTAATCACCGGTATGCTAACTAAATGAGGCTCGTAAAAAACCGCTGGGTCTCCTGAACACTAACCCTGCTGTTTGTGACGATTTCTTCACTTAGGCGGGTGCGCTGGACCTCGAACAGTACAAGCAAACAGCCAAGACCCAGGTACAGTGTATGAATGACGTCAGAAAGACTGTGTCATAGGTACTTAAACAACAACATTTTCAACGAATCCCTTTTCTTTGATGCCACTCTCGGTTGTACTGAACATAAAGACCTAAACCCCTACCATTTGAGTGGAAGTAAGTGCAACGTACACATGATGGTATGAATGAGTTGTAAGGAATGAGTTAAGCAGATCTTGACGGCGTGTATTGTTTCGTGCTTCATTTCTCTCTGATGCATCAGGTTGCTCTCGAATTGGTTTTGCGTCGGGAAATTGCCAAACCGCCCCAGGCTCTGATTTGTAAGAGGTAAGACTAGGAGGTAGATTGTGTTGAAGTGGCTAGCCTGCAGCCTTAAAAAACATTGGGTTCTAAAACAAGGTTTTCTCCCCCTTTTTTTACAGACTACTGTCCTGATGAGAACTCTCTAAACAATTCTGAGTTCGAAACGCGTAGACTGTGTTAGCCATTGAAAAGACCAAATAGAACAAAAGACTATACAATAATTGTGAATCCTTTCTTATGCTATATGGCTTTGCTGTGAACATTATATTTCCCGCTGTTTTTATCTATAATAGTATGAGTGGAGTATGGTTGAGAGTAGGAGGTATTTTGTTAATAATTTGTTTTTTGTTTTGAATGTATTAGTGTTTAGGTTTTGTACATAATGTCTACAAATTTGCAAAATATGTGAAATGTAAATATAACATGTGATAAAAGAAATACAGAATAAAACAAATGAACTAAGAAGAAAATAAAAATCAAGAAACATTTGGTTTGATTCCAATGTTTATGGTTAAAAAAGGTTGTTGTTTTGAATCAACTAGCACCAGCATTCTCTGTTGTTTATCAGTTTCATGTAGTTAGGCAGTCTATAAACCCCTGCTCGCCTGTCCGTAAAAGGTGTGTGATAGTAGACCCTCAATGGCGGGGGCACCTTTGGTTGGACCTGCTGGGTGGCACAAAGCTGCGGATCGCGGAATTTTTGGCAACTCCGTGTTCTCCGCGGAACGCAAAATTACCCAAATTCTGCGAGCGGAACAGAATTTACCGCCCAGGCCTTATTTGACCTCAGGAGCCTGGCCATCATCTTACCGGCTTTATCCCTTTGGGTGTGCTGGTGGGCAACATTTTCATTGTAGTTTAATTTCCCCATAGTGTATGCCAGTGTGGCAATTGTGGTGCAATAGTGTGTTTTCCATCCCTTTTATGTCATCTTCTTTCAATTGGAGGTCTTTAATTAATATGTGCTTAACCCCAAAAGCTGTCTTAATTGTGGGGCCCTTTATGACTGCCTTTAGGGCATCTCATTCAATCATGGTATCAGATGATGTAACTTCAGTGTTGGTCAACATGATCATCAGTGCCCGAGTAGAACTGACTTTCCACCGAGAGCCTCCCCAGGAAGGTGCCTTGTCGGTATCACTGCCTGTGAGCTCCCCAGTTTCGGGCATTTTAAGGGATTGTGATCCAACACCATGCACCAAAAAATACTCAATCTCTTGAACCTGTGCCCCTATTTCATTAGAGCCGTAATGGAGAATGATTCTTGTATGTAAGGCACAGCTGGCTGTAGATGAATCTTATGAAAGTGCAATAGATAGAAGGTTATGTGCTTGCGCTCTATTGCCAACAGTAATAAATGGAACTTGTTAGGGCTGCTACTAGGGATAGGGATGACGTCTATCTAACCGTCACCATATAATGTAGTAAACCACATCAACAAAGATAAATACAATGTATCCCGAGCAAAGTCAAACATTATACAAGTCATCAATCAAAATAAAGCATCATATTCCAAGATAGGTGTAAGTCTTCTTCTTTAATATTCACAACAGCATCTCTTTGATTGCTAGCCAACACGTGTTTCGTCTAATTTAGCAGTTTGTGCATTTAGACTTCATCAGGGCTAGAATGTACAACAAAAACAACAATTACAAACTAAATATGTCAATGCAGAACATATTTAAAAAGTAGTGCAGAGAAGACAAGGTTTATCTCAACCCAGTGACATCCATATCACCTGAAAAGACAGGAGCATCCACATAAAATTGCCACCTATATGTCAAGGTTACAGATTCAAACAAAACACCCAAAGTGAATAAAGCATATTAAAAAAGTGAACAGAGAATGACCAATAAGTTATTAATGAGATAAGAAGTGCAAAGGCAAACTCAATAAAACCAGAAAGAAACCCAAAGTGAAAATTCAATGAAAAATAAGGAAGAATAACGTAAAAAGACATATCCAACCAAGCAAAATCCACAGAAATCGGGACGCCTAAAGAAACCCTGAGTGAGTAACAATAGGTATAAGAAAAATAATGCTAATAGAAACGCTTACCAGCACATGTATTTACGAAACTGGCGACACCACTGACTACCTGTTCCGAGTGGCGCAATGAAGAAGCTGCATAACAAAATATTATAGAGGAGATATTTACCGAATTAAATCCATCTCGACCTTGAAGTGGCACTACCACTCCCAATCGTCTACATCATTACGCTAGGCAAAAAGTCATAAAGACAGCTGCAATACTCACTAAATTTGAAGTTTAAAGTCGATTCAACGAAGAAGTAGCACCTCAATTTATAGAATTATCGAAACCCTCGTCAGGGCAAAGTCCGGTCACAAAATCTAAAACAGAACATCTTTATTAAGTCCTCAGCAATAAAATTAATTATTATACCTTATCTACATCCAATAAAATCAGAGATAAGATTAAGATTAATTTTTGAGGTGATATGGATGTCACTGGGTTGAGATAAACCTTGTCTTCTCTGCACTACTTTTTAAATATGTTCTGCATTGACATATTTAGTTTGTAATTGTTGTTTTTGTTGTACATTCTAGCCCTGATGAAGTCTAAATGCACAAACTGCTAAATTAGACGAAACACGTGTTGGCTAGCAATCAAAGAGATGCTGTCGTGAATATTAAAGAAGAAGACTTACACCTATCTTGGAATATGATGCTTTATTTTGATTGATGACTTGTATAATGTTTGACTTTGCTCGGGATACATTGTATTTATCTTTGTAGATGAATCTTACTCAATACCTTTATTTGGGGTAAGTGTATAGCAAACTCTCACACTCTTTGGGTGATGTCATCCGTGATGTCATCAATGATTTATTTAAGATGTCATGAATGGTGTAACATGCGCGGTCATAAGCAGTGCATTCCGGGAGTGCAAGTTACTATTTAGTTGGCTTGCGGAACTATAACTGGCTAATATCAATTTGATTTATTTTAGTCCGTTTTTAACTCATTTCATCATCTTATTATAGCGTTACTTTAACCTTTGTTTTTTTAGTGAAAACAATATATGTATGTACTGCTTGTGTAACAAAAAAAAAACAGTAGTTGTGCTGTGATTCGATTGGGGAGGAGAGGTGGTATCTTGAAATAATCTACATGTCATGTGACCGCTTCTCCTTAAGGTGACCTTGACTGCTGCCCTGGGAGCCTTCAATACTCTAGCCAATGTCTCAGCAGAAGTGGTGCAGGGGAGGGGTGAAAAGGAAATGACCATTTCTACTCCACACCTGGAGCTGGTGAACTTCATCCTTCAGCACACCACGTACACCAGCACTGTGTATAATATTCATGATGTGGATACGGGTGAGTATCACTGCACGTCGGCCTTTCTGTGTAGCCCCACCAATGCGATACTAGTGAGCATTACTGCACGCCTGCCATGCTGTGTAACAAGCACCATCACATGTAACGTGCACCAATACGGTACGTCATATTCACACAGACTATGCTGGTGAGTATCACTGCACATATATATACACACACAAAAGGGGAGGGACTAGAGAGTGGGCCTCATTCTCCCAACTAAACTATCAACCTCGCTACACGAGAAGGACAAAACCCTACGCCTTAGTATAAGAGCTAGGAAATATAAAAAGCAAAAAAAGGGGGAAAGGAGAATAAATAGAAAGTATGAAAGAATCTGTTGGGAAAATGTTGGGGGAAAACACAGGAAATGTTTATGATTGCCCTCACCCACTATGCAGTGACATGCCTCATCATATGGTCGCCGTCACTCCCTGGTGCAGACCAACACTCAGGGCGGAGCACACATTTTTTAAATATAAATTCAAAGAAAAAACAAATATTTTTCTTATGAGGGATCCCTATTGCAGAAAGAAGTTTATGTAAAACTGTCTAAGCGGGTGCCTAAATCATTATTTATTGTTTGCTCTCCTTGACAGGATTTAAAGTTTAAGAATGGGTATATAGGAGGAGTTACATTTCTATTACCCCATCCGCCTGTACCAACATGTTTCAGCCATCTATTAATGCCCAAAAGGGTCACTGGCCTTCCTCAGGATACTGATCCCTCATTATAACCTCGGGAGTGCAAGATATCTGAAAATTCACACAATGATCAATAAATGACAAAACAACTCAAGAGGGAGAGCCACACCAATTTAAAAAAATACCAAGTAGTAAGAACAAGTTCTGCAAACAGATACAATACATCAACTTATAGGACCTATATCCCTGTACCAGAAACAGGCATCCTTGTAACGGTTTCGGGGTATCACCCCTCATCAGCCAGACTAGCTTGAATCAGGTGCATAGGACCCACATCTCGGAGTACCCTTCTCACATTGGGCGACACATGCCAACAGAGCAGATGATGGACAGAGTGCTGAATAAATCAAACATTCACCCCCAGTCACAAATATGGGTGTTTTTGTACGCCACGCTGGGTCCAAACTGGGGTGGCATGGTGAGAAAAAAAAATAATGATTAAACCCAGATCTCTGTGACTGGGGACAAACATTTGCATTGTTCAGCTTTCCGTCCATCAATTGTTCTTTTTGCTTTTGTCACCCTAGGTGGGAAGGGTATGCCCTGATGTGGGTCCCATGCTCACTACACCTCCGGATTCAAGCTAGCCTGGCTGATGAGGGGTGAGGCCCCGAAACCCATCCCAGGATGCTTGTGTCCGGTCCAGGGAGGACCTGGCTTGGCAGTCCGGGCTGGACTGTTCCCATGAGGAACAGAGCCAAGACTGATTTGCATAGGGCTGGGTTCAAACTGGGGTGGTGTGGTGAGCAAGACTGAATGATGGATTAAACCCAGATCTCTGTGACTGGGGGTGAATGTTTGCATTGTTCAGCATTCGAGCCATCACTTGTTCTTTATATTATAGAAGTATAGCACACAAACATGTCTGTGATTCATCATCTATGACCGCAGACATGACCAATGAGGCGCTATTTCTTGCAGACTGTGGTCTTTGTTTCTGCACCTCTGTGATTTGGAGAAAAGAGGCCAAGACTTGCAGAGTCTCTTCCTTCTGTCCCCCAGCCCTCCCTGTTCCTTCTTCCTTCTGTCCTCGGACCACCCTACTTCTCCTTCCTTCTGTCCTCTGCCCACCCTGCTTCTCCTTCCTTCTGTCCCCCGGCCCACACTGCTTGTCCTGCTTACTGTCCTCACCCTCACCGTTTTGGTACTGCCCACTATCCCCAAGTGCACTCTGATTCCCCTGCCTTCTGTCTCCTAGCCCACCATGCTTCTCCTGTCTACTGTCCTCCGGCCCACCCTGCTTGTTCTACATTCTCTCCCCAACCCACCCTGCTTGTGCTGTCTACTACCCCCTAGCTCACCCTGCTTGTCCTTTTTACTGCCCCCTAGCTCACCCTGCTTGTCCTTTTTACTGCCCCCTAGCTCACACTGCTTCTCATGCCTACTGGCTCCCGGCTCACCCCACCAGTACTGTCTACTGTCCCCTCAGCACACCCTGCTTGTCCTGCCTACTGTCCCCAGGACCACCTGTCTTGTCCTGCCTTCTGTCTCCATCCCACCGTGCTTGTCCTGCCTACTGTCCTCCCAGACCACCCTGCTTGTCCGGCCGTCTGTCCCCCTGCCTACACTGATTGTCCTGCCTTCTGTCCCCCTTCCCTCGCTGCTTGTCCTGCCTACTGTCACCTGGTCTATCCTCCTTGTCCTTCCGTCTGTCCCCCAGCCCACGCTACTTGTCCTACCTTCTGTCCCCATCCCATCCTGCTTGTCCTGCCAACTGTCCCCCAGCCCACCACATGTCTCCTACCTTCTGTTCCCGGCCTACCAAGCTCTTTTGCCTACTGTCCCCGGCACATTCTTGGTGGTCCTGCCTTGTGTCCCCAGTCCACTCTTGTGGTCCTGCTTACTGTCCACTGGTCCACCCTTATTCTTCTGCCTTCTGTCCCCTGGTCTATCCTGCTTGTCCTGCCGTCTATCCCCCAGCCTACACTGCTTGTCCTGCCTTCTGTCCCCCATCCCTCGCTTGTTGTTCTGCCTACTGTCCTCTGGTCTATTCTGCCTAATTTTGCCAAGCCCCCCACACGTCTCTCGGTCCGCCTTGGGTTTTTTGAGTAGGGCATTGATCTCGGTGTGTTTCCAGTTCTCTGGGAAGGTCGCGGTCTCAGAGGAGAGATTGATGACATTGCGTAGGTGGGGTGCGATGGAGCTGCTGGCTTTGTTGAAGATGTGGTGCGGGAGTAGGTCTGACGGGGAGCCGGAGTGGATTGTGCTCATGGTCTTGATGGTGTCATCTACGTTCACGTTGACCCAGGCTGGCAGGGGGTTGTGGTCGATGGTGTGCGGGGTGTCTGGAGTGTCGGTGTCTGTTGGGGCTGTGCTGGGCGTTGAAGCTGTCATGGATGTCAGCGATCTTCCTGTGGAGGAAGGTGGCGAGGGAGTCGCACAGGGTTTGCAATGGCGGGATGTCCACTGCATTATTGAGTAGATTCCACCTCCGCTGCACTAGTGAGTAGATTCCACCTCCGGTGCACTAGTGAGTAGATTCCACCTCCGCTGCACTAGTGAGTAGATTCCACCTCCGGTGCACTAGTGAGTAGATTCCACCTCTGCTGCACTAGTGAGTAGATTCCACCTCCGGTGCACTAGTGAGTAGATTCCACCTCTGCTGCTCTAGTGAGTAGATTCCACCTCCGGTGCACTAGTGAGTAGATTCCACCTCCGGTGCACTAGTGAGTAGATTCCACCTCCGGTGCACTAGTGAGTAGATTCCACCTCCGGTGCACTAGTGAGTAGATTCAACCTCTGCTGCTCTAGTGAGTAGATTCCACCTCCGGTGCACTAGTGAGTAGATTCCACCTCCGGTGCACTAGTGAGTAGATTCCACCTCTGCTGCTCTAGTGAGTAGATTCCACCTCCGGTGCACTAGTGAGTAGATTCCACCTCCGCTGCTCTAGTGAGTAGATTCCATCTCTGCTGCTCTAGTGAGTAGATTCCACCTCTGCTGCTCTAGTGAGTAGATTCCACCTCCGCTGCTCTAGTGAGTAGATTCCACCTCCGGTGCACTAGTGAGTAGATTCCACCTCTGCTGCTCCAGTGAGTAGATTCCACCTCCGGTGCACTAGTGAGTAGATTCCACCTCCGGTGCACTAGTGAGTAGATTCCACCTCTGCTGCTCTAGTGAGTAGATTCCACCTCCGGTGCACTAGTGAGTAGATTCCACCTCTGCTGCTCTAGTGAGTAGATTCCACCTCCGGTGCACTAGTGAGTAGATTCCACCTCCGGTGCACTAGTGAGTAGATTCCACCTCTGCTGCTCTAGTGAGTAGATTCCACTAGTGAGTAGATTCCACCTCCGGTGCACTAGTGAGTAGATTCCACCTCCGGTGCACTAGTGAGTAGATTCCACCTCTGCTGCTCTAGTGAGTAGATTCCACCTCCGGTGCACTAGTGAGTAGATTCCACCTCCGGTGCACTAGTGAGTAGATTCCACTTCTGCTGCTCTAGTGAGTAGATTCCACCTCTGCTGCTCTAGTGAGTAGATTCCACCTCCGGTGCACTAGTGAGTAGATTCCACCTCTGCTGCTCTAGTGAGTAGATTCCACCTCCGGTGCACTAGTGAGTAGATTCCACCTCCGCTGCTCTAGTGAGTAGATTCCACCTCCGGTGCTTTAGTGAGTAGATTCCACCTCCGGTGCACTAGTGAGTAGATTCCACCTCTGCTGCACTAGTGAGTAGATTCCACCTCCGGTGCACTAGTGAGTAGATTCCACCTCCGCTGCTCTAGTGAGTAGATTCCACCTCCGGTGCACTAGTGAGTAGATTCCACCTCCGGTGCACTAGTGAGTAGATTCCACCTCCGGTGCACTAGTGAGTAGATTCCACCTCCGCTGCTCTAGTGAGTAGATTCCACCTCCGGTGCACTAGTGAGTAGATTCCACCTCTGCTGCTCTAGTGAGTAGATTCCACCTCCGGTGCACTAGTGAGTAGATTCCACCTCCGGTGCACTAGTGAGTAGATTCCACTTCTGCTGCTCTAGTGAGTAGATTCCACCTCTGCTGCTCTAGTGAGTAGATTCCACCTCCGGTGCACTAGTGAGTAGATTCCACCTCTGCTGCTCTAGTGAGTAGATTCCACCTCCGGTGCACTAGTGAGTAGATTCCACCTCCGCTGCTCTAGTGAGTAGATTCCACCTCTGCTGCACTAGTGAGTAGATTCCACCTCCGGTGCACTAGTGTGTAGATTCCACCTCCGCTGCTCTAGTGAGTAGATTCCACCTCCGGTGCACTAGTGAGTAGATTCCACCTCCGGTGCACTAGTGAGTAGATTCCACCTCTGCTGCTCTAGTGAGTAGATTCCACCTCCGGTGCACTAGTGAGTAGATTCCACCTCTGCTGCACTGGACTTTGTGGTCCTGCTTACTGTCCACTGGTCCACCCTTATTCTTCTGCCTTTTGTCCCCTGCTCTATCCTGCTTGTCCTGCCGTCTATCCCCCAGCCTACACTGCTTGTCCTGCCTTCTGTCCCCCATCCCTCACTTGTTGTTCTGCCTACTGTCCTCTGGTCTATTCTGCCTAATTTTGCCAAGCCCCCCACACGTCTCTCGGTCCGCCTTGGGTTTTTTGAGTAGGGCATTGATCTCGGTGTGTTTCCAGTTCTCTGGGAAGGTCGCGGTCTCAGTGGAGAGATTGATGACATTGCGTAGGTGGGGTGCGATGGAGCTGCTGGCTTTGTTGAAGATGTGGTGCGGGAGTAGGTCTGACGGGGAGCCGGAGTGGATTGTGCTCATGGTCTTGATGGTGTCATCTACGTTCACGTTGACCCAGGCTGGCAGGGGGTTGTGGTCGATGGTGTGCGGGGTGTCTGGAGTGTCGGTGTCTGTTGGGGCTGTGCTGGGCGTTGAAGCTGTCATGGATGTCAGCGATCTTGCTGTGGAGGAAGGTGGCGAGGGAGTCGCACAGGGTTTGCAATGGCGGGATGTCCACTGCATTATTGAGTAGATTCCACCTCCGCTGCACTAGTGAGTAGATTCAATCTCCAGTGCACTATTGAGTAGATTCCACCTCTGCTGCATTAGTGAGTAGATTCCACCTCCGGTGCACTAGTGAGTAGATTCCACCTCTGCTGCTCTAGTGAGTAGATTCCACCTCCAGTGCACTAGTGAGTAGATTCCACCTCCGGTGCACTAGTGAGTAGATTCCACCTCCGGTGCACTAGTGAGTAGATTCCACCTCTGCTGCTCTAGTGAGTAGATTCCACCTCCGGTGCACTAGTGAGTAGATTCCACCTCTGCTGCTCTAGTGAGTAGATTCCACCTCCAGTGCACTAGTGAGTAGATTCCACCTCCGGTGCACTAGTGAGTAGATTCCACCTCTGCTGCTCTAGTGAGTAGATTCCACCTCCGGTGCACTAGTGAGTAGATTCCACCTCCGCTGCTCTAGTGAGTAGATTCCACCTCTGGTGCACTAGTGAGTAGATTCCACCTCCGGTGCACTAGTGAGTAGATTCCACCTCCGCTGCTCTAGTGAGTAGATTCCACCTCCGGTGCACCAGTGAGTAGATTCCACCTCCGGTGCACTAGTGAGTAGATTCCACCTCCGCTGCTCTAGTGAGTAGATTCCACCTCCGGTGCACTAGTGAGTAGATTCCACCTCCGGTGCACTAGTGAGTAGATTCCACCTCTGCTGCTCTAGTGAGTAGATTCCACCTCCGGTGCACTAGTGAGTAGATTCCACCTCTGCTGCTCTAGTGAGTAGATTCCATCTCCGGTGCACTAGTGAGTAGATTCCACCTCCGCTGCTCTAGTGAGTAGATTCCACCTCCGGTGCACTAGTGAGTAGATTCCACCTCCGGTGCACTAGTGAGTAGATTCCACCTCTGGTGCACTAGTGAGTAGATTCCACCTCCGGTGCACTAGTGAGTAGATTCCACCTCCGCTGCTCTAGTGAGTAGATTCCACCTCCGGTGCACTAGTGAGTAGATTCCACCTCCGGTGCACTAGTGAGTAGATTCCACCTCCGCTGCTCTAGTGAGTAGATTCCACCTCCGGTGCACTAGTGAGTAGATTCCACCTCTGCTGCTCTAGTGAGTAGATTCCACCTCCGGTGCACTAGTGAGTAGATTCCACCTCTGCTGCTCTAGTGAGTAGATTCCACCTCTGGTGCACTAGTGAGTAGATTCCACCTCCGGTGCACTAGTGAGTAGATTCCACCTCCGCTGCTCTAGTGAGTAGATTCCACCTCCGGTGCACTAGTGAGTAGATTCCACCTCCGGTGCACTAGTGAGTAGATTCCACCTCTGCTGCTCTAGTGAGTAGATTCCACCTCCGGTGCACTAGTGAGTAGATTCCACCTCTGCTGCTCTAGTGAGTAGATTCCACCTCCGGTGCACTAGTGAGTAGATTCCACCTCTGCTGCTCTAGTGAGTAGATTCTCCTCCGGTGCACTAGTGAGTAGATTCCACCTCCGCTGCTCTAGTGAGTAGATTCCACCTCCGGTGCACTAGTGAGTAGATTCCACCTCCGGTGCTCTAGTGAGTAGATTCCACCTCCGGTGCACTAGTGAGTAGATTCCACCTCTGCTGCTCTAGTGAGTAGATTCCACCTCCGGTGCAATAGTGAGTAGATTCCACCTCTGCTGCTCTAGTGAGTAGATTCCACCTCCGCTGCTCTAGTGAGTAGATTCCACCTCCGGTGCACTAGTGAGTAGATTCCACCTCCGGTGCACTAGTGAGTAGATTCCACCTCCGGTGCACTAGTGAGTAGATTCCACCTCCGGTGCACTAGTGAGTAGATTTCACCTCCACTGCTCTAGTGAGAAGATTCCACCTCCGGTGCACTAGTGAGTAGATTCCACCTCCGGTGCACTAGTGAGTAGATTCCACCTCCGGTGCACTAGTGAGTAGATTCAACCTCCGGTGCACTAGTGAGTAGATTCCACCTCCGGTGCACTAGTGAGTAGATTCCACCTCTGCTGCTCTAGTGAGTAGATTCCACCTCCGCTGCTCTAGTGAGTAGATTCCACCTCTGCTGCTCTAGTGAGTAGATTCCACCTCTGCTGCTCTAGTGAGTAGATTCCACCTCTGCTGCTCTAGTGAGTAGATTCCACCTCTGCTGCTCTAGTGAGTAGATTCCACCTCTGCTGCTCTAGTGAGTAGATTCCACCTCCGCTACGCTGCTTCACAACAAGTCTCAGGCTCAGACTATCCACAGTCCTAACTCCCCTTCATAGCCTCTCCTCCCACGTAATCCCTCATCATCTGTGTAACTTTCTCTCTCGTCCTCCTCCATTTTATCACTTTATCTCTTGATAAATCTGCCATAGCTCCCCTTCAACCCTTCTTTCCTCTCTCTAAACCTTTGTTTCCCTCTCACACTCCTCCTCATGCCTTAATTTGCCCAGGCCTGGGGGGCATCAGCATATTGCTTCAGGAGCACTGAATATATGGGGTTTGCCGCTCCTCCTGGGCTGCCTGCCAAGAGATGCAGTCCCAGGCGATGGACAGGCTTGTTTTTAGATCACGAAAACTGATTTGGAAGAAAACGTTTCTAAAGAGCTGTCACTGCAGACAGAAGAAACTGGATCGACAGTCCTTGAAGAGCCGCGTGTTCAATTATTCGCACAATGTCGTCTGTGTGCTTGTTTACACCCTCCCTTTCCGCATTCACGAGGATGCTTATCCTGCTCAGTGTGACAATCCTCTCTACTCTCAGGAGAGAGGCCAAGGGTGGGATGGGCGTGCAGAGGTGGCACCCCTGAACCTCAAATTGGTGCTTTAGAGAGTTCTTGGATTCTGTGATAGACTGTTAAAGGGGGTGGGGGATTATAACATTCCACACAACACCCCCTCCCCCTCCTCAAAAGATAAAGGGGCATATTATCAAGAACGGCGATAATGGGCCTGATAACATGCCCTTGTGAATTCCCATAGAAGCCCAGGTTTGATGTCCTTCACACCAGAACCTGAGCTTCTATGGGAATTCACAAGGGCATATTATCAAGCCCCTTATCACCGCTTTCCTGCCGTTAAAGCGGCGATCATTTTAACGCCGTTCTTGATAATTTGGCCCCGAGTGTCTGTGATAGGAAAGGCAGTATCCGCTACTGTCCCCAACGCCCCCACTCCTGCTACCCATTATTGACAGCCCGTGGCACCAGTGTCGGATTGGTAAAGCGGGCACTCTGGAAATGGCCGAAGTGCGACAGCTGAGTTCCAGCCACGGGCTGCTTTTTGGGGCAGCCTGGGGCTGGTCTGTGGCGTTAGGATGCCGCCAGCGGCCCAGTGGGTGCCTGAGTGGCCTTTCTAGAGGCGGATGGGCCGAGGTGTCACTCCCTCCTCCCCTGGGCTGGCCCATTAATGTATGCTGATTGAGCGGGGCAGATGGGCTGGAGCAGAAGTGGCCCCGCCCATTAATGTATGCTGATGGAGCGGGCCAGGGGGCCAGAGCAGTAGTGGCCCCACCCATTACTGTATGCTGATTGAGCGGGCCAGGGGGCCGGAGCAGTAGTGGCCCCACCCATTACTGTATGCTGATTGAGCGGGCCAGGGGGCCGGAGCAGAAGTGGCCCTGCCCATTAATGAATGCTGATGGAGTGGGGGCAGGGTGCCGGAGCAGAAGTGGCCCGGCCCATTAATGTATGCTGATGGAGCGGGGCCAGGGGGCCGGAGCAGTAGTGGCCCCACCCATTACTGTATGCTGATTGAGCAGGGGCAGGGTGCCGGAGCAGAAGTGGCCCTGCCCATTAATGTATGCTGATGGAGCGGGGGCAGGGGGCAGGGGGCCGGAGCAGAAGTGGCCCCGCCCATTAATGTATGCTGATTGAGTGGGGGCAGGGGGCCGGAGCAGAAGTGGCCCCGCCCATTAATGTATGCTGATGGAGCGGGGGCAGGGGGCCGGAGCAGAAGTGGCCCTGCCCATTAATGTATGCTGATTGAGTGGGGGCAGGGGGCTGAAGCAGAAGTCGCCCCGCCCATTAATGTATGCTGATGGAGCGGGGGCAGGGGGCCGGAGCAGAAGTGGCCCTGCCCATTAATGTATGCTGATGGAGCAGGGCAGGGGGCCGGAGCAGAAGTGGCCCTGCCCATTAATGTATGCTGATGGAGCGGGGCAGGGGGCCGGAGAAGAAGTGGCCCCGCCCATTAATGTATGCTGATGGAGCGGGCCAGGGGGCCGGAGCAGTAGTGGCCCCACCCATTACTGTATGCTGATTGAGCGGGCTAGTGGGCCGGAGCAGTAGTGGCCCCACCCATTACTGTATGCTGATGGAGCTGGCCAGGGGGCTGGAGCAGAAGTGGCCCTGCCCATTAATGAATGCTGATGGAGCGGGGCAGGGGGCCGGAGCAGAAGTGGCCCTGCCCATTAATGTACGCTGATGTAGCGAGGCAGGGGGCCGGAGCAGAAGTGGCCCCGCCCATTAATATATGCTGATGGAGCGGGGCAGGGGGCCGGAGAAGAAGTGGCCCTGCCCATTAATGTATGCTGATGGAGCAGGGCAGGGGGCCGGAGCAGAAGTGTCCCCGTCTATTAATGTATGCTGATGGAGCGGGGCCAGGAGGCAGGAGCAGAAGTGGCCCCGCCCATTAATGTATGCTGATGGAGCAGGGCAGGGGGCCGGAGCAGAAGTGTCCCCGTCTATTAATGTATGCTGATGGAGCGGGGGCCGGGGGCCGGAGCAGAAGTGGCCCCGCCCATTAATATATGCTGATGGAGCGGGCCAGGGGGCCGGAGCAGTAGTGGCCCCACCCATTACTGTATGCTGATTGAGCGGGCCTGTGGGCCGGAGCAGTAGTGGCCCCACCCATTACTGTATGCTGATGGAGCGGGGCCAGGAGGCAGGAGCAGAAGTGGCCCCGCCCATTAATGTATGCTGATGGAGCAGGGCAGGGGGCCGGAGCAGAAGTGGCCCCGCCTATTAATGTATGCTGATTGAGCGGGCCAGGAGGCAGGAGCAGAAGTGGCCCTGCCCATTAATGTATGCTGATGGAGCGGGGGCAGGGGGCCGGAGCAGAAGTGGCCCTGCCCATTAATGTATGCTGATTGAGCGGGCCAGGAGGCAGGAGCAGAAGTGGCCCTGCCCATTAATGTATGCTGATTGAGCGGGCCAGGGGGCCGGAGCAGAAGTGGCCCTGCCCATTAATGAATGCTGATGGAGTGGGGGCAGGGTGCCGGAGCAGAAGTGGCCCTGCCCATTAATGTATGCTGATGGAGCGGGGCCAGGGGGCCGGAGCAGTAGTGGCCCCACCCATTACTGTATGCTGATTGAGCGGGGGCAGGGGGCCGGAGCAGAAGTGGCCCCGCCCATTAATGTATGCTGATGGAGCGGGGGCAGGGGGCTGGAGCAGAAGTGGCCCTGCCCATTAATGTATGCTGATGGAGCGGGGGCAGGGGGCCGGAGCAGAAGTGGCCCTGCCCATTAATGTATGCTGATGGAGCGGGGCAGGGGGCCGGAGCAGAAGTGTCCCCGTCTATTAATGTATGCTGATGGAGCGGGGCCAGGAGGCAGGAGCAGAAGTGGCCCGCCCATTAATGTATGCTGATGGAGTGGGGGCAGGGGGCCGGAGCAGAAGTGGCCCCGCCCATTAATGTATGCTGATGGAGCGGGGGCAGGGGGCTGGAGCAGAAGTGGCCCTGCCCATTAATGTATGCTGATGGAGCGGGGCAGGGGGCCGGAGCAGAAGTGGCCCCGCCCATTAATGTATGCTGATGGAGCGGGCCAGGGGGCCGGAGCAGTAGTGGCCCCACCCATTACTGTATGCTGATTGAGCGGGCTAGCGGGCCGGAGCAGTAGTGGCCCCACCCATTACTGTATGCTGATGGAGCGGGTCAGGGGGCTGGAGCAGAAGTGGCCCCGCCCATTAATGTATGCTGATGGAGCGGGGCCAGGAGGCAGGAGCAGAAGTGGCCCGCCCATTAATGTATGCTGATGGAGCAGGGCAGGGGGCCGGAGCAGAAGCGTCCCCGTCTATTAATGTATGCTGATGGAGCGGGGGCAGGGGTCCAGAGCAGAAGTGGCCCCGCCCATTAATATATGCTGATGGAGCGGGCCAGGGGGCCGGAGCAGTAGTGGCCCCACCCATTACTGTATGCTGATTGAGCGGGCCAGTGGGCCGGAGCAGTAGTGGCCCCACCCATTACTGTATGCTGATGGAGCGGGGCCAGGAGGCAGGAGCAGAAGTGGCCCCGCCCATTAATGTATGCTGATGGAGCAGGGCAGGGGGCCGGAGCAGAAGTGGCCCCGCCTATTAATGTATGCTGATTGAGCGGGCCAGGAGGCAGGAGCAGAAGTGGCCCCGCCCATTAATGTATGCTGATGGAGCGGGGGCAGGGGGCCGGAGCAGAAGTGGCCCTGCCCATTAATGTATGCTGATGGAGCGGGGGCAGGGGGCCGGAGCAGAAGTGGCCCTGCCCATTAACGTATGCTGATGGAGCGGGGTCAGGCGGCCGGAGCAGAAGTGGCCCTGCCCATTAATGTATGCTGATGGAGCAGGGCAGGGGGCCGAAGCAGAAGTGGCCCCGCCCATTAATGTATGCTGATGGAGCGGGGGCAGGGGGCCGGAGCAGAAGTGGCCCTGCCCATTAATGTATGCTGATGGAGCGGGGGCAGGGGGCCGGAGCAGAAGTGGCCCTGCCCATTAACGTATGCTGATGGAGCAGGGCAGGGGGCCGGAGCAGAAGTGTCCCCGTCTATTAATGTATGCTGATGGAGCGGGGCCAGGAGGCAGGAGCAGAAGTGGCCCGCCCATTAATGTATGCTGATGGAGCAGGGCAGGGGGCCGGAGCAGAAGTGTCCCCGCCTATTAATGTATGCTGATTGAGCGGGCCAGGAGGCAGGAGCAGAAGTGGCCCGCCCATTAATGTATGCTGATGGAGCGGGGGCAGGGGGCCGGAGCAGAAGTGGCCCTGCCCATTAATGTATGCTGATGGAGCGGGGGCAGGGGCCGGAGCAGAAGTGGCCCCGCCCATTACTGTATGCGGATGAAGCGGGGCAGGGGGCCGGAGCAGAAGTGGCCCCGCCCATTAATGTATGCTGATTGAGTGGGGGCAGGGGGCCGGAGCAGAAGTGGCCCTGCCCATTAATGTATGCTGATGGAGCGGGGGCAGGGGGCTGGAGCAGAAGTGGCCCTGCCCATTAATGTATGCTGATGGAGCGGGGGCAGGGGGCCGGAGCAGAAGTGGCCACGCCCATTAATGTATGCTGATTGAGTGGGGGCAGGGGGCCGGAGCAGAAGTGGCCCGCCTATTAATGTATGCTGATGGAGCGGGGGCAGGGGGCCGGAGCAGAAGTGGCCCTGCCCATTAATGTATGCTGATGGAGCGGGGGCAGGGGGCCGGAGCAGAAGTGGCCCTGCCCATTAATGTATGCTGATGGAGCGGGGGCAGGGGGCCGGAGCAGAAGTGGCCCTGCCCATTAATGTATGCTGATGGAGCGGGGCAGGGGGCCGGAGCAGAAGTGGCCCCGCCCATTGATGTATGCTGATGGAGCGGGGGCAGGGGGCCGGAACAGAAGTGGCCCCGCCCATTAATGTATGCTGATGGAGCGGGGGCAGGGGGCCGGAACAGAAGTGGCCCCGCCCATTAATGTATGCTGATGGAGCGGGGCAGGGGGCCGGAGCAGAAGTGGCCCCGCCCATTAATGTATGCTGATGGAGCGGGGCAGGGGGCCGGAGCAGAAGTGGCCCCGCCAATTAATGTATGCTGATGAAGCGGGGCAGGGAGCCGGAGCAGCAGTGGCCCCGTCCATTAATGTATGCGGATGGAGCGGGGGCAGGGGGCCGGAGCAGAAGTGGCCCTGTCCATTAATGTATGCTGATAGAGCGGGGCAGGGGGCCGGAGCAGAAGTGGCCCGTCCATTAATGTATGCTGATTGAGCGGGGCAGGGGGCCGGAGCAGAAGTGGCCCGCCCATTAATGTATGCTGATGGAGCGGGGCAGGGGGCCGGAGCAGAAGTGGCCCCGCCCATTAATGTATGCTGATGAAGCGGGGCAGGGAGCCGGAGCAGCAGTGGCCCCGCCCATTAATGTATGCTGATGGAGCGGGGCAGGAGCCGGAGCAGCAGTGGTCTCACTTGCATTCATGTGTGGCTCAGGAGTGTGAACTCACATTTTTTGGTGTGCCCGGGCTGATTTTTGATTCCAATCCAACCCTGCCCGTGGCACTGCCAGGGGCATGAGGATCCCATTCAATAAGAGTGATTTCAAATCCCTCAATAGTTCACGCTCATGCACTTGGATCTGGGAAACAGGACTCGAGCCACAAAAAGTCTGACTTATCACATATTATCCTCCCGGCGACCACTGCCAGCCCCTGCCAGGGCCTCTCCTGTCAGAGAGAGAGCAGAGATGACCACTGCCAGCCCCTGCCGGGGCATCTCCTGCCTGAGAGAGAGCAGAGATGACCACTGCCAGCCCCTGCCGGAGCATCTCCTGCCAGAGAGAGAGCAGAGATGACCACTGCCAGCCCCTGCCAGGGAGAGAGCAGAGATGACCACTGCCAGCCCCTGCCAGGGAGAGAGCAGAGATGACCACTGCCAGCCCCTGCCGGGGCCTCTCCTGCCAGAGAGAGATTAGAGATGACCACTGCCAGCCCCTGCCGGGGCATCTCCTGCCTGAGAGAGAGCAGAGATGACCACTGCCAGCCCCTGCCGGGGCATCTCCTGCCAGAGAGAGAGCAGAGATGACCACTGCCAGCCCCTGCCAGGGCCTCTCCTGCCAGAGAGAGAGCAGAGATGACCACTGCCAGCCCCTGCCAGGGCCTCCCCTGCCAGAGAGAGAGCAGAGATGACCACTGCCAGCCCCTGCCGGGGCCTCTCCTGCCAGAGAGAGAACAGAGATGACCACTGCCAACCCCTGCCAGGGAGGGAGCAGAGATGACCACTGCCAGCCCCTGCCAGGGAGAGAGCAGAGATGACCACTGCCAGCCCCTGCCAGAGAGAGAGCAGAGATGACCACTGCCAACCCCTGCCAGGGAGAGAGCAGAGATGACCACTGCCAGCCCCTGCCAGGGAGAGAGCAGAGATGACCACTGCCAGCCCCTGCCAGAGAGAGAGCAGAGATGACCACTGCCAGCCCCTGCCAGGGCCTCTCCTGCCAGAGAGAGAGCAGAGATGACCACTGCCAACCCCTGCCAGGGAGAGAGCAGAGATGACCACTGCCAGCCCCTGCCAGGGCCTCTCCTGCCAGAGAGAGAGAGCAGAGATGACCACTGCCAACCCCTGCCAGGGAGAGAGCAGAGATGACCACTGCCAGCCCCTGCCAGGGGCCTCTCCTGTCAGAAAGAAGATGAGAAATGACCGCTAGCGCCTCGAGGGCCCTCCACTGCCAGAGAGAGAGCCGAGATAGGACAGTGGAGCTGGGGGCACTGCCATCACATTTGCCGACGGTCCTGGGACTCTGATAGGACAGTGAAGCTGGGGCAGTATCTGTGGCCTTGTAGGCAGTCCTGGGAGTATTGAAGGACAGTGGAGCTGGGGCAGTGTCTGCAGACTTACAGGCAGGCCTGGGAGTCTGAAAGGACAGTGGAGCTGGAGCAGTGTCTGCAGACTTACAGGCAGGCCCAGGAGTCTGATAGGACAGTGGAGCTGGGGCAGTGTCTGCAGACTTACAGGCAGGCCTGGGAGTCTGAAAGGACAGTGAAGCTGGGGCAGTGTCTGTAGCCTTACAGGCAGGCCCGGGAGTCTGATAGGACAGTGGAGCTGGGGCAGTGTCTGTAGCCTTACAGGCAGTCCTGGGAGTCTGATAGGACAGTGGAGCTGGGGCAGTGTCTGTAGCCTTACAGGCAGGCCTGGGAGTCTGAAAGGACAGTGGAGCTGGGGCAGTGTCTGTAGCCTTACTGGCAGGCCTGAGAGTCTGATAGGACAGTGGAGCCGGGGCAGTGTCTTTAGACTTACAGTCCGGCCTGGGAGTCTGAAAGGACAGTGGAGCTGGAGCAGTGTCTGCAGACTTACAGGCAGGCCTGGGAGTCTGAAAGGACAGTGGAGCTGGAGCAGTGTCTGCAGACTTACAGGCAGGCCTGAGAGTCTGATAGGACAGTGGAGCTGGGGCAGTGTCTGCAGACTTACAGGCAGGCCTGGGAGTCTGAAAGGACAGTGAAGCTGGGGGAGTGCCTGTAGCCTTACAGGCAGGCCCGGGAGTCTGATAGGACAGTGGAGCTGGGGCAGTGTCTGTAGCCTTACAGGCAGTCCTGGGAGTCTGATAGGACAGTGGAGCTGGGGCAGTGTCTGTAGCCTTACAGGCAGGCCTGGGAGTCTGATAGGACTGTTGAGCTGGGGCAGTGTCTTCAGACTTACAGGCAGGCCTGGGAGTCTGATAGGACAGTGGACCTGGGGCAGTGTCTGTAGCCTTACAGGCAGGCCTGGAAGTCTGATAGGACAGTGGAGCTGGGGCAGTGTCTGCAGACTTACAGGCAGGCGTGGGAGTCTGAAAGGACAGTGGAGCTGGTGCAGTGTCTATAGCCTTACAGGCAGGCCCAAGAGTCTGAAAGGACAGTGGAGCTGGGGCAGTGTCTTTAGACTTACAGGCAGGCCTGGGAGTCTGAAAGGACAGTGGAGCTGGAGCAGTGTCTGCAGACTTACTGGCAGGCCCGGGAGTCTGAAAGGACAGTGGAGCTGGAGCAGTGTCTGCAGACTTACAGGCAGGCCCGGGAGTCTGATAGGACAGTGGAGCTGGGGCAGTGTCTGCAGACTTACAGGCAGGCCTGGGAGTCTGAAAGGACAGTGAAGCTGGGGAGTGCCTGTAGCCTTACAGGCAGGCCTGGGTGTCGGATAGGACAGTGGAGCCGGGGCAGTGTCTTTAGACTTACAGTCCGGCCTGGGAGTCTGAAAGGACAGTGGATCTGGAGCAGTGTCTGTAGCCTTACAGGCAGGCCTGGGAGTCTGTAAGGACAGTGGATTCGTAGAGGGACAGGTAGGTGGATGGTTAAGGGATTAGATGGACATGTAGAGGGACAAATAGGTGGATGATTGAGTGTTTAGATGAACTTGTAGAGGGAAGGATAGGTGCATGGTTGCATGCTTAGATGGACATATAGAGGGACGGAGAGGTGGATGGTTGAGTGATTAGATGGATGCGTATAGGGGGATCGGATGGTTGCACGATTAGATGGATGCGTAGAGGGACGGGTAGGTGCATGTTTGAGTGATTAGGTGGCCATACAGAAGGAAGGATAGGTGAATGGTTAAGTGATTAGATCAACGTGTAGAGGGACAGATAGGTGGATGGTTGAGTGATTAGATGGACATGTCGAGGGACGGATAGGTGGATGGTTGAGTGATTAGATTGACATGTAGAGGGACAGGTAGGTGGAGGGTTGAGTGATTAAATGTACGTGTCGAGGGACGGTTAGGTGGATGGTTGAGTGATTAGATGACGTGTAGAGGGATGGATAGGTGGATGGTTGAGTGATTCGATGGACGCATAGAGGGGCGAGTAGATGAATGGTTGAGTGATTAGATTAATATGTAGAGGGATGTGTAGGGGGTGGTTGAGTGATTAGATGGACACTAAGAATGACAGGTAGGTGGATGGATGAGTGAGTAGATGTAGATATAGAGGGACAGATAGCTTCATGGTTGAGTGATTAGATGGATGCCTAGAGGTACGGATAGGCGAATGGTTGAGTGATTAGATGGACACGTAGAGGGACAGGTAGGTGGATGGTTGAGTGATTAGATGGACACGTAGAGGGACAGGTAGGTGGATGGTTGAGTGATTAGATGGACACGTAGAGGGACAGGTAGGTGGATGGTTGAGTGATTAGATGGACACGTAGAGGGACAGGTAGGTGGATGGATGAGTGATTAGATGTAGATATAGAGGGACAGATAGCTTCATGGTTGAGTGATTAGATAGAAGCTTAGAGGGACGGATAGGTAGATAGTTGAGTGATTAGATGGACGCCTAGAGGTACGGATAGGCGAATGGTTGAGTGATTAGATGGACACATAGAGGGACAGAAACGTGCATTTTTGAGTGATTAGATGGACGTGTAGAGGGACGGATAGGTGGATCGTTGAGTGGTTAGATGGATTCGTAGAGGGACGGATAGGTGGATGGTTGAGTGATTAGATGGACACGTAGAGGGACAGGTAGGTGGATGGCTGGTGATTAGATGGACACGTAGAGGGACAGGTAGGTGGATGGCTGGTGATTAGATGGACACGTAGAGGGACAGGTAGGTGGATGGTTGAGTGATTAGATGGACACGTAGAGGGACAGGTAGGTGGATGGCTTGTGATTAGATGGACACGTAGAGGGACAGGTAGGTGGATGGCTTGTGATTAGATGGACACGTAGAGGGACAGGTAGGTGGATGGCTTGTGATTAGATCTACCTCCATCATCAGTCTGGAGTAAATGCATGGGATCTGTGGAGCACAAGCTTAACCCTTTATTACTCAAAGAAAAAGAAGCAAAAAATGGATCTACTGCCGGACTACTACTAACTTTGAGTTCAGGAGTAGCACGCTACTCGCTGTTAAGCGCTTCAATGTCTCAAAAGGGATAGTAAGCACTATATAAATTTCATATGTGAATTCTATGCTGAGAAGTTTCACAGGAGATATTGGCATACCTTTTATCTGCTGGGAAGGAGGCACAGCATACATGATTGGCACAAGTGAAATCTGCTCTGTGTGAGCCAATGATGTACGTGAGATCTCTTCTAAGTGAGGCGTTGCAGGAGATAGTGGCATGAGTGACATCTCTTCTAAGTGAGGCGTTGCAAGAGATAGTGACGTGAGTGAAATCTCTTCTAAGTGAGTCATTGCTGGAGATAGTGGCGTGAGTGAAATCTCTTCTAAGTGAGGCGTTGCAAGAGATAGGGACGTGAGTGAAATCTCTTCTAAGTGAGTCATTGCTGGAGATAGTGACGTGAGTGAAATCTCTTCTAAGTGAGGCGTTGCAGGAGATAGTGGCGTGAGTGATATCTCTTCTAAGTGAGGCGTTGCAGGAGACATTGACGTGAGTGACATCTCTTCTAGGTGACATGTTGAAGGACACATTGACATACATCAATCTGCTTCCTCCGCAGTGACGCTGACGATGGGGCCTTATGTCGCCCGGTTTCCAGTGCTGATCCGCCAGCCCAGACTGCCCTGGTTACACGACCCTGGAGCAGGTAAATATTCCACCTTCCACCAACGAGTGACATACGATAGATTTATAAAGATGCTGTTGACTGATGTTTTTGCACAAACCCCACACACTTAGCTTATCCCTACAGGAGCGCATCTCTTAGTTCATCCTTGCAAGAGCGCATATCTTAGTTCATCCCCACAGGAGCACATCCCTTAGTTCATGACCGCAGGATCTCATCCCTTAGTTCATGCCCCCAGGAGTGCATCTCTTACTTCATCCCCATAGTAGCGCATCCCTTAGTTCATCCTCGCAGGAGCGCATCCCTTAGTTCATCCCCCCAGGAGTGCATCCCTTAGTTCATCCCTGCAGGAGCGCATCCCTTAGTTCAACCCTGCAGAAGCGCATCCCTTAGTTCATCCCCACAGGAGCGTATCCCTTAGTTCATCCCTGCAGTAGCGTATCCCTTAGTTCATCCCAGCAGGAGCGCATCCCTTAATTCATCCCCACAGGAGCGCATCCCTTAGTTCATCTCCCCAGGAGTGCATCCCTTAGTTCATCCCCGCAGGAGCGCATCCCTTAGTTCATCCCTGCAGGAGTGCATGCCTTAGTTTTTCCCCGCAGGAGTACATCCCTTAGGTCATCCCCGCTGGAGTGCATCTCTTAGTTCATTCTTTATTTCATCCCCACAGGAGCGCATCCCTTAGTTCATCTCCGTAGGATCGCATCCCTTAGTTCATCCTCACAGGTGCGCATCTCTTAGTTCATCCTCACAGGAGTGCATCTCTTAGTTCATCCTCACAGGAGTGCATCTCTTAGTTCATCCTCACAGGAGTGCATCTCTTACTTCATCCTCACAGGAGTACATCCCTTAGTTCATCAATGCAGGAGTGCAGCCCTCAGTTCATCCTCACAGGAATGCATCTCTTACTTCATCCTCACAGGAGTGCATCTCTTACTTCATCCTCACAGGAGTTAATCTCTTAGTTCATCCTCACAGGAGTGCATCTCTTAGTTCAGAAGCATAGGTGACCAGCAGAGTATGAAATGGCTGCGATGTCTAAGATGGTTGCCGCTTACGCGCATGCAGAGGCTCTCGCTAAGCAAGATGGCGCCGGTAATGTTCATGTATGTCGCTTTACATTTTTACAGTCTCCCCTTTGAACATATCCTAGCCAGCTTGTCAGTCCACTTCCATGTCCATAATGTCCTGTACATCTCTGTCATATATTACTCTCATCTTTGCAAGTTGAATGTCCACATTCTTAGGGCACAGAGAGTTCAGACAAAGAGAACACAAGGGTGGTATACAGTGTATCCTTAAACAGCAGCCACACATTACAAAGATTGGGACCAAGAGGATCATCATTTTCCAACCCCATTCTTTCAAAATGCCCCTAAATCAGCTTCCAAGTGTCCAAGTCTCTGACTCCTGATGGATCTCTGATGCCAGCCTGTGAAGATGTTCAATTGCCTTGTAAACTGAAGGTGAGTTGTCAGGGATGAAAGTGCAGCAACTGGCACCAATGATGCGGCTTGCTCCCCCACGGTCCACTAGTACCACGTCTAGAACAAGGCGGTTCTGTAAAGCCACCAGGCGGACTGCCTGAAGCTCAGCAGTGTTCTTGGTGAGGAAGCCAGCTGTGACATTCAGGGCTGTCTCTACTGCTTGGGACAGACGTCAGATGGCACAGCTGTTTGCCATCGGACCCCAGAACGGGACAAGTCCTTTTGCTGCATCGAGGAACTGGGATGTGGCAGATTCTGCTTGGTCGGTGTCTTTGGACTGCCTTTCTCGATGGTATCCTGCAGGTGCTGTGTAGGTTGGAGGCAGAACAAAGGCGATGTAGCATGTTCCCCCCCCCCCAGCCTTTTGGCAGCCAGGTGTAGGTTTTGGTACCACAGACGAAGTAGATGTTGGGTGATGCAACAAATGAAGGGGGGTCGGCAGTGTTCAGAGTCCTCGTTATTTGACAAGTGCTGCGACCCACGATCTTAGTCCCGTGGCCTTCGATGCAGACAAGGCCTGAGACATTCACCACAGATAGGGCCACTGTCATGGTTGCGGCAGTTCTTCTCTTTAGATAGGAAAAGGTAGGTCTGGCCGGGTTGTTGAACACTTGCATTTCTACTCACTCTTTGGCGGGGATGTTCATTGGGAAGGTTGCATTTGAAGTGAGAGGGCAAAAGGGAGCGGTCGTTCTTCTTGTTTTGTTCAGCCAAAACTCGTCGTAGAATTGCTTGATTGTCCCATCGGATGTGGCATTGTCCTTGTAGCTCTCTTGCAGGAGCATTAACCAGGCGAGGCAGGACCCATGAATGGAAAAGGGTGAAGGGATGAAAGGAATGGAATGTTCAGTGGCATGTGGTAGCAGTCCACAGACCCAACAGTTGGTGACATTTGCGGCAAGATTGTGCTGGTCCAATAGTTGTGTGCTGGTCCAATAGTTGTACGAAAGAATTATTCCAGAATTCTTTGCGTCGTTCTCGGAGGTGTGGTGACAGTGATACCAGGTAGTGTTCTTTGTTAGTGGTGGGTTGCATGGTAGGTGACATTGTTCTGTATGCCGGAGCACTCTCTTCAATGATCCAGACTGTGACCATTAGCAAGAGAGAGATGAGAGATGCTGCTACAAGTGCGATTGTCTTTGTGCTGTGCAATTTGGCAGTTTTGGAGTCTTTGCGGTGGTTCTTTGGTCGTCCGGGTTCTTCCATCATCTTCAAGGGGCTTGATGACTGGCAGGACCACATACTTTTGTCTAGCGATTCTCCTGGTAGCATTTGTAGATTTAGCTACCGATCTGAAACTTGACTCAGTTAGTGGCCTGCTTGTCAAGGCGCCCTCCTTTCGTTGACCTCAAGTTGTACCCTTTCTTGGATGGTGCTGTGGGGTCGGGAAACTCTGCCAGTTCAAGTGTCTCTGTTTGTGGGTAGCAACTCAGGGCTGGTCGATCTTTCGTCAGAATCTCTTCTTGGACGTGCACTTCCTCGCGGGTTGTCAATGTCGGGGAGATCTTTTTACAGTGATGTGCATGAAGCCAGTTTCGCTTTCCTTCCACTCGAAGAGCAGTTCGGGTGGTGAGCAAGACTTGCCAGGGGCCCGTCCACCTAGGTTCCAGACTCTTCGTCCTCTGGAAATTCTTGATCAGTACAAAATCTCCAGGCCTGATATCATGTGCCGGGCCCCTGGATACATCTGGTATGGCTTGCTGTACCTGTTGGTGGATAAGTGTTAGTTTGTTCGTCAATTTATACAAAAAGTCAGACATTAATATGTCTGGGACATCATTAATGGAGGTTGGCTTTGGTGCCGCCCAAATGTTCATAGGCCTGCCGAAGACTACTGCATACGGGGTCAATCGGTGTTTGGTTGGGGTGGAGCGCATTGACAGCAACGCCAATGGGAGGGCGTCGGGCCATTTCAACCCAGTCGTTGCTACTATCTTTGCCAGTTTCAACTTTAGCGTGACATTGTGTCTTTCTACCAGGCCCGCTGACTGGGGGTGGAAGTAGGCATGCAACTTTTGTTTCACCCACAAACCCTTCAGTATGTTCTGTATTACTTCTGCTATGAAGTGGGGGCCATTGTCGCTCCATAAAATTCTACAAAGGCCGTATCGGGGGAAGAACTCCTTCAGTAATACCTTTGCAGTAGCCAAGGTGGTATTGTCGCGGGTGTGGTATGCCTCCACCCATTTGCTAAAGGCGCACATGATCACTAGAACATATTTTAGACCATGGCACCTTTCTAGTTGGATGTAATCCATTTGGAGGATTTCGAAGGAGTGGTCGAGGACTCCAAACCCTCCCCGTGGTAATAATGTCACTTTCCCTGGGTTGTGTTGTAGGCATACTAAGCATTGCTGTACTAGGTGTTTTGCTGGTTCTGCTATCCTGTATTAATGCCATACTCTGGTGATTAGTTTGGTCATGGGGCAGATCCTATGTGTGCAGGTAAATGTACCATGGTCAATATGGGGATCAGATAAGCATTGGGTAATAGCCATTTGTTCCCATCTTTAGTCCTCCAGCAGCCTTCCTCGTCTTTTAGTCCCACCCGTGTCCACTCAGTCAGTTTGTCTTGTGTGCCTGTCGTTTGTATCTCTCTTACAGTGGTTCTAGCATCAGTCCATTGTTCTGCTTGTGACCTGGTCACGTACATTTGCGGCGTGCTTCTGTCTTCGGCTGTGGCTCGGGTAGTAACGTCGGCTAGTGCATTTACCTGACCAATGAGATCTGTCACTTTCTTATGTGCTTGGCATTTAATCACTGCTAATTGCTTGGGAGGAGGACTGCTTCCATCAAGGCCGAGACTAGATCTCCATGCAGGATGGGTGTACCGTGGGAATTTAAGAACCCTCTCTCTCTCCACAGGAGCCCAAAATGGTGAACCACCCTAAGGGCGTACTGGCTGTCGGTGTATATGTTTACTGCTGTTCCAGCAGCTAAAATACATGCTCGTGTGAGGGCAATGAGCTCTGCTGCTTGGGCGGATCGTTGGGCAATGCGGGCTGTCTCTAGAATGGTTCGGGCTGTGGTGACAGCGTATGCAGCGGAGGTGGTGCCGTCGGGCAGTTTGATACACGAGCCATCTACCCATTGTTCCCCACCTGGTTCTGAAAAGGCCGTGTCTCGGAGATCTACCCTGCTCTTTGTTTGTTCGTCAGTCAGTGTCACGCAGTCGTGCAATGGAGATACACCAGGGTCATTCTCGGGTAGGGGTAGCAATGTGGCTGGATTGAGGGTGGTGCATCGTTTCAGAGTGATGTGTGGTGCTAGTAGGGTCAACTCGTATCCTGTCAGTCGGGCGCTTTTCAAGTGTTGTGTTTTTGTCTGGTTCAGTAGTGTGTTGACTGCATGAGGTACTAACACGGTGATTGGGTTGGAGAGCACTGTTCCTTCGCTCTGACGTATTGACACTGCTGCAGCTGCTACAGCGCGCAAGCACGCCGGCAGCGCTCTGGCTACAGGGTCGAGGGTGGCAGAGAAATATGCACAGGGGCGTTGCTTGTGGCCAATTGACTGTGTTAAGACGGACAATGCACATCCCATTCGTGTGTGTAGAGGGAGAATGGTTTGGAGTAGTCTGGGGGTCCCAGAACAGGTGCTGAACAAAGGGCCTCTCGTAATTCTTTGAACGCCGTCTGGCATTCGTGTGTCCATGGGAGTGGCAATGGGATGTCTTTGGCTCGGAGGGAGAGAAGGGGTTTGACAATGAGGCTAATGTTTGGCAACCATTGTCGACAGAATGAGGTGAGGCCTATCAAAGAGCGGACTTGTTTCTGATTCTTGGGAACGGGAGTGTCTAGAATTGTCTGGATCCTATCGGGCGTGAGTGTCCTCCCTTCCTTCGATAAAAGGTGACCTAAATATGTTACTTGTGGTTTGCAGAACTGCAATTTCTTTTGGGAAACTTTGTGACCATTCTCGGCAAGGAAATGTAGTAGTTGGATGGTGGCTGCGACAGCTATTGGAGTGGTGTCTGCTGCTAGCAGGATATCGTCTACATATTGTATCAATGCTACCCCGTCTGATAATTGTACGGCATCCAACTGTCTTTTAAGCGCCTGGCTATAGATGCTCAGGCTTTCTGTGTACCCCTGGGGTGCTCTACAAAATCGCGTGATCTTATGGTAAACCCGAAAAGATAGCGGCTGTCCTTGTGAATAGGTATGGAAAAGAATGCGTTTTTGAGATCGATGACGGTAAAAGTGGTAGCAGTAGACGGAATTAGGGTCAGAATGGTGGTGATGTTGGAAACGGCTGGATACTGAGGCACTACAATCTTGTTTGTCTCCCGCAGGTCGATGATAAAGCGGTAGGCTTTCCCATCTCCCTCCCCCTGTCTCTTTATGATCGGCAAAATAGGACTGTTACACACATTGCTCACTACCTCTTCTACCACCCCTGCCTCTACCAGTGAATGTATGATTTTTGTTAGTGCTTTCTCACCCTCTGGTGATATCTTGTACTGCGGCACTTTCGGTAGCACTGCGTCTTGTCGTATTGTCAAGTGTACTGGGTCAATCATCATCCGTCCCACGTCTGAATCGGCCCTAGCCCACAAGTGCGATGGCAACGTGTCTAGTAGGGATGTGTCTGTCTCAGAAATGGGATACATATGCTGGGAAGGATTATCTCTTTGGTGTTGGGGGATGTCATATAAGATGACTCGTACCCCGTCCGGCGAACATCTGATAGTCGCACAGAAATGCTTCAGCAAATCGAGACCCATAATGGCGTCTGGGGTGTTGGAGGAGAGAAGAAATGTTGTGTCGATAACATTATTTTCAAGATTAAAAGGGGTTGGTTTGGACAAAGGGTTGGTGGAGGGCGTACCATCAAATCCTATTGAGCTCACATGTGAGCCAGACAAGGGTGCCCTTGGAATCAGTCGTTTGGATAGTGCACTACGTGTTGCTCCTGTGTCTACCAGAAATGGCGACTTTGTGCCCAGGACCTTTGCGGTAACATAAGGGCCTTGCTGCTCAACATAGAGCTCGACTGGATCCCTCCCTTGCCCTTGGCTGTCCTATGCAAAGTCGTACGTGTGGTCGTAATCTGACTGTTGGTACTGATTCTGTCTGGGGTGATCAAATGTATTCGTTCTTCCTGGCCTTTCTTTGCTAGCATCATTCATGTACCCTCTCCCACATCCTCTTCTTCTCTGTCCATTTACTATTTCCCTCGCACCTCTGCCCCTACCAGTTCCTAACCGGGCATTGGGACTTCCAATGTCCATACTCTTTACAAAACGTGCATTGATCCTGTCCTAAGTTCCGACGTCCTGTGTATGCCGTCGATGAATCATTTCTGGGTGGCTGCGTTCTAGGGGCATTCTGCTGATATCCTCCCTTGTATTTCTCCCTTCCTGTATTCACCACTTGGAGCTGTGCTATCATAACTCTTTCCTTCAAGTCCTTCTTTTCCTTTTCTGTAACCCTATCATTTTCATTTTTCTGGTGTTCGTAATACTGGGCCATCTGGAGGATGGCCGCTGGTTTAGAGGCTGCCCAACTTCTTTCGCTGGTCTGTAGCTTCTGCGATACTTCCGGCAGCAGCCCTTTAACATAAATCTGAACGAACAAATGGTGTCCGGTTGCGGTGGACATGTCTTGTCCACTGTAATCGCAGAACACCGTTTCGAATCGGGAGAAATACTCCGAAAATCTTGTGGTTTCTAGCGGCACACGGTTACTATGGACCAGTCTATCTTTTTTCTCCGGGACCATAGTTTTAACTTTCTTTACTATCTTGTCGGGGAGGTCTAATATAGCTTTTACCGGTTTCTGACCAGGGTTTTGTTGTTTGTCTAGTACGCTGAGTTGTTCCCAGGTGTGAAGAGCAGCTCTGTGTGGTCTATTCTCCTAATTTGTTTCCACACATCCGCTGGCAGACATAGCCCAAAGAATAAGTCAATGTCAGCAAGCGTCATGATGGTTGATCCCAGGCGGTACCTAACTCGGTGTAAAATTCGGTGGGATTCTTTCGTAAATCCGGTAAAGATTTACGGAACGTCAGAATGTCCTGTCTGTCCCAGGGTTGATATACCTAATTGTAGACCACCCTTCCTTTAGCATTCTGGTGGTTTATATCGTCGTTATTTCCTTGCCCTCTAGGGGGGACCCAATAAGGGGCAGCTTCCTTTATCAGCATCATGTTATCTGGTTTTTCTGTCGGGGGGCCCTGCCATTACAGATGTCTTATCCTTAACTTCCCGGTTCTTGTTCCATGAGGTGGCGGAATACCTCTAATGTGTACGAGAAGAGATCCGCCATATCACAGTCATTTCCATCTCCCGTATCTATTTTCCTATAAAAAGCCATGAGTCGTTCGGGCCGTACATCTTTGTATTTTTCTTCGTAAGCAGTGAGAGTGTGGTAACAGAGACGTACAACAAAGTGTCGCTTGTGATTCTCGACATAGGAGTTGCATATGCCGGTTATGTACTCTTCTGTCTCCTTTCTATCTACGAGGGATTTAACTATTTTCTCAATGCCTGCTCGTTCGTCCTTACTCAATCGCGGGACCCTCGGCAACCCTTTCTCTTCCGATTCGACTCCTACTGACGTGTCTTTTGATTAAGGGTGGGCGTAGTTCGCGAAGTAGCGCTACGCGAAGCTACGCGAAGTGCACTTCGCAGTACGCGAACTTCACGTAGCACTACGCGAGCTGCGTAGTAGCATGTTCGCACTGTGCAAGATGCGTTTTCAATGATTGCACAGTGCGGACAAGCATCCGCCACTGTGCAAGCATTGAAAACGGCATCTTGCACAGTGCGAGCTGTAGTTTTCTGCTGCTCGAGTAGATTATTACTCGAGCGGCAGCTTTCTCAATGCGAACAGGTAGTTTCTCATTGAGAGCGGTCGCGAGCATGCGCAACCACTCACAATGAGAAACCTGACCTCCTAGCATTGAGAATCTAGCAGGGATGTCATTTTGCTTGCTCGCGGTCGCGAACATGACGTTCAGGACCGCGAACGTGCAAAAAATTACCGCTGCACTACGCTACGCTGCACTACGCATGTTCGCACTGTGCTACGTGCAGCTCGCGTAGTGCGAAGTTGCGAAAACTTCGCAAACTCCGTGAGCGTAGCGTAGTGCTTCGCCCAGGGTTACTTTTGATGAGGTATTAGGCACAAGAGGCTCGGTCGGCGCAGAGGCCATGGAGGCCGAGGCAATGGTGCTACCTTCGGCTATGCTTTGGGATTCCTGGTGTTGTACTACAGGATGAGTAGGGGCATAAGGAGGTGGCATGTAGATGATTGGTGAGCATAATAACAAATCATCATCTACTCTTTGTTTTGCTGGAAATTCGGGGTAAAGAGTCACGGGTGTTCTAACAGGGTATTGACCTGAAATCTTTTACTCTTGTTCTTTTCTAGCGGTTTTTCTTTCTTTTATGTCCTCTTCTAACTTTTTGCAAGCTAGGTGAGCTGATTTTCGCATTTCCTTATATAATCTAGCTTAGTCTCTTTTCTTTCGTTGGGCTGCTTCTCTTTGCCCTTTCTCTTCCGATTCGACTCCTACTGACGTGTCTTTTGATGAGGCATTAGGCACAAGAGGCTCGGTCGGCGCAGAGGCCATGGAGGCCGAGGCAATGGTCCTACCTTCGGCTATGGTTTGGGATTCCTGGCGTTGTAATACAGGATGAGTAGGGGCATAAGGAGGTGGCATGTAGATGATTGGTGAGCTTAATAACAAATCATCATCTACTCTTTGTTTCGCTGGAAACTCGGGGTAAAGAGTCACAGGTGTTCTAACAGGGTATTGACCTGAAATCTTTGACTCTTGTTCTTTTCTAGCGGTTTCTCTTTTTTTATGTCTTCTTCCAACTTTTTGCAAGCTAGGTGAGCTGATTTTCGCATTTCCTTATCTAATCTCGCTTAGTCTCTTTTCTTTCGTTGGGCTGCTTCTCTTTGCCACAAACCGAAGCTATCAAGCATAGTTGGTGTAGTTTTCTTTTTGTGAAGGGCAATTTCTAGCGCTTTTATTTTAGCGGGGGTCGAAAGATCCCGTCAGTTGCCACTGATTTTCTCAGTCCTTCCTAGTGCATTTATGCCACAGTTTGCTATAGGCTACAGTGGTTAATCCATATTTTACATACATGTCCTTATTAGGGGCGCCCTCCAGTGGTGCCAGATGACTGACCTCTAATAAACGCTCCGGGCCGAACCAATTATCAAATAATCCAGAGAAGATAGGCATGACGTATTTAGCGGTCAAAATAAATATCTCACATTCAAGTAGACAAAAGTCTGCCCTACCTATCCTTTGCTGTCTGCAAAGAGAGGGAATATTCCTATTCTTCATTGTTTGCAAGCAGGGAATGTCTCAAATAACTCAAAACGGAATACTAGTACGCAATCAAAACAATTCCAAGACAATCAATCAAACAATCAAATAACAGTAGTTTTCTTTCACGACCTTACCCGGACCGTATGGACAGTTCTTTGTCTTCCCCTTCTAGCGCCCGATCGTCCTCTTACTCAGATTTTTCCCGGCACTCCTGTGAGGTCCCAGTCAGGACCCTAGGTCACTCGAGGGAGGTCCGTTCGGAACCGGTGAAGTTCAGTTGATCGGCAGCCAGACGAGGGTCTTTCTCGGGCAAGTGCACTCCAATTGTTTAGATGTTCACTCCGTCGTTAGGACCTCTCTACCGGACCCACGTGTCGCTGATGGGCCCCGCGTTGGGACGCCATTTGTGAAAAGCAACAACTTCTCCTAATTCTACCAATGTTGCTCGGCGGAAAACACCTCTGATTCACTTTCTTATATCTACAAAAATAACGAGGCAGGCGCTGGAGGCTGGAAGGCAAGAAACAGGATTATTTCTCCAGAGTAGAACACATCAACTCGGACACCAGAATGTCTTCGGGAGGTGCTCTAACTGCATCTCCGTGGCTCGGCCTTTTAAACACATTTGCTTCAGTTTATTGGTAGGTTAAACATCCTCGGAATTCCCACCCCAAGCAGGTTCCCACTCAAACCCAGCAGTAGTCGTCCCCCACCCGAATCTAACAGGTGATCGCTATCTCGCAGCTGGATATTTCGGCAGGATCAAAAGGCATGTGGGATCGGTCAGGTCTAAGAGTTCGCGCCATTGATTAAATCAGGCCTCTCTGTCAGTGCAACAAGTCCTGCTGTGTGTGGGCAATAAACTTATGTCCGCAAGGGTCGGTTAGCGACTGGGACCGGATTGAGCAGCCAGGTGCGGTGAGGGAGGTTATCAGAAGGCCTTGCCCGTGTATGGAGGATGAAAGGACGAGCGGGTGTAGGGCGGAAAAGTGACTCCGGGGCTTTGTTATGATGACAAGGTTTTATAACCCCAGTACATTTGTCCGTGCTTAGTCAGGGCGCTGAGTGTGATAGCGGGGTCAGGGTGAAGCGTAGGTGACCAGCAGAGTATGAAATGGCTGCGATGTCTAAGATGGTTGCCGCTTACGTGCATGCAGAGGCTCTCGCTAAGCAAGATGGCGCCGGTAATGTTCATGTATGTCGCTTTACATTTTTACAATCCCGGCTGGAGCGCATCCCTGCAGGAGCGCGTCTCTTAGTTCATCCTCGCAGGAGCACATCGCTTAATTCATCCCCATAGTAGCTCATCCCTTAATTCATCCACGCAGGAGTGCACCCCTTAGTTCAGCCCCGCTGGAGTGCGTCCCTTAGTTCATCCTGCCAGGAGTGCATCCCTTAGTTCATCCTCACAGGAGTGCATCTCTTAGTTCATCCCCGCAAGAGCTCATCCCTTAGTTCATCCCCGCAGGAGCGCTTCCCTTAGTTCATCCCCGCTGGAGTGCATCCCTTAGTTCATCCCCGCTGGAGCGCATCCCTTGGTTCATAGCTGCAGGAGCACATCTCTTAGTTCATCCCTGAAGGAGCGCATCCCTTAGTTCATCCCCACAGGAGCGCTTCCCTTAGTTCATCCCAGCAGGAGCGCATCCCTTAGTTCCACCCCCCAGGTGCGCATCCCTTAGTTCATCCCCACAGGAGCGCATCCCTTAATTCATCCCTGCAGGAGCGCATCCCTTAGTTCATCCCCGCAGGAGAGCATCCCTTAGTCCACTTCAGTGCTGCTCTAAATGCAACTGAATACTTTTATTTTGTTTATTGTGTGTCAGAGACTAGGCTCACAAGGGGTGGGGTCAAAGCACTTGAAGCATCTGTTTTGAAACACATAATGCATTTTAAGAAGAAACGCCAGCAAGGTGACAAAGGGAACTAAATACCCTTTGGTTGTGGTCACCTGTGGTCACAAGTCACCGAAGCACTTCTTCACTTTGAAGCAAGGAAGAAAGATATAAGATGACAAAGTGTCATGCTGAAGTGGCACCTTTATCAACAAATGCATATCATTTCACTAACTAAGCAAAAAACTCATTAAGAAACCTGACTTCACTCTGTCAGGAATAAAACACATGATTATTTCAATAATGCTCAGAAATTTAAAAAGCAGGCTGGAATAAGGATCTGCTGAAAATGGCGCAATTGAAATCAGTTCAGAGAATCAAAGATACAGAACACACTATGAAATTTTAGTGCCTAGAAGCAAATTATTCTAAAGTAGATTAGCCATGCAGGATATATCATTTAACCCCTTCACTGTGGCAGCTATTCCGCTGCAGTGCTAAGGGGGCGGGGCGGCCACGCGGCGGGCGCATGCTGGTGACGGAACCGCTCCGTCACTAGCCGCGGTTGCGCTGTGCTCATGACGGAGCGGTTCCGTCACGGCCCCGCCCGCTCAATGGAATGCTCAGCGCAGGCGTGGAATCCGCTCCGCGCAGACGTGCCGAGCGGGCCGTGATGGAACCGCTCCGTCATCAGCACAGCGCGACCGCAGCTGATGACGGAGTGGTGCCGTCACCAGCAGGGGAGGGGTTAAAGAGACCTTAAATGCAAGGGATTGGGTGTGGATGAAAAATGCTGGAAATAGTCAGAGAGATGTAAAAGGCAAATAGATTATCCAGCTCGGAAGGTACAACGTGAAAAATAGGCTTGAAGTCCCAAGTCAGATAAACGGCCGGCCGGAGAACCCACGCTTGTGCCAAGCACTCGCAGAAGAGTTCTGAGTCCTAAGCGGTGTGCTGGGCCGGTTATACCTGTTCAGATCAAAAAATGGCCAGACCGCATTGACGTAGGTAATGGTGCAGGTGCTTGAACACACGCCTACAGCATGACCACACGCCTATAGTGCTGGTGCTAATGTCCTGAGAACATCAAAGTGGCAGGCAAGGGTGTCAGGTGTTTGCGCGGATGGTCTGTCATGCCTGACCGCAAAATATAAACAAAGAATATATGAAGCGTACATATCTCTAAAAATACATATGACACCGGAACTTAAAGGCAGGCGTTGCCATCGCACGGTGCTGCTGCGGTGCTGCTGCGGTGCTGCTGCGGTTTCATCTGAGCCAGTTTGGAACATTGCATGCTAAAGAATGAAGCAAACAATACCTATGAAATGTCAAGGATGTACCAGCTGGGCCCCGTGTGTGGGTGCTAAGCGCTTGTACTTGTAACTGTGGAAAGTGTCTGTGGTTGGCGGTAGCCTGAGCTTCATCGCCGTGTTGTGCACGAAAAAAATGCATTTTCAAGAGCATCGGGCCTACTAGATTTTATTATTAAAAAAAGGGTAACTTGAGGCAGTGGGCCTTGGCTTAAGCCTATATGCAGGGGTTTCAAGGGGTGTGTGTGCGGTTACTTACTGACTGTGTATGGTAGGGATGGTCAAACTATCTTTTGGACATTAAAACTTGACCCTCCAACAAAGGCATATATGCAACGAGAGAGGGTTAATAATGAAATGAGAGAATCTAGATAAAGAAGGGCGAGTCATTTGAGTTATGAAGAGTGTTTTGGGTTAAAAGTGAAGAAGAGAATTTGAAGCAGGAAAATCTAAAAGGAATCCTTAAAGACAAAGGGGCAGATTTACAAGGCCGTTGCACCACTTTTGTGTCACTTTTACCAAGGGAAACGTGCCGCAAAAGTGGCGCAAGGGCCTTGTAAATCTGCCCCAGAGTGACCAATGCCTTGAGGAGCGGAGATGAGGTTTAATAATCGATAATAAGTCTTCATCATGAATCAGTTTCATGGCCTTTTTGTAAATGTCTTTAAGGCCTTTTTGTGGTATGGCTTGACAGGGCGCCTGAGCATCCCTAGAGAGGGACTTTGGCTCCGCCCACATGGGTACTTAATTTGATTGGACAGATGTTGAAAGCTCCCACAAAAGAGTGCTTGCCCTCCACACAGTTGATATTACTGTGTTTATTTATCCATGTTCCTGAGTTTGAACTTTCAGGGGCACACACATGATATTATAGTGCTAGTAAGCAGCGGTGGTGTGTGCACTAGGGTGCAGTAGCATCGCCTCCCTTCTGCAAGGGCCGCAAAAATGAAAAATAAAATGGTAATAAAATGATTTTTTTACGGTTTATTTTTCAGTGCAGCTGCCCAGCCAGAGCCAATCGATGGGGCGGGGCCAGCCCTGCTGATTGGCAGCAGGGGGAGGAATGGTACACACCACACCTAAAGTTTAAAGTGCGCATGTCACTTGGGCCAGCTGTCTTGCCTGAGGTGCGCACCTTAAACCTCTCCACCCAGCTGTCTAGCGATGGCCAGCCTGACATGCGCACATTAAACATCTCCACCCAGCTGTCTAGCGATGGCCAGCCTGACATGCGCACATTAAACCTCTCCACCCAGCTGTCTAGCGATGGCCAGTCTGACATGCGCACATTAAACCTCTCCACACAGCTGTCTAGCGATGGCCAGCCTGACATGCGCACATTAAACCTCTCCACCCAGCTGTCTAGCGATGGCCAGTCTGACATGCGCACATTAAACCTCTCCACACAGCTGTCTAGCAATGGCCAGCCTGACATGCGCACATTAAACCTCTCCACACAGCTGTCTAGCGATGGCAAGACTGACATGCGCACCTTAAACCTCTCCACCCAGCTGTCTAGCGATGGCCAGCCTGACATGCGCACCTTAAACCTCTCCACCCAGCTGTCTAGCAATGGCCAGCCTGACATGCGCACATTAAACCTCTCCACCCAGCTGTCTAGCGATGGCCAGCCTGACATGCGCACATTAAACCTCTCCACCCAGCTGTCTAGCGATGGCCAGCCTGACATGCGCACCTGAAACCTCTCCACCCAGCTGTCTAGCGATGGCCAGCCTGACATGCGCACATTAAACCTCTCCACACAGCTGTCTAGCGATGGCAAGACTGACATGTGCACCTTAAACCTCTCCACCCAGCTGTCTAGCGATGGCCAGCCTGACATGCGCACATTAAACCTCTCCATCCAGCTGTCTAGCGATGGCCAGCCTGACATGCGCACATTAAACCTCTCCACACAGCTGTCTAGCGATGGCAAGGCTGACATGCGCACCGTAAACCTCTCCACCCAGCTGTCTAGCGATGGCCAGACTGACATGCGCACATTAAACCTCTCCACACAGCTGTCTAGCGATGGCCAGCCTGACATGCGCACCTTAAACCTCTCCACACAGCTGTCTAGCGATGGCCAGCCTGACATGCGCACATTAAAAATCTCCACCCAGCTGTCTAGCGATGGCCAGCCTGACATGCGCACCTTAAACCTCTCCACACAGCTGTCTAGCGATGGCCAGCCTGACATGCACACATTAAACATCTCCACCCAGCTGTCTAGCGATGGCCAGCCTGACATGCGCACATTAAACCTCTCCACACAGCTGTCTAGCGATGGCCAGCCTGACATGCGCAAATTAAACATCTCCACCCAGCTGTCTAGCGATAGCCAGCCTGACTTGCGCACATTAAACCTCTCCACCCAGCTGTCTAGCGATGGCCAGCCTGACATGCGCACATTAAACATCTCCACACAGCTGTCTAGCGATGGCCAGCCTGACATGCGCACATTAAACCTCTCCACCCAGCTGTCTAGCGATGGCCAGTCTGACATGCGCACATTAAACCTCTCCACACAGCTGTCTAGCGATGGCCAGCCTGACATGCGCACATTAAACCTCTCCACCCAGCTGTCTAGCGATGGCCAGCCTGACATGCGCACATTAAACATCTCCACCCAGCTGTCTAGCGATGGTCAGCCTGACATGCGCACATTAAACATCTCCACCCAGCTGTCTAGCGATGGCCAGCCTGACATGCGCACATTAAACCTCTCCACACAGCTGTCTAGCGATGGCCAGCCTGACATGCGCACATTAAACCTCTCCACACAGCTGTCTAGCGATGGCAAGACTGACATGCGCACCTTAAACCTCTCCACCCAGCTGTCTAGCGATGGCCAGCCTGACATGCGCACCTTAAACCTCTCCACCCAGCTGTCTAGCAATGGCCAGCCTGACATGCGCACATTAAACCTCTCCACCCAGATGTCTAGCGATGGCCAGCCTGACATGCGCACATTAAACCTCTCCACCCAGCTGTCTAGCGATGGCCAGCCTGACATGCGCACCTCAAACCTCTCCACCCAGCTGTCTAGCGATGGCCAGCCTGACATGCGCACATTAAACCTCTCCACACAGCTGTCTAGCGATGGCAAGACTGACATGCGCACCTTAAACCTCTCCACCCAGCTGTCTAGCTATGGCAAGACTGACATGCGCACCTTAAACCTCTCCACCCAGCTGTCTAGCGATGGCCAGCCTGACATGCGCACATTAAACCTCTCCACCCAGCTGTCTAGCGATGGCCAGCCTGACATGCGCACATTAAACCTCTCCACACAGCTGTCTAGCGATGGCAAGACTGACATGCGCACCTTAAACCTCTCCACCCAGCTGTCTAGCGATGGCCAGACTGACATGCGCACATTAAACCTCTCCACACAGCTGTCTAGCGATGGCCAGCCTGACATGCGCACCTTAAACCTCTCCACACAGCTGTCTAGCGATGGCCAGCCTGACATGCGCACATTAAAAATCTCCACCCAGCTGTCTAGCGATGGCCAGCCTGACATGCGCACCTTAAACCTCTCCACACAGCTGTCTAGCGATGGCCAGCCTGACATGCGCACATTAAACATCTCCACCCAGCTGTCTAGCGATGGCCAGCCTGACATGCGCACATTAAACCTCTCCACACAGCTGTTTAGCGATGGCCAGCCTGACATGCGCACATTAAACATCTCCACCCAGCTGTCTAGCGATTGGCAGCCTGACTTGCGCACATTAAACCTCTCCACCCAGCTGTCTAGCGATGGCCAGCCTGACATGCGCACATTAAACATCTCCACACAGCTGTCTAGCGATGGCCAGCCTGACATGCGCACATTAAACCTCTCCACCCAGCTGTCTAGCGATGGCCAGTCTGACATGCACACATTAAACCTCTCCACACAGCTGTCTAGCGATGGCCAGCCTGACATGCGCACATTAAACCTCTCCACCCAGCTGTCTAGCGATGGCCAGCCTGACATGCGCACATTAAACCTCTCCACACAGCTGTCTAGCGATGGCCAGCCTGACATGCGCACATTAAACATCTCCACCCAGCTGTCTAGCGATGGCCAGCCTGACATGCGCACATTAAACCTCTCCACACAGCTGTCTAGCGATGGCCAGCCTGACATGCGCACATTAAACATCTCCACACAGCTGTCTAGCGATGGCCAGCCTGACATGCGCACATTAAACCTCTCCACCCAGCTGTCTAGCGATGGCCAGTCTGACATGCGCACATTAAACCTCTCCACACAGCTGTCTAGCGATGGCCAGCCTGACATGCGCACATTAAACCTCTCCACCCAGCTGTCTAGCGATGGCCAGCCTGACATGCGCACCTTAAACCTCTCCACCCAGCTGTCTAGCGATGGCCAGCCTGACATGCGCACCTTAAACCTCTCCACCCAGCTGTCTAGCGATGGCCAGCCTGACATGCGCACCTTAAACCTCTCCACCCAGCTGTCTTAGAGAGCTGGGTGGAGAGCAGACACCGACATCCACTGCGTGTAGGAGCGCTGAGCCAGCTCGCTCCAGCCAATTCTGGTGCTTCTCTCATGCTGGTTAGCAGCATGACAGAAGCGTCTGGATTAGTAGGGGATTTGGTTCAGAGACCCCTTCTGCATAACTGCGACTGGGAAGTCTGGAGTAGGTGAGTACATTTTTCTTTCTTTTAATTCCATATACTGTTTAATTTATTTTGACACACTGCTAGGCAGTGTGAGAACCGCACACTGCCCTTAGCCTCAACTACAGAGCCCTTAATCGTGGCCCTGCCACGACTGAGAGCTACGGGGCTGCGCCAAGGGCCTTCTGGAGTGCCCATTTGACAGCCCCACTACTTTAAAAAAGGGCCTGCCGCCACTGTACTAGAGTAAAAATGTAAATAAATGTAAATGCCAGCATTTGTAAAGCGCACAGCTACCTCCAACGGAAGTGTCCCGGCGCTGTCCGTATACCGCTTAGGAACCCTTCCTGGCTTTTCCCTGTGAAATGTCCACTCATGGGCAACCCCAAGGTGAAGCCAGGCATCCCAGCACTGTTGGGGCCGCTGTGGAGATTAAGCAAGCTATTGTCCAGAGTTGCAGAGCGGGACTCCATGATTGGAATAGGCACCGAGGCGAGAATTATCAGGTCCATGGAATTTTGAGCCCAAGACCCGCCAAGGCGGGGAATTGAACCCTGGTCCCGGGCTAGACCTCTGCATCAGGGTCTGCCGCTCTAACCATTGAGCCCACTTCTCCACTGGGTAAGACTTTGAATTGGTAATGATCCTTCCCTACTGTGAAACGTTGGAACTTTCCAAAGAATCCCACAGGGATCTGTCGTATTGCCCTAACAGGGCTGCAGCGTTGGAAACCTGTAGCGTGGAGGCCGCTGAACCACAGGCTTTCCTCCCCCAAGAGTCTTGGTCTTTACTCTCCTCATCAGGAGGGACGGAGGAAGAAGATGCCACTGAATGCGTTTTCTGAGCTGCTGCTATTATCACTGAATCAGGGGAGGATATGATCTCCGGAATAAAGGATCCGATGCAGCTGTCTTATATTTCTTTAAGATACTTGCAGGAGCTGCTTTTGCTGAAGCTGGGGCTAGAAAAACAACCATGACTCCCGGCACCAAGGGGAGGAGTGGTCTTGACACATATCTTTGATGTAGCGTCTCACAGATAATGGATGTAGTCGTTTGAGTAGTGGCCATGGTAATGCCCAACTTCTGTGCCCCCCTGGTAAGCACATCATGGAAAGTGTTCACGTCGTCAATGGGTGACACTCTGCTAGGCGGACTATCTGTGAGGGTGGGAAAGTAATCTCTTAGATGAGTGCATTGATGATGACGACCAAGATGGTGTACGCCGCCTTTTACGATTGCCTTGTGCAGACCTTCGATCAGGGGATCTGCACCAAGCGCTGCAAAGGAGATCTGTGCAACAGGCTCGCGTATTCAGCTGCCCTTTGCGTAGCACCTGCCGATGCTGGTTTCCAGAGATGTAGAGGTTGCATCCACCTGGGAGAAAGATGTACCGAAGGAGAACTCGGCCTCCTCTGAGAACTCCTTGGAGGAGAACCTGCAGGTTCTCTGGAATGCCTGGTTGCACTGCGAGATGACGCAATTGTCTGTAGGGAACTTCTGATAGAATACGAAGAGGCCCCTTGAGTGCTTGAGCGCAACCTCCGTCGTGAAGAGCGATGAGACGTCGCTGGCGAGTGCCTTGACGTTGATCTAATCTGGACTGCGATCTTCGGCGTCGAGTCGGTGACCTCGACGTCGATCTTCCTCGATGTCGAGTCAAAGGAGAACCTCCATGGCGTCCTGTCGATGACAACCTTCGACGTCGTGTCGACGACGACCTTCTTCGATGTCGTGTCGACGGCGACTCCTCTTGACGTCGCCTAGATGTCGACCTCCTCGACGAGGAATGGTGGGATCTCAACGACCCTCTTGATGGCGGCACGCCAGCCGGCGTCAATCTGGAAGCCGTCATAACTCTCGACGCTGACCCCCTCGAGGGCAGCGGAGAGTGTCTCGACGCCGACGGAAGCCTCGACGTTGACGGAGACTTGGACACGTCAGCAGCCACGGACTTCGAGCCCGAAGTGTGGCGTCTCGACGCCGACTTACTTGGCTGAGACGGAGACTTTTGACGTCGCGATGGTGATCCAGAAGAGCGCCTGGGCCTCTTCGGCGGCGACTTCTTCCTTCCTTTCTTTTTCTGGAGGCAGGAGATGCGGATCATCGCCGTTTTTGAGCATGCTTGCTTGAAGAAGACGTCCTGGGGCCTCCATGGCCACCCACCTGATGACTTTTGTCTTTCTTCAACATGGCATGAAGTCTAATGCGTTCTCTGTCGCGAAGAGCCCGCCTAGAGAACTTCAGACAGTGGTGGCACTGGTCAGGGTTGTGTGCAGATGGAAGGCACACGATGCACACTGCGTGTGGGTCAGCCAGAGCCATCTTCTTGTCACAAGAAGGACACTTCCGGAATAAAGCAGGCATTCTGACAGAAACATTTTTGTGGAACACCACAAAAAACAAAGCAGAAGCCTTAAAAACCCAGAAGATGTCGAATTTCCTGAAAAAATTCACTCAACATAACAATTCAAAAACTGAAGAGTTCAAGCTCCAGGATCCTCACAGAAGGAGCCAGAAAAAAGAACTGACCCAACTGCCACCTGTGGTGCATCATGGGAGCAGGGGGTCGCCTTCAGGTCTTAAAGGCACGGTACCCCTACTCTAATGCCTTAAAGGCAAGGTGTCAGTCTTTCTTTGTTTCTTTATACTCTACTGCAGCCTACTGGCAAATGCCTGCAATTACAGGTTTTTCCTATGGCAATAAAGCATTGTTGTATACAAATGTTTACTGCTCTCTCTCTTCCTTAGGGGTTGGGAGAGTACTATTGTGTGTATGCTAATTCATGTAATTTTGCGGCAGATATGCCAGTTGGGAAATGTGTTGGGCTGCAAATATATGTTTTCACATATATATACATATATATTTATATGTATTTTCTATATGCTCCGGGATCCCGCACATAGACGGGGATGATTCATAGCTTATGACTTTGATGAGTATACCCCTGGATGAGAACTAGGATTACAGGTAAGTAACTAATCCTTACAAACCTACCCTGTCAAACAGCTAAAGTCTTTTCGCAAGCGATTCACAGTCCCTGTTGCAGGTCTCTCTAGGAAGGAGGAGTATCAGAAGGCCCTTAAGGCCTGGTTAGAAGCGAGAGAGTCCGCTAGGGATGAGGGAGAGAATGCTGAAGGGCAGCAGGATGATGAAGTGGATTTAGCAGGAGGTAAAGCACTTTCCAATCCAGGTGCTAGTGTATCCTCAAAGGGTCTGTCTCCAGAAGAGATGGAGGACAGGGAGAGAGATAGGAAGCATAGTTTGGAGATGGCCAAATTGGAAGGTCAGAAGGACCTACAGGTACATGCATCAAAGGATTTTGCGATCGCAAACGGTGCGAATCGCAAAAATCGTCCGTTTGCGATCGCAAAATCCTTTTTTGGAATGCATGAAGGTACAAGGCCCTCGCAATTTAAGAATTCGCAAATATTAGCGAATTCTCAAATTGCGATTGCATTTGCAATGCATGAAACATTTAAAAATTGCGATTTCGCAATTAAGGGGAGCAAATTAATTTGCGAAAACTTTGAAAAATGCACTTTTGTGCATTTTTCAAAGTTTCATGTTGTGCCCACACATGCCCTAAGGGCATGTGTGGGCACAACATAGGTGCATAGATTGATCTCAGGGGTGCAACAGGGTGTCCTTTGGACACCCCTGCACCCTTAAAATCGCAATCTCAATTTGCGATTAGCTAATTGCGAATCGCAATTTGAGATTGTCTTCCCATTCATTCCTATGGGCCTTTTGGCCCATAGGAATCAATGGGAAGGGTTCCTTAATTGTGATTCGCAAATTGTGAATCGCAATTAAGGACAAATAAGGATTCGCTAAAAAAATTGCGAAATATTGATGCATTGCCGTTTGCGATTCCTTAATTGCGATTCCTTAATTTTCGCACTTAAGGTATCGCAGACGACAACAATGATGCATGTACCTGTTAGAGAGTAAAAAGTTTGATATTGTGAATAACAGTTTGGCATTTGAACTTGCGAAAATGAAATTGAGCATCAGAGAGTATTGAGGGAGTTGGAGATCAAGGCTAAGAGTCTAGAGATCTCCCCCTCTGGAGGCAGCCTACCTTTAGTACCTGCAGAGAGTAGAGTTTACATACCCAAGGATGTCATCAAGGATTTCCATAAGAGTGAGGATATTTTGCAATGGCTTGCCGCATCTGAGATAGCAATGGTGTCCCATCGGGTCCCTGAGAAGGATTGGGGAGCGGGGTTGTGGGGACGCTTTGTGAGTGATGGGAGGGATACCCTGCTGGATCTGCCTGAAGAGAGCAGGATGGTGTATGTCAATATGAAGAGTCCTCGATGACGCAATATGGTTTGACCCCAGAAATGTACAGGCAGAGATTTAGAGCCTGTAAGAAGTTAGAGGGTACCACTTGGGTTGAATATGTGTCTTTTTTTTGCAGAGCAATGGATCGCTGGGTAAAGGGTAGCAAAGTGGAAACTTTTGAGCAATTGTACGATTTGTTCGCATGAGAGCATTGATCTAGTAACTGTTTTCCAGAGCTACGCCAGCACCTTGTTGATAGCAAGCTAACTAACCCTAGAAAGCTTGCTGAGGAGGCATGGGGAGGCAGACCCCTGGGTTAGCACCCGGGTTCTCAAGGGTCCTGTGGGAGACTTCCCCAAAGGTGGGAAGGGTCCCCAGCAGAGAAGTGGGGGACAGGGGTAAACAGATGGAGTTCCAGAGAGGGCGGCCCCAAAGTAATTCCCCAGGGAACCAAGAGTGGTGTCCCAGCTTCCCCTGAGAAGAAGCCAATGCCCCCGACAGGTAGGCCTGTTCAAAGGGGGCCTCTTACTTGCTTTAAGTGTGATCAAGTGGGCCACCAATATTATGATCCCCAGTGTCCCCAGAGGGACTCCAATGCAATACCCCATGCACCCCCGCCACATTGCTAGTGTAGCCCTGGGAGGGGAGGAGATGGGTGCCCAAGGTGGGTGGGATCCCGTAGAATTGACCCTTGTCTCACTAGGAGACTTTGAGAAGATCCGTAACCCTACACTGCCTGCTAACACTAGGAAGTACAGGCAGTGGGTGACCATCAATGGCCATAGGGTGGAGGCTCTGAGGGACACAGGAGCTAGTGTGACTGCTGTCACCTTCCGGTTGGTATCCAAAGAACAGGTTGTCCCCCAAGCATTCTGCCCCGTAGTGTCAGCAGACAACTCTGAGAGCCAGTGTGAGGTGACTCAAGTTTCCATTGAGTGAGGGGGGGTCTCAGGAACTCTTCAAGTAGCGGTGAGGCCAGCAATGCCAGTAGACTGTCTGTTGGGCAGCGATTTAGAGAACTCCCCTTCAGCTACGGTGGAGAGGAAATCTCACTTGGAAATGTTGAGTCTGCCTGAGTGGGCGTGCGCGACCACACGGTGCATGGCAGCTAGTAAGAATGTTCAGAAAGACCTGGAGCCTGAAAGTAGGGCCCAGGCCCCTGCCTTAAAGAGAAGGGGTAGGGGCGTGAGTAACCGGCCCATATAGTTTCCACGGTCCAGGAGGGAGCAGACCTTGAGGGGGATGCCCTGGAGCAGGGGAACAAGTAGCCAAACTGGGTGACCTGCCTGAGCTGACCCAATGGCAGCAGGAAGGAGGGCCCACCAGGGAGGAATTTTGTGAACAGCAGAGAACGTGCCCTTCCGTTGAGGGTCTGCGGCGACAGGCTGTATCCCAGGCAGCAGGTGATCAGTCAGGGTCACATGTGATCTATTGGGAGAATGACCTTCTTTACAGCGAGCGTAAGGTTGCTGAGCCTGGGTCAGCCCGTGTGCTGGTGGTACCCTAGCGCTTCAGAGCCTTTCTACTGGGGTTGGCTCACAATGTGCCATTGGCCGGATATCTGGGGCAGACCAAGATCCTCGAGAAGCTAGTCACCCACTTTTATTGGCCCCAGATGCACAGGAGCTCAGATGCTCACTACAGGACATGTGAAACTTGCCAGGCAAGTGGGAAGAGTGGGGAGAAGATCAAGGCCCCACTCCAGCCCTTACCAGTTGTCAGTACCCCATTCGAGCGAGTGGGCATTGACATTGTGGGGCCTTTGGACCCCAAGACAGCCATGGGCAACACGTTCATCCTGGTCTTGGTGGACCATGCCACCCGGTGCCCTGATGCCATCCCACTCAGGACAGTCCCAGCCCCAGTGGTGGGACGTGCACTGATGGGGATTTTCTCCCTTGTGGGATTCCCCAGAGAGGTGGTGTCTGATAGGGGTACTAACTTAATTTCCAAATATATGAAGTCTCTGTGGGAGGAGTGTGGGGTGACTTACAAGTTTACGACTCCTTACCACCCCCAAGGTAATGGGCTGGTTGAGAGATTCAACCAGACCCTTAAGGTCATGATTATAGGCCTAGAGGAGCCCATGAGGCGTAAGTGGGAAGTCCGCTTGCCATGCCTGCGGTTTGCTTACCATGAGGTGCCACAGAAGTCCTTTGGGTTCGGTCCCTTTGAACTGCTCTATGGCACCCGGTAAGAGGACCTCTGAGTCTGGTCAACGAAGGCTGGGAGCAATCTCCCAGGAAACCTCCCAGGATGTGTTTAGTTGCATGCTGGCCTTCAGGGACCAGACTCTGCATTTCAGAAAACTTGCTAAGGCAAATCTGGAAGCCAGCCAGGAAGAGATGAAACGCTGGCTTTGATCAGAATGCCACTCTGATTGAGTTTCAGCCTGGTGAAAAGGTTTGGGTCATGGTCCCAGTGAAGCCCTGTGCGCTCCAGGATAAGTGGACCGGCCCCTTTGAGGTGGTGGAGCGCAAGAGTCCTGTTACCTACATGGTGGACTTGCGGTCTCCCAGGAACCCCTTGTAGGTCCTGCATGTTAACCGCCTGAAGCCCCACTTTGAGAGGTCTGAAGTGGGTATGCTTATGGCCACAGATGATGGAATGGAAGAGGAGAGTGGGCCTCTTCCTGACCACCTGTATGCATAGGAGCAAGATGGGTCAGTGGAGGGTGTGGTCCTCTCTACTACACTGACCCCTGAGCAGCAGAGTGATTGTCGCCAACTGTTGGGGCAATTCAGTGATCTGTTCTCCCTGGTGCCTAGTGTCACTAATTGGTGCATCCATGATGTAGACAGTGGGGACAGTCCACCTGTGAATCACAAGGCTTACAGAGTGACTGACCAGGTCAGGGCATACATTAAGGAGGAGGTCTCCAAAATGTTTGCTTTAGGGGTGATTGAGTCCTCTAGCAGCCCTTGGTCCAGCCCCTTGGTCATAGAACCAAAAACTGCAGCGCCTGGTGCCACCCCAGAATTCGGTTCTGCATGGACTACCAAGGTCTCAATTCAGTCACGAAGACTGGCGCACACCCCATCCCCAGAGCTGATGAGCTTGTAGATCGGTTAGGGGCTGCCAAATATCTCAGCACATTTGATTTGACGTCTGGGTATTGGCAGATTGCCTTGACTGATGGGGCGAAGGAGAGGTCAGCATTCTCCACACCAGAAGGGCACTTCCAGTTCCTGGTGATGCCCTTTGGGATGAAGAATGCCCCTGCCACCTTTCAGAGGTTGGTCAACAGGGTGTTGGTTGGGCTGGAAGATTTCAGTGCCACCTACCTAGATGAAATTGCAGTATTTAGTTCCTCATGGGGGGACCAGCTGCGCCACCTCTGGGAAGTGTTGATTGCACTGCGAAAGGCAGGCCTCACGATGTTATGTTATGTTAATTTTGTCTTTTATAGCGCGCGGCTACTGCGATAGTGTCCCGGCGCTTTTATTTGACAGCCTGCGAGAGACAAACACAACACTAGAATAAAAAGACAAAGCCAGCAGATAAAAGAGGGGAAACTAAAGGGCAAAGAGCCAGGTTTTAAGGCCCTTCCTGAAGGTCAACAAATTAGCGGTGCTACGTAGTGCCAGAGGCAAACTATTCCAAAGCTATGGAGCCCGCAGCCTAAAAGAACGGCCTCCAATGCGGGCCTTCTTCACACGAGGAACCACAGCAAGGAACAACGCTTCAGATCTCAGAGAACGAGCCGGATGGTAAAAGGCAAGCCTGCTTTGAAGGTATTTAGCCCCCGAGGCGTGAAGAGCCTTGTGTGCCAGGGTCAGGGCCTTAAAAACTATCCGCTTCCGGATAGGCAGCCAATGAAGAGACTGCAAAAGGCCGAAGACCCTGGCTCGCCTATGGAGGCCGAAAATGGCTCGCGCGGCCGTGTTCTGGACCACCTGCATTCGTTGTAAGAGATACTCCGGCAGGCCAAGGTATAGGACGTTGGAATAGTCCAATCTTGAGCCTATTAAGGCCTGTACCGTAGTCTTCCTGTGGTCTTCAGAAAGCAAAGGAAGGAACTTCCGGAGCATCCTGAGGAGGCCAAAACAAGTGCCCGTAAGAGCAAAGATCCGAGATCTTAAAGTCAGACCGTTATCAATCTTAATCCCCAAGTTCTTTGCCACCTGGGACGATCGTACTGGAGGAGACATGTCCGCAGGCCACCACTCCTGCCAGTCCGGGTCGGATTGGCAGCCGAAGAAGAGTACCTCAGATTTATCTGAGTTGCACCTGAGGCTGTTCAGCTGGAACCATGAAAAAACAGCCCCAAGGCGGATACTCTCTCCATCAAAATCCTCTCCTTTCCCGCAAGTAAAGAGGAGCTGGGTATCGTCGGCATAGGATACGATCTGGGCCCCAAAAGACTCAGCCAATGCCGCCAGAGGGGTCATAAAGATGTTAAAAAGAGTCGGACTCACATCAAGACAAGTAAGTGCCAGATTGGGCAGGGTTCTGTGGTGTACTTGGGAAACCAGGTGGGGAGCGGCCAGGTTGCGGCCCTACAGCCCAAGATTGAAACCATCCTGGCATGGGAGACCCCAAAGACCCAGACACAGGTGAGAGCCTTCCTAGGACTCATGGGTTATTACAGGAGGTTTGTCAAGGGGTATGGCAACATTGTTGCACCCTTGACTGAGCTGACTTCTAAGAAGCAGCCAAAGATTATGAACTGGACTGACACCTGTCGGAAGGCTTTTGACGCCCTGAAGACTGCCATGTGCACAGCACCTATACATCAGGCGCCCAACTTTTTAAAAGAATTTATTATCCAGACAGACGCTTCCGAGGATGGTGTGGGGGCCGTTCTGTCACAGATCAATGAGGAGGGCCTAGACCAACCTGTAGCCTTCATTAGTAGGAGGTTACTCCCACAGGAACAGAGGTGGAGTCTAATTGAGCATGAGGCATTTGCTGTGGTCTGGGCACTGAAGAAGCTGAGACCATACCTGTTTGGGACTCACTTCTGAGTTCAGACGGACCACAGGCCCCTCAGATGGTTGATGCAGATGAGGGGAGAGAATCCAAAGTTGTTGAGGTGGTCCATTTCCCTACAGGGTATGGATTTTATGGTGGAACACCACCCTGGCATAGAACATGCCAATGTTGATGGTCTGTCCAGATTTTTCCGCCTTGGTGATGAGAACTCCCAAGTGGGTGGGGAGTTCTCCCCACATTTCAGCTGGAGGGGACGCGTGTTAGACCTGGCACCATTGGCGTGGGTCTCCCTTCCATTTTTTGCTTTTGTCTCCTCTGTGTTTGCTGGTGTTAGATGCTCTGGGCACTGTGACACTGCCATTCAGTGCCACAGTGCAAGTGATCCCTATTGTAAATTGACTGTATGAATTGGTATAATCCTAATTGACCCAAGGAACATGATAGGAAAGTCGAATTTAGTATGCCTGAGCTCCAAATATGAAAGTGCATCTTTTAGCGACGATTATTTTTATATTCTTTGTTTAGAACTATCACTTATGGGAAGTAGGTATTTTCTTGCCTAAGCCTTCCTGTGTGCTCCTCTGTTATGTGTATTGGCTGTCTGGTTTTGGAGGTTCAGGGCAGGCTGAGACCGACCTGGATTAAATGGAGAGATCTGAAGTTGGAGTATGGGGAGGGGTGACCCTTTGATCTGAGCAGGGCAGTGCCTGGCAAGGTGAATGATGGCCCCAACTCCCACTATGTGCCTGAGGGCAGAGCCCCTCTGCCTGAAAGGCAGGATGCCGCCTCATAAATAAAGTGCTCAAGGACGACACCAAACTGGTTCTGGCTGGGTTCAGTGATTTGTGACTTTTTTGAGAACAAAGACTTTGTGGGGGATAAAGATCTGTGCTGAGACCCCCACACGGTGTATTACTTCTGGATGTCAAGATGAACCTCTGTCCGTGTAACGAGAGGGAAAGAACTTTGAACCTATCTGAGGGGGATTCTACTCGCAGGTGAGGTCTCTGTTGAGAATTCCAGAGCCTCTGGTTCTACTGCGAGGAACGCAGGCTGAAAGTAATCGCACTGCTATTGTGGGCCGCCGCAGCTGAGGAGCTGTTGCCGATGAGACTCTGCATTTGCCTGTGCCACCAAAGTAATCGCACAGCTATTGTGGGCCACCGCTGCTGAGGAGCTGTGCCGCCGAGTGCCCGCATTTGCTGAGCTACGAGAATCATCGCTATCGCTAGTGTGGACCGCTGCAGCTGATGAGTTGTGCCGCTGAGTTCCCGCATTTGCCGTCCTACAAGAATCATCGCTATCGCTATTGTGGGCCACTGCAGCTGAGAAGCTGTGCCGCTGAGTGTCCGCATTTGCTGTTCTACGAGAATTATTGCTATTGCTATTGTGGGCCGCTGCAGCTGAGAAGCTGTACCGCCGAGTGCCCGCATTTGCTGAGCTACGAGAATCATCGCTATCGCTAGTGTGGGCCGCTGCATCTGAAGAGCTGTGCCGCTGAGTGCCCGCATTTGCTGTCCTACAAGAATCATCGCTATCGCTATTGTGGGCCGCTGCAGCTGATAAGCTGTGCCGCTGAGTGCCTGCATTTGCCGTCCTATGAAAATCATCGCTATTGTGGGCCGCTGCAGCTGATGAGTTGTGCCGCTGAGTTCCCGCATTTGCCGTCCTACAAGAATCATCGCTATCGCTATTGTGGGCCGCTGCAGCTGAGAAGCTGTGCCGCTGAGTTCCCGCATTTGCCGTCCTACAAGAATCATCGCTATCACTACTGTGGGCCGCTGCAGCTGAGAAGCTGTGCCGCTGAGTGTCCGCATTTGCTGTTCTACGAGAATTATCGCTATTGCTATTGTGGGCCCCTGCAGCTGAGAAGCTGTGCTGCTGAGTGTCCGCATTTGCTGTTCTACGAGAATTATCGCTATTGCTATTGTGGGCCGCTTCAGCTGAGAAGCTGTGCCGCCGAGTGCCCGCATTTGCTGAGCTACGAGAATCATCGCTATCGCTAGTGTGGGCCGCTGCAGCTGAAGAGCTGTGCCGCTGAGTGCCCGCATTTGCTGTCCTACAAGAATCATCGCTATCGCGGGCCGCTGCAGCTGATAAGCTGTGCCGCTGAGAGCCCGCATTTGCCGTCCTACGAAAATCATCGCTATTGTGGGCTGCTGCAGCTGAGGAGCTATGCCACTGAGTGCCCGCACTAGTCACCCCTTCGAGGATCTTGTTATCACCTGCGTGCGCCGCTGGGTGCCCGCCTTTAAATCCCATCCCAGGATTATTGTGAGTTCACGCCGTCGACCGCTACAGCTGGGAGCTGTGGCCGATGCAAGTCCACCTGTCATCAGCACGGCTTCCTGGTGAGGCTGCGTACCGTGCCCCTTTAAATCTCAGGTACATTGTGCATCACCGGGTCGCGTAGAACCCGGCCTCGAACTAAGTTCGTTCCATACGCTTTTTGAGTGCCTTTATTGCTTTTGAAGTGAATCTGTAATTATGTGCATTGTGGCTCCTTGAGCGCTTTTAAGCCTTGTGTTCAGTCTATATAAAGATAACTATGTTTTTCTAGAACTACTTGTGGTGTCCGTTTGTAGCGTCCTTCCTGCGTTATTGTGTATGGTCATAAATGTTACACACACTGCCTCTGAGATAGGCCTGTCTGCTCGTGTTACGTTACCAAAGGGTTGAGCAGGGGTTATCAAAGGGTGTAGCCCCCTTACTCTGACTTAGGAAGAAGGATTCCTATTTGGATCTCTGCGCCAGCCTCTGCCAACTAGAGATCCCCATTTCTAACAATGATGATTTTGTATGAGCGGAAAGTTATCCACAGGAAATAAACACTACAATGTAATTGACGTAAACAAATCTCCATAGAATGTATATTGAAGTATAAACTTGTAAATGTTGTTGAATTCATTTCACAGCTGTGCGGCCTGGTGTCAAGTGATTCTGAACACTTGCTATTACAACACAGGGATGTGTGCCATGTCAACTCTTCACTTTTCTCTGCACCAAAACACGAATTCTGTGATGGCACTATTAATTGGAGGTACAAAGGTACAGTTTTGGGAATGAACACATGCCCTGGCAACCTGACTGGCAGGGACCCAGGGCACATCAAGTAAAAGTGCTTAGGAAATCAGGCAACACATGGGGGGGTGGTTACTGCAACAGAAACCCACTTTCTTACACTTGTGTACGACGGTTGCGGGCGTGGTGGCCGGATCTGGGCAAACAAAACTGTCGTAGATATTGCTAATCTTTCGGTGGAAGAAGGTGCCTAGCTTGCTGCAAAGGTCTTGGGATGGGGGCATGTCTGTGGTTCACTGTTGATCCTGGCGAACTCATCACGATTTCAATTAGTTCCTTGCTGTTGTATGTGTTGGCATTGATTCTGTTTTGGAGGGCAGCTTTCTTATTGGTTTTCAGGAGGAGTTGGTGCGTGTTGACGTCGAATTAGAAGGTTGGTTTTGTTGTGCCTCCATCTCTTATCGCGACATCTGCAGGTGCGTCTGAACTCGTGGACGGCGGGAGTGAACCAACTGGCATTCTTGGTGTGTTGTTTTCCTGGTCTTTTCGTGAAGGGTGCAAGGGTGTCAGCGTAGTTGGAGATCCATCGGTGGAGGTTGTGCGCTGCGGTGTTGGTGGAGTAGTGGTACTGAGTTGACAAGAAGTTCTTCGGTGGCCTTGATCCAGCTGCGATGGGGGCAAAGATGGCGGTTGGTGTACGGTGGTCGTAGTGAAGGCAAGATGTATGCAATGATGGTCAGTCCATGAGAGTTCTATGGTGTGGCTGCAGTTGAAGTTTCCGCTGGCAGAGAAGACGGGGTCGAGAATGTGTTCGGCATGTTGGTTGGTGTGGTGAATAACTTCTTGAATCTGATGTTGGCGAGGTTTTCCAGGAGGGAGATGGTGTTCTGGTCACTGAGGTTGTCCAGGTGGAAGTTGAGGTCTCGAGTAGGATATAGTCGGCGGATGTGAGAGCCTGAGTTGCGATGAGATGTATGATTGTGGCGATGAAGGGGGGTCAGGGGCCGGGGGTCTGTAGATGAGGGTGATGCTAGATGGCAGGCGGCATGGCACCCAGGGTTGAGGACAAGGAGGGTGCTGGTATCGTAGCAGTAGAGTGTCTGAGAGGCTGGGTCCCTAGTGCTGGGTACGGTCCAGGCGCGGACCGATGTAGACGGGTTTGGCTTTGACAAGCCAGCAGCGCGTCCGCCATTTAGTTGCGCTGCGGGGGGATGGACAACTGGGAAGTGGGAAACGCGAGAGCGGAATGGGACACTGGAGGGGAGCCATGGGGTTCGCAGCGGCAACAAGGCAGTGGACAGGGAAAAATGAACTGAAAAAAGGCACAGAAAAAACAAAGCAAAGCAAAGAAAATCATTAAAGCCAACGCCAGAGACAGAAAAGCAACGAGAAGAGCAGAAAGAGGGACAGAGACAGCAGAAAAGAGGGACAGGAGGGCATTCAAGCAGCAGAGCAGGGACGCCCTACCACTGGACCACCAGGGATGAGGCACAGGCAAGAGCCTGCGGGTGGAGGAGGGTCTTGAACTCCTGACCTCCAGGTCAGAGGAACCAGCAGCAGCAAATGGGGACAGCAGCAGCAGCTACCAGACGGCGTTGCACTGCGGAAGGAGAAAGTCCACTAAGGGATAGTCCTCCATACATCCAAAAACTCACTAATAGGGGGTAGAGAAAAAGCAGAATTACCCAGTTGCCTCTCCGATCTAACAGTGGTGACCAGATTCCTTGTGCCCCAGCAAGTAACGGTAGATCAAACTGCGTGCCCAAGGGCCAGGGCCCGAACCGTCTCCCGTGCCCTTGGTATCTGCTGCCAGCTATGGCCGATATCAGCGACTTGAGCCAGTTAGTGGAGTCCCCCACCAGGCTTGTGAGGTGTCCTGAGCAAAGTGGGTCTTCCAAAGTATGGAGGATGGGTGTTCGCACAGCAATTAGTAATCAGATATACCATAAAGTTTAAGCGATGAAGCGTGCAACCAGAGGTGGACGCTGTCTGGACCTGTCAGCGTGAGATTAAAGACTATTACAAAGCTACCCCTATTGAGAGGTAGACCCCCTGGTGCACAGCGTAAACAAGACACACAGGTCTAATGATCTGAAGCAGAATTCACCAATGTTCAATCCATGTGATTTACTGTTTCATCAAAATTCAGTATATGTACATTAAATTCATGTATCCAACATCGTGATCCAAATCCAAAAGACGTTTGTCATCAACAGAAAGGAGATCAGCAATTTATAAATCCCAATGCATTTCGGGCCATACCAAAAAAGCCCTTCCTCAGGGGATCACTCTACAAACAAAAAGAAATAACCATCGTCAAATCCAATTCAAATGTCGTCAATGACCTGCATACCCAACCATGTGTCATCTCACAAACGTATCAAGAATAAAATGTGCTCGATAGAACAACCAGATTTCCCAAGCAGCATGCACTCACAGTAAGTGGTGAAACCCCGAGTGTGCAAATGAACCAACAAGTGAGTTCAAAGGAAAAAATCTCAACAATGGAAAAGGCTCCGACCTGCTACGAAACAACAGAAGGTGAAACCCAGTGTATCACAGTACGAAAACGGAACGGTGATAAATCAAGTTAAGGAAACGTAAGGAAAAGTTACCCAGATCCCGCTGACTCATGCGTTAAACACCAAAATAGCCACACAGTCTCACACGCGGTCAAGAAGACCGTCAAAGTTGTATCATAACGGGTAAAAGGGTCCCCAGAACGGAGGTACTTACAGTGCAAGTTGAGGAAATGCAAACCCTGTGGCCGGATCACGAAACAAACGTGCCGGCAGTGTGCAGTGTGAGTATAAAAGGCTACGTGTAAACATAGAAGATGGACAATAGTGTCACAAAGTGTAAACGCCATCTTGGAGTGGTGAAACCAGACGAAAACGAATAAACAACAGGAAAGTGACCCACGATTATCAATGAGACGTGCCAAAATGAACACAAAAGTGAAAAGTGAACGAAAGATCAAGAAAAAATATCAAGAAAAAATATATATGCATGCTCGAGTAAACAAAAAATAAAAACACACAATATTCATAGGCATACAAGACAAATATGGCGCAACATGAACATCAAAGTCACAAATAACATAAAAATTCCATGCGGTCATTGAGTCCGTGCGGCTGCATGGTCGCCATGTAACGAATCCAAAAGTTTTCCCTCTTCAATAATGTTTTTTTGTTCTCATGTGTCACTGGAACTTGCTCAAGGATGAGATATTTCAATTGAGCGATAGAGTGGTTTTGTTCCAAAAAGTGAGTGGCAACAGTAGATCTCATGTTCCCAGTCCTGATATTGCTCTTGTGTTCTAACAAGCGTGTCCTGATTTTTCGTTCGGTGTGTCCCACATAACACTTGCCACAGGGACACTTCAAAAGGTAGATGACATTCATGGAATTGCACGTGGCATTCACCTGTAATTTTATGGGGTACCCTTTCATGGGATGATTGACAATGTTGCCCTGGATGCAATTGTGGCAGTTGCTGCAATTGTGACAAGGGCGCAGCCCCTTGTAAACCACTGGTTGACTGTCGAATTTGGGTTTGCGTAGCATTTCCTTTAAATTCCTGCCCCTAGTGTAGGCGAACATAGGTTTTTGTGCAAAGGCTCCCTGGAAATCTGGTTCCAGACTCAATATTTCCCAATGTTTGGAGATGATGTTTCTGAACTGTTGGCTAAGAATTGTGTACTTAGATACCACTACCATTCTGGAACTAGCAGGTTTAATGCGAACCTGTAGGAGTTCATCTCGAGTCATGTTCCCACACCGGGTAAGTGCCTGTTGTAAAGTTTGTGGCGGATAGCCACGAGCCTTGAACCTCTCAACCATATTGTTCATTTCAACCAAACAGGTTGCTTCCGAGGTGACGATGCGTTTGACACGCATCAGTTGAGACAAAGGGAGGTTCTGTTTCAGCCCCACTCGATGAAAGCTTTGGTAGTGTAACATGGAGTTCCGATCCGTAGGTTTACGGAAAATAGTGGTTGTTATTTGACCCGCTTGTCTTTCAACCTTAACATCAAGGAAATGAATGTTTGTCGTGTCAAAGTTCCAGGTGAATTGTATGCGCTCACTGATGGTATTCCATGTGTTCAGAAACTCCACAAGCGATTGTTCCGTGCCTGACCATAACATGAAAATGTCATCAATGAATCTCAGGTAGAGTTTCCCACTGTCATTCCACGCTGCTTGGTTCAATATGTGCGTTTCCTCGAAAAACTTCATGAAGGTGTTGGCGTACGACGGCGCTGTACAATTGCCCATCGCCGTCCCGCAGAGCTGATGGAACCATTTGTCAGATACTGCGAAGTAACTATGGTATAAAGTGAAGACCAATAGTTCCATCAACAGTACCTGCAGGTCAGAATCAAGGTTGGAGTGGGAAAGTTCATGTTCGACCGCCATTAAACCCAGGTCATGGGGTATGGACGTGTATAACGAACACACGTCCACAGTACAAAGTATCAGTTCTTGATCTGTAAGACAGCTTGTGGCTTGTTGCAGTTTGATCAAGAAGTCAGTGGTATCCCTGACGTATGATCTAGTGTTCAATACAAATGGCTGTAGATATTTGTCTAAAAACTTTCCAGTGTTCTCATGAATGCTGCCTCTGGTGGAAACGATGGGTCTCATGGGTGGTTTAGAGAGGTGTTTATGCACCTTCGGTAGCATATACAACACGGGAGGTTTAGGGTTGATAGGTGTGAGATACCGACGTGCCCGGTCATTGATGGTGCCATTGTCAAAAGCTTGGTTGATGATTTTCATAAGTGTGCCCAAAAACTCATTGGTGGGATCAGCAGGTAAAGGAGCATATGTATTAAGATCAGATGTGTGTATCTCAATCTGTTCGGTGTAATATGTAGCATCCATGATCACAAGAGCGCCGCCCTTGTCAGCAGTTTGGCAAACAATGGAGGAATTATTGGCAATTTTCGATATCACATTTTTTTCAGCTCTAGTCAAGTTCTCACGTCTCCCCTTGGATTGAAAAGGTAATTTGGCTATGTCGCTTTTGACAAGATTTTCAAATGTGTCTATTATTTTATGGCTCACGGGAGCCATAAAGGTACTGTGGGGACGTAGTCCTCTCAGCATGTCATCATCACGTGAAGGGGTAGTGACAATATTTTGAAAATAATGTCTCAAACGTACATTGCGTAGAAGTTTGAAGGTGCTCACTTCAAGTTCCAAAGTGTTTGTCTTTGTGGTGGGAACAAATGACTGACCTTTTTGAAGCACACGAATTTCTTCCTCATCGAGCTGAGTCGATGAAATATTGATCACCAAATTGTCATGCTCATTTATCTGCGTCTGTTGACTTTCTTTGGTTTGGTCTGCTCTTTTTCGGCCTCTGCGGGTTTTGCCCCGCCGGGGTCGGTGATTTGATCCTGATCCGATTCTAAAAAATGAACCGCAGAGCTTGAGGTGCCAGGTTGTTGTGTTGTTTCCTCAGTGGTTGGCCTGGTCGTTTTGCGTGTTGTTGAGTCACCATCAGATGACGAAGTTTCGGTAGCAGAATACGGATTATAAGGGCGATTTGGGCGTCGGCGGGCGTACACTTCTGCCCAAGTGTACACCTCGCCGAGCTTATAATCTATGGTGTCTCTCTTATATTTCCGAAATTTGCGTTCCTGTGTCTCACGTGTGTGCTTGTCCAGTTGGGCATTCACGTCCTCCAACATTTTAGTCAGCTCGGCTGGATCGACGGCATTGTCGAGCTCGGTACGTACGGCCTTAATTTCTTGAGCTAGGTCTTCTATTGTTTTGGACAATTCTTCTACTATGAGTAGGATTAAGTCCAACGAGCATTTGTTGAGAATGGCATACCACCTCTCAACAAATCTCGTGTTGTTTTTGCATAGTAAAGGTTTGAGGGGGACCCGTAGGCCCCTGGGGATCCGTTGGGCGCGGTGATACCGCACGAGAGTGCTTGCGTGTAATTTCTGATTGGTTTCCTTTTTGAGTAGGTAAAGCAATTGCTTAAGATTACTTTCTGCGCTCCTAGAGCTGGTGGCAGTGGCAATGTCCTCCTGAATCATGTCATAGATTTTATCGGCGTCCCCCGCCGTGAAGGCGAAGGTGTCAGCCTTAAGATCGGTCATGTTCGATACCGCATCGTAATTCATGATGGAAGTTGCGTGCAGAAACCCCGGTGCAGAACAGTAGTGGGCTCACAAAGTATGGAGGATGGGTGTTCGCACAGCAATTAGTAATCAGATATACCATAAAGTTTAAGCGATGAAGCGTGCAACCAGAGGTGGACGCTGTCTGGACCTGTCAGCGTGAGATTAAAGACTATTACAAAGCTACCCCTATTGAGAGGTAGACCCCCTGGTGCACAGCGTAAACAAGACACACAGGTCTAATGATCTGAAGCAGAATTCACCAATGTTCAATCCATGTGATTTACTGTTTCATCAAAATTCAGTATATGTACATTAAATTCATGTATCCAACATCGTGATCCAAATCCAAAAGACGTTTGTCATCAACAGAAAGGAGATCAGCAATTTATAAATCCCAATGCATTTCGGGCCATACCAAAAAAGCCCTTCCTCAGGGGATCACTCTACAAACAAAAAGAAATAACCATCGTCAAATCCAATTCAAATGTCGTCAATGACCTGCATACCCAACCATGTGTCATCTCACAAACGTATCAAGAATAAAATGTGCTCGATAGAACAACCAGATTTCCCAAGCAGCATGCACTCACAGTAAGTGGTGAAACCCCGAGTGTGCAAATGAACCAACAAGTGAGTTCAAAGGAAAAAATCTCAACAATGGAAAAGGCTCCGACCTGCTACGAAACAACAGAAGGTGAAACCCAGTGTATCACAGTACGAAAACGGAACGGTGATAAATCAAGTTAAGGAAACGTAAGGAAAAGTTACCCAGATCCCGCTGACTCATGCGTTAAACACCAAAATAGCCACACAGTCTCACACGCGGTCAAGAAGACCGTCAAAGTTGTATCATAACGGGTAAAAGGGTCCCCAGAACGGAGGTACTTACAGTGCAAGTTGAGGAAATGCAAACCCTGTGGCCGGATCACGAAACAAACGTGCCGGCAGTGTGCAGTGTGAGTATAAAAGGCTACGTGTAAACATAGAAGATGGACAATAGTGTCACAAAGTGTAAACGCCATCTTGGAGTGGTGAAACCAGACGAAAACGAATAAACAACAGGAAAGTGACCCACGATTATCAATGAGACGTGCCAAAATGAACACAAAAGTGAAAAGTGAACGAAAGATCAAGAAAAAATATCAAGAAAAAATATATATGCATGCTCGAGTAAACAAAAAATAAAAACACACAATATTCATAGGCATACAAGACAAATATGGTGCAACATGAACATCAAAGTCACAAATAACATAAAAATTCCATGCGGTCATTGAGTCCGTGCGGCTGCATGGTCGCCATGTAACGAATCCAAAAGTTTTCCCTCTTCAATAATGTTTTTTTGTTCTCATGTGTCACTGGAACTTGCTCAAGGATGAGATATTTCAATTGAGCGATAGAGTGGTTTTGTTCCAAAAAGTGAGTGGCAACAGTAGATCTCATGTTCCCAGTCCTGATATTGCTCTTGTGTTCTAACAAGCGTGTCCTGATTTTTCGTTCGGTGTGTCCCACATAACACTTGCCACAGGGACACTTCAAAAGGTAGATGACATTCATGGAATTGCACGTGGCATTCACCTGTAATTTTATGGGGTACCCTTTCATGGGATGATTGACAATGTTGCCCTGGATGCAATTGTGGCAGTTGCTGCAATTGTGACAAGGGCGCAGCCCCTTGTAAACCACTGGTTGACTGTCGAATTTGGGTTTGCGTAGCATTTCCTTTAAATTCCTGCCCCTAGTGTAGGCGAACATAGGTTTTTGTGCAAAGGCTCCCTGGAAATCTGGTTCCAGACTCAATATTTCCCAATGTTTGGAGATGATGTTTCTGAACTGTTGGCTAAGAATTGTGTACTTAGATACCACTACCATTCTGGAACTAGCAGGTTTAATGCGAACCTGTAGGAGTTCATCTCGAGTCATGTTCCCACACCGGGTAAGTGCCTGTTGTAAAGTTTGTGGCGGATAGCCACGAGCCTTGAACCTCTCAACCATATTGTTCATTTCAACCAAACAGGTTGCTTCCGAGGTGACGATGCGTTTGACACGCATCAGTTGAGACAAAGGGAGGTTCTGTTTCAGCCCCACTCGATGAAAGCTTTGGTAGTGTAACATGGAGTTCCGATCCGTAGGTTTACGGAAAATAGTGGTTGTTATTTGACCCGCTTGTCTTTCAACCTTAACATCAAGGAAATGAATGTTTGTCGTGTCAAAGTTCCAGGTGAATTGTATGCGCTCACTGATGGTATTCCATGTGTTCAGAAACTCCACAAGCGATTGTTCCGTGCCTGACCATAACATGAAAATGTCATCAATGAATCTCAGGTAGAGTTTCCCACTGTCATTCCACGCTGCTTGGTTCAATATGTGCGTTTCCTCGAAAAACTTCATGAAGGTGTTGGCGCCGTCGTACGCCAACACCTTCATGAAGTTTTTCGAGGAAACGCACATATTGAACCAAGCAGCGTGGAATGACAGTGGGAAACTCTACCTGAGATTCATTGATGACATTTTCATGTTATGGTCAGGCACGGAACAATCGCTTGTGGAGTTTCTGAACACATGGAATACCATCAGTGAGCGCATACAATTCACCTGGAACTTTGACACGACAAACATTCATTTCCTTGATGTTAAGGTTGAAAGACAAGCGGGTCAAATAACAACCACTATTTTCCGTAAACCTACGGATCGGAACTCCATGTTACACTACCAAAGCTTTCATCGAGTGGGGCTGAAACAGAACCTCCCTTTGTCTCAACTGATGCGTGTCAAACGCATCGTCACCTCGGAAGCAACCTGTTTGGTTGAAATGAACAATATGGTTGAGAGGTTCAAGGCTCGTGGCTATCCGCCACAAACTTTACAACAGGCACTTACCCGGTGTGGGAACATGACTCGAGATGAACTCCTACAGGTTCGCATTAAACCTGCTAGTTCCAGAATGGTAGTGGTATCTAAGTACACAATTCTTAGCCAACAGTTCAGAAACATCATCTCCAAACATTGGGAAATATTGAGTCTGGAACCAGATTTCCAGGGAGCCTTTGCACAAAAACCTATGTTCGCCTACACTAGGGGCAGGAATTTAAAGGAAATGCTACGCAAACCCAAATTCGACAGTCAACCAGTGGTTTACAAGGGGCTGCGCCCTTGTCACAATTGCAGCAACTGCCACAATTGCATCCAGGGCAACATTGTCAATCATCCCATGAAAGGGTACCCCATAAAATTACAGGTGAATGCCACGTGCAATTCCATGAATGTCATCTACCTTTTGAAGTGTCCCTGTGGCAAGTGTTATGTGGGACACACCGAACGAAAAATCAGGACACGCTTGTTAGAACACAAGAGCAATATCAGGACTGGGAACATGAGATCTACTGTTGCCACTCACTTTTTGGAACAAAACCACTCTATCGCTCAATTGAAATATCTCATCCTTGAGCAAGTTCCAGTGACACATGAGAACAAAAAAACATTATTGAAGAGGGAAAACTTTTGGATTCGTTACATGGCGACCATGCAGCCGCACGGACTCAATGACCGCATGGAATTTTTATGTTATTTGTGACTTTGATGTTCATGTTGCACCATATTTGTCTTGTATGCCTATGAATATTGTGTGTTTTTATTTTTTGTTTACTCGAGCATGCATATATATTTTTTCTTGATATTTTTTCTTGATCTTTCGTTCACTTTTCACTTTTGTGTTCATTTTGGCACGTCTCATTGATAATCGTGGGTCACTTTCCTGTTGTTTATTCGTTTTCGTCTGGTTTCACCACTCCAAGATGGCGTTTACACTTTGTGACACTATTGTCCATCTTCTATGTTTACACGTAGCCTTTTATACTCACACTGCACACTGCCGGCACGTTTGTTTCGTGATCCGGCCACAGGGTTTGCATTTCCTCAACTTGCACTGTAAGTACCTCCGTTCTGGGGACCCTTTTACCCGTTATGATACAACTTTGACGGTCTTCTTGACCGCGTGTGAGACTGTGTGGCTATTTTGGTGTTTAACGCATGAGTCAGCGGGATCTGGGTAACTTTTCCTTACGTTTCCTTAACTTGATTTATCACCGTTCCGTTTTCGTACTGTGATACACTGGGTTTCACCTTCTGTTGTTTCGTAGCAGGTCGGAGCCTTTTCCATTGTTGAGATTTTTTCCTTTGAACTCACTTGTTGGTTCATTTGCACACTCGGGGTTTCACCACTTACTGTGAGTGCATGCTGCTTGGGAAATCTGGTTGTTCTATCGAGCACATTTTATTCTTGATACGTTTGTGAGATGACACATGGTTGGGTATGCAGGTCATTGACGACATTTGAATTGGATTTGACGATGGTTATTTCTTTTTGTTTGTAGAGTGATCCCCTGAGGAAGGGCTTTTTTGGTATGGCCCGAAATGCATTGGGATTTATAAATTGCTGATCTCCTTTCTGTTGATGACAAACGTCTTTTGGATTTGGATCACGATGTTGGATACATGAATTTAATGTACATATACTGAATTTTGATGAAACAGTAAATCACATGGATTGAACATTGGTGAATTCTGCTTCAGATCATTAGACCTGTGTGTCTTGTTTACGCTGTGCACCAGGGGGTCTACCTCTCAATAGGGGTAGCTTTGTAATAGTCTTTAATCTCACGCTGACAGGTCCAGACAGCGTCCACCTCTGGTTGCACGCTTCATCGCTTAAACTTTATGGTATATCTGATTACTAATTGCTGTGCGAACACCCATCCTCCATACTTTGTGAGCCCACTACTGTTCTGCACCGGGGTTTCTGCACGCAACTTCCATCATGAATTACGATGCGGTATCGAACATGACCGATCTTAAGGCTGACACCTTCGCCTTCACGGCGGGGGACGCCGATAAAATCTATGACATGATTCAGGAGGACATTGCCACTGCCACCAGCTCTAGGAGCGCAGAAAGTAATCTTAAGCAATTGCTTTACCTACTCAAAAAGGAAACCAATCAGAAATTACACGCAAGCACTCTCGTGCGGTATCACCGCGCCCAACGGATCCCCAGGGGCCTACGGGTCCCCCTCAAACCTTTACTATGCAAAAACAACACGAGATTTGTTGAGAGGTGGTATGCCATTCTCAACAAATGCTCGTTGGACTTAATCCTACTCATAGTAGAAGAATTGTCCAAAACAATAGAAGACCTAGCTCAAGAAATTAAGGCCGTACGTACCGAGCTCGACAATGCCGTCGATCCAGCCGAGCTGACTAAAATGTTGGAGGACGTGAATGCCCAACTGGACAAGCACACACGTGAGACACAGGAACGCAAATTTCGGAAATATAAGAGAGACACCATAGATTATAAGCTCGGCGAGGTGTACACTTGGGCAGAAGTGTACGCCCGCCGACGCCCAAATCGCCCTTATAATCCGTATTCTGCTACCGAAACTTCGTCATCTGATGGTGACTCAACAACACGCAAAACGACCAGGCCAACCACTGAGGAAACAACACAACAACCTGGCACCTCAAGCTCTGCGGTTCATTTTTTAGAATCGGATCAGGATCAAATCACCGACCCCGGCGGGGCAAAACCCGCAGAGGCCGAAAAAGAGCAGACCAAACCAAAGAAAGTCAACAGACGCAGATAAATGAGCATGACAATTTGGTGATCAATATTTCATCGACTCAGCTCGATGAGGAAGAAATTCGTGTGCTTCAAAAAGGTCAGTCATTTGTTCCCACCACAAAGACAAACACTTTGGAACTTGAAGTGAGCACCTTCAAACTTCTACGCAATGTACGTTTGAGACATTATTTTCAAAATATTGTCACTACCCCTTCACGTGATGATGACATGCTGAGAGGACTACGTCCCCACAGTACCTTTATGGCTCCCGTGAGCCATAAAATAATAGACACATTTGAAAATCTTGTCAAAAGCGACATAGCCAAATTACCTTTTCAATCCAAGGGGAGACGTGAGAACTTGACTAGAGCTGAAAAAAATGTGATATCGAAAATTGCCAATAATTCCTCCATTGTTTGCCAAACTGCTGACAAGGGCGGCGCTCTTGTGATCATGGATGCTACATATTACACCGAACAGATTGAGATACACACATCTGATCTTAATACATATGCTCCTTTACCTGCTGATCCCACCAATGAGTTTTTGGGCACACTTATGAAAATCATCAACCAAGCTTTTGACAATGGCACCATCAATGACCGGGCACGTCGGTATCTCACACCTATCAACCCTAAACCTCCCGTGTTGTATATGCTACCGAAGGTGCATAAACACCTCTCTAAACCACCCATGAGACCCATCGTTTCCACCAGAGGCAGCATTCATGAGAACACTGGAAAGTTTTTAGACAAATATCTACAGCCATTTGTATTGAACACTAGATCATACGTCAGGGATACCACTGACTTCTTGATCAAACTGCAACAAGCCACAAGCTGTCTTACAGATCAAGAACTGATACTTTGTACTGTGGACGTGTGTTCGTTATACACGTCCATACCCCATGACCTGGGTTTAATGGCGGTCGAACATGAACTTTCCCACTCCAACCTTGATTCTGACCTGCAGGTACTGTTGATGGAACTATTGGTCTTCACTTTATACCATAGTTACTTCGCAGTATCTGACAAATGGTTCCATCAGCTCTGCGGGACGGCGATGGGCAATTGTACAGCGCCGTCGTACGCCAACACCTTCATGAAGTTTTTCGAGGAAACGCACATATTGAACCAAGCAGCGTGGAATGACAGTGGGAAACTCTACCTGAGATTCATTGATGACATTTTCATGTTATGGTCAGGCACGGAACAATCGCTTGTGGAGTTTCTGAACACATGGAATACCATCAGTGAGCGCATACAATTCACCTGGAACTTTGACACGACAAACATTCATTTCCTTGATGTTAAGGTTGAAAGACAAGCGGGTCAAATAACAACCACTATTTTCCGTAAACCTACGGATCGGAACTCCATGTTACACTACCAAAGCTTTCATCGAGTGGGGCTGAAACAGAACCTCCCTTTGTCTCAACTGATGCGTGTCAAACGCATCGTCACCTCGGAAGCAACCTGTTTGGTTGAAATGAACAATATGGTTGAGAGGTTCAAGGCTCGTGGCTATCCGCCACAAACTTTACAACAGGCACTTACCCGGTGTGGGAACATGACTCGAGATGAACTCCTACAGGTTCGCATTAAACCTGCTAGTTCCAGAATGGTAGTGGTATCTAAGTACACAATTCTTAGCCAACAGTTCAGAAACATCATCTCCAAACATTGGGAAATATTGAGTCTGGAACCAGATTTCCAGGGAGCCTTTGCACAAAAACCTATGTTCGCCTACACTAGGGGCAGGAATTTAAAGGAAATGCTACGCAAACCCAAATTCGACAGTCAACCAGTGGTTTACAAGGGGCTGCGCCCTTGTCACAATTGCAGCAACTGCCACAATTGCATCCAGGGCAACATTGTCAATCATCCCATGAAAGGGTACCCCATAAAATTACAGGTGAATGCCACGTGCAATTCCATGAATGTCATCTACCTTTTGAAGTGTCCCTGTGGCAAGTGTTATGTGGGACACACCGAACGAAAAATCAGGACACGCTTGTTAGAACACAAGAGCAATATCAGGACTGGGAACATGAGATCTACTGTTGCCACTCACTTTTTGGAACAAAACCACTCTATCGCTCAATTGAAATATCTCATCCTTGAGCAAGTTCCAGTGACACATGAGAACAAAAAAACATTATTGAAGAGGGAAAACTTTTGGATTCGTTACATGGCGACCATGCAGCCGCACGGACTCAATGACCGCATGGAATTTTTATGTTATTTGTGACTTTGATGTTCATGTTGCACCATATTTGTCTTGTATGCCTATGAATATTGTGTGTTTTTATTTTTTGTTTACTCGAGCATGCATATATATTTTTTCTTGATATTTTTTCTTGATCTTTCGTTCACTTTTCACTTTTGTGTTCATTTTGGCACGTCTCATTGATAATCGTGGGTCACTTTCCTGTTGTTTATTCGTTTTCGTCTGGTTTCACCACTCCAAGATGGCGTTTACACTTTGTGACACTATTGTCCATCTTCTATGTTTACACGTAGCCTTTTATACTCACACTGCACACTGCCGGCACGTTTGTTTCGTGATCCGGCCACAGGGTTTGCATTTCCTCAACTTGCACTGTAAGTACCTCCGTTCTGGGGACCCTTTTACCCGTTATGATACAACTTTGACGGTCTTCTTGACCGCGTGTGAGACTGTGTGGCTATTTTGGTGTTTAACGCATGAGTCAGCGGGATCTGGGTAACTTTTCCTTACGTTTCCTTAACTTGATTTATCACCGTTCCGTTTTCGTACTGTGATACACTGGGTTTCACCTTCTGTTGTTTCGTAGCAGGTCGGAGCCTTTTCCATTGTTGAGATTTTTTCCTTTGAACTCACTTGTTGGTTCATTTGCACACTCGGGGTTTCACCACTTACTGTGAGTGCATGCTGCTTGGGAAATCTGGTTGTTCTATCGAGCACATTTTATTCTTGATACGTTTGTGAGATGACACATGGTTGGGTATGCAGGTCATTGACGACATTTGAATTGGATTTGACGATGGTTATTTCTTTTTGTTTGTAGAGTGATCCCCTGAGGAAGGGCTTTTTTGGTATGGCCCGAAATGCATTGGGATTTATAAATTGCTGATCTCCTTTCTGTTGATGACAAACGTCTTTTGGATTTGGATCACGATGTTGGATACATGAATTTAATGTACATATACTGAATTTTGATGAAACAGTAAATCACATGGATTGAACATTGGTGAATTCTGCTTCAGATCATTAGACCTGTGTGTCTTGTTTACGCTGTGCACCAGGGGGTCTACCTCTCAATAGGGGTAGCTTTGTCAAAGTGGGTCTTCCACAGTGCAGGGATTAGTCAGGGCACGGAGTGTGCCAACCACAGGCACTAAGCCTGGACCCGACATGACCCCCTAGGCTTCCTCCACTCCTCGTCCCTCATACTGGTTTCCTTACTAAACTCAGGTGTGTAACATACTGCAATGTCTAGTGGTGGTTGCTGTATGTGGTTTAGACGGTGTCCTGTCTCTCTAAGGTCCTGCAGAGGTCTTGGGGGCGGGGGGAGACCAGGACATCTGAAAATATTTCACCTGAACTCCTTTGCGACAGACTTGAGGTAACACAACATCAGGCTCCTGGAAGAGAGTTTGTCTAGATGCACTTCATCCTTATTGAGGTGCAAGGGTGTCTTTTGTGTGGCTGTGATGTCCCATCGAGAGGGTGAGACAAGTTCTGGCCATTGGAGCCTCCACTTTTCTTCTGTATGGACTTCCAGGCCAGGATCAGCTGCTACAGCTCAGAGGGGCATTCATCAATCAATCAGGGAATTGTGAAGCGCGCTACTCACCCGTGAGGGTCCAGTAAGTCAAAGAGCCAGGTCTTGAGGGTCTACCTGAAGATGTGCAGAGTGGGGGCGTGTCTGATGTCGGTCGGGAGCTTGTTCCAGGTCTTAGTCGGGATGTAGGAGAAGGGTCTACCACCCGTTCTTGCTCTGCAGATGCGCGTGGCTTCGGCGAAGGTGAGGTCGGTGGATCGGATGTTTTTCTTGGGTACGTGGAAGGAGATTCTTTTGTTGAGATATTGGGGTGCAGTGTTATGGAGGCATTTGTAGGCGTGGGTGAGTAGCTTGAAGGTTACAATCTTCTCGACGGGGAGCCAGTGGAGGTCTCGCATGTGTTGGGTGATGTGTTCATGTCACGTGATGCCTAGGACGAGTCAGGCTGCGAAATTCTGTATGGTCTGCAGTTTGCGGAGCAGAGATTTGTTGATACCGGCATAGAGGGCATTTCCTTAGCCCAGTCTGCTGATTATGAGTGCGTGGGTGACGGTCTTTCTTGATTTGAGGGGGGATCCATTTGAGGGTCTTGCAAAGGATCGGAGGGTGTTGAAACAGGTGGAGGCAACGGCATTGATCTTTCGGGTCATGGAGAGGGAGGACTTGAGTATGATGCCGAGGTTCCGGGCGTGGTCCATGGAGGTGGGGGGCTGCCGAGGGCAGTGGGCCCCCCAGGTGTTGTCCCATGCAGAGGGCTTCTGTCCTCCGAGTTGAGCTTCAGGCAGCTGCTACTCATCAAGGATGCAACGTCCTTCATTCAACCGGGAAGCTGAGTCTGATGGTGGTGCGGTCCTTGATGAGGGAGAGGATGAGCTCGGTGTCATCAGCATAGGATACTATGTTGCGTCCATGCTGTATCACAATGGCGGCGAGGGCGGCCATGTACCTGTTGAAGAGCGCAGGGCTGAGCGATGATCCTTGGAAAACTCCGCAGTTGATCTCTGTGGGTTCAGAGAGGAAGGGTGGAAGTCTGATTCTTTGGGTTCAGTCGGTGAGAAAGGAGCAGAGCCAGTTTAGGGAAGTTCCCTCGATGCTGGCGCCGTGGAGTCTGGTGTTGAGTGTGCAGTGGGAGTCAGTGTCAAAGGCTGCAGAGAGGTTGAGCCGGATCAGGGCTGTGGTGTGTCCTTGGTTAAGGAGAGTGCTGATGTCATCTGTAATGGCGAGTAGAGCTGTCTCGTGCTGTGGTTGCTGCGGAATCTGGATTGGGAGTGGTCAGGATCTGGAGCCTCCACTTGTATTCTGCATGGACTTCCAGGGCAGCATCTTCTGCTCCAACACAGAGGGGCATCGATCAGGACCTGGAGTCTGTGCATCACTGTTTGCTTCAATTTGTCAAAATCAGGATCACCCATAATCAGAGTTGAAATGTGTAAGTTAAATGTATCAAATACAATGGTTCATCTGTGGTTGTTTCAATCCTCTTTTAAAGTCTCACAAAAGGGTTACCAGAAAATCAGCCTAATCTGTCATTTTAAGGATTATACCTGTATTTATTAGCATAACGAAAAAGCATTTCACAAAATGAGGTGCAAAAATATCAGTGTTAAAATTCCTCATAGAGACTTACGACTTTAGGCTGGACTTTGTCCCTGCACTGCGCCTGCTGCCTCTCGGCTAGGTTCTTGATAAAGAAATACTATATACATACAGACAAATATCGCTTGACAAATGAATGCTGCACTTTTCTCAAATACTCATGTGTACTGTGAACAGGATAAGTGAAGTGAACAGTAGTACCAAAACATGACTGAAATAACGCATCCTTCATAACTTTGCACACTTGACTTCTTCGATGACATTCGACTGCTCATGTGTACACTTAAATTAAGTCCACGTTTCAACCCTTGATGGCTATGATAGGCCACAGGTCATGATCAAGATATGAATTAAAGAGCATGACTGCAGGATAGAGTGGAATTCTGGGAAAACTCTAATGTTGCCATTTTAACTCCTGTAGAGCGGAACATCAATTCCCTGGTTACCATCGTTACTAAAACTTTTTTGCGTTACCAAAAATTAAATATTTTGATAAAGAGTATCCACGAGTATTACCCAAACATCACCATAATTGTTGCCGATGATAATGATGAACCCGAAAAAATCCTGGAGCCAAACGTCGAGCAGTACTTCATGCCATTTGCCAAGGTACTAAACGCTGATTTAGCCATCCACCCAGTGCATGCCAGATGTCAATACGCAGGGTTGAGGGTGTCAATTCTCTTGGTGGAGGTTTGGGGACCAATCAGAAGGTGTTGGGCTTTCTGGGATCCAACGGTGTTTCTGCAATTGCTTTACTGCTTCTTGTCTCGTACGTCTTGGGTGGGTAAGCTAATCCTTTCCGACAGGACATTGATTTTGCTTGCACTAATGCTCCAGTCTCTGATTTCCACTGTATGAGATCGACATGCTATCTCTTACTCCTGCACAAAGTTCTGGTATTCAGGTTGAATCCTAAAGTTGCGCATTTAAAGCTTCCATCTTATCTTTTCAGGGTTGGTTTGCCGGGAGGAATCTTGCAGTGTCTCAAGTTACAACAAAGTATTTCCTTTGGGTGGATGACGACTTTATATTTCATGAAAAGACGAAGCTTGAGAAGCTGGTCGATGTTTTGGAGGCCACAAACCTGGATCTGGTAAGAGGTGCAGGGCTGTGAATGTAGAGGGAGAACACCCCCGAATCCTACAGTAGAGGGTGGGAGAGGGATGGAGAGAAGCAGCAATGGAGGTTTGACACAGATAATAGAATCAGCAATACTGTTGAACATCTACATCCCTTTATGTGATTGCACCAAAGAATGAGCAGATTTCTCTGAGCACAAGAATCTGACTCATTGCAATGATAGGCGCACAGGATCACCTCCTGGATCGTATGGTAGGGGGTGGATGAGGGATGGAGAGAAGCAGGGATGGAGGTCTGACACTGAGTGCTAGTTTAAGCAGGACTCTCGAATATCTACACCCCTTCATGTGATTGCTCCAAAGAATGAGCAGTAGATCTCTCTGAGCACAAGAATCTGACTCAATGTGATGATAGGTGCACAGGAACACCTCCTGGATCGTATGGTAGGGGGTGGGCGAGGGATGGAGAGAAGCAGCGATGGAAGTTTGACGCAGATAACTAGAATCAGCAGTACTGTTGAACATCTATATCCCTTTATGTGATTGCACCAAAGAATGAGCAGATTTCTCCGAGCACAAGAATCTGACTCATTGCAATGATAGGCGTACAGGATCACCTCCTGGATCGTATGGTAGGGGGTGGATGAGGGATGGAGAGAAGCAGGGATGGAGGTCTGACACTGAGTGCTAGTTTAAGCAGGACTCTCGAATATCTACACCCCTTCATGTGATTGCTCCAAAGAATGAGCAGTAGATCTCTCTGAGCACAAGAATCTGACTCAATGTGATGATAGGTGCACAGGAACACCTCCTGGATCGTATGGTAGGGGGTGGGCGAGGGATGGAGAGAAGCAGCGATGGAAGTTTGACGCAGATAACTAGAATCAGCAGTACTGTTGAACATCTATATCCCTTTATGTGATTGCACCAAAGAATGAACAGCAGATCTCTCTGAGCACAAGAATCTGACTTAATGTGATGACAGGTGCACAGGATCGCCTCCTGGATCCTATGGTAGGGGGTATATGAGGGATGGAGAGAAGCAGGGATGGAGGTCTGACACCAAGAACTAGTAACAGCAGGACGTTTGAGCATCTACATCCCCCTGCACCAAAGAATGAGCAGAAGATCTCTCTGAGCAGAAGATCTCTCTGAGCACAAGATTCTGACTCAATGTGATGACAGGTACACAGGATCGACTCCCGGATCCTACGGTAGGGGGTGGGTGAAGGATGGAGAGAAGCAGGGATGGAGGTCTGACATAGATAACTAGAATCAGCAGTACTCTTGAACATCTACATCCCTTTATGTGATTGTACCAAAGGTAGAGCAGAAGATCTCTCTGGGCACGAGCATCTGACTCATTGTGAGTCAGATTGGGAAGCTTGTTTCCGGTCCAGGGAAGGCATGGCTTGGCAGATCGGGCTGGACTGTTCCCATGAGGCACAGGGTCAGACTGATTTGCATATGGCCATGTCTGAACTGGGGTGGCAGAGTGGGCTAAAGAACGGTGACGGATTAAACCCAGATCAGTTGACTGGGCGTGAGTGCTTGTATTGTCAACGCTCCATCCATCATTTCCTTTGGTTTTGCTTTGTTCGCCATAAGTTGGCAGGGTATGCTCAGACATGAGTCCCTTGCTCACTTTGACACTGGATTCAAGCTAGCCCGGCTGAAGACGGCTGTAATGCCAGAAACCGGTCCTCGGAAGCTTGTTTCCGGTCCAGGGAAGGCATGGCTTGGCAGTTCAGGCTGGACTGTTCCCATGAGGCACAGGGTCAGACTGATTTGCATATGGCCATGTCTGAACTGGGGTGGCAGAGTGAGCTAAAGAATGGTGATGGATTAAACCCAGATCAGTTGACTGGGGGTGAGTGCTTGTATTGTCAACGCTCCGTCCATCATTTCCTTTGGTTTTGCTTCATTGTGATAATAGGCACACAGGATTGCCTCCTGGATCCTACGGTAGGGGGTGGGCGAGGGATGGAGAGAAGCAGGGATGGCGGTTTGACACAGATAAATAGAATCATAATCATCATCATCATCACTTTATTTCAGCTAATATAGCCATAAAAGTACATACAAGGAAGTACAATTTTATCAACCCAATATAAAATCAGAAAATCAATCCTATAAGAAATGCAGAGATATACAATACACTTGGGATATGCGGTTATTTCCTTATGATGACATTAGACGAATAATATACAACAGTATGGGAAATCTAAAAAAATCTTTAAAATATAATTTAACATGTGAATGTTAAAACCCAATTAAAAAACTTATAAAAATATGACTGAGCCCAACAGCCTCTTGCAGCCATGTAAAATATTGCACCTTGTAGTCATCAAATGCCAGGCGGGTTGTCCTTCTGTCTAACATGACCCTAAACAGAAGTGGATGGACTAAAAATGTTACAGACTCTCACGACCACTATCAAGAAGATACCTTCTCTTAGACCACATTGCAACTAGGAATTTGGATATCACAACTGCAGTAACCGGATCAGTATCTGATTTTAAAATCCTAAACAAATCTCTATAATTTCTGATACCCAGATTTCTGCAATATTGAATCACCCACTTAGATCTGGGGCTCTTGTATGCAGGGCAGAAGAAAACTACGTGAATAACGGTTTCTTCCTCCACTAAACACCCAGGACAGGGGCGGCCTATTCCGCCTTTCTACCCGTTTGTGCCAGCGTTGAGTGGGAGGGTCCCATACCTAAATTGCAGGTACAATCTTTTAGCTAATACTGGTTGCAGAGTGTCTAATTTATAATGGCACTTGGAGTCTAAGAATCCATAGGTTAGACTTGAGGTGTCAACTGTCTGCGCGATATGCGCCAGTTTCTAGTCCTTCAGAGCACATGCTAGGGATTTTTTTAGAAGTTTCAACACATGAAGCTTCAGGTGTAGACCAAAAATCTCCCATGCCCAATGCTCTAAATGTGTCCCTGAAGTAGGCCAACCAGGGGATTTACCCGCCCCCATGATGGACAATACAGCTATTAGGTCGTCCCTATAGTGGGCCAGTTCTGGGGCACTCCACAAACGTCGCCAGTAGAACAGTGGACACGACGATATCATGTCTGCTATGGGGCTAATGCCCAGGTCCATTCTGAGATGGACCATGTGCGTATTTTTGGGCAGACCTAGAATCTGTCTCATAAAATTGTTTTCAGTAACTGTGAGGGCGTTTGCTGGGCAATGCCCCCACAGTTCTGCCCCATATATGACTGATCTCCTGGGTTGTATTTTAAAAATGTCTTCTGGGGGACTTACTAACTTTATAGCCAAAGTTTTGTGAAGTTTTAATATCCCTCCGATAGCCTGGGTCAATTTTAGGTTGGCCTTGGTAATTTGTGAGCCCCACCCCATTTTATCATTTAGGGAGAGACCTAGGTAATCAAAGATAGAAACTCTATCTAAGGGTCAGCCGTCCAATGTAGGGTGAGGACAGTTAGTGGGATTCGCGTTAAAGACCATAGATTTCGACTTTGAAATATTAACCACCAAATTCCTCCTTTTACAGAACAGGCCGAATTCCTCTAAGACACGCTGCATCCCCATAGATGACTTCAAAAGGAGCAGGGTGTTGTCCGCAAACATTAGTGCTGGAAATTTGCGGCTCGCCAGTTTGGGGGGGTCAATGTCTTAAACTGCAAGAAGGTCTTCAATTAGCCCGTTTAGGAAGAGGGAGAAAAGGATCGGCGCAAGCACACACCCCTGTCTAACCCCCTTCTCAACGGGAAAAGGGGAGGTCAGTTTACCATTCTTGCCGAACCTCACCCTGGCAAACGTACCCTTGTGGAGGCTCCTGAACTGGTGGAACAAATACGGTGGGGCTCCCATGCCTAACAGGATGCCCCACAATTGTTCGCGGTCCACCATATCGAAGGCTGATTTTAAGTCCACGAACGTGAGATAGAGACTTCCACCCTCCAGGACTATGTGCTTCCAGTGGATTAGTTGTAACCTGAACAACTGGTCTATAGTCGATGTTTTACTTCTGAAACCAGGTTGGAGGGGGGTGAAAATGTCTTGGTTTTCCATCCACTCATGCAACCTAGCCAAAAACACTCTGGCATATATTTTTTGGGACACATCTATGAGACTTATTGGTCTATAATTTACAGGGTCAATCAGTGACCAATTTTGATATATCAGGATGATCTCTGCCACGGCCCACGTAGGGAGGGGCGACATCCCATTTAGGATCGCTTTGTAGAGCAATTGGAGATATGGGGCCCACACTACCTGTTCGCTTCTGTACAGGTCCCCAGGGATTCGGTCTAACCCAGGGGCCTTGTTTGGTAGTATCTTCATGATTGCGATGGACACCTCAGCCAAGGTACAAGTGGGAGCGTCCCTAAGAGCGGCACATTTTAAAATGTTACATATGTTACCGTTCGTAGGTTGCTCTTCAATTGGGCTAGAATAAAGATGTTTAAAATGAAGGCGCCAGGCATCTTCACAGATATTGGGCTCAATGGCAGACTTGCCCTCAGCTCGTCCCGAATGGACTAAGTTCCAAAAGCCTCTTGTATCTTTTTGGTCTAAAGCATTTTTTATTGCCTGCCATCTTTCCATTTCCCATTCTGTCTTAGCATGTAAAGTCACCTGTTTAAAAAGAAACCTGCTTTCCCTAATTCTTGCACTATCACCCTTTTTAAGGGATATCAAAAGCGCACTTTTCGCATCTCTGCACGCCATGTTGTACCAGGGACTTATTCCCCTGGAATGGTTGTTCTTGACTGATTTTTTACTATAAAAAAGTGCCAGTGTTGCAACCAAATCCTGGTGGACAGTAGCTAACAAGATCCAGTAACAGTGAGGAGATTTGCCTTTTCCAACACAGGAATAACACATGAGTACATATGTCTTATTGTATCCTGGGACTGGGATATAGCACCCCACCTGATACGTCGACCACCACCGACCACTGTTAGATTATCTTGTCGAATGTGTTCCACAAGGATTAGTTACTTACCTGTAATCCTAGTTCTCTTCCAGGGGTATCCTCATCAAAGTCATAAGCATTAGAATATTCCCACCAATGCGCGGGACCCCGGAAACACTATATTATATGTGCCCCACATATATATTGTCATATAAATAATAAATACAAGCAATTGCAGCCAAAATCACGATAGAGCTGGGTCATGCTGTAAAGCATTTCCACCATACATGAAAACATATGCATTAGGAACATGAAAAACAACATCAAAGATTGTTTTGAAACTGTTTTAATGCTGAAAAAGCAGTAGAAATTCTTATTATATCCTGAAAGCATAGAAAGCTCCCAGGCTGCATTGCAAACACACAGTCTAAAAAGACTGAAAAGCTAACCTGTAGCTGCATGCTACAAAAAACTGACGCTGTGCCTTTAAGGCACTCATGACACCCAGTATCCCATCATGCCTCAGGGGTGACAGTTGGATCAGTTGTTCTTTTCGGAGACTGAAAAACCATGGAAACAAATAGGTTAACAATATCTCCAAATTAATAAAGATCCTTTGCCCGGGGAGGCGGGAGGGTTGCTTATGACTTTGATGAGGATACCCCTGGAAGAGAACTAGGATTACAGGTAAGTAACTAATCCTTCTCTTCCAGGGGATCCTCATCAATAGTCATAAGCATTAGAATAGATCAGCGAGCCTCACCTCATCTCCCAGCGGGCAAAGGAGTCACAATACAGTAATAACAATACTAAGCCTAGAAAAACTAAGCTTGTTCAGGCCGCAGGCTACCCAAATAGATTCCTCAAAGAGGCCTGCCCTACTTGAGTGTCAGCCCTGGAATCAGATTCTAGACAATAATGCCTCGTAAAGGTATGAACTGATCTCCAGGTTGCAGCCTTGCAAATCTCTGACATAGGGACATCATGCAGGAAAGCTATTGTGGCCGCTTTCCCCCTAGTAGGGTGTGCCTTAGGTGATACAAGTAAGGGCTTGCCTGCCAGCTGATAAGCCAGTTTAATACAGGAGACTATCCATCTGGAGATGGATCTCTTGGCAGCTGGAAAGCCCGTTCTCAATGGACAATAGTTGATAAACAATTGGTCCGTCTTCCTACTCTCTTTGGTCTTTTCCAAATAAAATTTAAGGACTCTTTTGAGATCTAAAGAGTGCAGAGACCGCTCAGCCGGGGTCGTAGGATTTGGAAAAAAAGAAGGAAGAGAAATAGACTGATTTATATGAAAATCAGAGACAACCTTAGGTAAAAAGGATGGATGAGCTCTTAAGACTACTCTGTTGTGGTGGAAAACAGTGTAGGGCTCCTTTGTACATAGCGCTTGTATCTCACTTACTCTGCGCACTGATGTAATCGCAACTAAAAAAGATACTTTCCAAGATAGATGTTGCAACGAGGCCTTGTGGATGGGCTCAAAAGGAGGCCCCATCAACCTGGCTAACACTAGGTTCAACTAGCAAGGAGGAGAAGGATTTCGCACAGGGGGCTAGACTTTCTTCAACCCCTGGAGGAAGTCCTTGGCCACTGGAACCTGGAAGAAAGAGGTCTGGACAGGAGACTTTCTATACGCTACAATGGCTGACAAGTGTACTCTAATGGAAGAATATTTCAACCCAGATGATGCTAAGGAAAGGAGGTATGGAAGAATAACATACTCCTGCCCTTTAGTAGGATCCAAATGATGCTCCCTACACCACATATAAAACCTTTTCCACTTGAACGCATATGACGCTCTTGTGGAAGGCCTCTAAGCCTCTTTTAAGATGTGCATACATTCAGGAGGCAAGTTCAGATGCCCATACTGCAGGACTTCAGGAGCCATGCTGTCAGGTTCAATGACGGGAGGTTGGGATTTAGAATCCTCCCGTTCATCTTGCTCAACAGATCCGGCCTGCAAGGAAGCCGTCTGCGTGGACACACAGACACACAGACAGATGCAGAAGGTCCGGGTACCACCACTGCCGTGGTCAGTCCAGTGCTATTAATATCATCTCCATATCTGACCTGAGGATCTTGGACACCACCTTCGGAATCAGAGCCAGGGGAGGAAATGCGTAAGCAAATGTTCCTGACCAATCCATCAAGAGAGCATTCCCCTGCGTCCCTGGCCGGTGGAATCTGGACGCGAAGGCGTGGCATTTTTTGTTTTCGTCGTCTGCAAATAAGTCTATAGCTGGACGACCCCAGCAATGAAAAAGCTCGTCCACCACCTCGTTGTTTAGCACCCAGTCTGGCTGATCTTCGAAGTGCCTGCTGAGCGCGTCTGCCTTGATGTTTAACTTGCCTGGAAGGTGCACTGCCACCACTGAGAGGTCCCGAGCAAGAAGCCAGTGCCAGATCGCTTGAGACTCCAGGGAGAGAGGGCAAGACCGTGATGGGTGCCATACTCCGTATGAAGTTGTGACAATTGATCCTTCATATTGGAAATAGGATTTTTTCAGGAGTACTAAGAAGACAAGGTAACAATCCTGGTTATGCTTGGCCATTTTAAAGTTGAAGGTTTCACTCAGGAGGGAGGATAGTAAGGATTGTTGCTTTATCTTTTCCAGGACTGAACCCTCAAGGTCCTGAGGAGAACCCCCACCACTAAGGGGCTTCGAAACGCGTCGACCCTCTTTTATTTCAAGGCCAATCTTGAGACAGTGTTGTTGTAAAACACCCAGATTGTAGAACGGTTCTGATGGCCTTATAGATGACTATGGTGTTGTCATTAGAAACAATTTAAAAATAAAAGTAGCACCCCACCATTTACAATAATAATAGATTCCTTTGAACCCTGGTGAGGCTATTCATGCTCTTTTTTCTACTAAACTTTTCTCACCTTTGTCTTATTATATATTTTTTTTGTGTGTTTACCCCTTATCCAAATTACTTTGATTGCAAGATGTATGTGTATGACAGTTTCACAGAACAAATGGCAGATGGCGAACGGGTAGTGTGACTGAAGACCATTTTTCTTTTTTATAAAAATATTTTTTTGTGTGTGTGTTTTTGTCTTCTGCTTTTCACACATTATGGATGAACTTTAGTATAGCCTTTAACACAACTCCCTCTCCCCCCCCTTTTTTGGTCTAATTAAAAAACTTTGTGAAATAATGTGATATGAAATATTTGTGAATATTTAAAAAATTACAAAGATTAAGACAGTCACAATTTGTTTTGTGTTTATGCGACAATTTTTTAATGTCATTGTGCATTCAAAACGTGTTGAATCAAAAGGCAGTACTGGCATTTTGTTTTGTTGAGAATGATGTCAATGGTGGCACCGGTGTCCACTACTGCCATGATGTCTTGTGATCCCACACGGATATTGTACTGGGGCAATCGTTGCGCCTCCCAGGTAGCAGCGCCGATCATGTGTACCTTGTGTACTACCCGCTCTTCCTCCTCATCGTCATCCATGTCACTTGGTGGTCTCTCTCCCTCCAGTAGCGCATTGAAAACTTGTTGAGGTTTGCGATATCGCTTAGCCCTACAGACCTTCTCGAAATGATTAAATCGCCCGCATCCCGAGCATCTCTTGCCTTTAGCGGGGCATTCTGCTGCTTGGTGGGGTTGCCCCCCGCAGTATCCACACGTTTTCGCTGGCCCCGCGGGCACTGTTCCAGATCCCTTCTTGTTCCACTTCGTCGTGGGTTTGGTCACCACCGCATTTACGGGTTCTGTCTTCACCAGGGACTGAAGGGCCGCCTCCATGTGCGCTGCGCGTGCTTTGGACAGTTCCTCGGTGCGCCCCAGGGTCAGTATATCGACGAGGGATTTCCCGGACTCTTCCAGTATCCGTTCACGGAGCTTGGCTGATGCACAACGCTAAATCACTTGTCCCCTGATCTCTTCCGTCTCGTCTTGGAACCCACGTGGATGCTAGATTTTTAAGTCTTGCGTGGTAAGTGTTGAGCGATTCTTCAGGGAGTTGGCGTGCTTGCCTGAATATGAACCTTTCGTAGTCCTGATTGGCCATCGGCTCAAAGTGTCCATTGAGAGCATTTATCGATGTGTAGTGATTCTTTGGCGTTGCCTCTACCACAGTCTTGGTGATGTTGTGGATGTCTTTCTCCCCTAGGTTTAGCAACATGGCTCTTTTATGGTCCTTGTGGATCTTAGTGGCCTCAAAGAATATGAGTAGGCGGTCCACCCAATCTTTCCTCTTTGGCGCAAGAGATAAGGGGGACCCCTCCACTATGAAAGGATCTATTGGGGGTACTGTAGACATGTTACCGTCTTTGACCGTGTCCTCAGCGATTCTGTGGGCTCCCTTGAGTCTCTACTGTCCCTCCTGGTCGGAGTAGTGCTGCTCTGCGTGAGCATGGGGCTGTCTGCGTGGGCTTTCCTGCCACCTGCACATGCACTTACTGCCACAAAATCTCGGTGAGACCTGCTCACAGTGTCCCTGCTTCCCAGACTCTTGCTGTGCTGTCCTTCTTGAGGTAGAGATGCTTGCCCTAGACCCCTGGAGCTGCTCAGGCTTCCAGAACACTCAGCCCTCAGAAAGGCCTGTAATGAGCTCCTCTCCCTGTCTTCAGCGTGCTTCAGGTGAGATTTTCTCATGCTCCTTGCCCCCTCCCAGCAGCAGAGCTGAAGTGGGGGAGGGGTGCCGAGCGCTGATCTGAATCGGAAGTGCTTACTGCCGGTGCCCGGCTGAGTGGGGCGCGCCTGCTAGAACACTGCGCACGGCCGCGGGAGACTCCACATGCGGCCGGCAGCAGTATGGGAATTGTCCCCGGGGTCGCTCACCTCACTGGCTTCTTCCCACAGTCCGGGCCACACGTTTCGCAGCAGGGAACCTCCGGCGCTCCAGCCAAGTCACCACACGCCAGTGCACGGCGCGCCCCACCCTCAGGGCACGAGCGCCGCGAGCAGATGGAGACGCTTGTGGTCGCCTCCCTGTGCGATGCAAGGGCCTGACCACCCTCGTCACCAGCTGTTGTGTCGGGTAGACGGCTGGGTAACGAGCCAGCACCGACACCGATGGGTGATAGATTTAAGGTGACTAGGGCACTATAATGAAGACAGGAGACAGGGTTACGATTTGGCTGTTCTCGCATGCGTAGCCTAAATGGCATGCGTAACCGTTTATTAACTGGCGGTCACCTGACCTTGATGCTGCGTGCCTGTTGCGTCACAGGCACGACACCACAGAGGACTTTCAAGAAACCATCCCAGATATATTACACGCTTTACAGACAGCTGAGGTTAGCCGCCCCGCCCCACCCTGTCTGGGAGTCATGGCCTCCCTTCCCCATCGGATCACGTGATCCAGGGGTGCTGGTTTGTACTGATGGACAGTGCTGTGGAGGTCTCTTATAGTCTGGGCTGCAGTAGGGACCCTTCACGTTAAAGCAAGGAACAAGGCAAGGGTTCCTCCCACTCCTCCTATGGGGCTCATTTACAGCCCTGGGAACCCCAGTGCGCCTCTATAAATATAGGGAAAAAATTACGCACCTGCGGCACAAGGAGCTGTAAATCAGCCCCTATGTCTTTGAATTGTTTTAGAGCCTCTGAGAGAAGAATTAAAACACATAGGGCATATATTTACAAGGCAAAAATAGTGCCACCTGAGCGTCACTTTTTGCGACGCTGCAGTGGCGCTGTGTCCTGCTCCATATTTACAAGGTGGCGCTAAGCCACTTCGCATGGCTCAACGTCACCTTGTACACATGGCCCTCAACGTAGTTTTCTGTGGCGAAGAGGAGGGCAGTGGGTGTTGCTGTGGGTGTTCCACCGCAACATCCATTGCTTTTTGACACAGCTCCAGATTTACAAGGATGTTTAAAACCTGAAACAACATCCCCCAGTGGAGGCGTAAGAGTGGTGCAACAAGGAAAATACTTTTATTTCTCATCGTTTTTTGCTCTTTCAATGTGTGCTTCTGCTGCACACATATAAGGAGCAAAACGCCATTAATGAGTGCTTTTGTGGAGGAGGTTTTCCCTTCCTCCACAAAAACAATCATCCATGCAACGCAGGCCCCCTTGCATCACAGTGCAAGGGGGCCTGTGTTGGCACCCAGCTGTGTTTTATAGTGCTGACGGAGGGGAGAGCACAGGGGTGTTCTGTGTTCTTGTGGAGGAGAAGTGTGGCTCAATGGTTCGAGCAGCAGACCCTGATGCAGAGGTCTAGCCCGGGACCAGGGTTCAATTCCCGCCTCGGCGGGTCTTGGGCTCAAAATTCCTCGGACCTGATAATTCTCGCCTCGGTGCCTATTCCAATCATGGAGTCCCACTCTGCAACTCTGGGCAATAGCTTGCTTAACCTCCACACCAACCCCAGCAGCGCTTGGATGCCTTGCTTCACCTTGGGGGTGCCCAGGAGTGGACATTTCACATGGAAAAGCCAGGAAGGGTTCCACAGCGGTATGAGTGCAGCGCCGGGACGCCCCGTCGCGTGGGCAGCCGTATGCTTTACAAATACAACACATTGACACCCCTGACCCAGTGGCAGTGGGTTTGTGGCAGCTGTTGCTCGCGTGTGGGACTGCACGGCGGATTAACTTGAATTTTTAAGTTCCCATTATTGTTATTCGAGTTTTTAAAGATTGTGATTTTAAAAACTAACTCCTCATTTGTAACGTCATCTCACTTGCCTGGTCGCTGATCGCCTCACTCGCTCTCCCTCCCGCTCCCCTAGCCCCGGTCCGGCGCGGCTTGTGCCGATTGCTCCGGAGGGCTGACGGGGTAGCGGGCGCCATTTTGGGTGCGGCTGCAGGATTGTTTGGGCGGTGCTCTAGCCATCGCGTCTGCAGCCCATTAAATTCCGCCCCATGCGAACGCGCAGCGGGCTTGCCTTAGGCGCGCCAAAGGCGCGCCTAAGGCAAGCCCGTCTGCGCCCTTCCGCAGCCGACCGGGGCTAGGGGCGCCTCACTCTGCCCGTTTCCAGTCATATTCTACCTCACAATTACGAGTGTTACAGGTACAGTGGCCCCCCAAACCTGCCATCTGTGCACGAATTAGTGATCTCGGCCTAGCTCGCTCACCTTCCTTAGTTACCCCCCCTGCTATTAACCCTTCCCTTCCTCCCCTCCCGGTGGCCCCTATCGAACCCTTTCCTTCCTCCCCTCTGCCCCTGGCGTCACCCCATCTCTCTGCCTTCCTACTCAATACTAGATCAGCTGTCAAACATCATTTAGAGTTGTTTGACTTCCTGGATTCTGTTAAGCCAGATTTACTATTCCTGACAGAGACGTGGTTCCGCTCTGACTCACTCCCGAGTGTGCTATCTGCCCTTCCTCCCCCCTATGTCATACTTAGGGCCGATCGGCCCGATGGCCGAGCAGGTGGTGGAGTTGCTTTGGTTGCCCGAGCAGACTTCCATTTTCAACCTCTCCTTTCCCCTTCCCTACCTACGGCAGACTGTTTGGTCATCCGCTCTACTTTCTCCCAGACTCCCCTGACGTGTGTTCTTGTCTACCGTCCCCCTCAATCCTGCCCCCATTTCCTCCCTGCTATCTCTGATCTACTGGGAACCTTGGCAATTAACAATTCCTCGGTGCTGCTCCTTGGAGATTTTAATTTTTGGCCCTATGCTTCTGCCGAAGATGCAGTGTCTCGTAACTTTACTGAACTCCTTTTGAGTTTGAATTTTGTTTCCCGGGTCCTTTCTCCTACACATATTCATGGTCATACGTTAGATCAAATTTGGACCCTTAATACTTCGATCCCTGCCTTGTCCGTCCAGCCTTGCCCTTGGTCAGATCATTTCCTCATCTCTTTTTCACTGGACCTAACTTCTACTCCCACCACTCCACTCCCCAAACATACTTGGGCGAGGAATTGGAACAGAGCCGATATCCCTGCCCTTTGTTCCTCTCTATCGGCTTCTGACCCTATCCTGGCCGATCTTACGCCGTCTAGGCAGTTGGATGCTCTTGGCAGCTGGCTCCTGAAGGCCTACGATCAGGCTGCCCCCTTGAAGCATGTAATAGTCAAGCGCGCCCACGACGCGAACAAATGGTTCTCTCCCGCACTTAAGGCAAAAAAACTCGAGACGCCTCAAGCGGAGAGAGCCTGGATACGCGCTTACTGTCCCCTTTTAAAATCTCGTTACATGCTCACCTTAAAAAAATATAAAGGGACATCCTCCTTGCCATAACTGCGTATTTTTCTGGGAGAGTCATTGATGCTGAGAACCATTCCAGGGAGATATTCTCTATAGTTCGGGAACTGTCTTCCTCTGACAGGGCCTCCTCTAAAGTTCCTCCTTCCCAGCTGTTGTGCAACTCTCTCAACGATTTCTTCGTTGAGAAGGTTGCCCTCCTTAAGGCCGGGATTCCACCTCCATCCTCTACCTTTTGTGACCCCCAGCCTCCTCCTCCTGTCTCCCGTTTGACCCACTTACCTCCCTTAACCAGAGATTCCTTCCTTTCTCTACTGACTCGCGTCAAATCTGGCTCGCCTGTGGACGTTGCTCCGGCGCATATTCTTCGCAGGCTCTTCACGAGCTGCTATCTCCCCCCCCTCACCTTCCTCAATGATTCCCTTGACCAGGGGATCGTCCCAGCCCTTCACAAAACTGCCATTGTCATTCCTCTTTTAAAAAAACCAGGGGCTGACCCTACCTCTCCTTCCAACTACCGTCCCATTTCCCTCCTCCCCTTTCTGGCTAAGGCCCTGGAGGCCCACGTTACTCAGGTCCTAGGTGCCTTCATTGAGGAGAGTGGGGGATTTGCTTCCCGGCAGGCCGGCTTTCGCACTCGGCACTCCACCGAGAAGGTTGTTATTTCTGTGATGGACGACCTCAGAGAGGAGCTTGATACCAATACGCCCCAGGCCCTGGTACTTTTAGATCTCTCCGCCGCCTTTGACACGGTTGATCATTCCATTCTTCGCACCCGGGTCAGGGCGGCGGGTATCGAGGGGCCTGCCTTGGCCTGGATCAGCTCCTTTCTGAGGGATCGCTCTCAGGCCGTCCATCTGGCCCAATTCATCGCCTCCCCTCACTCAGTCCGGTGTGGTGTCCCCCCAGGGTTCTTCCCTTTCTCCGTTATTATTTAACCTATATATCTATCCCCTTATTTCTGCACTTCAAAACATGGAGGTCACCGTATACAATTACGCTGAGGACCTCCAACTTATCTTTCACCTATCACATTCCCCTACCAGTATACTCAACTTCCAGTCGGTCATGCTGTTCATCAGTGATTGGATGAACGGCAATCATCTGAAATTAAATCCGGATAAGACGGAACTTGTTGTTACTGGCAGCACGCCCAGTCCTTGGTCCCCTAGTTTTTGGCCCCCTTCCCTGGGTTCTTCCCCCACTCCCTCTCTTTCCGTAAAAACTCTAGGGATCTCACTCAACAAGCACCTCACCCCCCACACTCAGATCAATTCTGTTGTCTCCTCCTGTTTCTTTGCCCTTCGCACCATACGTAAAATCTCCCGGTTCTTCTCTGTTCCTGCCCTTAAACTCATCCTGATGGCGATGGTTCTGTCCCGGCTGGATTATGGGAACATTGTATATAATGGAGCCCCCGCCTACGCTTTCCACCGTCTCCAGCTAGTCCAAAATCAGGCCGCCCGCCTGATCCATGGCCTACCTAGATTTCATCACGTCACTCCCCTTCTTCAATCCCTGCACTGGCTCCCTATCAAAGAGCGGGCTCTCTTTAAATTGGGATGCACTACTTTTACGGCCTTGGTGGGGACTGCCCCATACTTCATCTCCTCCGCCATCAGTACCTACTGCCCCAACAGAGAACTCCGTTCCTCTACTAAATCTTTGCTCTCTGTCCCCCGGTTTAAGAAAAAGAAATCCGGGGGCCTGAAATTCAGGGTCCTTGCCCCTATCTTTTGGAATTCTCTTCCCTTCCACATTAGATCTATCCCTTCCTATTCTGATTTTCGTAGAGCACTTAAGACTTTTCTTTTCTCCCGTGCTTTTCCATCCTAGCATCGTGCTTCACTTACCACCCACCTCTGGCTAAGCGTCCTCCTAGCGCCATGAAACCGCATGGTATAAGTGCGCTATATAAATTGTTGTAAATTCAAATTCAAATTCAACACATTTACATTTCTTGTAAATACAGCGCATCTCTGCATTTTTTAAATGACGAAGCTCAGTGCAGACACATTACTTGCCGTCAGCCGCGGCCAGTAGTGGGAGTACCGGCTGGGCGGTGACGTGGGGAGGTGCAGGGTGTGGGGGGGTAGTAATGTATGGATTACGGACTTTAACAGGTAAGTAAACATATAAATGCATAAAACGAATTTCGTTGCTGGCACTGCATTGCATTTGGTGATACAGTGCATGCAACGAAATTTGTTTTATTTATTTATATGTTTACTTACCTGTTAAAGTCCGTATTCCATACATTACTACCCCCCACCCTGCCCTTCCCCTTCCCACGTCACTGCTCGGCCGGTACTCCCACTACCGGCCGCGGCTGCTTGCCGTGTCTCACTGCGCCATTTCATTGTAAACATGCCCCATAAGATCTATGGGGTCTCGAGATTGATAGCCATTATTCTAATCGGACAACTTATGCTGTTTTGATACAAATCTCTCTGGTCAAAAGTTAGAATCTGGTCCAGAGAGATCAAAGGTCATTGATGACTCTTCACATATCTCTGGTGATCGATTGAAGAAGAATACATCAGAGTGTTTGCCATTAATGTACACTCTACGTAAGGCGCGACCACACTGGGGTGTATCCTAAATGAATATTATGAACGATCTACTGGCTCTCAACTTCAGTAAAACAACTGAGAAGATCACCAAACTTGATGGAAAGGGTCCCCAAAACACGCCGCCTGGTGCGGACACTCAGAGGCTACAAAGATCCTGGACCGATCATCCATTATTTGGTGTCTTCTGGCCTCAAGATTCACCTGGTAGAGTCTTCAAACCTGTTGATACATTGCTGAATAGGGGCTAACAATCCAAGATGTGTATTGTGCAAATGAGCCTCTGAATATATAAAAATTAAAACAAACAAGGGTGAATGAGGAATGCTGATTCTTATGATGATGAGGTCAAGACTGGAAGCAATAAAGGTCCCCCAAGTGTCCTTATGAAGTGCCCAAGAAAGCACAGCTCCTGGCGGTGGCGCCGCTCCTCGCTTAGTCTACGCGCAAACAGCAAGAGTCTCCTTCAGATGGTCTCAGTTAGGGAGAAAAGGGAAAAATGGGCAGAAAATACCTACTTGGCAATATTGGTAATTCTTGATTGTGGGTGTAGATGATGGAAGGGTCATTCAGCAGGCACCAGAACCACCCGGGATCAGGTTGAGAAGGAGCCCAGTATAGGGACTTTCAGAAAACAAGAACCTCAAGGGATCATGTGGCAGAAAAAGAGCAAAGATAAGAGACAAAATGGCGACTGAGTGGGCAATGAATGCAGCAACCAATAGGGGAAGGAATGGATGGTGATGCATCCTTCTGTGACAAAAGCATCCCTGTATGTGCTCTGAGCAGGAAATGACGTCACAGAAAAAAGATTGACGCCATTTTGGAATCGACCTAGATAAGGCTAGTCATGGCTGCTCTTTCAGGAATACCATTGGAGACGAAGCAAGAAGAAGCCCTTGTTTGACATCCTTCAGCACTCAGGGGCAGATCTACAATAAACTATCGCAGCGCGGTGCCGCAAGTCATTTGGCTGCGCCGCACATCGTTAGTTTCAAAGCACAGGGAAGTGACATATTTACAACAATATTTCGCATCTCTGTGCTTCCCCCTGCACTGGCGCACACACTGCTGCCATGCGCCAGTGCAGGCACCATTGCACCAGGGTGCAAGAATGCCTGCGTTGTGGGGAGATTGTTTTTGTGTCAGAAGGACTACCTTCCTTCACAAAAACAATCAGTGAGGTGATTTCCTCTTCCAGAGTGTGCAGTAGAATTCAGCCGACATTGAAAGAGGGAAAAAACGAGGAGAAATTTAAACATTTCTCCTCATCCCACCTCGCTCTGCCACCAATAGGACATATTTCCAGATTCACGATTTCTCGTACATCTGGAAATGCATCAGTGGACATGGGTGTTGCGTGGGAACAAACACAGCAACACCCATGTCACGCCCCTAACACGCAAAGTGTTGCGTGAACAGGTCCAAAAGTTACAATCACAGGTTAAGTCACACAAGGTGACTTTACCTGTGCTTGTAAATATCACTCAGCAGGCTGCGCCACCGGTGCGTCACGCAACATGATGCACCGGTGGCGCAAGGGGCTTGTAACTGCCCCTCAGAGTCTTGCTATCGACTCGTCCACCCACTGACGTGGATGCTAACACACTCCCTGAGCAGCCCTGCCCATGGAAAGACCAACTCTGGCTTGATGATAAGGAGGAAGGCTCTTCACTGCACGCTGAGCCTGAGAATCAAAGAGCGCCTTCTTTCCATTGGAAGGCGTGCAGGTGAGGGATGCGCCGCTGCCACAGGTGAGGAGATATAATAGAGTATTGGACAGCCTTCGGGTAGCTATAAGGATCCTGGTGATAACTGGAACACTACCCATACGTGTGTCTCACTTCTGCTCACACTAGAACATCAGGCTCGAGAACCACTAGAATCCTTATCCATATGCGAGAAAGGTCCAAAGTGCAGTAAAAATCATAGAACAATCTTGGCCCAGGGACAGTGTGGGTGGTCTCTGGCTGCTTTATGGAGTAGCAGACAAATACAAATTGGAGGTTATCTACTGACCTGGATGCTATGAATGGGGACTGGAGTATCGAGTAAAGGATTGGTTTGAGAATGGATATCGTTGACCAATTGCATGACTGCTTGGGCATCCCTCGTTCTGAATTTTACAGTTTGTTTAATATGTATGCCTTTCACATGAAACATGAGGTGTCCCATTTGTTTAAATATTAATATCCTGTAATTAGAAAGGCAAGGCAAGCCAAGCCCCTAATTTATAAACTACTAAGAATAGTAATAACACATTATACACTGTGCCACCTGGCTCTAGGCAATATTTACAGGGGATTACATACACAGGACAGGGCCAATTGGGCCATGTTAGACCTGGCACCTTGGCGTGAGTTTCCCTTCCACTTTTTGCTGATGTGCCTCAGATGTTTTGCTGGTGTTCGATGCTCAGGGCACTGCGCCACGGCCAATCCGTGCCGCAGTGCAAGTGCTCCCAATGTAAAGTGTTTGTAATTGATTTCCACGATTGGCTTATTTGGTTTACCGTCAGTCCCCAGTAACGTGCACGAGGAGTACCGGGGCTTGTAGATACAAATGCTGCTAGTGGGCCTGCAGCGCTGGTTGCCCAACCCACAGAAGCGGCCTCGTAAGATGTGTCTCGGGTCCGCCATCGCAGACCCCGCATACAGTCCCGTACTGTCACGCTGACCGCGCAAGTGCCCATACTTGCCAGTCCCTGAACCTTCCCTAACCTTCATATCAGTCACCCCTATGGTAGGCCTACGGGCAGGGTGCATTGTAAGCGTAAGGTAGGACAAGCCTACAGTGTGGCATGTCCTAGTAGTGAATTACCGCCCTTTTCGGTCTTCACTATTGAAGGGCTACCTGTTGTCTTAGGCCAGACGAGCTGTCAGAACTATTACATGCTATAGTACCGGCAGGCTCAGGGAACACGGTAGCACGTCGAGTTTAGTATGCCTGAACTCAGAACAATAAAATACTTCCTTTAGTAAGGTTTATTTTAATATCCTGTTTGCAAATGCTACTTTTAGAAAGTTAGCCTTTGCTCGCCTAACTGTTCAGCCCGCCTCTGCCAGGATGTGTATCTGCTGTCTGGATTTGTGTGAGTGACAGGGCTAGGAGATTCCCGGGGACAGTCGGGGGCTCCAGGTGGTGAATGGGGTGCTTACACCAGGATGGGTGGGCGGAGTAGTCCTTGACTCTGAATAGGGTTGTGCTCCACCACCACAATGCTGGCTCCACCTCCTGCGGAGCGTCTGATGTCTCTGCCCTGCACCCTGAAAGAAGACGGCAGCGTCCTGTCAACAGAGTACTCCAGAACCGGGTTAAACCAGGCTCAGGCCCCCTGGCCTGCAAAGACAAAAGAGACGCAGTATAAATATAGGAGCTCCGCTCCTTACAAATCAGATCCAGTTTTGACCACGATGAACCTCTGCCTGACTAGAAGGACCAAGAGAAGCTGAAGGACGGAAACCAGTCTGTATCCTGTTAGACTGGCCTGCAGTGGTGCCTTGCTGAGAACGGAGAGGAAAGGACCAGAGAGGACTTTGTAGACTTGTGCCTGAAACGATCTCCAAGGGCTTGATCGAGAGCTTGCCCCCTCAACGGAACCCCAGGACCATTGGGTTCTATCTGCTTGTGCCAGTCTGCTGTTGGGCCTTAGTTCTTATTCCCTCGCCAGAGTTGTGACTCGGGTGCCTTCGCCCCCTCCCAGGTCGTGACAGCTCGGAGCCTGGTCGCGCCGCCGTAGAGAGCCCCGCTCATCCCTGAGTCGCTCTCCGCTTCAGTGCCGGCCCGCCCGCTCTCCTGTCACCTCGCCGCTAACAGAGCGCGTTGGGTACCTCTCATCTTCTCCAGCCGGAATCTGCACAGAGCGCGTTCCATAGCCTCGGATGGTCCGTATGTCGTAACGTACCTGACTGTCTCGCTTTGCCCTCCTGCATACCTGGGCTTGTGCCGTACCTCAAGAAAGGCCTCCCCGTACAGTGGTACCGGAAGCCTGGGGCTGCACCCGCCTGCCATAAAACGCGACGCCCCTCACAGATCCACGAGTACGACCCGGCGTGCTAAGAAGTAGTACGCCCCGCAGGCCTGAACGGCGCCTCGCCCCGTGAGCTGCATCGACCCCGGATCGCCACAACCCTCCACAGTCTAGCTCCCCCGCCTCGCTCCTCGAGGGGGACCGAGCCGGAGAGATCCTCTGGAGAACCGTCGGCATCGTCCAGGGCCCACCCTCACCAATAGCCACGCCTGAAACGCCTCGGACTCCCCCAAGCAAGGTACACTTGAACTCCGTCCCGAGTTCACATCGGATCCAGGGTCCGCAACGTTCTTATTTCCCTGTCATCGTACCTTGCTGAACAACGAACATTCAAAGACTAAGCTTGCCTATTGTAATCCGGTGGCCTCAAATCGCTAAACATTATTTTGGTCTTGTGATAATCCTGCTTGAATCTATCTTTTATATAAAGTATACGTATTTTTGATACAACCATACGACTGGTGTCCATTTGTGGTGGGTCAGTGGGTTTATTGTGTGTGATCATAAATACTTAACTAACTATCGCCCTGAGGATTATCCTTGTCTGCTCGCGCCACACTACCTAGAGGGTGAGCAGGGGTTATTCGAAGGAGTAGTTTCCTTGCCCTGACGTGGAGCTGAAGGTCCCTGCTTGTCACAAGTGCATACCTGTGCCAACCAGAGACCTCCGGTTCCAACAGTGGTACCAGCGGTGAGGATTTCGGATTTGCATTTGTGATTCATATACAGTAAATTACTGATCACCACGTAGTGAGAGCAGACCAATAACGAAGCCACAGATTACGTTCTTGCCGAGAGATCTCCAATCTCCAAACCATGCCTGGTTCACTCCCCGCAAGAGCACCCTCTGTTATCTCTGGAATCGACGATGTGGACTGGGAAGCGCTTGGCCAGTGCAAACTGGACCAAGTGAGAGCCCTCTGCATAAAGTTCTGAGTCGCCCACTCCGGGTGCAAAACCAAAGCCCAGCACATCAAGGCACTGAGAGCCTGGAAAGAGTTGAGAGAGCCAGAAAATCAGGTGGTAGTGGATCCACCGGATAGCCTTATCGAGGTGCAGGGAGGTCCGTCGTCAGAAGAGCTGGCGGACAGGGCCGCAACCAGAGCGCATGAAGTGGAGATGGCCAGATTAAAAGGACAGATGGCAATGGAAGAGAAAAGGCTCCAGCTGGAGCATGAGATACGCCTTAAGGAATTGGAGCTGAAAGGAAAGAGCTTGGACGCAGCTCCTGGTGGAGGCACATCGCCAGCCCAGGTAGAGTCAAGGGTCTACGTACCGAAAGATGTGGTGAAGGAGTACTTTAAGGGAGATGACGTAGGGCAGTGGTTCCGGGCCTACGAGGTAGCCATGTCTTCCCACCGGGTCCCTGAGAGAGATTTGGGAGCGGGGTTGTGGGGACGGTTCCTGACCGAGGGGCGGGATACCCTGCTAGATCTTCCTTCTGAAGAGTCCAACTCCTACCCCCGCATGAAAGATGCCCTGATGAATCGATTTGGGTTAACTCCTGAAATGTACCGGCAGCGGTTTAGGAAGTGTGTGAAGATTCAAGGGGGTACGTATGTGGAGTATGTGACCTTTTTCTGCAGAGCGCTGGATGGTTGGGTTTAGGGAGGTAAGGTAAATGATTTTCAAGGGCTGCTTGATTTGATGGCATGGGAGCACTTGTCGGATAATTGTTTTCCTGAGTTACGCCAGCACCTAATCGATAGCAAGCTGTCCAACCCGAGGAAGCTTGCTGAGGAAGCGGACCGCTGGCTCAGCACCAGGGTCCACAAGGGTCCAGTGGGAGACTCAGCCAAAGGTGGGCAGGGTCCCCAGCAGAAAAGTGGGGGGGACAGGGGAAAACAGAAAAGGTTCCACAAAGGCCCCCAAAGTAATCCCGAAGGGAACCAAGGGAAAAGTACTCAGCCTTCTCCACCCCCGAAATCAACCGGGGCCCGACAGGTAAACCTGTTCAAAGAGGGACCATCACCTGTTTTAGGTGTGGTGACCTGGGTCACATTGCCTCTGACCCTAAGTGTCGTTTATTTGCAAAACCCGCACCCACTGGTGCTCCCCCCGGCAACTAGCTAATGTTAACTTTGGGGAGGAAGTAGCCGTCCAAATGGGTGGGGATCCCGTTCAGATGACCCTTGTCTCGCTAGGAGACAGTGAGATGGTCCCCGAGAACTACCTACCCAGTAACACTAAGAAATATGGGCAGGTAGTGACCATCAATGGTAAGAAGGCGGAGGCTCTTCGAGATACAGTAGCCAGTGTGACTGCAGTGAGGCAGCACCTGGTGTCTCAAGAGCAGGTAGTACCGCACGCCTACTGTAGGGTTGTCAATGCTGACAATTCTGAGAGCCGGTGTCTGATGGCTCAGGTTCCCTTTGAGTGGGGGGGTCTCAGGTACTCTGCAAGTCGCTGTGAGGACCTCCATGCCTGTAGATTGTCTCCTAGAGAACGATTTGGAGAACTCTCCTTGGGGAAAGGTGGAGAAAATGACTCATCTGCGGATGGTGGGTCTATCCGACTGGGCGTGCGTGACCACACGGTCCATGGCAGCCAGTAGGGGTGTTGAAGAGGTCCTGGAGCCTGAAGGAGAGGCCCAGGAACCGGCTTCAGAGAGAAGGCGCAGGGGGCGCGGACAGCCGGCCCCCGAAGTTCCCACGGCCCAGGAGGAGGCAGACCTCAAGGGGGATGCTCTGGAGCCTACCGGGGAACAGATCGCTGAACTGGGAGACTTGCCTGAGCTGACGCATTGGCAGCAAGAAGGAGGTCCCTCCAGGGAAGAATTCTGCGAGGAGCAGAAAAAGTGCCCTTCTCTCGTGGGTATGCGGCAGCAGGCTGCAGACCAGGCCAATGGTGTTCGGTCCGGAAAACACTTGGTGAACTGGGAGAACGATCTCCTGTATTCAGAGCCTAAGGCTGCTGAACCTGGGTCAGCCAGTGTGCTGGTGGTACCCCAGAAGTTCAGAGCCTTCCTACTGGGTTTGGCTCACGATGTGCCGTTAGCAGGACATCTGGGGATGGACAAGACCTATGACAGGCTTGTCACCCACTTTTACTGGCCCCAGATGCACAGGAGCTCAAACGCTCACTGTAGGACCTGCCAGACTTGCCAGGCAAGTGGTAAGTGCGGAGGGAAGAACAAGGCTCCCCTCCAACCATTCCCCGTCGTCAGTACCCCATTCCAGCGAGTGGGAATTGACATTGTGGGGCCTCTGGACCCCAAGACAGCCATGGGCAAAAGGTTCATCCTGGTCTTGGTGGACCATACCACCCGGTACCCTGAAGCCATCCCTCTGAGGACAGTGACGGCCCCCGTGGTGGGACGAGCACTGATGGGAATTTTCTCACGAGTAGGATTCCTTCTAGAGGTGGTGTCTGACAGGGGCACCAACTTCAGATCGAAATATATGAAGTCCCTTTGGCAAGAGTGTGGTGTAACGTACAAGTTCACCACCCCTTACCACCCCCAAGGAAACGGGTTGGTTGAGAGATTCAACCGAACCCTGAAAGGCATGATTATGGGCCTAGAAGGACCAATGAGGCGTAAGTGGGACGTCCTCTTACCATGCCTACTGTTTGCGTACTGAGAGGTGCCACAGAAGTCGCTCGGGTTCAGTCCCTTCGAGCTTCTGTACGGTCACCTCTGAGTCTGGTTAGGGAAGGCTGGGAGCAATCTCCCAGGAAACCTCCCCAGAATGTATATAGCTACATGCTGGCCTTCCGAAACCAGACCAGGCGATTCAGGCAACTTGCTCAGGCAAACCTGGAAGCCAGCCAGGAAGAGATGAAGCGGTGGTACGACCAGAATGCCACTCTGGTGGAGCTTCAACCTGGACAAAAGGTGTGGGTCTTGGCCCCGGTGGAGCCCTGTGCACTTCAGGATAAGTGGACGGGTCCATTTGAGGTTGTGGAGCGCAAGAGTCCTGTCACCTACCTGGTGAACTTGCAAACTCCCAGGAACCCTTTGAGGGTCCTACATGTTAACCGCCTTGAATTTGAATTTAAAAATATTTATTAAGCGCGCTTTTACCAAGCGGTTTCATGGCGCTTTTCAGATTGCGAACAGCAACAGTGGCAAGGAGAAATTAGGCAGCAAAGGCTCGCCTTAAGCCCCACTTGGAGAGGTCCAAAGTGGGCATGCTATTGGCAACCGATGATGGAATGGAGAAGGAGACCGAACCTCTTCCGGACCTCTTGGTGACCTCCGAGTGAGATGGGTCAGTGGATGGAGTTAACCTCTCACCCTCCCTGACCCCTGAGCAGCAAAGTGATTGCCGCCAGCTGCTGGGGCAATTCTCTGACTGATTGGTGCGTCCATGACGTGGACACGGGAGACAGTTTGCCGGTGAAGCACAAGGCTTACCGTGTGACTGACAGGGTACGAGCCTGCATCAAGGAGGAAGTCTCAAAGATGTTTGCTCTTGGGGTGATTGAGTCCTCCAGCAGTCCTTGGGCCAGCCCAGTGGTCTTGGTCCCGAAGGCTGTGACGCCGGGAGCCACACCCGAACTCCGGTTCTGTGTGGACTATCGAGAACTGACGCGCACCGCATCCCCAGAGCTGATGAGCTCTTCGATCGGTTGGGGGCTGCCCGGTACCTCAGTACGTTTGACTTAACGTCTGGGTACTGGCAGATCGCCTTAACTGAAGGGGCCAAAGAGAGGTCAGCATTTTCAACCCCAGATGGGCACTACCAATTCCGGGTCATGCCCTTTGGGATGAAAAACGCCCCTGCCACCTTCCAGACGTTGGTCAACCAGGTGTTGGTTGTACAGAACGCGTTCAGTGCCGCCTACCTGGACGACATCGCAGTGTTCAGCGGAACGTGGGAAGAGCACTTGCGGCACATGTGGGAAGTGTTGGCGGCTCTGCGCAAGGCAGGCCTCACGATCAAGGCAAGCAAGTGCCAGATCGGGCAGGGTTCAGTGGTGTATTTGGGACACCAAGTTGGGAGCGGCCAGGTGGCACCCCTTCAACCCAAAATTCAGACCATCCTGGCTTGGGAAGCCCCCAAGACCCAAACGGAGGTGAGGGCCTTCCTCGGACTCACCGGGTACTACAGGAGGTTTGTCAAGGGTTACGGCACCATTGTTGCCCCCTTGACAGAGCTGACTTCGAAGAAGCAGCCCCGGAAAGTGATCTGGACCGACGCCTGTCAGGTAGTATTCGACACCCTGAAGAAGGCCATGTGCACGACGCCCGTGCTCCTGGCTCCTGATTTCTCCAAAGAGTTCTTAGTGCAGACAGACGCTTCAGAGCATGGGATAGGGGCTATCCTTTCACAGACGACTGAGGAGGGCTGGGATCACCCTGTGGCCTTCATCAGTCGGAGGTTACTTCTACGGGAACAGAAGTGGAGTGCGATTGAGCTAGAAGCTTTGGCTGTGGTCTGGGCCCTGAAGAAGCTAAGACCCTACTTGTTTGGGTCTCACTTCCGAGTTCAGACAGACCACAGGCCCCTCAGATGGTTGATGCAAATGAGGGGTGAGAACCCAAAACTGTTGAGGTGGTCCATTTCTCTACAGAGTATGGACTTTACGGTGGAACACCGCCCTGGCATAGACCACGCCAATGCTGACGGTCTGTCAAGGTTTTTCCGCCTTAGTGATGAGGAACTCCCTGGGGAAGGGTAGTTCTCCTCACCTTTCAGCTGGAGGGGACAGGTGTTAGAACTGGCACCTTGGCGTGAGTTTCCCTTCCACTTTTTGCTGATGTGCCTCAGATGTTTTGCTGGTGTTCGATCCTCAGGGCACTGCGCCACGGCCAATCCGTGCCGCAGTGCAAGTGCTCCCAATGTAAAGTGTATGTGTAATTGATTTCCACGATTGGCTTATTTGGTTTACTGTCAGTCCCCAGTAACGTGCACGAGGAGTGCCGGGGCTTGTAGATACAAATGCTGCTAGTGGGCCTGCAGCGCTGGTTGCGCCACCCACAGAAGCGGCCTCGTAAGATGTGTCTCGGGTCCGCCATCGCAGACACCGCGTACAGTCCTGTACTGTCACGCTGACTGCGCAAGTGCCCACACTTGCCAGTCCCTGAACCTTCCCTAACCTTCATATCAGTCACCCCTATGGTAGGCCTACGGGCAGGGTGCATTGTAAGCTTAAGGTAGGACAAGCCTAGGGTATGGCATGTCCTAGTAGTGAATTACCGCCCTTTTCGTTCTTCACTTTTGAAGGGCTACCTGTTCTCTTAGGCCAGATGAGCTGTCGAAACTATTACACGCTATAGTCCCGGCAGGCTCAGGGAACACGGTAGCACATCGAGTTTAGTATGCCTGAACTCAGAATAATAAAATACTTCCTTTAGTAAGGTTTATTTTAATATCCTGTGTTTGCAAATGCTACTTTTAGAAAGTTAGCCTTTGCTCGCCTAATTGTTCAGCCCGCCCTTGCCAGGATGTGTATCTGCTGTCTGGGTTTGTGTGAGTGACAGGGCTGGGAGATTCCCGGGGACAGTCGGGGGCTCCAGGTGGTGAATGGGGTGCTTACACCAGGATGGGTGGGCGGAGTAGTCCTTGACTCTGAATAGGATTGTGCTTCACCACCACAATGCTGGCTCCACCTCCTGTGGAGCGTCTGATGTCTCTGCCCTGCAGCCTGAAAGAAGACGGCAGCGTCCTGTCAACAGAGTACTCCAGAACCGGGTTGAACCAGGCTCAGGCCCCGTGGCCTGCAAAGACAAAAGAGACGCAGTATAAATATAGGAGCTCCGCTTCTTACAAATCAGATCCAGTTTTGACCACGACGAACCTCTGCCTGACTAGAAGGACCAAGAGAAGCTGAAGGACGGAAACCAGTCTGTATCCTGTTAGACTGGCCTGCAGTGGTGCCTTGCTGAGAACGGAGAGGAAAGGACCAGAGAGGACTTTGTAGACTTGTGCCTGAAACGATCTCCAAGGGCTTGATCGAGAGCTTGCCCCCTCAACGGAACCCCAGGACCATTGGGTTCTATCTGCTTGAGCCCGTCTGCTGTTGGGCCTTAGTTCTTATTCCCTCGCCAGAGTTGTGACTCGGGTGCCTTCGCCCCCTCCCAGGTCGTGACTGCTCGGAGCCTGGTCGCCCCGCCGCAGAAACACCCGCTCATCCCTGAGTCGCTCTCCGCTTCAGTGCCTGGCCGCCCGCTCTCCTGTCACCTCGCCGCTAACGGAGAGCGTTGGGTACCTCTCATCTTCTCCAGCCGGAATCTGCACGGAGCGCATTCCATAGCCTCGGATGGTCCGTATGTCGTAACGTACCCGACTGTCTCGCTTTGCCCTCCTGCATACCTGGGCTTATGCCACACCTCAAGAAAGGCCTCCCCGTACAGTGGTACCGGTAGCCTGGGGCTGCACCCGCATGCCATAGAACGCGACGCCCCTTACAGATCCACGAGTACGACCCGGCGTGCTAAGAAGTAGTACGTCCCGCAGGCCTGAACGGCGCCTCACCCCGTGAGCTGCATCGACCCCGGATCGCTGCAACCCTCCACAGTCTAGCTCCCCCGCCTCGCTCCTCGAGGGGGACCGAGCCAGAGAGATCCTCTGAAGAACCGTCGGCCTCGTCCAGGGCCCGCCCTCATCAATAGCCGCGCCTGAAACGCCTCGGACTCCCCCAAGCAAGGTACACTTAAACTCCGTCCCGAGTTCACATCGGATCCAGGGTATGCAACGTTCTTATTTCCCTGTCATCGTACCTTGCTGAACAACGAACATTCAAAGACTAAGCTTGCCTATTGTAATCTGGTGGCCTCAAATCGCTAAACGTTATTTTGGTCTTGTGATAATCCTGCTTGAATCTATCTTTTATATAAAGTATATGTATTTTTGATACAACCATACGACTGGTGTCCATTTGTGGTGGGTCAGTGGGTTTATTGTGAGTGATCATAAATGTTTAACTAACTAGCGCCCTGAGGATTAGCCTTGTCTGCTAGCGCCACACAACCTAGAGGGTGAGCAGGGGTTATTCGAAGGAGTAGTTCCCTTGCCCTGACGTGGAGCTGAGGGTCCCTGCTTGTCACAAGTGCATACCTGTGCCAACCAGAGACCTCCGGTTCCAACAGGCCACTGTCAGAACCATCACCATGTAGAACACAACCAGTAACTACTGGCAAAACTCTGTACTCAGCATTGTATCCTGCAACATAAATCATATTATGCAATCAGCAGTATATCAGGCATAAAATACATTCTGCGTCAACCTCATAAGCATAAACACATTATGCAAGAACCTCATAAACATAAACATCAGAGGCATAAATCACATTAGGGCCTGGCACGCTATCAACCTAACACTGACCCCCTGGCCAACTGGCCTTCTCAGAGGGCAGAGGGCTCAAATGCCCTATGTCCCAAATGTCAGGGCTGGCTGCCAATGCAGCAGAATCAAAGTGCGCAATTGCCTTGGCACCACTGTACCTCCTGGGTCCCCACTGGGACTCCTAAAAATGCTCTGGCCTAAATGTTGCAGCTGCCGTTAATTGGGGTGCACTGGCACTCCCTGTGCCCTCTGGACCACCACTGGGGCCCTAAAAACAAATATGGCCAAATGTTGAAGCTGCCCGCTATGGCGGCGCAGCTGTGAGTAAAAAGAGGCACTGGAACTAATTGTGCCACTGCAGTCACACTCTGGGACTCCTCACTAGATTATGGCCCACGGCCTCATTCACTGGGGCTCTGTGCAAACCAAAGAACAAAGGTGGGCCACCGGAGGCACCAACATTACTTCAGTGAAGCCCTACTCACTGGGCTCTCTGCTGCACGGGTCCCAGGCACCGACAATGTGCCTCGGCGGGCCTGCGCTTACCAGGACCTCTCCACTTCTCTTTGCTGCTGGTCCCACACTCCGCAGCACCCACAAAGGCGGAGTGGGCTCCCACCTGCCTTCAACTTCTTCGGCATACGTGGGGGGATCCCACCAGCTCAAGGGAGGCACTCTGGGGACCGCGACTACTTCCTGGCTCTGGCCCCGCCCACAAGCAGGCCACCTGCCTGACTTCCGGGCGACCTGGAATGCCGCTTTCTTCTCCCTGTCGCTGCTCACGAAGTGGCGGTCCTTCTGCAAGGCACAAATGCGGGGTGGGCTCCCGCCAGTCAATACCATAAGCGGGGTGGGCACCCGCTGTTTAAATATGCATATAGCGGGGTAGGCTCTCAATCTGGCTGGCAAAAATGTGGGGTGGGCTCCCACTGAAGAAAACAGCGCAGGGGGAATCTCTAGGTCGCAGCCCAGCGCTGCAGATAAAATAGAAGTGCTCCATGAGGCACTAAGTCCAAAGTCCTTAGGGATTAAGGGGGCAAAGCTGGACCCAGGCAGGCCTGCACACAGGGCCCTCCAGCAGGGAGGCAGTCCCTCGTGGCTGTTCCTCCTGAGGCCCAGCAGCAGAAAGCCCCCCAAGCACAGGAACAGCACAACATCATGGGGTCAGAGCCCCTATATTTATATTGCATCTTGTCTTTGTCTGCCCTGGCAAAGGGCTTGGGGGAACCAGCAAAAACTGGTTCAGGGGGGAATTGGAGCACTTTGTCAGGTAGGGGCTCGTCATCAGACACACCACAGGGGGCGGAGCCAGCATTGTACAGGCTAGGCACAGTCCTATTAAGGGACCAGAGGCTTCTCCTAACACTACTCCAAATGCAGATGTCTCATTCAGCCTAGTGCTGACTCACCCTGCCCCTCCAGGAGCCACATACACCTCTCAGCCCCTGTCACTCCAAAGCCAGACATGCAATTCACATCAGGCAGGCAGACACATAGCATACAGAAATGTCAACTTCTAAAAATGGCATTTCTAAAATAGTGATAATAAATCTGCGCACACCATTGCGTAGCATTTATTATTACTATTCCAACCATACCAAACTTGACCCACGCTGCTCCTCTCACATCAGGAATTACCACTGAAACACTTATCAGGAAATCCCCAATGCATTCCTATGGGAGGGTAGCCTCACAGTAGTGAGAAACCAAAATGGCTGTTTGTCACTACCAGAACATGTCACACACTTAAGATACATGTTGTACCTTTTACCTACAATGCATTCTGCCCATTGGGCTACCTAGGGCATACCTTAGGAAAAAGGGGGATCACAGACATGGCACACACTTTAGATGCCACGTCACAGTGGCAGTAACACTGCGTGCACAGGCCCTCAATGGCAGAGGCCTGAGATAGGTTTGAAAGGCTACTTTGGGAGGTGGCACGATCAGCGCTGCAAGCCCAACAGTTCAATTCAAACCGAAATTGTGTTTCTTTAAAAAAAAAGGGGGGAGAAGAAAAAAAGAAAGAAAAAAGGGTAAGAAAGGGTAAAGAAACAAGGGACCAAATCAGATTTTTTTCAAATCATTTGGTCCCTTGTTTCTCTACCCTTTCTTACCCTTTTTTCTTTCTTTTTATCTTCTCCCCCCCCCTTTTTTTTTAAAAGAAACACAATTTCGGTTTGAATTGAGTTCTTTCTGTAAATGTGTTGAATTATGTATTCTTTCTCCTGAACTATTGTTTGGAACAATTATTCTCTACCCCTGGTTCAGGTGGGTGGGTTGCCTCTGTGGTTATACACCACCGCAAGTCCAACAGTAGCATTTCATTTACCAGCCCTGGATATATGAGACTCCACTTTACAAGGGACTGACAAGTAAATTAAATAGGCCAAACAGGTGTAGACCAATCTTACCAAATTTAACACAGAGAGCGCTCACACTTTACACTGGACAGCAGTGCTAAAGTGCCCAGAGGCCTAAAACCACCAACACCATGTCAGAAATAAGACTAGGAGAAAGGCAAAAAGATTAGGGATGACTCGACAAAACGGGCCAATTCCAACACTCACAGAACACCAGGGACTCAAGAAACAGGTTTATGATGAGAGTTCATTCAGTGATCCCAAGGGCATTAGAACAAGTGAGCAGGTCTTTGCGTCAAATGTCCCATGACTGCTTGAAGATCAAACCCTTCGGAGAAGCTGTTGTGAGAAAGAGAAATGGCATCTTTAGGGTGAACAACATCTTAAAGCAAGAGTGGGTTGGCATAGGTGTGTTTGCACGCTCCCAGACAAATACAGTGATCATGCGTTCAGACTTTTTACTACAGGGTCATCTAAACTGCTCTCTGTCTTTGGTAAAAGGAGAGTAGACTTTCACTCCATGCGGCTTGGTTTGGCAATGATCAAAGGTGGAATCAGAAGTGATTGGCACCTCACTAACATTAGATTACTAATTTAACCTTTATTTTCAGCATACAAGAACTCCATGAAAAGATGTCTATGTACATATAATCTCTCGGATTCTTCATTATTGAAGTAGGCCCGGAAGGTAATCTCAGGGAGTTTGCACAGTTTTTCCCTCTCTGCATAGGGAGCAAAATTCAGAAAACTGATCATAGTGGCACAAAGGAGAGTTTTTTCTCTCTTGTGGCTCACCAATGGTAAGTTGCCAAGCACAAGCGAGGAAAATCTAATGCTAGATCACCACCGGCGAGATTTTTCAGCGCGAACGGTAGTTGCCACTGCTCACATTGAGAAACTCGCCGCTTGTGTGCAGGAAGCTGCCACTTGAGTTCCTGCTGATTTTATGGTGTAGGACAAACACCCAGCACTAAAAAATTTTGTCGCTTCATGGAGTTTCGCATGGTGGAACTCTGCAAACTCCACCCAGGCTATTATTTAAGTTACTCATGGGTAACTATAGACTATTGTGCTCTGGATGACAAAATGTATGCAACAATTCTCTCTCTTGGGCTGTGGACTCGGCAGGTCATCGCTTGTCCTTTACCTGACCTTACCTTACTTGTTGGTCTTCCTTCCTCCCCTACTTTTGTTCTTCTTCTGTAATCTCCAATGACCCAGGAATGTGTTGCATAAGGAAGCAGGAGCAGGGCTCTGTTGCAGGGATTCTGCTCCTACATAGAACTGTGCACAGAGACCCAGGACCTCGGTGAATTGTGATGGACCAAAAATCTCACCTTACTACCTAGAACCCCTAACCGACTAGCATCAGTGTCTCATTAGCTCTTCGTCCTATAGCAAAGGAACCAATGATTAGACAACCCAGAACATGCGACTTAGGTTACTCTCAGGAATGGTGGGAAGCAAGAACACTCTTTTGTTTGTTATTCTCATAACAGTCCACAACATGGCTAAAAAAGACACGATAAAGTTTAAAATGTTTACTTTAACGATGTGCTCTAAGATGCAGTATTTTTGCTAACATAAGCAGCCATATGATTAAAAATAATACAATCAGCATTGTTACAATTCCATAAAAAACAAAAGGAGAAATCATATTATAATGATAGTGGGAACAGGTCCTATAGTGCCTTGTATGCCACCCTCCCTAGCTAGGAACTAGGTTTTATATAATAACAGAAGTTCTCTTAGGCTTGAATGGGGAACCCAATACCTCTAAGATCAGCAGAACTGAATCACATCAGGATCAGCAAAGCTCTCTCTCTCTCTGGAAACGGATTTTCTCCAAGTGCCCTAATCATGCATTCAGTGCAATATTAAAGGCGCTAGAATTTCAGTTAGCTGCAGCTGTGTGCATGTTTTGTCTAGAGCATGGGCCGATCAGCCTGTATAACAGCTAACATTGTTATGATAACCTTGGAGGCTTCAGCACTCACTGTGCAGACTAAGGTCGAGATGTAAGTCTAGGGACAGTGAAAACAAGCCATTCTCATGTGAAGAAATTCACACAGCCTAACTTACATCAACATTATATGCAGCGTTGGGTGGAAAAGCAGCAAAAAGGTAAAATGGTGTTTAAACTTCTAATAAGACTATGCTAATATAGCAATGTGTACAAGTAGGGCCATGCCTTCACTACAGCTCTAGGGGAGAGGGTACATACTGAGAAAGTCATTAAGAAGGGACGAGTAAATCTTAACTTAAGGCAATGTCAGAAGAGTTCAAGATCCGCCACAAATAAACCCCATTGTATCTACACAGTTGAAGAGAAGTAGAGTTGGCTGTTAACTAAAGTTAGTGGTCGTGCTCTGCTTCTGGAAGAATGACTGCTAGATGTTCTGCGAGACGTACACTGTATATACACCCACGTATACCTCTGTGAACCACGACAACTCCTTGCTGGAGTAACTATTATCCACCCAGGAAATAATATATGATGCAAGACCACTTTCAGGCTTGTCTCTCTTGTGTGTTTCTTTTGATATAAAAAAGAACTGCTAATAAAAAAAGATACAACCTTAGCCTCCTGTCCAGCATGATAGAAGCTGGTGCTATAGAAGGCGGAGCTTGTTCTAGTATGATTGGAACATAAGAACCACATAAGAACCTTCTTCCCATCGTGATGTCTTAACCAGTGTCACGGACTGAGATGGGCATGACCCAAAGGGCCGCCCTACAGACGGGGCCATGCTGTTAGTCAGATGACAGAACAGGGGAGTGGTTCAAGCTCTGGGGTTGGGGTTAAGATCCTCAAAGGCCTTTCTGTAGATGACCAGAAACAACAATTGTTGCCATAAGTGCTCGGTAACAGTCCAACCCCAAAATATGTGTGTGACCCACAAGGGAGTGCATGTCTGGAGCAGAAGTACAGCGCTCTGGACATATTGTATGTTGTCCTCCTGGTGGTATCTTCAAAGGAGGCACAGGGACATCTTAAGGATTTTGGGGGACTAGGGGTAAAGGTATTTAAGGGGCCACTGTTCAGAACAGCTTTGATTTATGATCCGGTTTCAGCTCTTTCATGCCCTCTTTGGCCAGTGCACAGCCACACTGGTACAAATTCTAAATCTATTTTTGTGCAGGAGGGTGCCACTTCCTGTACAAACACAATCATCCATGCAAAGTAGGTCCCTTTGCACCGTGGAGTGCTTGTATTGGTGTGCGGCTGCTGTTTTAGTGCTGACGCAGGGGAGAGCATAGGGGTGTGCCGTGTGAACACCTAAAAATGTTCGGGGATAGTTGTAGGAGAGCAGGGTCTGTTTCCTATGGTTACCCCCACTTTTTGCTGTGATTCTCTGGTTTTTTGACTTTAGTATGGCTGTGGCCCTGCTAATCAGGCCCACAGCCCAGCTGTTCGCTTTCTAAATTGATACCATGTACTTTAGGTACATACCAGATTGGTTACTGGGTCACCCTTGTGAGCCCCTGTATAGTGTACCCTAGGTACTCACGGCATAGGTGCACCCTAGGCCTACCAGGGGCTCCAGCATGTATTGTGCCACCCCTGGTTAGCCTTCTAAACTGACACCACAGGTCTGTACTTACAGCCTGGGTAAGGTGGTGTAATCACCCCTTACTTAGATATAGTATACCTATCTCTCTCTCTCTCTCTCTCTCTCTCTCTATATATATATATATATATATATATATATATATATATATATGTATATATATATATTCACTGAAAAAACCATAGGTTATAGACCATATATAGTTAGGAATTAGCATTTAAAAAACCTTATTTTACTCACACAAAACCATTGAAATTCCATATATAGTTAGTTGCACTAACTATATATCGCGCACCCGCAATCCACTGCTGATCATGTCACATATTACATCATTCATGACATGGTCAGTGACATCACTGATGACATCACTGATGACATCTCAAATGACATCACTGATGACATCACTGATGACAACATCCAGTGACTGTATGTTTCTGTAAAGTTAAAATATGTCTTACATATTGAAGAATGAGTGGATGTATAAGTGTCTGGATGAAGGATTTAGTAGGTGCGTGACTGACTGTATGAGTGAGTGATTAAATGTGTCTCACTGAATGCATGGGTTAGTGACTAAACTGTCTTAATTTGTGCATCATTATGTCTGTTGTGATGTAAACTGCTGCATGTGTTGATCATTAGCTATACGAGAGGCTATATGTGTTATTAATTGGTTGCCCAAGTATTTCTATGGGAGATTGAGTTTGTGTGGGGGTGGCTGGAAGGTGTGTGACTCTATGCATAGATGTGTGAGCAGTTTATTCACTAGGTGTATGAGTTCAAGACTGCATGTGGAAACAGCTACATGGGCAGTTGACTGTGTGCATGAGTGTATTGATGAGTGAATGGATATCTCAATGCTACATGTCATAGTAAGTACATATGTTAAACACAGTACATGTGAGAGTTGGCATATATAAATAACTGTGCATGAGAGCCACTGAATGAGTGAGTGGTTGTATCGATCATTGTGAACTTGTATCAGGGATTGTATAAGAGAGTAAATATGTGTTAGTATATGTTTCAATAAGTAAGGTGTGTTTAACTGTATAGTTGAAGAAATGGAGGTGAGATTGTTTCTTTGCATGACTGACTGGGTGTGTGAGTAACTCCATGGATGAGTGGCAGTGTGTGAGTGTCTGTATACACTGAGTGTATCTAAGGTTATATTAGAGTCTGAAGAGGTTTATCGTCTTAGCACAAGAATGATGTCAAATGAGATGTCATCAGTGATGTCATCAGTGATGTCATTTGAGATGTCATCAGTGATGTCATCAGTGATGTCACTGACCATGTCATGAATGATGTAATATGTGACATGATCAGCAGTGGATTGCGGGTGCGCGATATATAGTTAGTGCAACTAACTATATATGGAATTTCAATGGTTTTGTGTGAGTAAAATAAGGTTTTTTAAATGCTAATTCCTAACTATATATGGTCTATAACCTATGGTTTTTTCAGTGAATTTCAATGGTTTTTTAATAGCAAATATCATAAGCTGTCGAATGTCAAGTACGTGGTAAGTAAAAACATTTTCGTGTTTATGCACACTGATCTGCTTTGAATGCTGCCCCCCACCCCTCATTTCTATTAGGAGTACTCTCTCTTTGCAGATAGTGAAGGGTAGTTAACGCAGGCCTTTGCCCCCGTTGCCCCCGTTGTAATCCGTCGTGCCTGCTTCTCTCTCCATTTGATTGATTGTTCTCTTTGGTTCATTCTCTATTTACAAACAAGCACAGAGTCGCAATACTCTGTTTAGTCTTTGCAGATAGCGAAAAATCGTGTAAAAAAACAAAAGGAATCGAGCAAAATCAGTAGGCCACTAATGGGATCTCTTTTTGACCTCCCTAAAATAGAAACATTAGGAACAACCTGTTGATAATACCAATGTGTATGTACATAAGCGGCGTTCATTTGTGTTCACAGTACCCCTTGTTGATTGTTTGAATCGAGCATTGAATTGTTCGAAGTTGATTCTCTTAAGAATCTTCTCTGCCTGCAAACGAGGAAGAATAGGAATATTCTCTCTCCCTTTGCAGATAGTGAAGGGTAGGTAACGCAAACCTTTAACACGTCGTGCCTATTTCGTTCCTCATTGATTGATTGTTTCCCCAAACATTGACTGTTTGGGAATTGGTTCTTTTTGGAGGTATTCCCTGTTTGCAAATATACGTAGGAAAATCTTTGCAAATAGTGAAAGGGTACGTAATGCGGACCTTTCTCCCCCGTTGTAATCTGTCATGCCTATCTACTCCCCACTGATTGATGCACCTGTTTCACCCGGACCATTTACTAGAGATACGTCATCTGGCCCGACCAGAGAGCACCCCTAGTGAAAAGGACATATACAATAATAACGAAGTGATCACTGTATCCTGTTAACAGAAACTTTAGCATGAAACAACCTGGAAAGAAAAGAATAGGAAAACGAAAATCAGTAGGCCACTGATGAACATGAACTTTTATTAAACAACGAACAAAGAAACGATAACATAACGTAATGATAAAACCTATTAATGTCCTAGAAACAAGAAAACGTTAAAATATGCCAGTGGTGAGAGACCAGAAAAACAGTAAGAGAAACCAAATCACCCCTCGCTGTCCCACCGCCTGCCACGCCAAAAAAATCGATAGACTAGGGAAAATGCAAGTCAGTAGAACATCCGCCCCCACTCTGGAAACTTCCAAGGTGGGGCAGGGTTGCGGCTACGCCCAGCCGGGAGCAGCCCATATAAGGCGGGTCCTGCTGCCACGCCTCGGCCAGGAGATCCTAACGTAGGGTGTAGCCGGAGGAGAGGCCGAGGCCAGCGGGACCCGGCCAGGGGATTGCCTTTACAACGCTGAACAGTTGCAGGGGGGGGGAATGTCTCCTCGACCCTCCCCTCTCTCTCCCAGTCCGGCCGCGGTGGCCCTTGACAGTTTCAGGTAGTCCCGCCACATGCTCTTCCGGTCCGGCCACCAACGGTCGGGGGGCCGAGGCCGACGGGATCCGGCTGCAGCCGATAAACCAAGAAACCCATTCATGGGGCCAGAGCCAGGGGCGTCCGGCCGACATCTACCGGAAGCCCGGCCCGAAGACGGACGGGACACTTCTTCTTTCTTGAATAATGGCTGCGACAACACTGGGGGGGGATGTCTTGCACATGCCTCCGACCCCCCCCCCCCTCGTCCTCATCGCCTGGTCCGGCCATAACAAATCTCAAGCGAGACGCCGTGGGGTGCACTGGGAGGGAGAGACGGTGCGAACAGGCCTCTCCCGCCTCCCCAGGTGGAGGCTTCCCAGCTGCACCCTCAGCGCTCCAGGCGCCCGGAAAAGGGTTCTTCCACTGTGGCCATGCTGCAACGTCTCGCCCGGCAGGGTGGAGCCCGTCCGCTCATTTGACCCCGCGATCGCCAGTAGCTACCGAACTCTCAAAATGGCGGTCGACCTGGCAAGAGCGGGCCCAGCATAAAGAAATGGCCCGGTCACTGGTTGACTCCACCACCGTAGTCCTCCACGACCTTGAAGATTCTAGAGGAGCCGCGGGAGTCTCCGACCCCCGATGGGGAATGACTGCCATGATCGCCCGTGGAGTGACGAAACTGTATCCGCGGGACGTCGGCGCTCCCATGCTGGCGCCAGCCTCACTTTGAATTACTAGAATCCTGCAGACCTCAGTTCCGGTGAAAGCACAGTGTGACCCGGTAGGAAAAATTGTTGCACCCCCTCCCCTTTTTGACTGATAGTTCAAACCACCGATCCTTTCCTTTGCCCTTTTAACGGAACTTTGGACTGCCTCCCCCTCTTTTACATTTTCTAGAGAAAACAAAACATTAACCACTACATTAGCATAGCAGTTGACACCAGAACTGTTTTCAAATTGAAAACCAACAACATCTTCAACAGAATCCTTTTTGTTTCTGCTGTGACCCTGCAACAGCACAGGCATTGTCCCCAGCAGTAATTCTGCAAGGCCGGTAAGAATAGCTGTGGTGCCTACTGGACTCACTCACCCCCGCGGCGCCCCACGCCGTTATTTGCTGGGCGGCAACTTACTAGACATCACTTTCGTGCCATCTAGATTTCAGCGCGTTCTGCTGCCTTGGAACTATTCGCACAACAGACTGCTACTGACGACCCACCCCCAGGCAACATCTTCTGAATTTTCATAATTTGAAAGAACTAGTAACATGTCCTCATCAGGAATTCAAAAGAAATTGCCACGGTCTCTTCGTTGTTTAAATGTTTTTACTGTTTTTGTTTTGTTGTATATATTTATATGTTATTAAAGTTTTATATTCCTACTACTTTGTTGGAGTGCTATATATTTTTAATGTGACACATAATTGTAAAAACTTTGATGTACAAAGAGTCATTCCTGGAATCTTCCGCTTCAGGCTCGGTCCCCTCCCCAATCACAATACAGGATGGTTTTCAGATAGTAGGAACACGTGTGGTGTGACAGATCTCATCGGGTGTGGGCCTTGATCTACTATAACTCCTTTGAAGAGGGGTGATTCTTTACAGCTGGGACCATAAACTACATCTGCAGGGCTAGGTGATAGCCTGGACAATCGGACACAGAGGAAGAGGAGTGTCAGAGGGTGCGGTAGTGAATAGGGCGAAAGGGAGGTGTCGGGCGGGCACAGAGTGTGATTTTCAGGGAAGAGCAGCGCAGATGGGGGGAGGTTTATTGCCGATGCATAAGACAGAGAGCGGGGGTGACCAGTGCCTGGGGAAGATGCTTGCGAGGGTGGGGAGCCATGCTACGAATCGACAGCGTGCAGAGAGTGGGTCTGGTCAAGGCATCTAAAATGGCTGCCGTGCACGACAAAAGTGTGGCATTTCAAAAAAGGCAAGATGGCGCAGACAATGTTTTTCAACACTTCCTCATTTCCTTCGAATCGAACGTTAACAGACGTTGGTGCATATTACCAAAGTTAAGCGATATTTATCGCTAACGATGCTTACCAACGAATTTTTTACCGCTAAGCATCGTCAGAAATTATCGAAGATAAACCTTGCTATTATCAAGGTTTATCGCAAATGCGATAATAAACGGCCACAATGCATGAATATCGCTAAAAAGTCCGCGATATTCATGCATTACCGAGCTAATGCTCTTAGCCATGTTATCCACCTCCCATTGGATAACATGGCTAAGAACTGCTCAGGGCAGGTGTTACTTTTTGGAGATATTCGCGCTTAGCGCGAATATCTCAAAGTTGGTAATAGGAGATAGATATCTTGCATGTTGTAATGCAAATTATTGTGGTATATGGAACTCATACCATAATCTCTCAGGAAAGCAGAAACTGATCCTTTTGGGACCGCCTAAAAAGGCCTAGGGGGTGAGGGGTACTCTACTTTGCCCCCTTTTCACGTTCCGAACTATTTTATTTTACTCTCTTCTGTAATTACACAAAATAGCAGCGATAAGATGCATCGGAGACACACAGTGAGAGAAAGGAGGCCGGAGATGAAGAAGAGATGTCAAATACACATTGGAGATAATATAGTGGCAGAAGGGAAGTAAATATGAGTAAACTTACCATGTAACATAAAAATGTTGCACTCTATACTATAAGTCTCATTTTATACTACAATCACTTCGCTACAACCTCATAAATTAAAAATAAAAATGAATAATGTCTCAAACAATTTTTGATTTCTAAATATAAATTTATTCTTCAGAATTTTCTAAATTTGAAAGAACTAGTAACATGTCCTCATCAGCAATCTCCTCATTAAAAGTCTGCAATGATGATTCTTGTAACTCTATGGTCTCCAAACATTCGATAAATTCGCCATCAACAGATTGATCAAAAAAATCATTCAAGTCATCTCCTCCTTGTGACAATATTTCATTATTGGTGCTGTCAATTTCAATCAATGTAGTGGAATCATTCAAGTCATCTCCTCGTGACAATATTTCATTATTGGTGCTCTCAATTTCAATCAATGTAGTGGAATCATTCAAGTCATCTCCTCCTTGTGACAATATTTCATTATTGGTGCTGTCCATTTCAATCAATCTAATGGAATCATACAAGCCATCTCCTCCTTGTGACAATATTTCATTATTGGTGCTCTCAATTTCAATCAATGTAGTGGAATCATTCAAGTCATCTCCTTGTGACAATATTTCATTATTGGTGCTGTCCATTTCAATCAATCTAATGGAATCATACAAGTCATCTCCTCCTTGTGACAATATTTCATTATTGGTGCTCTCAATTTCAATCAATGTAGTGGACAATTCAAAAGAAATTGCCACGGTCTCTTCATTGTGAGCCATTTTATTTTGAAATTGCTTGCTGTAAATTGCAGAAAAAAATAATCACTTTCATTTATCGTTTTTAGTAATACATAATATAAAACTAACTTTATCAAGTATTTAGTATAACAGAAGGACTGCAAATAAATAACAGAAAACATTTTTCAAATTATCTTCAAGTGTACAACATAGTTCCCCTTACAAATTAACAACTCACCTTTTTAAAAGTAGGAGAAGTGTTAGTACTGTGTAAATCAAACACCAGAAATTCACCACCAAAAATTCCTCACAAATGTACCTCAGACAGTAGTATCACAAAATGGCTGTGGTTTCCTCTCATTTGACATATATACATAACCAATTAACTTTCATCACACACAAATACAAAACCAAAGTAACATTTTAATTGGTTCTAAATTTCAACACTTTCAAATGTGTTTTCCCCATGCAATTTTCCATAGGACATTTACATACGTCTACAGCCTGAATGGCTGAACGGAATTACACCAAACTTGGCAAAATGGTACATCAAACCTAAGAGGTCAGGAAGGATCTACTATGCCCCCTTATGGTCATTTCCCCCTTCGCTTTGGCCTCCTCTTGTCTCTCAATCCTACCGAGAGACAAGATGGCGGCCGCTACGGACTGTTTGGAATGTTGACAGACGCCGGAGAACCAATCAGCTTCGCAAAGCTCCGTAACGCGAAAAGTACGCGAAGCGGAGCGCTGTTACAGATATATATCTTTTTTTGAACGTTAATTTCTCAAAATCCACTGGAGCACACATATTGAGACCTAGCAAAGGCACATCGGGCTACCAGTCCCTAATATTTTACCAAGTTTCGTGCAAATCCATTCAGCCGTTCGATTATTATTATTATTTTTTTTTTTTGCCCCGCGGGGCCCTTTTAAAACCTCCACATCAAACCTAGGGGGTCAGCGAGGATCTACTATGCCCCCTTATGGTCATTTGCCCCTTCGCTTTGGCCTCCTCTTGTCTCTCGATCCTACCGAGAGACAAGATGGCGGCCGCTACGGACTGTTTGGAATGTTTACAGACGCCGGAGAACCAATCAGCTTCGCTTCACAAAGCTCCGTTGCGCGAAAAGTACGCGTACTGGAGCGCTGCCCGGTCCGCTGTTACAGATATATATCTTTTTTTAAACGTTAATTTCTCAAAATCCACTGTAGCACATATATTGAGACCTACAAAAGGCACATCGGGCTACCAGTCCCTACAATTTTGCCAAGTTTCGTGCAAATCCATTCAGCCGTTCGGGCTAAAAGTGAGGCCAACCGCCCTATGGAAAACTCAATGTTAAAAACACGTTTTGGGACCCCCCTTTTTTCTCGACCCCCCCTGGACGAACCCCCCCCCCAATTTTCAGGGGCTGCTCAGAAACAAAATGTGCCATTTTCCTGAAAATTTCAGCCAATTCCGTCCACAAACGCCAAAGTTATTTGACATAGAATTTTCAAAAATCCCATAGAGAAAAAATCCTAACTATATATACCTACTGGCGACCGCCAGTAGGTAATATATATACATATATATATATATATATATAGACACACATTAACCTATAGGTCACTCCTATGGCAGACCTTAACAATCCTGGAGGCAGGGTGCTTGGTTTTGTGTGAGAGGGTGCCCTAGCATGAGCTGAGTCCCTCTGCAGCTTTCGGAACCATCTCCTTATAGCTGTTCTATGATATAGTCATACCATATACTCTTTAGTGCATTATAATCCTCGCGGTTAATGCTAACTTTGGTTTGGCTTTATCAAAACATGTTGTGTAAGGTGTCAAACACTTTGGAATACTACCTCCCCACCAGTCCTGGCGGCGGGGGTAGCATTCCACCCTTCAAGAGGCAGAAGACATGTAGTTACTGGTTTACCCGGTCAAAGTTAAACAGAGCCCCAGCATCACAAAAGGGATGCTGCTGCCACAGACACGAGTCTGCCCTCCTGCTGCTGGGCGAAACTCCGGCAAGGGAGGCTTGGACAATAGGTTTCCTGTCCAGGGAGGTGCTGGCACCTCCCCAGACAGACTTTAGTGTATTGGGGCAGGGTGGGTTGCATTCAGTGAATGCTTTTCAGACACTGCCTGGGGCACACAAGGTGCTCCATGCATTTCCCAGTTCAAACCGGTTGCTGGGGCGCTCAGCCCCAGCTCTGGCGCGAAACTGGACAATGGGGAAGGGGTGTAACCACCCCCTCCCCAGGTCCACCCATAGGAGGGACCTTAGAGTCCAATCCCTAAACTTACTATAAGTATAGAACCCCAGTCCCTAGGAAATCAGATTACCCTGGACGAAACTCTGCAACATTTATCCTGAACCTTCGAAATTCCATTTTGACTGGAAGACGGAAGAAATCTCCCTTGTGGTCAAGGAGTGACCACCCTGTTCAAAAAGGCACCAACTGCATCGTTGCCGGTCTGCATTATCGAGGCTCCCACCGGATCCCGAAGAATCTGCGACACAGGACACGGACTTCCAGACATCTCTGACGCTGAACTGCGCTCCCAGGAAAGCTGAGACCTGTGGCGGACACGAGAGACGTGGGACCGGAACTCCTGGACATCCTGCATTTTGCAACCTGCACCTACTTCCTGAGGTATCCCGAAGTTGTGCATTGGAGTGCTTGAAGCCCCAGCCCAAGCACCTTTTGCACCAAAGCTCAGAGGCCCACACTCCATGAGTGTCCTGTGGGCCCGCTTTGTGCATTTCAGCTCGACGAGTCACGGTTCCTAGTCTGTTGGCTAGTGAGCCCCCAGGAAGACCAATCCTTGAAATACTCCAGGCTTGCTCCAACTTCCCTGCAAAGAAGAAGTTCCACAGACCTTGCTGGTCTGCAACAGAGCCAATCTTGACATCTTGCGTGGATTGCGTTTGCCAAGGCTTGTTGGGTCCAATCTGGATACCGACACGGCAGTCAACTAGATCCTTCGTGGGACAGCTGGAATCCAGCTCCTGATTGTCGTTGATGCCTCCTGGACCTAGTGGCTGAAGAGACAAACTTCACCTTTTCACCTGAAATCACCCGACGTCTGATGGCATCTTCCTATCGCCGCCCTGGTCACTGGCAAGTGGCCCAGACTCTGTCCCCTCTGCTTTCAGGTTCTTCACATCTCTGATCCACCCGGACACTTTTCCTCTGGTCGCCTGCAGCACTTCTTCGCAGCTCTCCATTGGAATCGATGACGAAACCCTACACGAAAAGTCACCTATGCACCTGGCTTCCCTGGGTGAGGTAACACAAGTACTCCGGTGCTCCCGTGGGTATTGACTCTCCAAGTGTCCGAGTCTAAAAGGATTCCATCGCAGTTCACCTCCTTATTCCCTTAATTTGTAAAATTGTAACTTGTTCGTTCTCCATAGAAAGTCAATGGTACCCCGCGGCTGTGTTTAGACACTGCACGCGTCTCCCGTGGACCTCCACATTCTAATCTTTGGTTGTTCCTAGAAGCCCCAGCGATTGCCCAGGCCCTAGGCCTGCTTTCTATTCCTCACGTGGTTCTTATACCACTATTTTAGTATACGGTTTGTGAGGCCCCCAGGGCAAAACGTTGTTCCAGGCCAGATCGGATCCTCTGGATTGATTCGATGCTCAATGAGGTCCACCTCTCAACCGCCCCAAGTCTGGCTTTGAACAATACACAAGACACAAGAAAAAAGAGGAAATGATTACTAGCAAGACTTTTATCTCTCCCTGTAAACTGTATCACACCACCCTTTACTTTACTAACCTGTAAAAGAAAATAAAGAAGACTGGATTTCGGGAGTAGTGTGTATGGGACCTCTATACCTTCAAGGAGCTGTAAAACAACAAGGATATTTATATCCGTCCTCTCTATGTGCAACAGCAATATATTCTTTCTAAATATCTGGATATACCTGCCAAGAGGTGAGGAACCACTTCTGCTCATACACAAAGCCTGTAATAAGAAAGGAACAGCGTGCACTGAATGAATAAAGGTCTTAAGCCTTATGCTTTTCTTTCATGGAAGCATATCGCAACATCAGACATCAGGCAATAGTATTTATCCACATTTGAGTAATAAGTAAGCAAGAGTTACGTCACTCCCACTAATCACTGCATGAACTGGAATCACGAGTAATACTCTCTTTCCACTAAGATCAACTGGTCTAATAATTCTTTCCCTCGCATGAACTCCTAAACAGCAAATGAAAGAGGGAGTTTGCCAACGTCGTGGACCAGGGTCAGCGGACTCGATAATTCTCGCCTCGGTGCCTACTCTAGTCAGAAACCACACTCGGCAACTCTGGGCATCAGCTTGCCTCATCTTCACAACGGCCCCCCCAGACCGCCGGGGATGCTTGGTCGCACCTTAGAGATACCCATCAGGGACCATCTCTCAGGGTGAGCCAGGACGGGTTCCCCAGCGGTCGAAGCGTGGAGATACTCCTCCGGGAGTTTGATTCCTAGCGCTATATAAACCCACAATTAAATTAAATTAAATTAAATTAAACGTAGGGAAATATAGACCCAAAGTGCCAAAAGTACTGTTGCGCATCTACTCCATGCAACCGCCAAGACTGGATCAGCCAGCCGTTGTGTCAAATCAATGAATGTACTCCCAAATATCCGATACGGGGAGAAACATGGCCCAGGGCAGAAATCCAATGAAGCAAACAATAATGTAAACTTGGGCGCAATTCCAATGAGTCTGGCAAGAGGATGAGCGGTGCCAACGGCACCCTTACCCTACGATTGACTCCACAGCTATGCCCCTACAACGCGGAACTCCTCCGGAATAATCGGCAGCGATTCTCCTCGCTGTCCGATCTAAAAGCGCTTCCGCATCACGTGACGTCGGCAGCGTTCCGACCACGTCGTGCGTCGCGCTCAGGACTCTGGGTAGTGTAGTTCCTACACCATCAGCGCCGGTCTGCGCGATCGTCGCCTTCGTGTCCCCTGACAAACGTATACTAGGGCATTACTGTATATTGTGCAACTTATCGTATGCTAATTAAGTTCCTTGTATTGTACTTTTACCTCTAATCTCATAAAGAGTGCAGAGGGGTTGTGTTTAGAATAAATAAATATATATTTGATATATACCTTGTGTGGTGTGCTTTCATTTAATCATTCAAGAGATTATAAAAGGTAAAACAACTTGCTTAACTCGTCTCCAAGTCTTAGCCTGAAGGCTGCTCTCCACAGCTACCACTAGGATAGCTTTCTATAAGGTTGACTTTATAACCTACCATCAATAAGGGTCGATTGGACTGGTGCAAGGTGCCCACTAGAATAGTGGACATCATATACCAGGCCAACTTCTCACAATAGTGATGTGTTTTTTTCAATATTATTAATATGCAGCAGCTCACTAATATTATCACAAATAATCTGTGTGCCCCCCTCCTATTTTTCATATGCAAGGTCCTGTTTTGATCTGAAACAAGCTTTGTTTATGGATATTGCATGGTCACATCACTCACATTAAAAATAAATGTAAGGAAAACAGTATTCCAAACAATCTGTTCAAGAACTGTGCAAGGTCGTCAGGACAACACTCTCTACAGAACAGAGCTGGCTCTATCAGTGGACCCCCTGAGGGCCCACTTTGTCCATGCCTTGAAACATCTCTGGGTGGACAGCTCCCAGTCTAGTGAAGGCCAGACTGTGCTGAATTCCATGGGATACTGCCCAAGGAGGGTCTTTAAGAAACCCCCAAGGCCAGACTGTGATGAATTCCAAGGGATAATGCCCCACCAGGTGAAAACGTGGGGCAGCTTGGAGCCGTGCTGTATGCTGTACGAGCACTGCTGGTCGGAGTTCAGGACACGATGGCAGTGGATGGAGCAGAGGGGTTTGAACATATATATAACTGAGAAGTGTAAGAGGAGACGACGCACAAGTCAGTGCAAGCTTTTCTTCAGAATCAGTGGAGCTCCCTGAGAATGAGTGCAAAAAAACAAATCATGAGGGTAGCAGAGGGTGGACCACAGAGCTCCCCACATTTGTGCTAAATGTCTTTTTATGGTGTTGACTCTGACATAGACTTTGCTTCCTCTCAGGTGGGTGGAAACGTGGATGGAAACTTTTTCAGCTTCAGGCTTCTGTACGAAGAAGGTGATGAGGACGGGGACTGCGTGCATTGGAGAGGAGGCTCATATGGGCCAGTTGAAGGGTTTCCAAATTGTGTCTTCACTGGAGGAGTCGTCAACTTCTTCATGGCGCACACAGTCAGGGTACAGAGTGTTGGCTTTGACCCCAAGCTGGCAAGAGTTGCACACACAGGTAAGATGATGCCTGCTTCTTCACTCCCTGTCTCATCATGTCCTATCCCTTGTCTGTTGGGACTTCCTCTGTGTACAGTATTTGGGCCCAGCTCCAGTGTCCGACTGACAGCGTCAGATTAACCACACAGAAGCCATTTTGTTTTCAGAAGACTGTCCCCTATTGAAGCTTGTTGGCCGCTTCCTCACTGCATCATACCAACATGGCAGCAGTGCACTTCCATTATGTAAACCTGTTGCAACAACTTTGTCTGATTTCAAAGCCCCTTGTACCCATCATGCACTGCTTGTGACCTTACATGTTACTTTGGGAACCGCGGTACTCAGTAGTAAGTACAACAATATTGTTTTTGAAATGTAATGAGTGATGTCATTATTTATGTCATTAAAAATGTCATGAGTAATGTAATATACAAAGTCATAAGCAGTGCATGATGGGGCCGCAAGTTATAGTTAACTGACTTACCTATAATGTATTTCAGTGTTGTTTTTTTTTTTACTTTAGTACTTGTCTCATTTTAACACCCAACTAAAATGTCACTTTACTCTTTGTATTTTTTCTGTACTTTTCCAGGGGTATTTCTGTTCATGTTCTAAATTGGCCCAGTGCCTAATGTCCTCCGAGCTCAAACCCCTCCTGCTCAAGGCCTTAAATTGTGTGCTGGAGGGGTAGACCGCTGTGCCTGACCTCATGGTCAGGCCATGTGCCCATGACTATGTCGGCTCCCAGCCTGTGCTGTGCATGATATGTCCTTCATGTCTTCAAGTGTGCCATAGTGTTGTCATTAGCAAGACTGTTAGCGCTCTAGTTGTTCTCTAGAACACTCTGGGAGGCTGCGGTAGAACACATTGGAATCAGCTGACAGATGCTGCTGCTGGGCTTACATGTTTTAATGAGAAAGACAGACTTTATTCTCACATGGCTGAAGAACTTACTTTAGCTTCTTCCACAACCTCTATGAAACAATACATTGTGAGAAGTTGGCCTGGCATATGCTGTCCAGTATTCTAGTGGGCACCTTGCACCAGTCCAAACGACCCTTTTGATGGTAGGTTAAAGACAACCTTTATGGAAAGCTATCCTAGCGGTAGTTGTGGAGAGCAGGCTTCAGGCTAAGTCTTGGAGGAATGTAAAGCAGCTTGTTTTACCAGTCTATAATCTCGTGAATGACCAAATGAAAGGAGAACCACACCAGGTATATATATAAATACATGTATTCATTCGAAACACATCCCTCTAGTTTTTGGCTAGAGGCAAAAGTACATACAGACAACTCTAGGGGCATACCAAACCATATATCAATAAAGTGGTATAAGAACCACGACTTCGTTAGGCACAAGGCCTAGAGCCTGTAGAAGTGCTGGGGCCACAAAGAACCACCCAAGGTAGTGACACAGGGGACCCACAGGGAGCCCGTGCAGTGTCTAAACACGGCTGCAGGTTACCATTAACATCTATGGGGAAAGTCGCAGTTGGAAATTTAAAGAAAAGGGACACTTCTAGGAGGACTTTGAGCAAACCCATTTCGACTTATTGGGGTTCTAGGGCCACGGGAGCACCGGAGTACTTGAGTAACCTCACCCAGGGAAGCCATGTGCATGGGTGTCTTTTGGTGTCGGATTTCGTTGTCGTTTTCAATGGCGATCTGATGCAAAGTGCTGCTGCCGTCGTAGAGGAAAGTGTCTGGAGTGATCCAAGTCTGGATAGAAGGTGAGAAGAACCTGAAAGTAGAGGGAACAGAGTCTGGGTCACTAGCCAGAGACTAGGGGCACGATAGTCGAATGCCCACCGATGTCGGGTGGTTTCATGTGATGAAGTGAAACTTGACTCTTCATCCACGAGGACCAGGAGGTGTCAACGACAACCAGGATCTGGAATCTAGCTGTCCCACGAAGGATGCCGAGTGCTGCAGTGTAGTTTCCGGATGGACCTAAAAAGCCTTGGCAACAGTAACTCACGCAGGAATCAAAGAAATGCTTTGGTGTGGACCAGCAAGGTCTGAGGGACTCACCACTTGGTAGGGAGTCAGGGCGCATTTGGAGCAGCCAGGCAAGCCTAAAGAAAATCCAAATGGCCTTCGTGGGGACCCACCAGTCGACAGACCAGGGATCGCGAAGGAGCCTCGAGCGGAAATGCATGAAGCAGGCTCACGGAACACTCATGGAGTGTAGGCCCACAATCTTCGGTGCCGATGGTGCTCGGGGCTTGGGCTACAAAAAACCCAAAGCACAACTTCAGGAAAGATCGGGAAGGTAATACCCCTAGCTAATGTGCACGGTGTCCAGGAGTTCTGGTTTCACGTCACTCGCGAGAGCTGCGTGTCTCAGCTTTGCTGGGGACTCGGGTCGGCCTTCGAGAAGTCTGGAAATTCTCTTTCTGGGCTGCAAATACTTCAGAGTCCGGCGGGAGCTTTGGAGATGCCGACCAGCAAATGCTTTGTTGGTGCCTGCTGAAGATGGGGAGTCCCTTCTTGACCCCAAGGGAGATTCTTCCGTCCTCTAGTCTTTAGTAGAGCGTCGAAGTTCCAGGATTCAGTTTCAGAGTTTCGCCCAGGTGTAATCTAAAGTGCTGTTGCCAGGGGTCCCTTACTTATACCTAAGGAAGGTGTTGGACACACTCTAGGGACCCACCTATGGGAGGGTCTGGAAAGAGGGGTGGCTACACCCATTTCCTTTGTCCAATTTAGCGCTAAAGCTGGGGCTGAGTGTCCCTGCAATCGGTTTGAACTGGACTATGCACAGGGACACCAAAAGTGCCCCCAGTGCAGACATCAAAGCACTCTCAGAGTGCACCCACCCAGCCCCAATACACTAAAGCCTGTCTGAGAGGTGGTTACACCTCCCTGTGACAGGAAACCTATTGTCCAGGCCTCCCCTGCCGGAGTTTCGTCAAGCAGCAGGAGGCCAGATTCATGTCTGTGGCTGCAGCATCCATTTTGTGATGCCAGGGTTCTTTTAAACTGGTACCGGGTGTACCGTTGTGTACATGTCTCTCCCTCTAGAAGGGAGGAATTCTACCCCCGCCACTAGGGCTCGCGGGGGGGGGGAGTGTAGGATTCCAAAGTATTTGACACCAAACGTGACAGGTTTCCATGCAGCCATTCCAAAGTTGTCACTTACAGCGAGGTTATAATGCACTTAAGAGTTTATGGTCTGGGTGCATCCTGACATATTGTTTAGGAGCTCTACACAGCGAGACAGGATACATCAAGACCAATCTCCATGCCTTTTAGCAATTAAAAAATATGGGTACCCAGAGGATTGTACATTGAGGATATAAGTTACCCCAAACTATAGAGGGAAATTTATCGACAAAACGTTTGGAAGCTATCACTTGTCTAAACCACCTTATGGTGACAGAGTAATAAGGAGTTATTTATCTTCCCAGGCATATTTTAGGGTCCCCAGTACCCGACAATGGGCATGTTTGAATTAATGTTGATGTTCCTTGCGGTAATGTAAGATATCTAAGAATTAGATCAAGACAATTTAGATTAAGCAGGATATTGAACTCAAGCGGAAATAGTGAAATTCCTGTCCCTGTAGTTTTAAAGATTGAAGAAAAGAAAGTGATCCAACTATATTGGCAAACCACTGGTGTGCTAACCCTAAGGAAGGCTTCTGCCGAAACACGTTGGTGATAGTGAAGACCTGTAACCAGTGTTTCTCTCAAAATAAGTACATATACAATATGTGATAATTAAGATGTGTTACCGTTTCTGTGATATTGACACAAGTCTGGTGTGTTATAGAATATCATTTCAATATATTGTATTGGATCCATCGTGATTGATTTTGTTTATCATCTTGTTACATTTGCATCCCTTAAGCATACCATACCGTGGAACAAGTTGTGGTTTCCAGATAAATATAGGCAACGATTTAGGGTATATAAGTGTCTTTTGTATCAAAAACTATTTATTATATGTATGTATGTTTTTTATAATACTTGAAATAATCTATAAGAAAGAAAAAAAGAAGAGAAATAATAAAAAAGATAATTTTTTATATCACATTGGTTTTTTGATTGCATGATTTAAGTATGGATCCATGGTTCAACTGCTACACAGTCTAATGTTGAGCACTATGCCCGGTGCGAAATTGTTTTCCAAGTAAACTGGCTGCATCACAGAACAGCCTCAGAGAATAGATTCCGGAAGCTGCAGAGGGGCCCTGCTCATGCATGGGCATCCTTTCAAATGAAACCAGGTACCCTGCCTTCAGGATTGATAAGGCCTGCCATAGGGGTGACTGGTAGGTTTCTATGTGCAGTAATTAACTGTAGATATAGGTAACTTCTATCTTAGTAATGGGTGCATGCACCACCTTAGCCCGGCTGCAGTAGCAGTCCTGTGGTGTAATTTTGGAAGGGTTCCCAGTGGGGACATAATACATGATGCAGCCCCTGGTAGGCCTCTGGGGTACCTAAGCCCTTAGTACCTAGTGTACTACATACTAGAGACTCACAAGGGTAACCCAAGAAACAAACTGGAGTGTACCTAAAGTACATCCAATCAATTTAGAGAGGAAGCAGACAGGCTGGGACCCTGGATAGCAGGATCCCAGCCAGATTAAGTTAAAAACCATCAAAACATCAGGAAAAAAGTGGGGGCAAACATGTAGTCAGATTCCACCTTCCTACCGACATGAATCTGCCAGTTTAGAGGTGTCAGTGAATGTATGTAGCCCCAGCTATGAGTGGCCGTATGGTATGCAAAGCCGCCTTGGCTAGGACATGGTTCAGTCAAAAACATAACAAAAAAATCACAGAATATTTTGTTAAAGGAATGCTATGGTTTCCTTTGATAATATAAATATTTATTTACGGAAACCTCAGAAATTCCATTAAAATCCAAATTACAGTCTCATTTCAGATATACTGGAGAAATTGCAAAACCTAATAAACACTAAAAGTCCCCAGTAAACTTAGCAAACCATAGCTCATGCACCCTCGATGACCAGCTCACAACATCACACAGGACTTCAGACATGACATCTCTGATGATGACACTGTATGCACAAGGGCAGTGTGTAATGCAAAGTGGATAAATGAGAAGGGAGCACAAGGGAGAGCTGTGCGCCACACACCAAGACACAGAGTGCGTCCTGACATTATCTGAAAGTGATGCTGTTGAAAAGAATGAAACCCAGATATAACAGCTCCAAAATTATGAGATCACACACTTCTTTGCACATGACCTTCAGCCTAGTGCAGTGCGAACTGGCAGTGTTTGACTGGCCTTTCAGGCCCCCTAGCTACGTCAAATAGCCTGGCCTCAAACGGCCAGTGTCACAGGACTAAAACACTAGCCATTTGAAGTTGACCCATCGGGAAGTACCAGACTTTCAGGCTGCCAAAAATGCCAGTCCAAAACTGGGAACTGCAATCTGAAACTTTCAACCATGCTCTGCACCCAAACCCCATCTGAGTCTCTAGCCCAACCCTCATCCCGGAGGGGGCCTTCACTGTTCTCCCTCCCTTGAGATTCAAAGCCCCAGTGTGGGAACTCCCATTGATGGGTTGCTCTGTTCCTGTCACGGGCACTAGGTTCAACCACACAAGTGGGGCAGGCTTTTTATCAGCACAAGTGGATTAATACTGGGTGGTACAAATGTTTTGTGGAGTCCTGCCGATTACACGGCCTTGTGGGTAAGACAACCTCACAGTATTTATACTAGGCACACCACCTTGGATTCGTTGTTTGTCTACTTTTAAAGAATGTCTGTGGTTGGTAGGTTTCTATGGGTGACGGCGACCAAGACCCCAAATCCTGCCGCTGCCCCTATTGCTTATCTCTCCACGTAGCACTTTAGAGCCATTTTCTAAGGTCTCTTGGTCCACCCACAGAAGTGAAGCATTATTTTTACCAGGGGACTTTAGTGACTGCTGTGTGGTAGGAAATGTGTGTCTCCCCACAGATTTCAGAAGTGTTCCTCATGAAATATGAGAAAAATGTGTGTTTGTAGTCAACATTGGAGGTTTGCAAGGCATTGTGGGTAAGAAAATGGTGTGGAATGCATGCAGAGCACACCACCCTGGACTCTTCCAGATGTCTTATTTTCAGAACTGTCTGGGTCTGGTAGGTTTGTCCAGGTGTCAGCCTACACAAGCCCAAAAAAGTGCAGCTGTTCAGCATTGCAAGTGGGACTATAATGGGAGTTAGCCACACTCTCCTGGCCAGTTTGGAAAAACTGCACCGAAAAGAATCAAATGTCCTCTCGCCTGCCAATGGGAGGGGATGCTCTAGTCTGCAGGGGAGCAGAAAGACTGGTGAGGGTTTAAGGGCGATGTTAGGATGGGAAGGACACATCCCATTATTTTATTAAAATTATATATTGCTGCCATACAGTGGGTTTTCTGTTCACCCGGGGGGCCAGGGAGAGAGCATATATGGGGTAATTCCCCATCTGCCCACTGGGGGGGGGGGGATATTGTTGCCCCATTTACTTGGGATGGGTGAATAGCAATTCCCATGCTGGGCAGACCCCACCCCTATATTAAAAAAAATGCACTTGCCTTCTAGGGGGCTTTCTGCCCCCCTCACACAGGGGGCAAGATCGTGGGTAATTATCCCAATCTTCACCCTCAAGGGCGGCATAAAGACTGTTCTGCCATTCAGTTGGAGTGGGGCATGGCCGCATGGTAGACAGCCCCCTCCCCAATATGTTGCATTTTGTTTTTCAATTTCCTGGCATCTAGTGGGCTTTCTGCCCCTCCCCTGTGGAGCAGATCAGGGTTAATTAACCCCATATGCCCCCCAGGGAGGTAAAGAAATACTTTTACCCCATTTACTTGGGGTGGCGGTATAGCATGACCATGAGGGGTATCAACCACCCCTATCATAAAAAATAAATAAAATCACCCTGCTCCTAGTGGGCTTTCTGCAGAAAGACTATCTCTCCGGGGGGTGCAGAAAGACTATCCCTCTTGTTGGGGCATGGCTTTGCCCATGGCGGGCAGACTCTACCCCTATTATTTTTTTAACCTCTACCGCGTTTTCCCGCTGTGCGCTGGAATTTCAAAAATGCTCTGTTTATGACAAAGCCAGCTCGTCATCCGCGTAGCGCAGGTAACGCCCATGACGAGCTGGCTTTGTCATCAGCGCTGAAGGGGTTAAAACATTCCCTGGTGTCTATTAGGGTTTCAGCCCCACCGGGGGGGGGGGCAGATTGGAGGTTGTCACCCCCATCTGCCCTCCACGGGGCAGAAAGACTGTCACTATAGTTTTTTGGGGTGGGGGCATGAGTATACCCAGGTGGGCAGCCCCCACAACTATATATTTGTAAAATAATAATACAATTCCTGGTGTCTAGTGGGCTTTCTATCCCACTGGGGGGGGGGGTAGATCGGGGTAATTAATGCATCTGCCCCTCAGGGGACAGAAAGACTATTGCCCTATTAACTTGGGGTTGGGGCATGGCTAAATCCATGCTGGGTCGCCCCCACCCCTATATTAAATCCCTGGTGTCTAGTGGGCTTTCTGTCCCCCAGAGGGGCCTCTGCGGGAGGTTGGTGCCCATTTTAGCTGGGGTGGGAGCATAATGAAGCCCATGGTGGGCAGCCCCATCCCTATATTTGAAAAAAAAAGAAGTTCCCTTCAGTCTAGTGGGCTTTCTGCTCCCCAGGGGTAGATCAGAGTAATTACTCTCATCTGTCCCCCTGGGGGGACAAAAAGGCTGTTGACTCATTTGATTAGGATGGGGGCATAGTAATGACCATGCTGGGCAGTCCCAACCCTATATTAAATAAAAGAAACATTGCCTGGTTTTTAGTGGGCTTTCTGACTCTCGGGGGGATCAGGTTAATTACCCCAATCTTCCCCCCACAGGGGGCGGAAAGACTGTTGCCTCATTTAGTTGGGTTGGGGGGAATTGTCATGCTCAGGGTGGGCATCCCCCTCTACTATATTTTTAGGAAAAAAAATCCCTGGCATCTAGTGGGCATTCTGCCCCCACAGAAGCATATTGGGGGTAATTACCCGCATCTGCCCCCCCAGGGGGACAGAAAGACTGTTTCATCATTTACTTGTGGTGGGGTATAGCCATGCCTGTGCTGGGCAGCCTCCACCCCTATATTAAAAAATCTAAAACAGTTCCTGGCTTCTAGTGGGATTTCTGATCCCCTGGGGGGCTTATCGGGGTAAATAATGACACACCCTGGGCAGAAAGACTCTGTCCTGTTGGATTGGGGGCATGGCTATGCCCATGGTGGGCTGTCCCCACCACTATATTTAAAAACATTTCCTGATGTTTAGTAAGGTTTCTGTCCCCCGTGGGGCAGACTGGGGTAATCACCCCATCTGTCCCTCCAAGGGGTGCAGAAAAACTGTCACTATAGTTTTTAGGGATTTTGCATGGCCATGGCCATAATGGACAGCCCCCACCCTCTATAATTATAAAACAAAATGCCCCTGGTGTCTAGATGGTTTTTTACCCCATCCATCCTCCTTCGCACAGAGGGCAGGCAGACTCTTTCTCCTATTGGGGTGGAGGTGTGGTGTTTAGGTGCCTCCCCAATGTTGGCCATTGGCCGACACCCACATTGAACAGGTTAAAATCTCCTTTTATGCTTGCTCTCCACCTATCCCATTCCCCTAAAAACCTTTCCTCACTCAGAAACATTGCGCGTCTCAAAACCCCTAAACCCCTCACTACCCCTAAAGTTTAATGTAAGTTTAGATTTTTCCTTAAAGTTGTCTTTATTTTTAAAATGTTTCCTTTATTTTTTGATGTATTTGTATTTCTTTAAATTTGTCTTTCCTTAAAATTTGTTTTCCATGATTTTGTTTCCTCCAATGTGGTTTCTCAGTTTTCGCTTTTCCATTCATTGACATACATCTGTCCGAAAGCCATTGACTCTGACAGTTCCATAATTTCCAGTACTGACAATTACTTTGTGTTTGTGTCTAAGGTCCATTGCCAACTATAACAATCTGCTGTTGAACCATGCTGCCATCCAGTGGCGGATGGTGACATTTGAAAGTGGTGTGGCGTAAAACAATTGTCATACTGCATTGCAATGAGCAAGCGCAACAAGTGAGCCTGAAGCACCTCCTGGGGCTTCGGGGGGGTTCTCCCCCTAGAATTTTTTTTAAAAAGAGTGGGCAAACTGTGTATTTTCAAGCAAATTTGAGAAAGCAGAAAGGTGTCAGCCATTCTGAGGTGTGATCACCCCGTCCAGTCCCTGGCCCGGCCCCTCCACACCCTGCACCCCGTGGGTCCTACTAAGGTCACTCCTGTGATCTCTATTGCATTACACAAATCAAACAAGGGGATATTAAGAGTCAGATAATAACCTCTCTAATCTTGTCCCTGCAGGGTACACCCTCACACGCCTGCTCAGGAAAGGCTTTCACCATAAACGGAGGCTTCCCTGCCTAGCTTAGCATTGAAATCCTCGGCCAAAATCATGTTCAGCCCACACCTCTCTGACTGCAACTCCCCTATAGAGCGGTCAAAAAAATAAAAAAAAGGATGGCAAATTTGGAGTTGGAAAATGAAATACATGTGAAATTGTTATTATAAAAATGTATAACACACAGATTAAAGCCATCATCCCACACCAAGTGGAACGCCTGTGTTAAATCTGAATCTGTGTTTAGAGCAGTAGTGCTAGATCGCAGAGATGTTTTGAGCCATGTACCTAGCCCTGCCCGTGCGTTACCAACCAGCGAGAGAGTAGCCTCTAATGCAGTGCACGAGGGAACATCAGAAGGACACCTAAGCGCCCCAAAAAAGAGAACATACCAAGTAAAGCACTACCAGAACTTTTCAAGCACTGCACCAACATAATATTTAACCCCTCCCACGCTTATGACGGAACCGCTCCGTATTGGCTCTCGGGTGGGCTGTGCTGGTGACGGAGCGGTTCCGTCATGGCCCACTCGCCGCGCCTGCGCGGCGCGTTCCATTGAGCGGGCGGGGCCATGACGGAACCGCTCCGTCACAAGCACAGCCCACCCGAGGGCCATGACGGAGCGGTTCCGTCATAAGCGTTGGAGCGCCGCGCGGCCGCCCCACCCCCTTAGCGGTGCGGTGGAATTGCCGCTGTAGCGAAAGGGTTAATAATGCCTGAGGAGATAACGCTTAGAATGACTGTACAAACAGAACACTGAATGCACCACTTCAAAAGAACATTTAGTTGCACTGAATCAAAGCACCCACCAAGCATAGCAACAAAAGGACTGTTCAGCACTTTACCAACGGAACCTACAGCACAAACAAAACACTGAACACATTGCACAAATGCCACATTCAATCACTGCTCCATTATTTTATCCATGCATTAGTAGACCAAAGTACACCATCAGGACTTTATGCAACAATAGAACACAGCACCACAGAGCACACCACGTAAAGTGCCAAAAGAACACCCAATCCATGCGCCAGCCTGGAATTTAACGTGCCACACCAAGAGAACATTAAAGCTACACATTCAGTGCACAAAACAAATAGAGCATTTGATGTCAAGTGCCAGCCTAATGCTGAAAGGAAGGGAGGATGAGAACACCTCATGCGCTGCACTTTTGTAACATCTAAAACAATATCACAACAGCAATTTGAATGTAGAGAACATAAAACCACTGCACTGTGTAGAATCCAAAGCACTACCCCAAGACGTCGGCAGCATTGTGATTGGTGCAGAGTCGCGGGCAGCACCCAGCCTGGCACCTGTACGGAGGCCATTTTATCTATGTCGGCTGCATGCAGCCTACATAGAGAAAATGTTGAGTGCTCATGACTGCTTTGGTGGAGCAGAAAGACTGTGGAATGTTCTTCTGAGGGATGGGGGCATTGGCATGCCCAGTTTGGGCAGCCCCCGCTCCTATATACATTTAGAAAAAAATCCCTGGTGCCTAGTGTGCTTTTGGACCCCCCATCTGACTCCGAGGGGGGGGCAGAAGGACTGTGGAATTTTGCAGGGTGTTGGGGGCATTGGCATGCCCATCTCAGGCAGCCCCCACACCTAAATACAATAAGAACAATAATCCCTGGCATTTAGTGGGCAGATCGGGGGGCTACTGCCCCCATCTGCCTCCTGGGGGGGGCTGAACGACTGTGGAATATTGTGACTGCATGCCCATTTCAGGCAGCCCCCACCCCTAAGTACAATTTTAAAAAATCACTGGCATCTAGTGGGCTTTCTAAAGCCCCCATCTTCTCCCCAAGGGGGGGCCAAAAGACTGATTTTAACCAAATTATTTTGGGGGAAGCAAAGGCCCTTGCCCAAGGGGCCACTCCCCCCTCCCTGGTGTCCAGTGTGTGGATCCCTGCTTGGGGATTGCCCTCCTGGGACGCTCTCCAAGCAGGGATCCACTAGGGAGATTCTCCCCTTTCCAGTGATACCTCTCCTGACTTTCTACGTGCTCCAGGAGCTGAGATAGCCCCCTGAGCACGTAGAAAGTGAATATGAAATGAGCCTACTGGCTCATTTCAGTTTCGGTCTCTGAAATCAGGTCACTGCGGCGTGAGCGCTGATCTTCATTTCAGAGAAACCAAACACTCAGCCTCGGGAGCTGGGGAAGCTCTTTCCCAGCTCCCGAGGCTGTTGGGGGGGGGAAAAGGAAATCTCTCTGGTGCCCGCACCAAAGGTGTTTCCAGTGTCACGTGATCATGTGGCCGTCCGACGCACATGAGCACTGGTGCATTGGACAGCTCCCGGCCGTCCAATGCACCTAACACGAAAGTCGTTTATTACTTGTGGTGGACCTCAACCCATCGAAACTAATAGACCACTTTCTCACAGTCATCAACTCTTCCAGAGGACTCTAAAAGACATTTCCTTTCGAGAATCGCAGCCCACAGCAGTCTGTTGTGTGGCTGTGACCCAAATAGAGAATAAGTATCACATCTCGGGCTTTTTTACCCGCATGATCAGTATTTTAATATCCCAGCCGGGACAAAAATTAGCAAAATCGCTAAAGGTCAGTAATTTTCTCCTTATCAGTACATACTTAAGCTAACAATATAAAAAGAAAGCACTTTCAAATGTGTCTTAGAGCTGCCTTAATGATCTCTGGATGATAATAAAAGTAAACAAAGAAAGAAAAGCCATGGTAGAACATGAATACAGCTTATTTTATGTAAGATTCTGTGTAAGTGTCATGTTGCCTACATCTAAGGTCCAAAACTGGAGTTCTGGTCAATACCTAGTTTTGGTCACCAACACAGTCTGACCAGTGCCAGAGCTCTTGTTCTTTTGGCCTTCCTCACTCTGGCCTCCAGGGATGTTCTCTTCTGACCGCCTCTATTTTGTTTTCCAGAGTTCTTTATCGATGGAATGGGATCCTTACTCGTTGGATCCTGCAAGGATATCACCGTCGGCCATCAGAAAAGGAATGATCCGGTAGATCCTTCTCGAGTTGAAAACATGAAGCGATATGGAGGTTTCCGCACTAACACCGGGGAGCAAGTGACTTTCAAAAGGCAGCTACACTATTTCAAGAACAGACTGAAGTGTTACACCAAGAACTAATTCCAGCTTTGATCCCTGGTGGGTCAGCCCTTGAAATCTCATCTCCATCCATCTGGCTCATGCAAAGATTCTGTGATCTGAAAATCCCTTTATCTGGAGATCCCGTAGAGCGGGAGAGAATGCTTTCTGCTCTGCACTGGCAGCAAAGACCTTAGAAGTCCTACAATCATGAAGGACAGACTCCTTCTTTGAGTGTTTTTTATATTGCCCTAAAAGTAGTACTGCTTCGATGAGTTATCTTTAGGTCTTGTTGTAGACAAATTCTAGGACCTCCCTACCTGAAAACTCCTGCCTCTTGGAGGACTGAGGTTAAGCCTTGCTGTACAAGAATGCTGCAACTGTCTCCCAATCCAAAGGGTGCTATCGCTTTGAAGACCTTGACCAGGTTTTAATCTAGTCGGCTGTTGCGGGTATCACATTCTCTTTCATAGTACCACCTCTTAGAGGACTGATATCAAGCTCCTGTTTACGAGTGCCCTATAGGGACAGTCCAAAATGATTACACTGAATACATTCTAATACCACAGGGATTGCAACTAATCAAGTGATAAATTCCACCTACTTCAGGTTTTGGGGGAATAACTTGCGGGGATCTCTTGGAGTGGGCTTATCGAGGGGAGGTGATGGGGGGCAGATGCAGGCTTCTGCATGATTGTTTCAAGAACCTGATCCTTTCAGGCCACAAAGAAGTATTGCAGCACCTCCTGAAGTGTACCCCGCAGTGTACATTTGCAACTAGGTCTGTGTCTGGGACAGGAGTGTGCAACATGTAAAATGTTTTTAAAGTTTACAAACTTTGGAGAATATTCACAAAATGATGTACCCTTGTGCATAAAATTGGGTTTGAGGTACCTGGCTTGAATTTTTTTCTGTGATCTATTTTCTGCTCTAACACTCCCATGGGTACAAATTAAGCAAACCCACTGTTAGAAATGGGATTTCCAGTTGGCTGAGGCTTGCGCCAGAGCCAGGCAGAAACCACCACTCTAGTCAGGGCAAGGGAGTTACACGCCAAAGATAACCCCTGCTCACCCTCTAGGCAACGTGGCACGAGCAGTAAGGCTGATCCCCGGGGCAATGTAAGTTAAGTATTTGCGCACTAACCCACCAGCAACAACATCCCAGGCCCCCCACAAAAGGAACTCCACACAAGGTATATGTAAAAATAGCCTTTGTATTACAAAACACATTAGATAGTAAACACACACTTTAAAATGTGCCAGAGGCACGGGCAGAATTTACAGGGGATTATGTACATGGGACAGGGCCACCTGGACCACTGTCAGGAATAAGCACTTTTAGAACTTGCTGTTGGTAGAATTAGCACTTTGTAGAAGTAACACTTTTAGAACATAGAACATATAATAACTGGCGGCGGATACGGACCGTACCGTCCGTTCAGGTTGCGCGGGATAATGCGAGTGACCTCCTCAGTAGGCCTGAGCGGGCGGCCGGCGTGCTACAAGCGTTTGGCTGGGGCGACCAAGGTGTGAGGCTCAGAGGAGGAGGGGGGCTGGGTGCGGGTGGCCCAGCTAAGTGGACGCAGCTCAGAGGAGAGCGGCGCAGCTCAAGGCATGAGGGCGGCCAGGCACGAGCTGCCGAGGTGCAGGATGCGGGCGGCCCAGGTGGAGCAGAGCACGGCTTCACAAGGAGCGGTGCGGCTCTAGGCGGGGGCGGCCAGGCACGAGCTGCAGAGGGGAGTGAGCGAGGCACACTTCAGGCGAGGCCCCAGCGGCTGAAGATCAGACAAGTCCCAGCAATTTGTCAGGGAAGGTACAATAGAGTCCACTGGTCCTGGGACTCCGGTCAGGGGCGAGCTCAGTATCAAGCCCTTGGAGATAGTTTTAAGCACCAAATGGCAAATGTAGCACACAACCAGTGACCACTAGTAAAAGGTAAGTACCACCTACGCAACCCTAACCACCTTACGAAAATATTACGCTGGGAACCATGAACTCACTAGGTTAACTATACTAGGAAACACAACCACCTAAGCATAAAACTACATTTAGGGGTTTAGGTCAGAAGCTTTAAACATGATGCAAAAAAACACATTCAGAGGTGTAGGTAAAACACATGATGCATAAAACACATTCTGCGGTGTAAGGAAGACACATGACGCATAAAACACATTCAGCGGTGTAGGTAAAACACATGATGCATAAAACACATTCAGCGGTGTAGGAAAGCAACTTTGTCCATAATGCATAAAAACACATTCAGCGGTACCAGAACACAGGGTGCGCAAAACATACAACACACAGTACATTTCCTAGCACCCTAAGAAGCACACAACTCACAAAAAAAAGTCCAGGTTGCTCCACTGCGCCAGAACCTAAACGTAGCAGCTGCCCACTACTTGCTGGGCAGCTGGGGACAATAGCAAGGGGCCTAAACGCTTCAGCTGGCACTAAGTGCTGCACACCTGGGGAAGGCCAAGTAGGGGCGAAGCTGTGCGCCTCACTCCTGAGTCCAGAGAACACATGCTCCTAGGAAGGAAAACCTAAACGGTGCAGCTGCCCACTACTTGCTGGGTAGCTGTGACAAAACTGCGGCAGGGCCCTCACTGGCCCAAACCGCGCCACAGGTTGGAGCCTTCTAGGCTCTGTAAATAATACATACTGTGCCTTGGAGCCCTCCAGGTTCGTACAACATAGGTGCCCCAAAAGCTAGGAACACCGGGCGCAGCATAGGCCCACCCGGGCCTTTCAAATAAACATGGCCCCCCATCGGTGGAGCCACGCTGGCTCGGGCAACACTGGGCAACATCTGGAGCCATCTGGCTCCTGAAATAACGCTGCCCCCTCGTTGGAGCGCCAAACATGGGGGAGACAGGGGCTCCCGGGACCCCCCCACGGACCCTTGGTCAGAACATGCCCATGGTTGGAGCCGTTGGGCTCTACAAATAATCAGCGTGCCCCCAATGTTGTGGAAAGAGGACCAGGCCCCTCTAAACTGTGTAACTTCCGTAGGAGCAGCCCTCTGCCAAGCGGGGCTGCTCTGGGGGAGGCACTGGCATGGTGCCTTTACTTCACTTCCCCCCCAGCTGGATGTACTCACCGGGCGGCTCTCTCCATCACCGGCGGTGCCGTCTCTCCTCCGGGGACAGCGCAGGGCTCCCCTCCCTCCTGGGAGCCCCGCCACTCTCGTGACCGGGACTTGAGAACGGTAGCCCGCGAGGCCCAGTGCGGCTTCTCCTCGGCGCGACACAAGGGAGGGCGGGACTTCACTTCCGGGACTCCCTCCAGCACAGGGGAGCCCCGGGCTGCGGGGAGGCCATCAGTCGGCCGGCTTTGCTTCTTTTTCTTTCTCGGAGGCGGCGGGCAGGACTTCCTTCGGCAACCCGGAAGTCCCGCCTACTGCCAGGCACAATGCTGCCTGACTTCCGGTTGCGCTGCAGCAGCAGCGGCGGCAATCTCTTTTCCTGGGCAGCCAAGAGGGGTAGGCTCCCTCGGTGGGCGAAATAAACAGCGGGGTGAGCACCCGCTTAGTTACTGGCATGAAAACGGAGTGGGCACCGTGCTTAAATAATTAAATAAACGGGGTGGCACCCGTAGGAAGCCACGAAGGAACAAATGCAGGGTAGGCTCCTGCTCCAGTAGAACACACAATCCACGGGCACAATGCAGGGTAGGCTCCTGCGCACAACGAAGCCCATGCTCTCCCTCAGCTGGGCAAACTTGAACAAAAGAGCACAGGAGAGCGCTCCTTAGGTGCTGGGAGGCTATAACAAGCCTTGGAAATGGTAAAAACAGCCATAGGTCCAAGAGAAGTCCTGGCCAGAAAATATGGAGCAAACCAGCTCCCCATCAGGAAATTCTTCCAGGCATCCAGGGGCTGGGCAGGGCCCAGGGAGGCAAGCCTTACCCTGGGCCCCAGCAGCAGCACGCCCCTGGTAGATTCTAGTCAGGAAAAACAATAACATTTTACAAGAGGTCACAGCCTCTTTTTATACACACAATTCCTTTGTCTAAAGGTGCAGGCAAGGGGCGAACCAGATACAACTGGTTCCTGAGCACTTTGTTTTTGTTCAGCCCCTCTCTCTTTTCACAGGATGGGTCAGGGACATCAGACACACCACAGGGGGTGGAGCCAGCATTGTGTGGGGAAAGCCCAGCCCTATTCAGGTCCCAGGTGCAGCCCCTCCCTGCCATCAACATGCAGATCTCCCCATTTACCACCGGGGCATACCCACCCAGACTCCAGGAGCCTGGCACACCAGCCAGCTTCAGCCAATCACACGCCAGACACAAATTACACAAACAGGCCAACTTCTAGAATTGGCACTTCCACACTAGACACATTCACGTTGCACACATCATTGCGCAGCATTTAATCACACGAGTCCGCACATACCAAACTCGCACCTGCACTCCCCACGCATCAGGAACTAACATGGACACATACATTCCCCATGCATTCCTATGGGAGGGCAGGCCAATCTCACACACGCACTCAGAGAGCGCAAACACTTTGCACTGCGCCACAGTGCTAAAGTGCGCAAAGACCAGAAATCAGTATAAGTATGTAACACTAAAAGGCAAAAAGTTCAGGGATGAACCTGCCAGAAGGGCCAAGTCCAACACCCACCTACTGCTAAATGTTGAAGATTTTTTTTTTATTTAGCTCAAAGCAAAATTTGGAAATTGCATACATTTTGCCAAAGTAATTTCAATGTCTCCCTGGTTTAGTCTGGAGCTCACTCTTTTGGGGGGTTACTGATCATTCTGTGGACACACATTCTGGAAGGTCAAAGGTAACCTGTCATACATTTAATATGTGACTGTCTTTCAAAGCTGTTTTTCTGTGTTTACGAAAAATGTTGTATAACTGTTTATCAACTCATGCAAATCTAATATATTCAATACATTTCTCACAAGGGTCTCATGATTCCCAACTTGTTGATTCAGTAGTGATGACCTGCTGAGGATCACAGATGAGGATGGGAGGACTGAGGCTGAGAGAAGGGATTTCAGCTGAAGTGAGGCTGGTAGAAGCGTGGCTGGGAGAGAAGGGCTGTAATGGAAAAGGAAAGGTGGGGATGGGAAAGAGAGGTGGGGCAAGGAAAGATAAAGAGAGGCTGGGACGAGGGAGATGAGACTAGACTTGGACAGATGAGGTTGAGCATGAAGAGGCCAAGAGAAGTGAAATAGGAAGAAGGAAAGCATAGCCTGAAGTAGTGAGGGGAGCTCCAGAGAAATGAAATGAGTATGGAAGGGGTGAGAGCAGGCAGGAGAAGTGAGGCTGAGTGAGATGAGGTGATGAGAGGAGAGGCCAGGAGAGACAAGAGGCTGGGAGAGATAAGTTGAGGCCAGGAAAATTGAAGCTGGGAGAGATAAAATGATGAATGGAGAAGTAAGACTGGGCGAGATGAAGTAAAGCCAGGAGAAGGGAGTCTGGGAAGAATAAGAGGTTGGGAAGTTGAAGTGAACCAGGGAAAGATAAGAGGTTGGAAGAGATGAAGTGAGGCCATCAGAGATAAGAAGTTGAGAGAAATGATGTGAGGTAAGAAGAAGGAAGGTCAGGAGAGACAAGAGGTTGGGAGAGATGATATTAGATCAGGAGAGATAAGAGGGTGGGAGAGGTTAGATGAGGCCAGGAGAGGTGATGAGAGGCTAAGAGAGATGAGGTGAGGCCAGAAGAAGTCAGACTGAGATAGACATACAGGAGGTTAGGAGAGATGAGATTAGGCCATGCGAGATAAGCGGCTGGGAGAGATGAGGAGAGGCCAGGAGAAGTGAGGCTGGGATAGACAAGAGGTTAGAAAAGATGAGATGCAGCCTTAAAGATAAGAGGCTGAGAGAGATGATAAAAGGGAGAGCTGAGGTGATGTGAGGCCGGGAGAGAAGATAAGAGATGGAGAGAGATGAGGTGAGGAATGGAGAAGTGAGTCTGGGTGAGATGAGGTGAGGCCAGGGGAGATAGTAGGTTGGGAGAGATGAGATATGTCTTTGAGACATGGTTGGGAGAAATGAGGTAAAGATGGAAGAGATGAAGCCAGTATAAGTGAGAAAGATGATGGGGGCAGAAAGAGCAGAGAACGGCTCATATCGATGAGGTGAGACTTGGAAATGTGTATTTAAAAGAGGTGCTGTAAAGGTATGATTGGTGTGCCAGTCCGTCCCTTCCCCTGAACCCTGGGACAGCCTGAAGTGTACAGTGCCAATGCAGAACTACAGAGAGGGAGTAAGTGAGAGAGAGGGACACTGATCCAGAGTCAATGATTTTTCTGGAGGCCCATTGCACTTTGTAAACAGTACCTCTCTTAGCGCAGTCTGCACCGCTAGGTGAAAGGAGAGAGAGACAATAAATGCAATGATAAGAGGAGGCAAAGCACCAATGGAAATACCAACAAAAGTAACAATGGGATAGCAATGGAAGTACCAAAGAAAGTACTTTTGGAAGTAGAAATTAAAGTAATAATGAACGTATCAACAGAAATACCAATGGAATAGCAATGGAAGAGCAATGGAAGTAGTTAGAACATACCTCACTCACCTCTTCAATGCTGATGACTGTAACAAGCCCAAGGACACCCAGGAGCCACCCTTGACCACGGAGAGGCAGAGGGGGGTCTTTAGTATCGCAGGAGCAGAGTTTGTATAAAAGGAAATGAGCGTGAGGGAACCGAGGAGGAATACATGTCGGCTGCCTTTGGCTAGGTTCTCACTGTAGATGTATAACATTTATGGACATACACATACAGAGGTGGTGCAAGCATGAAACATTGCCAGGCACTGAAGAAGGGGATACAATGATTTTTTTAATGTCACTACCTTTGTTTTTTTATGTTTGAAAGCTTTATTGAAAGAAATGATAAGAAGCTACAATGTGACATCAGCATATAAAATCAAGTATAGAGCAAAACATATCGAGAAAAACCAAAACATACTGCTGACAGTACTAAGAAACCAAGCATTTTTAAAGTTTTCTAAAGGGAGAGGAAGGGGAAAGGGGAAGGAGGGAGTAGAAAACAATGTTATAACAACCTAATGCTTCTACAGAATTATCGGCAGGCGAGACAATTGCACAATGAGTGAGAAAAAAGAAAAAAGAAAAAAAAACTACATACTATCTGAAAACCCTATGATATCACAAAAACTCTATGATATAACAAAAACTGTGAACGGTAGTAAATAAAAACAAAACAAGGAGAGAGTAAAGCTCCTTCAGGGAGGCTTAAAATGTTCTGAGGATAGAGAAATATATCTCTTTTTAGCGAAATGGTCTAAGTATAACGTAAGGGGTAACCAATAGAGTTCAACATTACGAGATGGCTTATAGGAGGAGGCAAATGCAACATCAAGTCTATGAAAATGACATAGGGAATTCCACCAGCAACGTATGGAAAGTTTGGTAAGAGACTTCCAATTAGAGGTAATGTGCTGAAATGCAAGAGCGAGCATAAGGTCAAAAAGACCAAGTGAATGTGAGGGAAGATTTAAAGAGTCCGAGAGACTCCCTAAAAACACAAGGGTAGCAGAGTAAGGAACCGAGAAAGTAAAAATGCGAGAAATGTAAGACCAGACTTGCTTCCAGAAAGCAGCTACAGCAGGACAAAGAAAGAAGAGGTGAAGATCAGCATCAGGTGTACCACATGTCCAACAGTTAGAGGTAGAGGAGGGAATAAAACGAGAGAGAGAAAGAGGAGAAAGGTAGAGCCTATGGTACAGAAAAAATAAAGATTGAGTAAGGGAAGCGGAACGAGAAGTTCAGAACTTTGGACCATAATTTATCCCAGAGAGGAATAGGCAACGAGCATCCCAGATCCTTTTCCCAAGAAGTCTCCAGTTTAGTTTTAGCACGCTCAGGATTAGGAGCAGAGAAGAAGCGGTAGATAAGGGAAGCTTTAGGAAGAGTGAGAAGCATCATAAGCAGAGAAGATGGAGGGGAGGGCGAAATAAAAGAGGGAAGAAAATAGTAACGGTCAAGAATGATTTCCATAAGAAGATGATACTTCTGTGAAAAAGAACGAGGACAGTGAAATCACGCTTGAAATTGAGGGAAGGAACAAGGCGAAGTACCGTCAAAGAGTTGATTAACCCAAATAATCCCTTTTGATCTCCAAGAAGTCCAAGCAACAGGTCTGTTATTCCACAAGATAAGTGAGTTATATGTAGTAAGTTAATTCACCTAGAGTTAAATTAAGAAATGAATTATTTATTATTAAATTGAGCAGAGTAAATAACGTGGCTGTCCCTCTGGCCAGTCAACAGCAACTGACTAGATGTGGAACGGCCAGTGCACATAGGAATGTGGAATGTAATGTGTTGAGCACTCCACACTCTAAAACAAACATAGAAGATTACTACATATCCTCTTTCCTTTAACAAATAAAACTTTTAAAGATAAATTAACAATTTCTCACAGAACTTAAATAAGAATCCAAACGAAAAATGGAAACACATTAAGTATGAGAAATATGTGAAAGAATAGGTTAAATAACAACATAGAGAAATAATAACTGTAAGATACATGTCAGTTAAACACAAATCACTTGCAAATATAATCTTTTAAATGACCTGGAGGACACCGATTCCTAAGCATTCTTGACCCCCGAGTGGATTGAATAGTATCCAAGGAACTTGACGAAATAGGACTAGGAGCAGGGGCATCACCTCCTCCCTGTACAGCACTGTAAGAAGCAAAATTACCTCGAGAAGTCAAGTCATTGTCAGACATACTTAAAAATGTGTTACCGGGGGCGTGGCCAAGCAGCATGGCTGGCAGGACGTGAGCTCCGCCGGCTCCCGTCCTGCGGACCCGAAAATCCTTTAAAAATATCCTGTGCAGGCGTTTATAGCGGACCAGATTGAGTGCCAAGGGTCCCCCCTGTCCTGGAGACCCCGGGCTGGCGGCTGGTCGTGGTGACGTCCGCAGATCCTGACAGAGACGGACCGGTATAGTGGAGGCCAGCCGAGCACCTACGTGAGGCCGGGGATCACGGCCTGGTACGGAGAGGTGCGGTGGGAGTGGCCCTGCCCCTCTGGTCTCTCCGACGGCTGTAGTGTCTTTTCCTCGTCGGCGGAGCCTGTTGCCATCTGGGGCTCCGCCGTCCTGACGCCTGTGCATTACCGGAGGGCTCTGGAGATCTACAGCCCAGCCCGGACCCGGATCGGAGGCCCGGAGGTGAGACGCCTCGCCCGTCCTCTCCCCCGGGGGCTGCCTGGTGGTTGCCGGAGAGTATCCCTGCCCGGATCGGTGCCCCTGGGACCAGTGCTGACGAACCTGCGGGACTTGGGAGCTGGCGGGGAGCCCGAGGCGGAGCTACCTCGTGTCCCGTCCTGCAGCTCTGAGGTCCGGCGTGGAGACCCTGCCGGGCCTGCCATCTTGCCCGCGGAGCGGGAGGAACGCAGGCTGCGGGCGAGATCGGAGCCTGTGCACTGCGGGGTCTCGCGGGCTCCGGCGGGAGCATTGTAGTGCCTTCCCCCCCCCACCCACGGGGGCCCCGAGCCTGAGTGGCTCCGAATCTGGCGAGGCCGTGATTGTACCCGGAGGAGCGGGCGGCCGGGGATCGGGCCGCCCGACGGCTGAGGGGAGCCTGTCCCTGGTGCCCGCCGGCCTGATCTGAGCACCCGAACATTGTGAGGCGGTGTCGGTAAACGGAGGGACCTCACCGCTTGAGCGGCTGGCTGCCCCGGACCTCCCTCCCTGCTTCGACGCTCCCTGGGGGCCGCTTGGTGGTGCCTTTGGTTCCGCTGGTGCTGGGGCCCCTGACCCCTGGAATGTACTGTTTGCCCCGGGCCCCACCGTCAGCCTGGTGAAAGAGGGGACTGCTGGACCAGGCTGCAACACTCCTGAGAGGCGGACTCCTCGGCTGAGTGGCCCTGATAGTGGCCCCGGTCTCCCCACCGGACACCGGTGTGACCCGAAATGCATAGAGCATCTTCAAGAATTCACAGATGAATTGTTAATTTGAAAACCTTACATGTGTAAATGAAATTCAAGACTGTATATGTCACATAATCATGCTTTATGATTTGCTACAAGAAGTCATTTGAAAAAACATTTATGGTGCCGGAAATAAATGTTCAAATTTAATTCAAATTTTGTTCTTTAATGTATATATAGTTGTACAAATTCTGGTGGTAAATTCCCATTGAGATTGTGCCTAGGGGTCGGGACCCAAGGTCTCGAGGTAGGGAGGTCTATTTATGTATTTCGCCTAAGGTTGGCTATGTTAGATTGGGTCTAGCGGGGAGCTGGGAGGGGGGTGGGTGGGAATTACCGGTTGGGCTGTGTGTGTGTGGGGGTTGTGTGTAATGGATGGGGTGGCTGTGCACGTCCTGGCACCAGCAGAGGGAGGGCAAGGTAGCATGTTTTGTTTTTGCTGTCTGCTTGCTCGTGGGTGGGGGTGGTGGGGTGTGTTCTGGGGGAGTTGTGGGGTTTGGGGCTCTTAGGGGTTGGGTGGGGTGCAGTGGGGTGATTGTTGTTGGCATCGAGGCACCGTTCAGTGTCACGGTTGGGGGAACCTACTGGAATGCAACTGGTGGCCCGGAAGGGCAGCAACACAGGTCATGGGATATAAGTTGATGACATGGAACGTGCGGGGGCTAGGCACTTGCACCAAGAGACATAGAGTCCTCTCCTTCCTCCGCCGCCACGGAGTTGCCATCGCATGTCTGCAGGAAACGCATCTAACAGACGAGGGTGCTCAGAAATTGGCCAAAAAATGGAGAGGTCAGGTGTTCCACTCCTCCTTTTCTACATATGCTAGGGGAGTATTGGTCTGGGTGGCTCCAGGGGTACCCTTCGCCATACAGTACGTGGAGGCTGACATAGAGGGTAGGTACCTGCTACTGCGGGTGAAGCTTGATGGAAGGGATTTCTCAATCTTAAATTTGTATGCGCCCAATGTCGATGATCCTGACTTCTTCTCCCGACTTCAGGATGTCCTGATTTCGGAGCTCGATGCCCCCCTCCTCTGGTTTGGAGACTTTAATTGCGTGTTAGACTCGGATCTGGACAGGCATCCCCCCGTACTGGCACAAAACCGCGCATGACGGCGAAACTCAGGGAAGTGATGTCTAACCTAGGGGTTGTCGACGTGTGGCGACAGCGCCATCCCCTATAAAAATTGTATACCTGTTACACTCCGACACATAATACTCATAGTAGACTGGACAGGGTCCTCGCTGCGAATATTGATGTATCCCTCTCCCTGACGGTCACCCACCAGGCCCGCTTCTTGTCGGACCACTCCCCAGTGACATGTGTGGCCCAGTGGCTCGCCCAGCCCTCTCGTACTCGGACCTGGAGGATGCCGGTGGACCTATTACAGGACCAAGTAGGGAAAGCCCATGTGGAGACAGCTCTTACTGACTTTTTGGATTTGAACTGGGGTGAAGCTGACTTGTCCTATGCGGTCAAATGGTATGCCATGAAAGCGGTGGTGTGCGGCGCGTGTATGGGCCTGTCCTATGGTGTGCGGAAGCAGTTGATCCGTGATCTGTGTAAAGCGGAGGATCGCCTGCGAAGCTGCCAGACTATTTCAGACCCCGACGACTCGGATTTAGAGTCTGAGAGGTCAGCCAGGGAGGAGGTCCAGGACATACTGACCAGGCTAGATAAGTACACTCTGGGTCAGTATCGTCAGCGCCTCCATCGCGAAGGGGACAAAGCCGGGAGACTGCTGGCCTGGATCCTTAGGAGGGAATTCGCTCCGGAACGGATAGCTGCTCTGCGCAACCCTGCGGGGGACCTGGTGCACTCGGAGGCGGGTATTCTGGGGGTCCTACAGGCCCACCTGCAAGTGGTTTATGCTGCGGACCCCTCGGTGACGGAGTCCGCTTCTCAGGCTTACCTTCGGGGATTGCCCCTCCAGACTTTATCGGAGGAAGCAGCGGAGGAGTTGGAGGTGACCCTGTCGCTCCATGAGATCAAGGTCGCGTTGGCCAATCTACCGCGGGCCAAGGCCCCTGGGGGGGATGGGTTTCCGCCGGAATTTTATCAGGCGTTTGGGGAGGCCTTGGCCCCCTGGCTCCTGCAGGTTTATGGGGAGGCGCTGGAGTGTGCCGCCCTCCCGCCTACTATGAATCAGGGTGAGGTGTGCATGATTCTCAAGCCTGGAGGCGACAGCTGCGACCCTGCAGCGTATCGGCCCATTACTCTCATCAATACTGATGTTAAAATCCTCACGAAAGTGTTGGCCAATCGCCTGGCGCCGCACATGGCGCATCTAGTGCATCAGGATCAGTGCGGATTCATTCCGGGCCGCAACACTGCGATGAACCTCAGACGCCTGAACCATATTCTCCATGAAGTACGGGATAGACAGGACCCCCAGGCCCTGGTGTCCATAGATTTGGCCAAGGCGTTCGACACAGTAAATTGGGGGTATCTACTGGAAGTGCTCCATCTGGTGGGTCTGGGCCCCATCTTCTGTAACTGGATCCGGATCCTTTATGGGAAACCTCGAGCTAGGGTTAGACTCGGCGCGGCGCGATCGGAGGACTGGCCACTGGGCAGGGGCACGCGGCAGGGGCGCCCCCTCTCGCCGCTGCTCTTTGCCTTGGCAATTGAGCCTTTGGCGGTCCACGTGAGGATGGAAATGGCGCAGTGGGGTATCAGAGTGGGGGACACCGTCAATGTGGTCTCCCTGTACGCAGATGATGCTTTGTTTTATTAAACGTCCCCGAGCGAGTCGCTGCCGCTTTTACTACGGCTATTGGATCGTTTCGGCGCGGCCTCGGGTCTGCGGATTAATCCTGGCAAGTCCCTCATTTTCCCCTTGGCGGGTTATGGCCCCGACCAGCGGGCGAACCTCCCACACCTGGGATTGCGATGGAAACTAGATGCCTTCCGGTATTTGGGAATCCAGGTGGCATCGTCGGACGACCAGTTGCTGGCCCGCAATGCTGGGCATGTGGTGCGCTCCCTTCAGCAGTCGGTCTCGTTCTGGAACACACTTCCGCTTTCCCTCATGGGACGATTGGCGGTGGCTAAAATGGTGATGCTCCTGCGACTGTTATACGTCCTACAGAATTCACTGTGCCCGATCCCGCCAGGTCTGTTCCGCACGCTTGATTCATTACTTACGTCGCTACTCTGGGCAGGCAAGCGCAGTCGAGTTGCTTTGCACACTGTCGTCCGGAGTCGGGAGGAGGGAGGTCTGGAGGCTCCGAGATTCGACCTGCACTATTACGCGGCACAGCTCCAACCAGCTGCACGTTGGTTCGCCGGCACAGCGAATTGGTAACTGAGCCTTTTGGCGGGTAGAGCGGATGAGGAGACTCTCCAGGTAGGACTGATGCAAGGGAGGGGAGCGGATACGTCTTTACCTTATGTGGTGAGGCACACTGCAGGGATTTGGCAGAGATTCGTAGAGAGAATCCTGAGGCGGGCCCCTTTCCATAGGGAATTACCGGTGTGGATTCTAGCGCCTGTGGTGTTGATGGAAGAACATACGTCCTTCCGGACCTGGAGGGGGGTGGCTGCGAAACCCTGGCGGACCTGTACCCAGATGATTCCTTTGTAACCTTTGAGGGGGCTACGGAGGCCTTTGGCTTGACGGAGGGGCATTACCTGCATTATAGGGGACTGCTGGACATGGCGCGGGTGACCTGGCCGCAGTTTCCGGAGGCGCCCCCGGTGTCACACACCCTTAACATCCTCCTTTCCTGTGGCAGAGGCCGACGGCTGATCACGTTGTTGTATTCAGCCATGCGCAGGGACTCGGATCCACCGGTCTCCCCGGCTTGGGCTGCATGGGAGGCGGATCTCAGTGTCGCCCTGGAGCCTGACCAACGCAAACGAATCGAGGCATTGACCTGTACGGTATCATGTAATGCACGATTCAAGCTCATCCATTTCAATTTTATGCACCGCACCTATATGACCCCGATATCCTTACACCGCATCTCAAATGACAGACGGGACGACTGCCCTAGATGTGGACTCGGTGGAGCATTTCTCCATCTGGCCTGGGAGTGCGACCTTCTGGGGGCAGGTGGTAGGGCGCATCCGAAGGATCACGGGTCTCCGGATCGCCTTGGATCCACTACATTGTCTGTTGGCCCTGGTACCCAAGCCTAAAAAGAGAAAGTTGTCCTATAAGCTGTTGCAGCTACTATTGGTGCTGGCAAGGCGCAGGGTGGCTATCACCTGGATGGGAAGTCGAGCCCCGGAGCTTTCGTTCTTGCTTAGAGACTTCAAGGAATGGTCCCTGGCGGAGGAAACACATATGCAACACACACGTAGGGATGAGAAGCTGCAGGAGGATCTGTTGGCGTGGCACATGATGTGTGCTGTGGGGTCTGTAGATAGTGACTCGGATGCCACCAGTGCTGAGCTGTTCACCCCGCAGGGGTCGGACTCCGGGGAAGAGGTGGTCGGGAGTGGGGATGATGGGGCTGCTATGAGCTAGTGTCTTGCAAGTACCGCACGCATAACCTCTGTAAATATGTGATTTGCTCTGAGTCCCAAATGGATCTGTGTTTGATTTTGATTTGATAATTGCGCCCGGATGGGCCCTGATCACCTGAACGGAATGTATATGCCTGTGTTCTCACTATGCCGAGTTTGTAGGGGAGGGAAAGTTTTTGTTATTCCTGAATTCTATTGAAATTTTTACTTGTCCAGTGTTTCCAAACAACGAACAAGAACAAAAAAAAGTGACGATGTACTTTCACCTGGCCGTATAAGCGGCATGTTTATTGTCTTATCATGACTACGGAGTCCATGTTTCTGGTACCCTACTGCCGCCCGGCCCCCGGGATGTGGGCTGAATGGCTGTGTCCTGTTGGTTAACGTCCGGGCCCTCGACTCAAGGATGAGCCATGTACTGATATACTCCGATGTATGTTTTTGCATAACACTCAAAATAAAGTATTTTTTTTAAAAAGTGTTACCCAAAACACTCTCATGACTACTAACTTTGACAATATCATTTGTACCTACACAACCTTTTTGATACAGAGCTACCCTCCTAAAATTCCACCTGTCACCATTCTCTAGAATTACACCATAAGGTAACATGGATTTAACTTTGAATGGTCCCAAATATTTCTTAAATGAGCTTCCTGATCTGCCAGACCGTACTTTCACCCAATCACCCGAACAAATTCTCTTTTCTAATCTTTTATCATGGCTCAAATTGCTTTGTAATGGACTAGACTTTGACTTATCTTTAACCGTGTCTTTAGTTAACGAATCTTTCATCCAAGTGGGAACAAGTTTCGTGTTGGGTACTCTCCCACGCATAATCTCAAAAGGTGTTTTATTAGTAGCATTGTGTACACTTGAACGATAAGCAATCCAATCCAAAAATTCTTTATTTCGGTCTTTTAGACCATAAAAGATACAATAAAACATTCAACATTTAAGAAACATTCACTTATATATAAAAAACATTACATAAAAATACATTTCCTTAGGAGTCTGATATGAATTGGAGTTACGTTACAGTTCATATCAATGTTCAGTCTTTTAATAGTTTTTTCCTAATCTGCCACATGCCATTATGTATTTGGCAACTGCAAAGACTATGTGGGGCTGAGTACTTGTTTTCAATGTTCTGTACGAGTACAAGTACCTCCTAAAGCCCAAGTTCCTACATAATGGCACAAGCCAGTATTTCCTTGGTCTATCGTAAGCTGGGCAGAAAAACAGAACATGGGTTTCCTCCTCATCATGATCACTGCACCCTGGACAGATTTTATCATCCCTCTTTAGCCATTTGCAGGGAAAGGTCTTGATAGGCAGAGTGCCCAACCTCCATTGGATAAACAATTTTCTTGCTAAAATGGGATAAATGATATCCATAAAACCTTCAAATTGATAAGAATTTTTGGATTCCAGAAATCGATCAGTTAAAGTGCCATTGTTGGGTGCAGACAGCTGAGAAGCTAGAATTTTCTCCTTATATATTTCCACCAATCTTTTACGAGAGACCCTTTGGCAGCCTTGTTCAGGAACCTCCCATAGCTCAGGGAGTCTCAGGCGATACAGTTCTTTCTTTATAAAGGCCAGCCACGGGATTCTGTCACGCTGGTTCAAGTTCATTACATGGATGAGGTCTTGCCTATAGTGCGCAAGCTCACCAGTGGTCCAGAGCCTATGCCAGAATCTTAGTGGCTTTGATTCCAGATCCTCAGCTATAGAAGAGAGATCCACATCTTTTGGTGCTTTTAAAAAAGCGTTAAAAAACCCATCTGTTTAGATTGGCCTTTTTTTAGCTTTCTTTTCTGTGTGGTGTTGGCTGTTAAACTGTTTCTTCTTTTCGCGCCAGGATACTCCGGCAGTAATTGAGCGCGTTACAAAACAGCATAACATAACATAACATCTAATCTTAGCGGGAGCAAGGGTGTGCCACGGGGGAGGGCCAGGAGACGTCTGAGGAAATTGTTTTCTACACTGACAAGTTCTGACCCTGCTTTATACCCCCATAACTCACTGCCATAAGATGCGGCCGCTTTAGCTTGGGTTTTGTACATTTCTACTGCCGGGCTTATAGGTTTAAAACTAGAAGTGTTTGCAACCTTCAGAATTGCCCCCGACAGTTGGGACAGCTTTAGCCGAGATCTTGCTATTTGGGGGTCCCAAGATAAGTTCTCGTGTAGTGTTACCCCCAAATACTGGAAAGTTTTTACCCTTTCCAGTCTTGCTGAACCCAATGATGGGTTAGGTCTATTTTTGAGGGAAGGATAGAATATCATGAATTTGGTCTTTTCTGTATTGATCTCTAGACCATGTTGTCTACAGAAAAGACCAAATCCATCCAGAATCCGTTGAATCCCCATCGGGGATTTGGAAAGCAGGAGGGTATCGTCGGCAAACATAATTGCCGGTACCCTCCTGCCTGCCAAAAGGGGAGCGTCATTGTCCCTGACATTGTCGAGATGGGATATGACACTGTTAACAAAAAGGCAAAACAGGGTTGGCGCCAAGACGCAACCCTGCCTTACCCCTCTGAGAACTGGGAACCTAGATGACAACGCTCCATCCCTCCCACACCTAACCTGGGCAACATTGCTGTCGTGAAGCCTAATTATGGCATGTAGTAAATGAGTAGGAACACCCAGCTCCTTTAGGACCTCCCATAATTTCTTGCGGGGGACCAGGTCAAAGGCTGACCTCAGGTCAACGAAGACCATGTACAGCCTCCCCCCTCGATCCTCACAGTTTTCCAGTACAGGAGAACGAGGCGGAAAATCTGGTCCATGGTGGACGTGTTTTTCCTGAAGCCAGCCAGTTCTGAGTCCCTGAGGGGACTCAGAACTTCATTATCCTCCATCCAGTCTAATAGGTGGTCCAGGAGAAGGCGAGAAAATAGTTTTTGGGGGACATCTATGAGGCTGATCGGCCTGTAGTTGGCTGGGAGAAGAGGAGAACCCTTTTTGAAGATAGGCACTATCTACACCCCCAGCCAAGTACAGGGGATATCCATACCTGCCGCGATGGAATTAAAAAGAATGAGGAGGTACGGGCCCCAGATTTCTGGATGGTATCTAAAGAGGTCGCCGGGCAGTCTATCAAGTCCCGGGGCCTTCCCCATCGCCAATCTCTCTATTGCACTAACCACCTCACCGAGGGTGAATTCCAATCCAGCTACAGGATTGGATATAGCATCGGAGGCCACAGTATTGGCAAATTCAGTGTTATCTTGGTACAATTTGCCAAAGTGGGCTTCCCAGACAGATGATGCAATATTTGGCTCCACTGCAGCTTTGGCTTCTCCTGTGCCAATATTTACCAGGGACCGAAATGTTCTAGAATCCCTCGCTTCTAGAGCAAGAGAGAGGTCCTGCCATCTGTCCCAATCCCATTCTGACCTTGCCAGTGCCATGGCTTCCCTGTATTTCCGCCTGAGCTCAGCAACCTTGCCCTTATCAGAGCCTGCTTTTATTGTGGTTATTAACTCTGTCTTAATCTTTTTACAAGAAGAATTGTACCAGGTTGAGGTTCGTGTCTTTTTCTTGCGTGAGACTGCCACTGGGTAAAAGACCTCACCTAGAGCTCCCACCAGGTCTACATGAATTTGAGCTAATTTCTCGTTAAAATCTGGGGGTCTAGGCTGGTTAATTAATACATCCATTTCTTTTAGCTTAGGGAGTGCAATTTCGTAGATTTTACTTATACTCTCTTCTGAGTTTGCCAATTTCCCCCATTTTACCCTACGTCTATTAGAGCTCAGAACCAGATTCCCTGGATCTTCACTGGGATTGGCGGATAGTGACCCAGCAGCAGGTGCAGGATGCACCATATCTAATAAAAGTGCGTTATGGTCACTGTCTGTTCTTACAACCACTCTAAAATCCTGGACCTTGGACCACAGACTAATGTCTACAAAAATGTAGTCCAACCTCGATTCATGGTCCTTCCTATTGAAGGTACACAATGAAGGGATATCAGAAGGAGTGCGTCCATTACAGGACCTTAGTGCAAAGTTTAATGTTAAAGACATAATTTGCACTGCAAGAGGGGACCAAGATTTAGGATGGGGGGAGTGACATGGCGGGACACCCCAGAAGTCATCTTCAGCAGTAAGGTTCGAAATGACAATTAAGATCTCCGCCCATCAATATCTTACAATCAATGGGGAGTTGGCCCAAGAATGACGAAAGATCTTCTAGTGTGGGAGATTCCATGGCCACACTGACTGGGCGAGAGTACACATTAATAATTGCCAGGTTTAAAGCATTGGGCCACTTGAGTAGAACACACTGTATGTCCTGCGAAGGATAAATATCCACATTACACCCAATATGACTGGCTACCCAGACCGCCAAACCACCTGAGGGCCTCCCTTTACCACTCCACCTGGCTTGAATTTCAAAAACTGCATACCCTGCTCTACACAGAGGTTCCCTGGCCCACGTCTCCTGGAAAAGACAGATATCACTGCTGCCTACTAGGGAATCCCAATCATTTGTGTTTATTTTGTTGGCAATACCCGCCACATTCCAAGAGAGGACCTTCAGGATTTCGGCTGGAGGATTTAATCCAAGCCCCCCAGTTTTCTCTGGTGGAATATACAATGAAGAAACTACGGGCCCTTGCGGTGGTGTTTCCAAGATAGATGGAACCGTGGGTGTTAAGTTAGGAGCGAGGAGGACTATAGGTGTTAGGTTATGACCTGGTGGACTCTGGAGTAAATTACTTACTTGGCACCTGGAGCTAGTAGGGGTTAAGCTTTCCCGAGGGGGTGCATCAAATTCTCGAGTGATGATATCAATATCACCTCTCACAATCCCCTGTCCTGCGGATTCACTAACGATCCTTTGGGTGCGTCGTGAAGATGCACCCTTTTGGAGTCAGTCAACCTGATCCAGACAACTAAATCTGTTAGGGTGTATGTAGTTGCCATGAGCAGGGATAGCATTACGGGTGGGCCTATATCTTGACCCATCAACGGCAAAACCCACCCTTGTCCAGCCATCATCCCTCTTCATAGTTAAATCACGTGCACTAGGGTAAAAATATGACAGGGGAACCAATTCAATATATGTATTTCCTGAACTACCAAGCCAGTTACAGATATAGTTAGCAACCTGCGGACTCTTAAAGCTTACAATTATGCAATCCCCCACGCTTTTCTTTGCGGTATACCCAACCCATGTGACCCTTCTAACCATAAGAACATCTCCTCTTAGATTAGGTGGAAGGGGCCTTTGGATATTTAACCAGCTAATAACCTTATTACGTAGGGAATCGTAGGATTCCACCACGTTGCTGGAAAGCTCTGGTACCCCCATCAGGATCACAGTGTAAGCTGCCGCCTCCGGGGGCAGGTTAACTGCTTTTCGCCGGTTATTAGAACTAACTAACCGGTTTGGGCAGTTAGCTGTTTCATTTGATGGTCTCTCCTGGCTAGGTAGGCTGGCCGAAGCAGATGGCTTCGACCTCCTAGCAGTTGGTACCGGAGGCAGTTGCCTGGGAAGGGGTATGGGGGCAGATTGTGGCATGGTGACGGTGCTGGTGTTTTCCCGAGAAGGAGCTATTGATAGAATAGAGGCCGTAGTAGTTGTAACAGTAGGGGAATGAGAAGTCCCAGTATTGTACCCATGGGCTCCATATGTGCTTGCTCTTAGCCCTGGCTGATCGCTACCACCACCACTTAGTCTCTCTATAGCTAGAAGTCTAGTCTCTATGGAGTCTAATTTAAGGGAGAGAGGATCCAGCAGGCTTTTAAGGATACCAGTGAGTGAGCAGATGAAGTGCTCGGAGGTGTTAGGAGCAGCCCCACCAAAAATGAATGGGCCGGTGTGCGTGGATATGGAAACGGGAGTTGGGATGCTCGCTGTTCCTATGTCATTCCCTATAATAGATGTTCCGGGGGCGTCCTCGCTATCATCAGGGGTATTCATTACGGAATCAACTTTAGCCCTTTTGGCGCATTTGGACTTCCTAGATCGTTTCCTTTTCAGGGGAGCATCCTCTCTATGGCCCGATAAGCCCATATCATTTCTGAGTCTAAAGAAACAACATCTTTTCCACTAGAAACAGCAATTTGAATAATACCCTTGATTAGACGGTTAGCCCTCTCAACAATTCCATTCCCTTGAGGATTGTACAACGAAGTCCTACTATGTCTAATGCCACATGTGGACAAAAACTCCTTCATTTCAACTGATGTTAACTGAGTACCATTGTCTTTAACAGTACAGGTGGTATGCCTTCTTCACGCCAAATATTCCTCATCACACTCATAGTAGTCAACGTAGTAGTGTCTTTTGTAAATTTCACTATCAACCACTTTGAATGAACATCCACCATAACGACACCAAAGCGTAAGTTCTCCTTGAGGCTATTCATGGGACCTATAAAATCCATACATACAGTGTGCCATGGTAATCCTGGATCTGAAATATGACCATGAGATGCTTGACTACTGACCTTCAATCGTTTGTCACTCTCCCTACAGACGTCACAATTCGTGACCCAAGAATCTACATCAGAATCCATCCCTGGCCACCACCAATTCATTCTAAGTCTTTTTTCAGTTCTTGTTTGTCCCAAATGCCCTTCATGAGCTATCTTCATTAATTTGGGCCTCAGAGAAATTGGAGGAATAAACAAATCTCCTCTCATGATCAAAATATCTTCGAGGGGGCGTGGCTTGGGCGCCGATGGTGGAGGCGGCGTGAGCAACTAGCTCCGGGCCTGATCCCACTGATTATCCTGGCAAAATGCCTGTGGTGCAGCGGTAACCGAAGAACCAAGTAGCGGAACTGCCCAGGACTGTGCCGCCCGGCTGCGGAGGTATATGAGAGCCCCACAGTGCTCTGCCGAAGAAGATTTGCTCACTAGACCCGGAGGTGGTGCGTCAAAATGGTGGCGAGGTTCGGCGGCGGAGGCCGAGCAGCGATGCCCTGATCGCCTGCGGCGCGTCTGAGACCGGGACAAGATTAACAGCAAAGTGCGGCAGGTGATTTACGTTATCTAAAGCACCAGTGCCCCCGACGTCTATTGGGGTGATTGGCGGACTTGGAGGCGGAGACTGTTTGCACCACCCGGTGCAACCAACATGGCGCCCGGACGGGAAGAATGGCTGGAGAGCACCGCATTGCTGGCGGGATGCGGCGCGGCTCTCAGGGAGGACTGAAGGTGCGGACCCCCCCAGCGGCGGCCGAGAGCTGCACCGGCGAGACCGGTGAGCCGGTTTGTGGGCTGGGCAGCGTCTGTGGAGCTGAGGAGCGGGAGCGATCGACTCACGGCGGCTGCTGCGCCGGCTGAGGGGACCTGCAGCCGGGCTCCAGAGGCATCGTGGAGAGACCGACGGGTGCCCTGCGGATCGGACCTGGCGGTCAGCGGCTGGTGACTGATGTGCCCTGAAACCCTTGGTGAGTGAAGCGACGCTGGCCTGGGCTCGGCGCTGCGGAGGTGGGGGCGGGGCCGGGCCTGTGGCGCTTTGAGGCTGGGGATTAGGGGCACAGCAGCGAAGACACTTCATAGTGGGACACGAGGGAGCACGGCCCACAAGAGGACTGGGATCACAGACACTCGTTCCTGGCTGTAGTTGAGGGGGTGAGGAGCAGGCGAAACGTAGTGCCCGATGGGTGGACCCAGTGTTGTGGCGGCAATCACTCCCATGAAGCTCGTTGGGCCCTGAGACCTTCCTGAACCCCTACTTGCCATTCGAGCCCGGTGAAGAGGGCTGTTGAAAGAATTGGGCTGCCCACGGACTAACAGTCGCAGTGCTGTAAGCGGGCTGAGAGGTGGTTGGGGACCCGTGCGATGCCGCATGGCGCAATGTGCATTTAATGCTCGGCAGGGCCTCTAGATCATGCCTGTGCCTGCTGGGGAACATCTGAGCAGTGAACACGACATCTGAAGTGCAGTGAACGTTTAGGGAGCAACAGTGGGTGTTCTGCAGTACCTGTGGTTAACCCCCATTCCAGTGGTGACCCACGACATTGCTGGCAGTGGTGACGCTACACGCATTTCTGATCACAATGAAATGTAACAAGAAAACTGAGGGTGCAGCGGAGCAGGAAGGCGCCCGAGGTAGCGGGGAGGATACGGAGGGCACGCCATCAGTGCGGAGACTGACACAGCGTCTGGATAAGATCTTGGAAGCCATCGCGGCAACAAAAGAGTCCCTACACCACGATATCTCACAAGTGGCGACGGGACTGGGGCTCCTGAGGGCAGACCACTCCAAATTAGCGGACAGGGTTAAAGACACCGAACTGGTCCTGCAGGATCTGAAACCAGCGGTGGTGACGGTAGAACGTAAACTGGAGAACGCACTACAACACCTGGCGACTCTGGAGAGAAGAGCGGAGGATTCAGAAAGTCGCAATCGGCGCAACAACATGCGAGTGGTAGGCCTGCCCGAGAAAATAGAGGGAGTGGACATGATAACGTATCTAGAGGACTGGCTCAGAACACAGGTTGCTCCGGAGGTATTGTCCTCTTTCTTTACGCTGGAGAGGGCGCACAGAGTTCCGGCCAAGCCACCCCTGCTGGGACCCTCCTCGACCTGTGGTAGCCAGGGTCCTTCACTATAAGGATAGGGATCTACTGATTCAGAATGCACGCACTAATGGGCCCTTCAAGGCGGAGAACAGCGTTGTCACAATTTTTCCGGATTACACTCAAGAAATACAAAGGCGCAGGGCCTCGTACTTGGCCGTAAAAAAGGAGCTTAGAGCCGAGGGGATCCAATATTCGCTTCTATTCCCTGCGAAACTGAGGGTGATCATGGATGGTGCTACGCAGTTTTTCCTGACGCCCGACGAAGCATGGTCCTGGCTTGAGTCGTATCGAGCAGGCACAGATCGAAGGAGCAAACAGGACGGCGAACAACCTAAGCCGCAGCGAACGCACCAGTCGAAGCGTCTTCGCAAGAAAGATAGAGTCCAGTGGGCTCTACGGCTGGCACAAGTGGCGGCGGACAGACAGGGGGCTCTAGCGGCTACGGCGGCAATAACCGGATCTCAGACAGAGCACTCTACTAGGGATACGGACTCTGAAGCGGACAAACGACACTCAGGTCCCGAGTTCTCGGAAACAGACAGCACTAGAGGTCCGGAGGTAACACCCAGAACAGCCGACGATTTGTAACTGACATCGAACCTCGTGAGGGCAGCTGCTGGGGGACTAGCTCAGGGGTCACTGGAATACTTGGTAAAAATTGTGAACGTTATAATTGAACCTTCTTAATGTGGGGGATTAAAGGCCGGGGGCTAGGGCGTGGGCTGCCACCTGTCGGGCCTGAAACACCTCCCCATAGCCCTTAAGGCAACCTGTAGTGGCTACTGCAGGATAGAATTGTGTGCTTTGTTGTAGCAGTTTGGATGGGGACTGATACTGTGTTATTGGGTCCTGTTCTGGGGGGGAGGGTACTGGGTGTTCGTAAGGGAGTTGTGGGTTTGAAGTTCAAGGGTCCTGGTGTGGGCTGGCGCAGTTGGAAGAAGGAGAAGCTGAGGTGTTCTTGCAATGGGGACATTACCTGAATTGAAATGTATAACATGGAATGTACGTGGATTGCACACTGTATCCAGACGTCACAAGGTGCATGCATATTTGGTTAGACGTGGGGTCCAGATAGCATTCCTCCAGGAAACCCATCTTATCAGACAGGAATGTACTGCGTTACAAAAGCGGTGGCGGGGCCAGGTGTTTGGTACAGCCTACTCTGCGTTTGCTAGGGGGGTCTTAGTATGGGTGAGGGCGGGGATTCCTTTTCAGGCTACGAATAGTGTCATAGACCCGGAGGGCAGGTATGTGGCGGTTGAAGGGAGATTATATGGCAGAGATGTGGTGCTCTGTAGTATCTATGCCCCGAACGCAGATCAGCCCCGCTTCTTAGATAAAATCTCGGGGACATTGGATCATTTGCTAGCTGGTCCTGTAATAATGGGAGGAGACTTTAACTCGATTACTGATATAACGTTGGACAGATCGCACCCACCACTGCTTGATTCCCTGGTCCGTAGGGTGGCGAAACAGAGGGCAGGTTGGCAAGATGAGTGGGGGCTGACCGACATTTGGAGGGAGCACCATCCAGAGGATAGGGACTACTCCTTATTTTCCGCGCCTCACGAGCTACAGGTCAGACTTGATACTATCCTATGTAGCCAAACATTGGCTTCACTGGCAACACGCTCTGAGTACTTAACAAGGACTATTTCTGATCACAACCCTCAGCTGGTGACCTTTCAGTGGCAGCAAGCGAGGACTGCGGTGCCCACGTGGCGACTGCGTCCGGATACCCTGGAGGATCAGGTCTTTAGCTGAGAAGGCATTGAACGCTACTTTGCTGTGAATGTGGAGACGGCATCCACCAGGGGAATAGAGTGGGACGCCTTTAAAGTAGTGGTAAGGGGGTTGTGCATTAGCAAACACACAGGTGAGAGAACGGTGGTACTGGAAGATGTGGCTAAAGCAGAGGAGGCACTGAGGGAGGTGGAGAAGCAGAGGCCAGAGCGACGGGACTTGCAGGACCAGCTTTTAGCGGCTAAAGAACTAGTGGCGACAGAGACGGAGCGATTGCGGAGCTTTGATTATAGACGATATATGGTGAAGGTACACGCTGAGGGGGACAAGGTGGGCACGTTACTAGCGAAACTAGCAAACCCGGTTCCGGGTGGGTGCCCGGTTCTGAGTGTGCGAACGGAATCGGGAGAAATGGTCTATTCCCAGACCGCGATCGTCTCACACTTCCTGAGCTATTATACGGCCCTATATCAAAGTCACCTGGAGGCGGAGGGGCCGGACATAGAGGAATGCCTAGCGGGATCTCAGCTCCCGCAGCTAGATGGGGAGGATGCGAAAACTTTGGGACAGATGATAACTGTGGCCGAGGTCCGGGGGGCGATTAAGTCAATGGCTAGGAACAAAACCCCTGGAGTGGATGGACTCCCTCTAGAGTTCTATGTCCAATACATGGATATCCTAGTGCCCCGTTTGGTAGAGGTATACAACGAGGCGGCGGAGCAGGGCCACCTGCCGCAATCTATGAGAGAGGCACTGGTGGTCCCCCTACTGAAGCCCGGGAGAGAGAGTAGTGATGTAACCTCCTACAGACCGTTATCTATGTTGACGGTAGACTATAAGATTTTGAGCCGCATACTGGCCACGAGGCTGCTTCCCCATATGACGACTCTAGTACATGCGGACCAAGCGGGGTTTATCCCGACTAGGATTACCTTGACTAATATTCGCCGCCTCATCCGTGTATTGGAGTGTGAACTGGAAGACGGTATGATGCCGGCCGTGTTGTCAGTTGATATGGAGAAGGCGTTCGACTGCCTGGAATGGGACTACCTCGACAGGGTGCTGGAGAAATTCGCTTTGGGAGAGCAGTTTAGGCGATGGACGAAGGTCTTGTACTCCTTGGCGACAGCCAGGGTGAGACTGGGTACGGTCATATCCTCAGGATATCCGGTACAAAGGGGCACAAGGCAAGGATGCTCGCTTTCGCCCCTGCTGTTCGCACTGGCGATTGAGCCCCTGGCGTCCCACGCTAGGACAGGGACAGCTTATAATGGCCTTATGTGTGGAGGAATCCCGCACTACATTTCCTTGTATGCGGACGATCTGCTGTTGTTCTTGGAGGACGCGACATTAGCACTGCAGGGAGCGGTGGGCCTGCTCGCGGATTTTGGGGCGCTTTCGGGCCTCAGAGTTAACTGGACTAAAACGTGCGTTTTCCCTCTGAGACCGGAGATGCAACAACCACTTTTGCCTGTTGGTCTGTTATGGGAGCGATCATGCTTCACATACCTGGGAGTTCGGATATATCATGGTGTTGACGACATGTTGGAGGGGAATATAGGACGCTGTATAAGGGCCCTGAGAGGATGTATGGCGTTTTGGGCAACCCTTCCCCTTTCAGTAGTAGGGAGAGTGGCGCTGCTGTAAATGGTGGCTCTGCCTCGCTTACTTTATTACTTCCGGACACTGCCTTTATGGATTCCCCCACGGTTCTTCCGAGAACTTCGCACGCTCACCATTGACTTTATATGGGGGCACGGGAGGCGGCGAGTGGCGCTGAACACGCTGTTGAGACCGAAATTAGAGGGGGGGTTGGCAGTTCCTAACTTCGAACTTTATTATTTGGCGGCACAGCTGCAGATTCTTACCCAACATGTTGCACGAGAGTTTAGGGGCCCGGATCAAACTCGTGGAATGGGAGAACAGAGGCATGTGCTATCCTATATAATACTGCAACAGAAGCTGGAATTACGGGACTTACCCTTGGAGGAGAAGACCCTGAGGTTGTGCTGGAATAAAAGCCAGAGGAGGGCAGGAGTGGCACACCCGTACGCGCCTGAGATTCCTCTGGGAAAGCTGACGGCCCTACCGCATGGGGGAGACTGGTCTCCACTACTGGAATGGGAGGAACTGGGGCTGCACATGGTGGGGGGCCTCTTTGCTGAAGGCGGATTGTTGCCCTTCCGGGCAGTGCAGGCTCAGTTTGGTCTCCCTGATGGGAGCTTCCTGTTACACATGGCTGTCACGAAGGCGATTAGGAAACATTGGAAGTCTGGACAGGCGGAACCAGTGACCACGAAGGCCTGCCAGTATGTGGTGATGGCGGCGGGCACCTTTAAGGCGGTCACTAGCCTGCAGTCTCGACTGCTACATGAAGGATTAGACCCGCTTGCGGCACTCAAGCAAAGGTGGGAGGAGAGTGTGGGGAAGCCCATCCCGGACGCGACGTGGGGGCACAAATTGAGGAGGACGTGGAAGGGGTGCAGGAATGCTCGATTTCAACAAGTACATTTTTTTGTGCTGCACAGGGCTTATCTTACTCCAGGGAGGATCCAGAAGTATTTCCAGGTACAAGATGCAGCATGCCCTAGATGTTTGTTGCCTAATGCAGAACTGGACCAACAAACAAAAACTGTTTGAGAGCGGCGCACTTTTCACAAGCTCCCGTAGGATGCGTAATTCAAACACAATATTAATATGCAAAGTTTTTCACTCAACTTCGTACATCAAATCATTTAAAAAAACTGTCAGTTGTTACCACTGAACACAGATAACAAAAATATTCAAAGACATCATGCTTTTAATGACTAATTTTCTTTTCTTGTTTGTTCTTCTTGAAGTACATTACATCATGTACATGGATTCATCATAACATCATGTTCAAGCAATCCCAATGCATTTCGGTATAAGATACCTTCGTCAGGGGAATACTGAACTGCTAAAGACGATAGTTAACCGCTCTGTGCGTTCGGCTGGAAACCTGTCTGTCACGCCCACCGGCGCGCAGTATCTCGTGTCACTCTCCGCGTTAGTAATCTTCGTTGTTAGTTCATGTGAGACTGATAGAGATTGACGGTACCGAGAGTAGTAAGATTGAAAGGTACTAACGACGAAGATTACTAACGCGGAGAGTGACACGAGATACTGCGCGCCGGTGGGCGTGACAGACAGGTTTCCAGCCGAACGCACAGAGCGGTTAACTATCGTCTTTAGCAGTTCAGTATTCCCCTGACGAAGGTATCTCACTGACGTGAGCCAGTCAGTTTGAGCGCGCAGCACCACTCAAAGTATAGTATCAAATGTGTAACTGAGTCAATTGATATAAAAATAGGTGTGCAGAGGGTCACATTTTCTTTAGATACTAATGCAGAACTGGACCACATGTTGTGGGACTGTCCGAACCTAGGGCTCTATTGGTCCGAGGTGGGGGAGCTACTTAACAAGATTACTGATAGACAGGTGGTATACGACAAGGCGGCCTGTTTGTTGCTCTGGTTTCCCCACACAACGAAGACCAAGATCACTAGTAAAATTATTGACTTAGGTCTTATATTAGCCCAGAGAGAGATAACGTGGCACTGGAAATCGAAGGAGGGCCCATCTGGTAAACGATGGGTGACTGAACTGTGTAAATGGGCTAGTAGCGAAGGTACTATCAGACTTAGGCAGGCAGCGCGCACAGCTAATGAGAAGAGTCTGGAGATGGCGCGAGCTTGGGAGGAACTGGTGCGAACGCTCAAAAACAGTTTGACGAATGAGGATGACTAGGGCGGCAGGGGGTTCTGAAGGGAAGTTCCATAGCATACAAAGATAGATGTGTAGGACTCCTGCAGGCTTCTTCCTTTTGGCGATCAATGCAGGTGAGCTAGGCCCACACCAGCCGAGGTTCAAGGGGCGGGTGGGAATGGGAGGGTGGGAAGTCCTATTGTTGAGGTAGTGCAACTCTGATGTTCGAGGGCTGCATGAGTTGCTGTTTGGAATGTTTGACTGCTCACACTTTCCCCAATTAGGGAAGATACGCCGAGTTTAAACCCCACAGGGTGGCTACTACTGGGGACGAGATGGTTGATGGAGGAACACCAAACGGTATTAGCAGCACATACTAGTATTTCCTGCCCGAGTTTAAATGCTGGTTGTTTGTTGGGACCAGGGGATGGGATGACAGAAGAAAAGCAGATGCTGGATTATCTACACGAACAGATGTCATTATTTCCTTGTGCTATTGCCCGGTTTAAGTACTTGCTGACTGGCGCCGCCCGGCCACCGGGATGTGGGCTCACCGGCTGTGTGATAACTGATTAACGATATTTATGGGACGTTTGTATATGGCGGAACTGCCGGACCAATGATTGTAAGTTTTCTACATCTGTAATAAAAACACAGTTTAAAATTTTTTTTTTTTTAAATGATCAAAATATCTTCATAAACAGTGAGTTCATCTACTAACTTTACAAATGGCCTAACTGAGATGGGAACAGTGCTCTCTCTCCTGCAACCCTGTTGTATCAATTTCTTAAGTTCTAATATATAACTATCCTTCATCATGGCATCAACCCATTCATCCTTAGTCAATGCCTGTGGTTCACACACATTCAACACATCCTGTATAAACGCCACTGCACCTTCATTCTCTTTTTTGATAACTGCCTCTTTATCTACTGTGTCCCAGTCAAGTGACAGTCTTGACAAGCAGTCCGCCTGTATATTTCTCCAACCTTGGATATATTCTAAATCATAACAAAATTCCTGAAGGCGAGAAGCTAATCTTGTTAGTCTTGCTGAGCACTTTGCATCACCACCTGGTAATAACACACGAATAAGTGGCTTATGGTCAGTTTTCAATATGAATTTAGACCCCCATAAATAGATTCTAAAGTACTCACACGCCCACGCATCAGCCAAAGTCTCACGTTCTATCACTGAATAATTCTTTTCACACACAGTCAGTGTTCTGGATGCAAATGCTACTGTCTTTTCTTTCCCTTTATGTACTTGAGCAAGCACAGCTCCCAGTCCAGTAGCACTTGCATCAACAGTGAGAACAGACTGCAACATAGTGTTGAAAGGCGTAAGAATATCAGCATCACATATATTTTTTTTGATATTATCAAAACACATTTGTTGAACATCACCCCACATAAAACTAACACCCTTTTTTAAGAGAGATCTTAATTCTACCGTTTTTGTTGAAAAATCTCTAATAAATTTCGAATAGTATTCGATTAAGCCTAGAAATGAAGCAATTTGTCTTTATCAGAGGGTATAGGAGCTAAACGAATAGCATTCAAGAGATCGCTTTTAGGTTTTACTCCAAGTTCCGAAATTTCATACCCTAAATAGTCAACTTTATCCACTAAGAACTTGCATTTCTCTTTTCTCAAAGTGAGACCAGACTCTCTAATCTTGAACAACGCCTCTCGAAGAGTGTGATTATGTTGTTCTACTGAGTCCCCAAAAGCTAAAATGTCATCCTGGAAAAAAATAATGTTTTTCATCCCCTTAAATAACACATTCATCATTCTCTGAAAAATGCTCGCTGCCGAACATAAACCAAAAGGCATCCTAATGCACTGAAAAATACCTTCTGTAGTGATGAAAGACGTCAATGGTCTCGAATTCTCGTGTAACCTGATTTGATGATACGCATTTTTTAAATCAAGCTTTGAGAAAACCTTACCCCCACTCAATGCTAAAACCAGCTCATTAATGTTTGGTAATGGAAAAGTATCCACCACCACATTCTGGTTAAGAGATCTGAGGTCGATGCAGAACCTAAACTTGCCATCCGATTTCTCTGTGATAACTACTGGTGAAACCCATGGTGAACTCTCTGCAGCCTCTATCACCCCAGAATCAAGCATGTCTTGAAGCATTCCCTTGATGGCTTCCCTAGCTACTAAAGGTGTTCTGCGCACTTTATGCTGTACCGGAATCGAGTTAGGCTTAAGAATTATTTTGTGTACGTATCCCTTTAAACAACCCAACTCTTCCTTAAATACATCCTTAGCTTCTTCTAAGATTTCTTCTATTGAAGGATTGTCGACAACTAAAACTTGTGTTGGAGCACTCCACACTCTAAAACAAACATAGAAGATTACTACATTATACCAAATGGGCGAGAGTAAAAAAGATTCATGAGAGGTAGAAATTGGGGAAACCAAAGGTTTCAAGAGAGAAAAAGTGTGCCTGAACAAGGGGGTAGTGGTAAAAGGGGATTTGGTAGTAAAATGAGATACGTCCTGGAAGGAAAAGGGAAGCAACAAGGAATGTTCAATGTGAAGCCAGAGGGGGGGAAAAGGAGACTGCTCTGGCGACAACCATCTAGAGGCCTGACGTAAAGAAAAAGATTTGTGGTATAGACGAAAAATCAGGAAAGTTGACACCCCCCTCCAGTGTGATCCTGCGAAGAGCCAACAAAGAGATCCTAGCTTTTTTGTGTTTCCAAAGAAATTTAGACAAAGCTGAATCAATACGAGTGAAGTAGAGATTAGGAATATGAACAGGAAGCATAGAAAGCGTATAGATGAAAATAGGAGCAATCATCATTTTAATAGAATCAAGACGACTCCTCCAGGAGAGAAATAAGGGGTTCCAAGAAGTAAACAAATGTTCTATCCGGGAAAGAATTGCAGACATATTCAATTTGATAGACGATGAGATAGAATTGGAAAACAAGACACCAAGATACTTAATTTTAGTGCTATTCCAGGCAAAGCCCGTAGAAGAGAAGAAATGAGGAAGACAAAATTTAGTTAAAGGGAGAATTTCCGTTTTATCAGAGTTGATTTTGTATCCCGAGGCAAGAGAAAATGCAGCAAATTCATCCAATAAAAAAGGGACAGATGTTTCTGGGTCAGAAATAAATAAGAGAATATCGTCAGCATAAGCAGAGAGCTTTAGATGGCGATCTCCATATGGAAAACCAGAAATGGAAGAGTTATTGCGGATAGAAGAAAGAAAGAGTTCAAGGGCCAACACAAAAAAAAGAGGGGAGAGAGGACAACCCTGACGAACCCCACGCTGAAGGGTAAAAGAAGAGGAAAGATGACCATTAACAAGAACTGAGGCCTTGGGCATAGAATACAACAAAGATATAAAAGAAATACATTTAAGACCAAAACCATGCCACTTTAGGGAAGCAAATAAAAAAGACCAATCAACTCTATCAAAGGCTTTTTCAGCGTCCACGGAAATCGCTGCTAAAGGAATAGAGTGAGAAGAAGCTTTATTTAGGACATTAAGAAAGAGTCTAGAGTTATCAGAAGTAAGACGACCTTTAACAAAACCGCATTGCTCTTTCCCGATGAGGTGAGGCATGAAAGGATCTAAACGTAATGCGAGCATCTTAGCAAAGAGTTTGTAGTCAACATTGACTAACGAAATTGGGCGATAGTTTTTACAAAACTTCGGATCACGGCCCTCCTTAGGAATAAGACAAATAGTAGCGTCTTGAAAAGAGCCTTCGGCCACACCAGAAGAACAAAATGGTTGGAAGAGAGAGAGAAGTTTAGGTAACAGAAGATCAGAAAAATGTAAGTAAAACTCAACTGGAAAGCCGTCAGGGCCCGGGGTTTTACCTTTGGTAAGAGAGGAGAGAGCAGTAGTAAGCGCGTGTAAAGAGAGATCTACCTCAATATCAGAGAAATTAAGGTGAGGAGTAGAAGGTTTGGACAATTTGTCAAAATAAGATTGAAGAAGAGAGGGCGTGGGTGGAGCTTCCGGAGTATACAAGGTTTTATAAAAAGAATGGAATTGATCAAGGAGGTCTTTATCTGTATGAAGGAGAGTGTTGGTAGGGGAGTAGATGGATTCAATAAGGGTACGCTCTTTACGGGACTTAAGATAGTTGGCCAAGAGTTTGCCAGATTTATTACGGCCGCCATAATAACGCGCACTGCTGCGAAGAAGAAAGGAGGAAGCAGCATCAGTAGTGAGTTTATTGAAGGCAATCTTGGCACGGAGAAGTTCAGGCGAAGCGCGAGTGGTAAAGGAAGTATAGAATTGATGTTCCAAACTTTTTATATGTGCTAAATCAACTTTACGCTCCTGTACAAATTGTTTCTTTTTTTAGATACAAAGTCAATAATAAAACCCCGCGCCATAGCTTTAAAAGAGTCCCAAAGGACATGAGTAGAGATGTGAGGATCCGAATTGAGCTGAAAAAATTTATGAGTAAAGGAACGAAAAGAAGAAAAAAAGTTAGGATCAGTAAGAAGTGAACAATTAAAACGCCATCGAGAAGGCTTAGGAGGGGGAGGAAGCAAGTCAAAGTCTGTAAGAATAGGAGCATGATCCGAGATCACAATAGGTTCAATAGAAGAAGACAACAGATTTTGAGAGAGGGATGGGGAAAGAAAGATATAGTCCAAGCGAGAAAAGGAGGCATGAGGAGGAGAGAAAAAAGAAAAGTCTAAGGTGTCCGGGTGAGTGATTGTCCAAGAATCAGAAAGATGTGCTTGTGAGATGGTGTCTAAAAATTGCTTATGAGGTTTGTGAGGGATGAAACGGACAGAGGATTACCGATCCAAAAAAGGGTTGACTATCTGATTGCAATTGCCTCCTAAAAGGAAAAAATCATCTTTATGTTGGATGCATTTGCTGGTGATTAATGGCCAAAAGGAAGGATCAAATTGAGTAGGGACATAAACATTAAATACAGTAATAGGAATAGCATTAATAAGCAACTTAGCTAAAACCCATCGGCCATCAACGTCTTTTTCTTCCAATAGGATTTTACATTTTAACTTCTTATGAATTAAAACAGCAACACCATTTTTCTTATTAACCGAAGGAGAAAATAAGACAGAACCAACCCAACTTCTTTTCAATTTTAAAGATTCAATATCAGAGAGATGGGTTTCTTGTAAAAGGACAATATCGGGATTATAAAAGGATAAATGAGAGAGTACTCTCTGTCGCTTAATAGGGTTATTAAAACCTTTCACATTCCAGGAGACAACTTTAAATGTATAAACAGAATAAACATAGTAAATTCAAAAGTGCAAGAGAACAAGTAGATATGAACAAGCCGAAGAGTGAAATAAGAAAAAAAGAAAGGGAGGAAGAATAAATACCAAGAAGCTTAAGAGGGAACTGAGACAGGAAAAAGGGAGAAGAGTTAGGAAAGAAGAAGGAAAGGAATAGACAGAAGAGACAGTACAAATCCAGAAGGATGACTGCAAAAGACATACCTGAGGGGAAGATACAAAGGAAGGTGGGGAGATGGCGACACTTAACAAGATGAACCAGCCAAGGAGCAGGGACACAACCGCATCGGGACACCGTAAAACCATACGAAGATCACAAGTAGGAGGGAACAAAGAATACAAACCTGCAGAAGGGAGAAGAGAAAAAAAAAGGTTAGGACCAATTGCAAGACAATAAAATAGATAGTGAAAAACACAACAACCATTACGACAAAATGAAAAACAAGAACGAATATAGCACAAGACAATCACTTAGAAATATAAGCGCAAAAAAATTCATAGAGAGCAACAACAAGACATAACCAGAAAAGAGAGCATGAAAACCATTACAGAATGTCAAACGACATCAAAAAGCATCCGAAGGCTGTTCAACCAGTAGAAGAAGAGGAGGTTTCCATGGCACCACTGGACTGTAGAAGAATGAAGTTTCTAAGTTCACCAGGCTCCTGAAAAGTCCAAGTCTTATTTTGATGAGTGACTTTGAAAATACAAGGGTGGAACAGGCCATAACGCGCCCCAAGGGAGCGCAAAGAAGGACGAAGAGAAATTCTTTTCTTCTGGCTGCAGTAGCATTAGAAACATATTGAGAGAGGAATACACGCTGACCCAACCAGGAGACTTGACGTTTGGCTCTAGCTGCAGAGAGGATCAATGAGGAGATCAGTAAATTTGAGAAAAAGGATGATAACTACACGTGGCTTTGTAGAGGCAGCTGAGTGCGGGCCGAGTCTATGAGCTCTTTGAATACTGATGGCAGTGGATGGTGGCATGTCTAAGAGCTTTGGAAGAAAGGAGGTGAAGAAAGTCACAGGGTCGTCCCCCTCAAGGGACTCTGGCAAGCCATAAATACGAAGATTGTTCCTTCTGTTCCTATTTTCAAAATCCTCTGTATGCTGCTGGAGGGAAAGAACAGACTTTTCGAGAGAGGAGATACCTTGTGAATTGGATTGTATTTCAGGAACTTGCTGCTCAACTGAAGTGATCCGGGAGTCCATAACCGCCCATCTTTCTTTCAAGAGTTGCATATACTTTATTTGTTTCCTCGATAAACGGACGCAATGCGCGTATTTCTTCCAGAATCAAGTCCATGGAGGAGGAAGGAGGATCCTGTTTTAGGCGTTTGGATGAAGATGCAGGAGGTGAGGACTTATTTGAGGCAGCCTGTGTAGCAGAAGAGCGATGAGGAGCTGAGGCAGCCATTATTGTGGTCGAAATAGGAGCACGCAAATCCGCAGAGGAAGACACTTGGATGCTCGCAGATGAAGTAAAAATACATTTTGGTGTGCGGAGTTTAACCATATGAATAAAATAAAGTATGATCAAAATGTATCTGAAAAGCGTATATTAGTAGACAACTGGCACTCAAGCAAGAACAAAGGACTTAGGTAACAATAAGTCCTGTGGAGGGGGGGGGGGTGCAGCAAAAATAGATTAAATTAGGCCCAATAAAACACAAGGCATCCAATTGAATCAAAGGAAACTTAGAAGAAAAACACTCCCAAAGACATCTGCTTGTGAAGAGGCTTAGTATTCATGAAGTATAAATGTCAATGCAAGAACCTGGTAATAAAAACAGTCCTTTATAGAGCAGATATAGTCAAAATGGTGATGCAACATGAAGAAAGGGCCCCTCCGTGAACAGCAGCAGCTGAAGAGTTTAAACAACAACAGGAGGCATCATACATAACCAGGTGCAGAGCATCACGCATCAACTGATAACGAAGAGTCCTGTGAGGGGGGACTCATGCCATCCAATGAGGGAAACAGTAACAGCTGCAAAGTATCTTAAAAAGAAATGTTGCTAAAGAAGCATTCCAGGGTAAAGAATGCGCAGAATGTTAGTGGAGGCAAGATATAAGGTAGTTCCAGGAGATACACATGGTCCATAGGTGTTAAGAGCATGTAAATGAGTGCATGCTGAAGGAAAAAGAAACAAAACAAGCAACAGGATAAAGAACAAAAGAAAAATGTAATACATTGACAAATAGAGGACAAAAGAGAATATATGTACAATGGTCCCAAGAAAATGGGGTAAGTGACCCAATGGGGAAACAAGATCCCCCGCATCACAGGGCTGTGATAGAAATTCCACTAGAACAAAGGGGGCCCCTGAAGTTGAAACGGGGTGGAGACGCAGGGGAATAAGGGCAATATTATACAAGAGAAGTCTCCACCCAAAATTAATCAAAAAGGCGCTAGTAAAGTCGCCAAAAATTGGATCTCCCTCCCAGCAAGGTAAAGCAAATAAACAAGATTAGAACATATTCAAAAATGAGCTTTAATCAGCATTTATTTATAGATACAGTCGATTCATGTTCATTAATGTAATATTCCAAAAGAAAAATTTAAAGAAAAGATACACATCCCCACAACACAATCATTCAAGCATTCAACACAGCACATATTCCTCATTCACTCAATCTCATTCATCCTGATCCACAAAGGATCCAATCATTCAGACTAAATTAAAAAAACTATTCAGAGAAAAGCGGAGAAACCAAAATACTACTTGGTAGGTCTAAGAGACAGATGGCATTCCTACACCTATATTGTTTTAAATGAAGGTTTAACAAAGAAAAATCAATTTTCAAAAATATAAATGAAGTTGTTGCAATACAATTTATGCAGTCCGAGAGTCTTATACAGACTAAAAGTAATGAATAAACAAGAAAATTTGGTGTTAGGTATAACAATATGTGGTTGATCCGCAGATTTGTTTTCTGTTGTGGTGCCGACGTACGTTTCGGTGTATGACCAATTACAGGTCTCACCTTCCTCAGGGCATAAGTCTCCGTGGAGACAGAAGTGACGGGTATCTAGAAATGGTGATCATCATAATACTCAATAAGAATAAAGGATAATAAACATTTCCACAATTTTGTTAGGATACCCAGAACCATAGTGCAAATAATGAATAAATCAGTGCAAAAGCGCTGGGGAGGGAGAACGGTCCAAAAGACGCATGATATCTGGATAACAATAAAAATAGGACCAAAGTACTGTGCATCATAGTGGGAAGTCATGAGACACGTAATGGAGGTAATAGATCTGAAAACAGTGCAAACACATACACATAAAGTCAGAGCTGTGCACAGAAACCAGTGTAACATAAACACAAGGAAAAATGTGTGTCCAGAAATAGACAATGCTAAAAATAAAATCAAATGATCAATAGGACATAGGACCAAACAATAAAGTGAGTTAAAAAGAGAAGAAACAAATATAAAAAAGGAGAACATGCAACAGGATCAAGACATTACCTGTTAAGACAAATACAGGTCACAACAGGATACTAAATGCAAGGTTCGAGAAACTTGGTAACAAAGTGTCTGAGAATAATAAAGAAAGATGGGATTGATAAAGGCACACATGAGACAGTAGAAAGTAAGCGATATGAACGGTTCCCGTATGGGGAAACAAAAGTCAAAATCTTACCGATGGAGACCAATCGTAAAGCCGCGAAGTCGGAATACAAGATGACAAAAGTATCCAAAGCATTCAAGCGAAGGATGAGTAGGTATCAAAGGCGGGATCACAGGCGAGGATTGAAACACTGTCGCCGCTAGAGTGAAAGTATGCGGTGAGGCAGGCCACTAGGAAACAAATAAAATGGGAAAAATGAAAACGTATAGGCGGGGGTAAGTGCGAACAGAACATAAAGGGCACAACATTAAGACACAAGTACAAGGATTCAAGGGAACAGAGTATATACTCACCGGGGGCCAGATGAAGGTCAGAGAAGATGGGCGAACGCAACGATGGAAGCGAGCCACAAAAAGGGGGGGGAACTTGTTAGAAGTGGTTGCCGGAGGCTCACACAAAATAGTCTGGTCCCAGGTGTTCAAGGGCATCCATTCTAAAAATAATAATAGATGTAGATGCAACGGATTTAGGTATGCGGGATCAGACGGAGGGCACTAGAAAAAACACATGACCTGGGAAAGCGAGAGGCCCTTCAAAAAAGGGGACTACCTACCAGCTGATACACGAATTCGGTGTCTTTGGGCGTACTCGATGAACAGGCGAAAGGCGGCAGACGAAAAGGCCCCTGGGAGAGTGTGAGCAATATAGCAAACAACGAATTAGGAGCATCCAATCAGAGGAAGGAAAACCCGTACGCCAACGTATGGACGCACGATGAACACACGTGCATGGCAGGAAGGGATCCTCTACAAACAATAGGGGATGGATGAAAGATAATAAGTGAGTCGGTGAGAAGAAAGGACTAGAAACATGGACGGTCAGCCACCACATAAGGCATATAAAAGCCTCTAAAAACACATAAAAGTGTAGAGAATAAATATGACAAAGTTGCAGCCTGTCAGAAGAAGGCAGGGGATCTTATCCATACGGAGGACTACAAGGTCAGAGTTACACACATGAAGGTTTTTTTTTTGTTTTTTTTAAACTTTATTTACCTTTTTATATATAAATACAGTGACGTGTCATTTGTTACATAATGGAGCGCGTAAACAATGTCAAGATAGAGAGCGTGCATATAAATACAGATTAATACATGGTTCAACGTTGGGGCCATAATGAGGCAGGAAGCTTCACATATGAATAAATGCATGAGATATCATACACAAGAAAACAACAGCCATCGCCGACACTTCAGGATACATGTGATGACATAACAATCAGTATTGCAAAGACGACATCAGAGGACAAATCATCAAGCAAATAAAACCAGAAACAAATCATTGGTGATATAAAGACACCTCAGCCAATCCCCTCAGGAACTATACCACTCTATGACTGAGATTGTCGTTCAGTTGCGATCTTGTTAATGTAGGACCGGTAGGGCCCCCAGATATCCACTGGTCTGGACGCACTAGGGACCTGTGCAGAGTATTCCACACAATTAGTGTTACAAAAGGCCATGCTCCCAAACCATGACTTCAATTTCGGAGGGCGTCTATCACCCCATAGCAATGCGATTTCCCGCTTGGCTAACAAAAACCCCACTGCAGGGGGCGTGGCTTGCGACCGGCTCAAGATGGCCGCAACCTAGAGAGGCTCCCGATACCTGACAGCCTCGGCCCAGTAATCCTGCACAAATCCGGTGACCGGTAGTGCCCTAATCGCTGAAACAGCGGCAGTGTGTCACACGCGACCCGAAGCCAAGCTCCGGTAAGAAGCGCAGTGCCCCCAGCGCCGAGAGAGGAGAAGGGGCGGAGCTGAGGCCTCGCAACCAGAAACAAAGTCGGGATCCACAGTAGAGACCGAGGCCACATGTCGGAGCACGCACGGCGGCTGGACGGCGGGCAGGGCCGGACTGGGAACCGAAACCGGCCCTGGCAAAGTGCTCGGCAGGCCCCTCCCCCCCCCAGGGGGTTGGGGGGTGCGACCGCGCTCTTTGCTAGGGCCGGTTTTCGGCCGAATTTGTTACAGTGCCTGCAAAAAACGACCCTGTAACAAAACCGGCCCCCTGGGGCCCAAAACCGGCCCCCACCCTCGCAGCCGACCGGGGGATTGCCCGGTGCCTGCAACGGCCAGTCCGGGCCTGACGGCGGGGCGGCGATTAGCTCCTGATTCAAAGAGCCAGACTAGAGTGGTGCCGGCCGTGTGCACCTGTCTTGCAGCTGGCGCAATAGCGGTGACCTGGAGCGGACCCCCCCCCGGCCAAGATACACAGTGGGTTGGTGCTGGTGTGACCCTAACGGTGGAAGGGGGTCGCTATACGGAGGAAGGGCCTCTGAGGCCTGCGGCAAGACCCGGTGAGTGAGAGTGGGGAGGCAGCGAACTGCTACTGGGGAGCGGCAACTCCCCCGCACACCCCTCCCCCCCCGGGGGTTTATTCAACATTATCTGGTGTGGAGCAAGATGAGCTCCAGAGGGGGGCGACAGGTGCAACAAAATTGCATTGATAAATACACAATGGCGAGACGCAACAGGCGCAATCAGGAACTCCGCCCAAGGGCGCCAAGGCAGACGAGCCCCAAAAAGAGGTAACATTGCAAGACGTGATGGCAACGTTACTCCAGATGCAAACATCCCTAGGCTCCATATCCACGGAGGTGTCTCTGTTAAGGGCTGATCTTTCCAAAATAAGCTCGAGGGTGAAGGAGGTAGAATCCACGACAAAAACCCACACGGGGGACACGGTAACACTACAGCAGCAAATGGCGCATCTAGAAAAAATGAGCCTACAACTCTCGGAGAAGCTGGACGATCAGGAAGGGCGCTCTTGGCGCAACAACGTGCGCCTCGTTGGTGTGCCAGAGACTGTTTGGGGGCCGGAACTGGACTTATTTGTGGAAGACCTGATCCAAACTAAGTTGCGCCCCAAAGGATTATCTAAATTCTTCTTAGTAGAAAGGGCACACAGGGTCCCGGGCGGGCGACCCAGACCAGGAGCTCCCCCGAGACCGATTCTCACAAGACTGTTTAACTTCCGAGACAGGGATGCGATCCTCCAGGCGGCCCGGGTGGGCCCCCCTCTCCAAGTTGACAACAGTACGGTAGAACACTACCCTGACTATACGGCGGCAGTCACGGCCCGAAGACGCAGCTTCACAGAAGTAAAAAAGGAACTCCGTAACAGAGAACTGAAGTATGCGATGCTCTTCCCGGCAAAGCTGAGAGTGGAAGCAGAGGGAAAATCCTGGTTTTTTGAATCGCCTGGAGAGGCCACTGACTGGCTGGAAGGCTGGAGGCCAGCTAACAAACAACGGGGACAGAGGGAACGACGCCGGAGGCCCTCTCAGCAAGAAGGAGGTGAGGAACGAGTGGAGGGGATGCAGGAGATAAGGGATGAACAAGGAGCTGACGATGCGGACGAGTGAAGAATAGACGGGCCAAGCAGATTCCACGAAACAATTGAAAATGACTCGGACATAGACTGGATACGCCCCCTGTTAAAGGGACATTGGAGTAGATGGGGGTAGTTCGGCTTGAGCGCATGGATTATACCGAACTGTGAGTGGGATAGCGCCAACTTGTCTCAGCAAGAAGAAGAGGCCACTGCACTATGGGGACTGTTAGCCATGGACTGAACAGAGACTTCGTTACAGGTCTTCAGATGAGTATACTGAGGGGTCGGGTGGGCGGGGTCTTTAAACCCCCAAGTTACTGATGTATAACGGTTGGGGATTGAAGCACTCTGCTAAATTGGGGAGGCGGGTAGTTCGGAGTCCGCGAGGCAGGGAGGCAGGGAGGGGGTTGGGATCGGGGGGAGTTAGATAGGGGGGCAGTTCTTGGGATTATGTCCCCAACGTTCATGGGGAGCTTGCTCTTTAAAAGGAAACTGATGCATGACAGGTTGGATCAAATCAGGATAATTCGGATACAGGAAAGGCACATATCTTCACATGGCGGGGACACATCGGAACACCAGTAGCACGACCACAGGGACTCAGGAGACACAGCAGCGGGCGCCACAACTAACAGTGCTCTCCTGGAACGTTAATGGGCTGGGGGACAAAATAAAGCGGGGCTTAGTGCTGCAATACATCAGGAGGAGTAGCACTGCTTCAGGAAACACACATGCAGGGTACAGCGGTCAAGGCACTGAATAGATGGGGGCTACACATGGCAGCACATGCAGAATTCTCCTCGGGGTCCAGGGGAGTTGGTGTCTTAGTAAATAGGCGTTTTCCGATGGAGGTGTCCCGCACATATACTGATGACCACGGAAGATTCGCTGCTATAACGGGTCAATGGGATGGCAAGAAATATAATATGGTCTCGGTGTATGTCCCACCGACGCTGCACCAGGATACACTGGCAGATCTGGGGAAGTTTCTTCTCGCACTCCCCGAGGGAGAACTGATTATAGGGGGGGACTTCAACGCAGTTATAGACCCAGACTTAGATAGACAACCAGCGAGGGAGGCCAGTCGGGAGACACGAAGATTAAGGGATTTTGTGGAAGCGATAGGACTTGTAGATATATGGAGAACTAGCCATCCAACGGCTAAACAGTTTACGTATCACTCGGGCGCCCATAATAGTCTCTCTAGACTTGACTATATCGTCACTTTAGCCACAGGATTATTGGGTATGACAGAAGTAAAAAATCACCCGAGGGGTATCTCGGATCACTCCCCGGTCAGCATCACATACACGTCGTCAAACCTACAGAATCGACGACTCTTCCCCATTAAACCAGGTCATCTACATGATAAGACGATTCGGAAAGCTTTACTCCTGACAACCAAGCGGTATTTTGAGGAAAACGAGCATTCGGTTGCCTCGCCATCGACACTGTGGGAGGCATATAAAGCTGTTTTACGAGGCCAGGCTATTTCTGAAATTACAGGCAAAAAGAGGGATCAACAGAAACATATAGGAAACCTTGAGGAAGCAGTAGACAGGGCAGAGAGGGCGCATACAATGGCTACTACTGAAGACACGGCACATGCATTAAAGTTAGCACAGGAGGAATACAGGACATATACACGAGAGGAGGTCGCTGACAGACTGACAAAAACCCAACATACTATTTACGGAGAGGGAGACAAGGCAGGAAAACTACTGGCATGGTTGGGAAAAAAAGAAAGGGGGAAAAATTGGATAACACAAATACGTACGCAGGAAGACACACTGGTGCAGGGCCCACAGCAGATTGCAGACGAGCTAGCACGCCACTATGAATCGATATACACTCCAGTTGCTACGGCAGCAGTGGATGATAATAGGGCCTTTTTACATGACATACAGACTCCCAAGTTGGGGGAAGAAGAGGTCTCTGCACTTGAAAAAGACATGACGCTGGAAGAGATAGCGCAAGCAATTAGGGCACTACACCCAGGAAAGGCACTAGGACCGAATGGCATCCCTATAGAATTGTATAAGCTAGGAAACGCGCAGCTAGCGCCGCGCCTGCTCGCCATGTACAAGGAAAGCCTTCGGCAGTGGGCCCTTCCGAGGGACCAACGTCTGGCCACTATAGTCGCTATCCATAAGCCGGGCAAGCCAGAGCAAGAATGTGGTTCATACAGGCCAATTTCGCTGTTAAACGCAGAGGCAAAAATTCTCTCTGGCCACCAGACTCCAGCCCTATCTGGCCGACATCATACACCCGGACCAATCAGGGTTCATGCCCCACCGCAACACAGCACTCAATCTGCGGCGGTTATTCGGGGTGCTAGAACGAAGAGGGGAGCTGGGAGAAGATGCGGCCATCCTCTCCCTAGATGCGGGAATGGCATTTGATTTGGTGGAATGGCCATTTCTATTTGCAATCCTCCAGCATTTGGGCTTTGGCCCTAAATTCTGTAAGTGGGTGGGGTTATTATATGAGCAGCCACTGCCAAGGGTGGTGGTAAACGGATGTTTATCAAGAGAGTTCGGCTTGGGAAGAGGGACAAGGCATATCCCCCCTGCTATTTGCCATATTCCTGGAGCCGTTAGCGGCGTGGGTGAGACAGGACCCCGTGATAAAGGGTATACGCTGGGCAATGGGAAGACCGAATCTCATTATACGCAGACGACATCCTACTATACCTCACCTCCCCAGGGAGGTCTATTAATTGTTTACTGGACATCTGTGCGGCGTACGGAAGAGCATCGGGCTATATGATAAACTGGGAGAAGTCGCTCTTATATGTCCTCCGTGGCCCGCCACCACGACTGCCAAGAGGGTGTGCGCTACAGACAGTTACGGATGGCTTCAAATGTTTAGGGGTTTTTATTACGCCTGACAGGGTACGCTTTATTGAGAAAAATTTGATGCAGCCATTACGGCGACTAAAGCAGGATGTCCAGTATTGGCGCTCACTGCCCCTCACACTCCTTGGCAGAGCGGCATTGTTTAAGATGATGGCGTTGCCGAAATTTATATACGCGTTACAGAACACACCGTTCCTGGTCCCGTCTACGTATCTTAGAGCCATAGAGACAGAACTGACCACGCTGCTATGGGAAGGGAGCACACCTCGCATTGCTATGAAGAAACTGCATAGAGGCTGGTTTGACGGAGGAATTGCTTTGCCCAATATTAGGGCCTACTATTGGGCTGCACACCTTGTTCTGATTAACCAATGGCTACATGTCCTCCAAGATGAACCCGCGTTTAGGCTAGATAGACATATCTTGGAGAAGGATTGTATCATGGATGCCCTATATAATAAGAGACGTAAGCAGTCGGCCACCGGACCGACACTCCATACGATCAACATTTGGTTTATGACACAGCGCGCATTGGGATGGGAGGGAGTGATTACATTGGCAACGCCGTTATGGGAGACCAGAAAGCTAGGCAGACTGGGCAACTCCAAGGGATTTCGGAATTGGGACAACATCGGGATCTCGTCAGTGGGAGATGTATGACAGAAGGGAATGGTGATTCTGTTTGCGCAATTACAGGACAACTATGGCCTTGCTGAGACTGAACGCTTCCGCTATATACAAATTAAGCATGCTCTGACATCGGTTTTACCACTAGGCGAAACCCCAGAGGAGTCTTCGCGGTTGGAGGATCGGCTCCTGACTGACTACCTTCAAAAAAAGGCGATAACGATGACGTATAAAAAAATTGTTAATAATAGACCAGACCCCACAGAAGCATTGAAGAAGACATGGGAAAGGGATGTAGGAGACATTGACGAGGCGGATTGGAGGGATGCGCTCGCCTCCCCCAGAGAGGCTGCGATCCCGTCCAGACTGCGTTTGGTCCAGCTCAAAATATTACATCGTACATATTACACAAGAATACTCCTACACAAAATTGGAAGCGCAGATACTCCACAGTGCTTGAGAGGGTGTGGGGAACTAGGGACTTTCTTTCACACGCTTTGGGCCTGCCCAGTGATAGAGAGGTACTGGATGGCAGTATTTAGAACAATCTCTCAAGTAACAGAAGTCACACTATTGCCTGAGCCAAAACAGTGCCTGTTAAATATATGGGAACCAACAGATTTGAACGCGACAATGCAAGGGTGGGTGACCATGGGGGTCACAGTGGCCAAGCGGAATGTAGCGCAGAAATGGGGCGCAGGGACAAGCCCGACACTGACCCAGTGGTGCGCAGATATGGACCTAGCAATGGTGGCGGAGAAATCTGTTTTTGAACTTAAAACCCTGGCTGCTGCTACAAAGCCGGAAAGCCGGATTCCTCTTACCTACGGAACGACCGATGTGGGCGCTCTGAGTCCAGTCCCGACACAGATCGGACCCCATCGCTGCTCATCTCTTCTGTTTTCCTCGGAGCGGTCTACTGGTCGGAGCTTGACCCTCCCGAAACGAGCCCCCAGTGTAACATCAGGAGTGAGCACCCGGTGTATGTGCCAGTGGTTTTCTTGCATTTTTGGCGAGCCGAGCAACGATTACCGCCTGACTCTAAAATGGCGGCTGGAAACAGCAACTCAGGCCGAGAATCTTCACCCTAACATCGGATACCCCAACACTTGCGGTGCAGATCGGCATGGAGAGGTGAGCTAAAGGGAGGCTCTGCCCGGGCGATGCACAATCCGCGCAATTCGGGCCTGAGGGTATTGCCGAATTCTTCTAATCATTTGAACCTGACTGGCCAGGCACAAAATGGCAGCTGCGCCAGACAGGCAAAGCAATCGATGCTGAGGCGGACGAGCTAGAATTCGATCGCCTTGGGAGCTCTAGACGGCCAGCTCTGCCCACTCTGCTGCCATCGAGGAACACAAAGCCTTTCTGTTTTTGTTTTCACCACCCCCCACTCATTAGCCACCACATAGCCCCATTACTGCTGACCTTATGAAGATGCCCCCAGCCCCTTGACTCTACTCTCTGCTGGGCAGTTAAGGGGACATTCTAAATACTACTCCTATAGCGTGTATAATGTGTTTTGCTCGCTGACTGCGCTACGCGGTGCTTGTGCAATTGACAACATTGACTGTCCGGTGTTCAGTGCGAAGCCCCTGTTTGTGTGCCTGCTGAAAACTGCACAACATATCCAAAATGGCACGCACAATTAACTAAATAGAGAAAGGACTACCTACCCCAAACCAACTGCAGAGACAAGACCTAGGATTCGTATGACAACAGGCCACTAAACAGATCAAATGACAAACCACTGCAATCTACATCTATGGACAGTGACATAGGACTATACCCAGGGTCGTATGACTCATGGAAAGAGCAATAGGACTACTCCCCTGAGACAAAACACTGGAACCTACATCAATTTACAGCGACATAGGACTACACTCCAAGAGGTTTGATTCATGGAAAGAGTAATAGGACTAATCCCCTGAGCGCCCCTGAGCCATACTATCTCTGGATAAGCTAGCAGCCATCTTGGAGTGGCTTATTTATCAGCTATTTACAACATACCATGCACCTCATCTCATCCTATGCCTACATAAACCACAAAAGCATTGGTGATATTGCTACAAAACTGGGCAACCATGATCTACGACCATAAAGATTTATTCTGGCCTATATGCCACTTGAGACTGATCTATTTTGTCTGATGCCCGATGGAGCTACTTTGGTTTAGCTATAGGGGAGATGGGCCGTGGATTCCCTCCTTGGTCGTCACCTACCCAGTCGGTCTTTAGACAGACTTCCTTTGGTCTCTACGGTTGTCTCTTTCCTTATCCTCACTCTCTCTCCTCTCCTCCCCTACCCCCCACTACTTTCTCTCTCTTTTCTCTCCTCCCCTAATGTATTGCTGACTGTTTTATTTAATGTTTACTTGTTGTTCTTTTTCTAGTATATTGTTGAACGACATTGTTGCACTTCCTTCCGTCTCTCCTGTCGTCTCCTCCCGCATCCTCCCTCTATTTATATCTCTCCTTCCCTCCTCTCTTAATGTATTGAGACCGAACTATTTTGTCTGATGTCCGATGGAGCTACCTGGTTTAGCTATAGGGGAGATGGGCCGTGGATTCCCTCCTTAGCCGTCACCTACCCAGTCGGTCTTAAGACAGACTTCCTTTCGTCTCTACGGTTCTCTCTTCCCTTATCCTCACTTTCCCTCCTCCCCTACGCCCCACTACTTTCTCTCTCTTTTCTCTCCTCCCCTAATTGTATTGCTGATTTTGATTTAATGTTTATTTGTTGATCTTCTTCTAGTATATTGTTGAACCACATTGTTGCACTTCCTGTCGTCTCCTACTGCATCCTCCCTCTATTTATGTCTCGCCCTCCCTCCTCTCTCAATGTTTTGAGACTGAACTATTTTGTCTGATGCCCGATGGAGCTACTTAGTTAAGCTATAGGGGAGATGGGCCTTGGTCGTCACCTACTCAGTCGGTCTTTAGACAGACTTCTTTTCGTCTCTCCTTATTGTCTCTTCCCTAGCTCCTATCCTCTCTCCCGTGAATCTCTCCCCTTGCCTGCTACTCTGCCTACCCCCTATCCTTTGTGCTCTTTGACTAAGCACTCCTTCTCCTCTTGTTGGGGAAAGATCCAATATTTATACTCTGGAGTCTCAGCGAACCTGCTGAGTGAGTCCACTGCGCCAAGGGAGCCACTCACACTTGAGGTATGGAATGGCACCCCTTGCCAAAGCACTCCCTCTCCCCTTTTTGGGGAAGGATCCAGTATGTAGGCCTTGGAGTCTCAGAGACCCCTCTGAGAGAGTCCACTGCGTAAAGGGAACCTCTCGCAATAGTGATAGGGAAGTTATACCACTTCCCCTGGGATCACAGCTTACTGGACCTTGGACGTTGCCTTGACTCGTCTACCGGTTTGTGTCCCCGTCACCTTTACCCTCCTCTCCCCATGCTGTGTCTCTCACCCTCCCCTCCTCTTTCCACCTTCATTATCTATATACTTCCCCTACTCCAAACCCCTCCCCTGAATCTCTCCCCTTGCCTTCTTTTCCCCTTACGTATTTGTGCTTATTGTTTATCTCGACCTTACAAGTAACTATGTTGCCATGCTCTAAGAACTGTGTAACCTTTGTAACGATGTAACCTGTAACCATGATCTGATGCTCATGTAAAGCACTCTGATACCTCCGGGTCTAGCCAGCGCTATATAAAACTTTTTAAATAAATAAATAAATGTATACAGAAGATGTCCCAAAAAGTGGGGAAGAAGATTGGGTAAATGGAATTCATATAGGGGAGACACATGTAACCCACCACCTCCGGAGAACAGTGATTCAGATGACAGTGTATAAGTGACTTCGATGTTGGGACACCGGACTATCGTGCTGTAGACAGGGAGAGCTCCTTGTGCCTCTTTTTTCAGAAACAAAGGCGAAGGTTCCTCACAGCTGAACTTGTGAATGATTGGATATGTATTGGTTACGATCTATATCAATGCCTATATTAATGTACCATTATGCTTTTATACTTAAATAAAAAGTAAAAAAAAAAAAACACTGCAGCAAGCTTTCTGACAGCTCGAGGGAAGTTGGAAACATTGCCCAGCAACGCAATTTCTGGAGTAGGAATCAGGTCCATGTCTAAAATATCACCGAGAGTCTTGTACACCTGGGACCAATAGTCATGGAGAAGGGGGCAGGTCCACGAACGGTGTGCAAAATCGTCAAAGGGGGCCTTGCACTTAGGGCAGTGGTGGGGGCGACTAGGATCTATTCTGTGAGAGCGTGTTGGGGTGTGATACAACCTGCGGAGAAATTTGAAGGGGACGAGCTTATGTCTACTGTTTAGGGAAACTTCTTTCGTAGCTATACAGTATTGTTCCCATTGATCGTCCGAGATGGGTTTCCCCAGATCCTCCTCCCACGCGGTAGGAACTTTGGAATCAAAAGCGGGGAGCGCGACACTACACAGTTTGTACAGTTTAGAAACCAAGTGTGCTACCGAAGTATGGTGGATGAGAAGCGTGAGCAGGGGTGCCGGGTCGGAAGCCAGAGGAAATGTGGGAAACGTGGCGCGCAACATGGATCGCAACCGACTCAAAACAAAGGAGTCCATGAACGATTGTTCGATGAATCGTGAATCGTCAGAAGTTGAAAAAGCATGCCCTTCAGGGAAGAGGTCACCAATGTTATGAATGTGGAATTTCTCCAATGTGTGCTTGATGACTACTTCCCCGGTAATCAGGAACCAAGTAGCATTGGGCAGTGGAAGAGCCGGTGAATACAACTGGGCCAAGCCCAGTAGTCTGCGAAGCCTGTCCCAGCCCCAGCAGGTGGTAGAGACAGTTTGTATGTCCTGAGGATCGCGCGGGAAGCCCTTGGGGAGCACATCAGAAAGGAGGCCAGGAGGAACCAAATCCGCTTCAGGTTTCAAATATAAGATGCGAGCGTCTGGGTGGAACCAGGGGTACGCGTAGGAACATTGTGCAATTAGAAAATAGAGGTAAAAATCAGGGACACCGCGTCCGCCCCTTTCATATGGAAGAGTCAGTACTCGTCAGCTGACACATGGAGATTTGTCTCCCCAAACTAGGCGCAACAACAAAGAGCGCACCTGAGAAAAGAAGGTTTTGGTGAGAGGAATCGGAATATTATTGAAAAGATATAAGAATCGAGGGAGGACAACCATTTTAATTATAGCAAGACGCCCTGCCATAGATAATGGGAGGCGAATCCACCTCTCAATCTGGCCCTCCAGCAGACTGACTGCACTGCCATAATTCAACCTGATCATGGTAGCGGTATCAAGATGAATATGAACACCCAAATATTTGACCGACTCATGACTCCACTCAAGGGGGAAGGGGCAATTCCAAGCAGATTTATGCCAATTGATGTGAAGGCCAGAGAATTTGCCAAAGCGGATTATTTCCAAGATAAGAGGCTCAAGGTTAATTTGGGGCATCCTGACATATAAAACAGTATCGTCCGCATACAATGAGATCAGGAGAGGGCCAGTACGGAACTGGAGCCTTCGGTGCAGATGCCTCTCTTGGAAATGACGGACCTGAGGATCCATCGCCAGGATGAAAAGTAGCGGGGATAAGGGGCAACCCTGGCGTGTGCCGCGAGACAAGAAGAACGGCTCGGTAATGGTGCCATTAAGATGTAGCCTAGCCGTAGGCGCAGTATATAGAAGAGCCACTGTGGAGACAAAGCATTCCGGCATGCCCATGCGTCTCATGATGGATAAGAAGAAGGGCCACTCCAGAGAGTCAAATGCCTTCTCAGCGTCAAGAAGGACCGCGGTAGCCGGAGTGGAGGGGTCAATTCTATGTACAACCGCAAACAGGGTCCTCAAGTTCAGAGAAGTTGAGCGATGCAGAACAAAACCAGACTGTGCCGGGGAGATGATAGCCTCCATCAACAAGGAAAGGCGTATGGCGACAACTTTAGCCAGGATCTTGTAGTCGAGATTCAATAAAGAGAGAGGTCTGTACGAGCCGCATAATTTGTGGTCTCTGCCAGGCTTAGGGAGTAGGATGATGACCGCTTCCCTAAATGTGGGGGGTAAACGGCCCACCTCAGGTGCCTCAGCATATACTTCAACTAGTCGAGGAACTAAGATCTCTTTGTAGGTCTTATAAAACTCAGCAAAGAAACCGTCAAGACCGGGTGCCGAAGAACCTTGCAATGCATCAATAGCTTCGACTATACTATCTTGAGTAATGGGTGAAGCTAGAAATTCTTGCATGTGGTTTTCCAGATAGACCAAGGCTATCTCGTTAAGGTAGTCACCTTGATCTCGCATGTCACCCGTCAGTTTGGATGTGTATAGCGTTTTATAATAGGACAGGAAGGTGTTGCAAATTTCTGGAGTAGTATGGAGCGGATCCCTTTGTGGACCCACAATTTCGGTGATGTAAGACGAGTTATAAGGGGGGCGAAGTAGTAGAGCCAGTAGTCTGCTGGGCCTGTCGCCCGCGCCATATCGACGCGCCACAACTTGTTTGGTAAGGAATCTCAGTTCCCTGTCTGCTTCATCTCTAAATTCCACCATTAGTGCCAAGCGTCTGGCTTCCTTCTCACTGGAGGGAGACAGCAGAAGTTCTCTATCTAAATCAGCAATGTCCCTTTCGACACGGGCCAGTGTGGAATGTCCCTCAGGACTCCGGAATGCTTGGCTATGCAAACTCCACGGATGTACGCTTTGAACCCCTCCCACAGACCCGCCCAGGAGTCCACCGACCTGGTGTTAAGGTCGAAATAGTCCTGGATTGCTTGCCGGATCTCCTCAGTAAATACGGGATCGAGAAGCGCCTTCCTCGGAAACCGCCATTGCCTTTCATACCCACCCAACCTGGGGATATTTAATTTAAGAACAATGGGAGAGTGGTCCGATAGTGTGCGTGGGAGTGTGAGGAGTCCCTCCACCCAACCGGCGACCCCAGGAGATAGGAGCCAATAGTCTATTCAGGTCCAAGTATTGTGGAACCCTGGGTGATTAGTGAAGGCAGGCTGGTGTAGGTGCAATCTCTCTTCGATGTCAAGTAATCCAAATTGGAGCACAGGTCGAGAAGGACCTGGCGCGATCTAGCTTTAGCATCGGGGGAAGAGGATGTACTGTCTCTAGCAGGGTTCATTAATAAATTAAAGTTGCCCCCGACAATCAACAGCCCAGGCTCAAGTGTGAGAAGATGCACCTGTAGGTCTTGGAAAAAGGAAGGGGAGTCAACGTTGGGGCCATAGATCCCAACCAGCGTGGTTTTATGTCCCATAAGGGTCCCAGTGGCGCTCAGGTAACGGCCCTCCCCGTCAGTCATGAGTTTGGACAGCGCGAACGGTACCCGTTTGTGTATCAATATGGCTACTCCTCTGGAATACCTACTATAATTAGAAAAAAAACGGTGAGAGCCCCAACCTCTAGCGACGTTGGAGGAGTCAGATGGGGACAGGTGTGTCTCTTGCAAAAAAGACAATATGACTGCTGTGTCTAGCGATGTAGTTTAAAACCTGTTTGCATTTTTTAGTATTATTCAGCCCCCGAACATTCCAGGACATCAGTGAAAGCCCGGAAGGCCCGGGCTGAAGGCCTAGCTTGGCCATAGGAGAATCAACATCAAAAGCAATCTGAAATGCACGCTTCTCCATCTAACCCAAAGAGCATAACAAACAATGCAATGATCACCATAACAAAAACAAAAAAAGATCCCGCAACCCAACCTCTTGCCAACCCCCAAGAGGCAAACCCACTGAACCAGATTAACGCACCAATGGAATATGCATGTCACTGACCAAATGGGACAAGCATAAACAATACTAAAAAAAAAACATAAAAATCAAGGAAACAAAGTCATCCGCCATGGGGGGCAGCAACGCCACGGCAGACAAGCAAATCCATAGTACAAGTCATGCAAGAGCGATATAAATGTACAATAGTTAGCATCCCAGCTGAACTAAGAAGACATGAAATAACGAATAATCAGCCAGCCCCAGAGTTCGTGAAGAGGTCGACGCTGTTCTGGGAGTCGCCCCGAACTGGAGAGGTCGAACCAGGATCGACATTAGCGCCCAAGCCATTTTTCCTATAATTCCGACAGAACTCCGGTGCCTCCATGGGAGAATCAAAAATGTGAAACCGGCCGGCAATGTCCACTTTCAGTCTCGCCGGATAGAGCATTCCATACTTGAGGCCCAGGTTTCTCAAGGTAGCCTTGATGCCGTTGTACTTACGCCGCGCCTCCTGGACCATGAAGGTGAAATCAGTAAAAAAGGACAGGCTGCTGCCCTGCCACTGGACCTCACCTTTCTCGCAAGCAGCCCGCAAAGCCGCATCACGTTCACGAAAATTCATGAGTCTTGCAATGATGGGGCGTGGAAGCAGGCCAGGGCAAGGACGGGGACCCAGAAATCTGTGGGCTCGTTCTACAACAAACCCCTGCTTGAACACCTCTCTGCCAAACAGATCGATGAGTAGTTTTTCCACAAAAACATCCATGCGCCCAGTGGGAGTCGTCTCTGCCACGCCAAGCATACGTATGCTATTTCGTCAGCTCCGGGCCTCAAGTCCTCATTCTTGATGGCCACATCTTTGAGGATTTTCTCCACTCTCTCAAGACGTTTCAATGAACCTGAGGTACCATCTTCAATATCCGAGACCCTGGACTCCACCACATCCAACCGTCTGTCGTGAGACTGCACTTTAGACCCCATCTCAGCCAATTTTTGATCAAGGCTGTCGAAGCGGCTGTCAAGCGACTTGAACCCGGCTAAAAACTCGCTCATCATGGCAGTGACCAAAGAAGTCGCTGTGTCACGGTCAGTAGAATGCACAACAGGCAGTGGATGAGCCGGGGGGGGGGGGGGCATCAGAAGTCGGGAGGGAAGTTTTGTCGAAACTGAGCTTGCGTTGGTTCGGGTCCCTCTTCCCCATTGTGCGAAACAGGAGGCGACAGGCGGTGGCAGAGGGGTAAAATGGCAGTGCCAAGAGTCTACTCACGCGGGGCAGGCCCCCAGGCCCAGCGAAGGAGCACTCGAGGACACGAAGACTGACAGCCAGAGCAGTAGCCAGACTGGCGCAGCAGGACGCTCGTGGTGCAGCAGGTGGACACCGATAACCAGGTGCGCGAGGATGGCCAAGTCCAGTCAAATGATGGCAAGGACACCAAACTCTGTCACCAATAACTTAGGAGTAATGGCCGCTGGCCCCGCCAGCATATAGGGTGAATGCGGCGTGCCCCCAATTGGCGTCGGGAGAGATGAGTGCAGGGCCACCTCAAAACACCGATCCGTCCAACAATGCTGCTCCCCCGAGCGCGTGGCAGTTGGCTAGTGTAGGCGCAAGGATCTGAGGCAGGGGTCACAGGCGATCATGGAGGCAGGACCGGACGGCAACCATCACAGGTGATCAGAGCGGAGGCATCCGGTGTATGGATAGCAGGCCTGAGGTACTAGGCCGTAATGCAGCTGAGGCAGGGGTCGAGAGCACCTGGCGGGGCCGCCGCAAGGCAAGGGAGAGCGCACACCCCCGCAAGGCCCGCTGACGATGACGCCTCCCACCGTGGCACGCAGGGTCCCTGCCCCAACCCCTCCCGCCAAACGGAGTGGGCCACAACTCCAGGCCCCGCCCCAGGGCCGCGCAGCAGGCCCGAGAGTCGAGAGCGCGTCCCAGAGAGCAGGCTGGCCCAGCAGCACAAAAGACGGGCGGAGTGGGGGGAGAAGCCCCGGGAACCGTGATGCGGCCGACGCAGGCTGCACAGACCCCGCAGACGCAGCACCCACCTCAGTCAGGATCGTCCAGGGAGAGGGCAGAGGACCCCTCAATCCCCTCCGCCGTACTCAAGCCTCACTGCCTCATGAAAGACCAACAGGGCACCGGAAGGCTGCAAATGGGGACCACATCAGGTTGGAGAGAGTTCGCTGGGTGAAGGATGGTTTTAAAACATTAAAACTGGGATATTGGGAAGCTCGACCGGCAGAGCTTCAAGCGGAGGCAGCCATCTTGGTCGTCTCCCTACACACATGAAGGTTAGCCGAGGGTGAGAGGATCAAAAGAGAAACAGGTCAAAATAATACCAACAAGCAGGTCAGTACGAGAACTAAGGTAAAATACACACAAGATACAGGTCAGTTACAGCGAACAATGGCCAGGTATTTCCTGATGGAGCCCCATCAAAGGCAAGGCCAGGAATAAGGGACAAAGTGTCAGAGAATAGCGTTCTCCCATGAGAGATGCTCATTGAGGCCCTCGTTCTTGGTATTCAGAGTATAGATCCAGGACACCTCTCTTTTTTTACGTATGGCTTGTATGTCAGTTCCCTTATGAGTATGGACTCTCTCAAGTACAGTCCATTTGAGGTCAGAGTCAATATGTTTTTTATCCAACCAATGGAGGACCAAGGGAGCTGTTCGTTTACCTGTCCTGATATTCGATTTGCGTTCACACATTCGGAGTCTGACTTCTCTGCCAGTTTCTCCCACATATGCTAGGCCACAAGGACAAAAAATGGCAAAGATAACATTGGCCGTTCGACAGTTAGTCATTTGTTTGAGCGTGACCGTGTGGTTGTTGATGGTAATTTGATCATTAACAATTGCGTTCGGGCACGCCTGACATGTCCCACACCTGTGGTTTCCAGAGATGGGATGGGGACCTGAAATGGACTTTTGGATGAGACAATGTTCAGTAGAGTTCCTGGCTCTGACTAGAACATTTTTTAGATTTTTGTTCCTTATGAAGGTGAAGATCGGTCTGCCAATATTTTGTGCCTGAGTTTCTAGATTAAGTAGATGCCATTGAGAGTTAATTATTTGTCGGATTTTTGATCAAATGTGGAATGTTTGAGAACGCAAACTAACTGGTCAGTGCTTTCCCTAGGGCGAGGTTGAAACATGCTCTCGTGACTATAGTATTTAGCTCTCTTGAATGATTGGTTGATGATTCTAGCTAGATAACCTCTCATGGACAATTTCCTCTTCAGGGTCTCTGCATGCGTGGTAAAGTCTTTGACAGTGGTGCAGTTTCTGCGCAAGCGCAAAAATTGGCTAAAAGGAATTCCGTCTTTCTGATGTCTGGGGTGGAAGCTACTATAATGTAGTAACGTGTTCCTTGCAGTTGGTTTTGTAAACAAGGACACTGAAAGTTTATGATCCTGGTGTTCGATCCAGACATCTAAGAATTCCAATTTGTGATTGCAAGTATGCGCAGTAAACTTTAAGTTGGAGTCTGCTAAGTTAATCTTGTTTCCCATTGGGTCACTTACTCCATTTTCTTGGGACCATTGTACATATATTCTCTTTAGAGTCCATACTCATAAGGGAACTGACATACAAGCCATACGTAAAAAAAGAGAGGCATCCTGGATCTATACTCTGAATACCACGAACGAGGGCCTCAATGAGCATCTCTCATGGGAGAACGCTATTATCTGACTCTTTGTCCCTTATTCCTGGCCTTGACTTTGATGGGGCTCCATCAGGAAATACCTGGCATTGTTCCCTGTAACTGACCTGAATCCTGTGTGTATTTTACCTTAGTTTTCGTACTGACCCGCTTGTTGGTATTATTTTGACTCGTTTCTCTTTTGATCCTCTCACCCTCGGCTAACCTCCATGTGTGTAACTCTGACCTTGTAGTCCTCCGTATGGATAAGATCTCCTGTCTTCTGACAGGCTGCAACTTTGTCATATTTATTCTCTACACTTTTATGTGTTTTAGAGGCTTTTATATGCTTTATGTGGCGGCTGACCGTTCATGTTTCTATTCCTTTCTTCTCACCGACTCGCTTATTATCTTTTATCCATCCCCTATTGTTTGTAGAGGATCCCTTACTGCCCTGCACGTGTGATCATTGTGCGTCCATACGTTGGCGTACGGGTTTTCCTTCCTCTGATTGGATGCTCCTAATTAGTTGTTTGCTATATTGCTCACACTCTCCCGGGAGCTTTTTCGCCTGCCGCCTTTCGCCTGTTCATCGAGTACGCCCGAAGACGCCGAATTCGTGTATCAGCTGGTAGGTACTCCCCTTTTTTGTAGGGCCTTTCGCTTTCCCAGGTCGTGTTTTTTCTAGTGCCTTCCGTCTGATCCCGCATACCTAAATCTGTTGCATCTACATCTATTATTATTTTTTGAATGGATGCCCTTGAACACCTGGGACCAGACTATTCTCTGTGAGCCTCCGGTAACCACTTCTAACAAGTTTCCCCTCGTTTGTGGCTCACTTTCATCGTTGCGTTCGCCCATCCTCTCTGACTTTCATCTGACCCCCGGTAATTCTATACTCTGTTCCCTTGAATCCTTGTACTTGTGTCTTAATGTTGTGCCCTTTATGTTCTGTTCACACTTACCCCCGCCTATACGTTTTAATTTTTCCCATTTTATTTGTTTCCTAGTGGCCTGCCTCACTGCATACTTTCAATCTAGAGGCGACAGTGTTTCAATCCTCGTCTGTGATCCCGCCTTTGATACCTACTCATCCTTCGCTTGAATGCTTTGGATACTTTTGTCATCTTGTATTCCGACTTTGCGGCTTTACGATTGGTCTCCATCGGTAAGATTTTGACTTTTGTTTCCCCATACGGGAACCGTTCATATCGCTTACTTTCTACTGTCTCATGTGTGCCTTTATCAATCCCATCTTTCTTTATTATTCTCAGACACTTTGTTACCAAGTTTCTCGAACCTTGCATTTAGTATCCTATTGTGACCTGTATTTGTCTTAACAGGTAATGTCCTGATCCTGTTGCATGTTCTCCTTTTTTATATTTGTTTCTTCTCTTTTTAACTCACTTTATTGTTTGGTCCTATGTCCTATTGATCATTTGATTTGATTTTTAGTATTGTCTATTTCTGGACACACATTTTTCCTTGTGTTTATGTTACACTGGTTTCTGTGCACAGCTCTGAATATATGTGTATGTGGGGCATATGTAGGTATGATTTTGCGAATCGCAAACGCCGTAATTCCCAGAATTACTGGTGTTTGCGAACGCAAAAGTGTGTGTTGCTATGTAGGTAACTAATGTTCACTGCAAAATTGCTAATCGCAAAATTTACAATTAGCAATTTTGCGAGAAATGGTTTCTGCGAATAAATTTGCGAATCCGCAATTTGCGTACCAGTAATTGCGAAAATCGCAAATACCGTCACGCATAATGCGAATTCGCGATTTCCAATGTAGGAAAAAAATCGCAAATTGCGAATTTGCGAAAATCGCAATTTTGCACTTCTCAATTACCACCAACTCTGACCAGGTGGTAACCAGGTGCAACCTATATAAAGTGGCCCATAATGCCTCAGTGGCTTCTCACAATGGTTGGGCTTTATGTTATAGCCAGGAGTCTGGGCATCTGACAGGCTGAAGAGGGAAGGAGACGCAAGGAGCGGATCTACAGGACACGCATCACCCTCTTCCAACGCACTGAGGAGGACATCCATGTGCACTACAGGCTTCATCCTGAAAGTATCCTGGAGCTGATAGAGGAGCTGACACTCATGCTTGAGCACCCCACATATAGGGCCCACCCCATTCCCACATACATACAGGTGTTGTGCTCACTGCACCTCCTTGCGTCAGGGAGTTTCCAGGGGGTAATTGCCACAGTGAGAGGGGTGTCCCAGAGCGCACTTTCACATTTCTTCCACGCTTTTCTCAATGCTATGATGCAGAGGATGCACACCCACATCAAATTTCCAAGCACACAGAAGGAACTTGACCAAACAAAACAGGATTTTTATCAAATTTCCCAATTTTCCCACGTGATTGGCTGTGTAGATGGAACACATGTCACACTGTCCCCCCCATCACACAATGAGTATGTTTTCAGAAACAGAAAATCATACCATTCAATTAACATCCAGGTAGTCTGCAATGCAAAAAATCTCATCACCGATATTGTATCTAAATTTCCATGATTCCTTCATTTTCAGACACTGTGCTTTACATTGTAGACTTACAAATGGCGATTTTGGAGAGGGATACCTGCTAGGTAATTACATGCCACACACAAACAGTAGTATGAAATGTTGAAACTTTCAACATCTCACTAACCTTCACCATTCTTCTTCCATGCAGGAGACAGTGCATATGCTGTGCGTGACTATATACTCCCACCCTACCTGAATCCAAACACAGCTGCTGAGCGGAGATACAACACTGCCCACAAAGAGAACCTTTGGAATCCTGAAAAGCCGTTTCCGCTGCCTCCACAAGAGTGGAGTGGTACAAAAGGGGGTGGTGATGGACGGAGCATCTGAACCAATCAAACACTCACACCCAGTCAACAGATCTGGGTTTAATCCATCACCGTTCTTTAGCCCACTCTGCCACCCCAGTTCAGACATGGCCATATGCAAATCAGTCTGACCCTGTGCCTCATGGGAACAGTCCAGCCCGAACTGCCAAGCCATGCCTTCCCTGGACCGGAAACAAGATTCCGAGGACCGGTTTCTGGCATTTCAGCCATCTTCAGCCCGGCTTTGCTTGAATCCAGTGGCAAAGTGAGCAAGTTATTCACGTCTGAGCATACCCTGCCAACTTATGGCGAACAAAGTGGTAAAAAAGACGGCTGATAGCCAGACACCGGTCCTAGGATGCTTGATTCCGGTCCAGGAAAGACATGGCTTGGCAGTTCGGGCTGGACTGTTCCCATGAGGCACAGGGTCAAGGCTGATTTGCATATGGCCATGTCTGAACTGGGGTGGTGTGGAGTGCAAAAAAACGATGGATTTAGGCCCAGATCTCTGTACTGGGGTGAATGTATGACATTGTTCTGCATTCTGTCCATCAACTGTTGGTTTTGCACATTCCACAAGAGTGGAGGCACTCTACAGTACAGTCCAGAAACATGCTGCAAGATAGTGGTGGCCTGCGCTATGCTACACAATATTGCCATCAAGAAGGGCACCCCAGTGGATCTGACTGACTCCGACACATCTGATGAGGAGGAACCAGCCCCCCAACGCAGACGCGCAGGAGGAGCTGGGGCAGCCGCAGGGCGCATGCGACGTGATGACATCACACAGAACTACTTCTAGGTAAGAGAATAAACCACAGAGACCAATGTTTTTGTTCAAAAACATTTTTACTTCCTTAAATGCAGGATATGCAATGTCTCACAGTGTGACTGTAAGTCTGAAATATGCACGTGTTCATGTCCACACAGTGCCCAAATGTCATTAATGTAAGTCCTCATGGGATGTGTTTCTTCACGACATACCATGGTCCATTCTGCTCCTTCACCTACGGCGTGAACGCCCTGATGCACCACCGTCAGCCTGTTCTGTATTTTCGGTGTTGTGATCCACACCTCTGCCCTGACGGCCACTCCCACGCCTTTCTGCTGGTATTGGTGGTGTAGGTGTGCTTCTGCTCGATTGGCCATCAGTGTCTATGCTACCTGGCGTAATAATCCCCCCAGTTACAGCAGCATGCAGCTGATCAAGTGAATGGGTCACCTGCACCAGGCTCTTGGCAACATCCTGAGAGCAGTGTGCCATTTCGTGTTGCATGCTCACTGTTCTTCTACAAAGCATGGAAATGGCTGTCGATTGGCCACTCACAGCCCTTGCAAATTGGTCCAGCTGTGTTGTTAGGCATCGTTGGTCCCTGCGCTGGGCCTGGCTAGCAATCCTTGCTTCATTTAAATGTGCCTCTGTTGCTGTAGCTATTTGTCTGATGCCAACTCTCACCTCTGACATGTGTAGATTGTTACGCACGCTGACGCTGGATTGATGATATGCCTTTGCTTTGCAGGCACTGCACATGTAACATTTGGCCCTCCAGCCCAGAAAAAACAGACTCACTACCTGTTAAGGCACTGCAGGTGTTGTTCCGTGCCCTCTGTCTGGCTCCACTCCCAGTCGTGTTGGATGTGGGTGTTTGGGATCTGCCTGGAGCTGTGCTAGGTGATGCATCAGCCTGTGTTTCGTCTTCAACATCTGTGGACCCAGATTGCATTTGTATTAATGCAGGAACTGTTTTGCGCCGTTTTGTTTGCACAGAAGGTGTGTCAGTTGTGGCACCCTGCCTCTCCTGCCCTGCCTGGTCCTCTTGAAGCTGACTCTTCCACTGCTGCAACAGTGTCCTGTGTTGTTGGTCCATCTGCCAAAAATAAAATTCACACATGAGTTGTGTGTAATTTTGTTATTTTTTTTTTTAATAAAGAGTTATGACAACACTATTTACATGCCTGCTGGTCTATTTCGTGTACTTTGCATATACCTATTGCAGCTGTTCCCTATATGCCCTTTGTATGTGTATCTGCGCCTATTTACATAACAAAGGACTACAATTCCCAAGATGCTTCACTGGGTATTACTAAAAACATGGACCGGATTCCTATTCATGCATGTTGATTTTTGAGTTTTGGTGGGATGGGAATGCATTGGTTGATTTTTCTTGTTTATTCATTACTTTTAGTCTGTATAAGACTCTCGGACTGCATAAATTGTATTGCAACAACTTCATTTATATTTTTGAAAATTGATTTTCTTTGTTAAACCTTCATTTAAAACAATATAGCTGTAGGAATGCCATCTGTCTCTTAGACCTACAAAGTAGTATTTTGGTTTCTCCGCTTTTCTCTGAATAGTTTTTTTAATTTAGTCTGAATGATTGGATCCTTTGTGGATCAGGATGAATGAGTTTGAGTGAATGAGGAATATGCGCTGTGTTGAATGCTTGAATGATTGTGTTGTGGGGTGTGTATCTTTTCTTTAAATTTTTCTTTTGGGATATTACATTAATGAACATTAATCAACTGTATATATAAATAAATGCTGATTAAAGCTAATATTTGAATGAGTTCTAACCTTGTTTATTTCCTTTACCTTGCTGGGAGGGAGATCCAAATTTTGGCAACTTTACTAGCGCCCTTTTGATTCATTTCGGGTGGAGACTTCTCTCGTATAGCATTAGCATATTTACGAGAACATATTGGAGCATGGACCTGCGACAAATATGGCAGCGCCGCACACTGGCATTTTCAAAATGCAGGGATGTGTCCTATTCACAAGAATATGGCGCACCCCTGTATTTTCCCTAGCGCTGGCACTAAATTTAGCAACTTAGCGCCAATGCAGGCACCCACCCTTGCACAATAATGCACGGGTGCCTGCGTTGCAGGGAATGTTTGTTTGTGTGCATGAAGGTGTCCCTTGCATAATGCAGAACACATAGAAGTAGCAAATCGTCCTTATTGATTGTTTATGTGCAGAAAGGGACACCTTAAGTTTCAGGCCTGAGTAATAGCACTAGGACCAGACATTTACATTCTTCAGTTGTATGAATCCTCTCTAAGCAGCTGGGACACTACACCATCTCTAAGCAGCTGGGACATTAATCGATCAATCAATCATAGCATTTGTAGAGCGCACTACATACCAGTGAGGGTCTCAAGGCGCTGAGAGGAGGGAGGACGCTGCTACTGTTTGAATAGCCAGGTCTTGAGGAGTCTCCTGAAGGTTAGAAGGTCTTCGGTCTGCCATAGGCGGATGGGGAGGGTGTTCCACGTCTTGGCGGCGAGGTGGGAGAATGATCTGCCACTGGCAGTCACTTCGGATGCAGGGGACGGTGGCGAGGGCGCGGTCTGCAGAGCGGAGCTGGCGGGATGGGGTGTAGAGGCTGAGTCGGCTGTTGAGGTACCTGGTCCGGTGTTGTGCAGTGCCTTGTGTGCGTGGGTGAGGAGCTTGAAGGTTATCCTCTTGTTGATGGGGAGCCAGTGCAGGTCTCTCAGGTGGGGTGTGATGTGGCAGCGGCCGCTTTTCTCTGAATAGTTTTTTAAATTTAGTCTGAATGATTGGATCCTTTATGGATCAGGATGAATGAGATTGAGTGAATGAGGAATATGTGCTGTGTTGAATGCTTGAATGATTGTGTTGTGGGGATGTGTATCTTTTCTTTAAATTTTTCTTTTGGGATATTACATTAATGAACATGAATCGACTGTATCTATAAATAAATGCTGATTAAAGCTCATTTTTTAATATGTTCTAATCTTGTTTATTTGCTTTACATTGCTGGGAGGGAGATCCAATTTTTGGCGACTTTACTAGCGCCTTTTTGATTCATTTTGGGTGGAGACTTCTCTTGTATAGTATTGCCCTTATTCCCCTGCGTCTCCACCCCGTTTCAACTTCAGGGCCCCCTTTGTTCTAGTGGAATTTCTATCACAGCCCTGTGATGCGGGGGATCTTGTTTCCCCATTGGGTCACTTACCCCATTTTCTTGGGACCATTGTACATATATTCTCTTTTGTCCTCTATTTGTCAATGTATTACATTTTCCTTTTGTTCTTTATCCTGTTGCTTGTTTTGTTTCTTTTTCCTTTTACCTTGTTGTTTCTATTTTTTATTTGTCTTGAGTTTTTGCCATAAATGGAAAGCATCAAAACGTTTCGAAATTCAGACGAGGATGTTGCCCGTCTGCTAGGCCAAATCCCAGGTGATGATAAACCTTTTTCTCTATTTAAAGGACTCAATGATGAGTGGACTAAACACTTCAACCTAAAAAAGAAATCTAAAAGTACTGAGTCGCATGCTAAGTTTATGTTGGAATACCTTAACACTGATACTATTCCAATAGGCTTGTGAGTGAGAAACAATCCCTGGCTTATTCATCGAAATCAAACAGTTCCTGGAAAAATTGGCACTTATATCTAATAGGTGTTCCAGGGACTTTTTTTTTTTTTTTGTTTGATTGTTGAAACAGCCAGGGAGGTTATCAACCTTTTAAACAAAGAGATCTAAGAACTTGAGGAAAAACTGAAACAAAGTGACAGTGTAGAGGAGGGCAGAAAAAACTTGAAGAAATCTCATTAGAATTAGACTCTTTCTCAGAATACCTTCTGAAGAGAAAGACGGACAAACTTAGAAAGGATATCCGTCTTTTTTCACAAGAGAAAATATATCCCTACCTCACGGAAAATTGTTAAACCAAGACATCCGTAACAACAGTAATTGGGGCAACAGAAGGGTCACTACGTTCTCAGACACTACGGACTCTGAGGGCTTGGGACCAGCCCCTAGAGACTATCAATCCAGACAAGACTTTGAGAGGCCTCTACCAGCAACCAACATTTTTAGGCAACCGCTGAGGCAACTATTGCCCCAGATACCGGGGCCAACAACAAAGGGGTTTCTACTCAGCCCAAGAGCAACCACAGAAGTACATTCAGACACGGAACAACCAATATTGGAGAAGATAGCCTCCATCCCGGTATTCAATTTATCTTCCTTCAATATAGATCCACCTACCAAGACCCTTCTATCTAAGGGACTCTCTTTTGTTCCATCCACCACGCTTAACAAATTTGAACTTATGTCTGACCTACATGCGTTCTTTCGCCGGATGCGTCTTACATTTTTTTTTTTCGAGAATCAGCAAACTACTGATGAGAGTAACGCATCTGGCTTAAAACCTCCATCTGACTTCACCCCGGGCCTTGATGCACAAGTTACTACTTGTGTAACGATATATCTCTAAGAGACATTAGTTAGTGATAGATTCCTTACCTTAGAATATCCCCAGGCGTCAGACTGGATCCGGAAATTTTTGCGTAGCAATACCCCTGCGCGTTGGTAGGCGTCGTCCGCGGCTCCGCGTCCGTCGTCGGCGTCGTTAGCGCCGGAATGACGTCGTCGGAGTACTTAGACGCCGCCCATGCGCGCTGATGTCAGTTCTGATACACAACTTTTCCGCGCCAGATACGCAGAGCCATGATAGAACCGACACTGGTGCCAAGAAACTAGGGCCCTGAAAGGGGATGACCTTAACCCTAGATATCGGTTCGCAGAACGGGGAGGATGGGTAGGTCGGTAAGGAATCTATCACTAACTAATGTCTCTTACAGATATATCGTTACATAAGTAGTAACTTGTGCATCTGAAAGAGACACGTTAGTATTAGATTCCTAACCTTAGAATAGATACCCCAGCAATACCAACCCCGGTGGAGGGTCTGCGAACCAATAATCACACCAGAAAGTCCTGGAGGACGGAACGGCCAAAGAAGCCATCCCTCCGGACTTGACTGTCCAGGCAGTAGTGTCTTGCGAACGTGTGCAGCGAGGCCCACGTAGCTGCCTGGCAAATGTCCTGCAAGGGCACTCCCCGGCCCAGGGCAGTAGTAGTCGCCGTGGCCCGAGTGGAATGAGCCCTCAATCCAACAGGGGGCTCCTTCTTAGCCATGGAGTAACATGCCTGGATACACAAGATGATCCACCGCAAGATGGTCCGCTTGTGCACCGCTTTCCCCTTCTTAGCGCCCACGTAACCAACAAAGAGTTGGTCATCCACCCGGAACTGGCGTGTGCGATCCAAGTAGAATGAGAGCGCACGTTTTGGGTCCAGACGGTGGAGCCGCTCTTCCTCTTTAGAGGGATGCGGAGGTGGAAAGAAGGTTGGCAGGGTAATGGACTGCCCGATGTGGAAGGCTAAGACAACCTTGAGCAGGAAAGATGGCTTAGTACGCAACACAACCTTGTCCGGATGGACAGAAAGAAAAGGTGGAGTACAAGAAAGGGCCTGGAGCTCCCTCACTCTCCTGGCAGAGGTGATGGCAACCAGGAAAGCAGTCTTCAGAGTTAGAAGGCGAAGAGGACAGTTGTGAAGTGGCTCAAAGGGAGCGCACATCAGGAAAGTAAGAGCAAGGTTCAAGTCCCACTGGGGCATCACGAAGGGAACAGGAGGGAACATGTGTGTGATGCCCTTAAGAAATCTATTCACAATAGGGGACTTGAACAGAGAAGGCTGATCAGGTAGCCTTAAGAATGCAGAAAGGGCAGAAAGATAGCCCTTGACAGTGCCCAGAGCAGAGCCCTGCTGGGCAAGAGAAAGAAGAAAGAGGAGAACCTCAGAAAGGGGGGCAGAGAGTGGGTCCACAGCCTTTGCCGTGCACCATGCCACAAATCTGTTCCACCTGCAGGCGTATACCGACTTTGTGGAGGGACGCCTGGCTGCCAGAATAATTACAGACTTCCGGAGGCAAGTCAAATGGCCTCAACTGTCGCCGCTCAATCTCCAAGCTTGTAGGTGGAGACTGGACAGGTTCGAGTGGAGGACCGTCCCCTGCTGCTGCGACAGAAGGTCCTCCTGAAGAGGCAGACAAATCGGGGGATCGATTGACATGCTGAGTAGCTCGGGATACCAGTATCTTTGTGCCCAGTCCGGAGCCACAAGGATAACCTGGGCCCGGTCGCGCCTGATCTTCTTCAGCACTCTGGGCAGAAGTGGTATAGGCGGAAAGGCATACAACAGACCGCAACTCCACTCGCGGCGAAAAGCGTCTCCAAGCGAGTGCCGCCTTGGAAATTCCAACGCGCAGAACTGATGACATTGCGCGTTCTCTTCGGTGGCGAATAGATCTAACCAAGGCTCTCCCCACTGCTGAAAGAGGCCTTGCGCCACGTCCGAGCTCAGACGCCATTCGTGATCCATCATGCACCGACGGCTGAGTTCGTCCGCCCTGGCATTCAGAGAACCTGCCAGGTGTTGAACCACCGGGGTCACGCCCTGACGTTCCAGCCACTGCCAGAGGCGCAGAGCCTCCTGGCATAGGGTCCACGACCCCACCCCGCCCTGTTTGTTGCAGTACCAGTTGGCGGTGGTGTTGTCCGTGAACACCTGCACTACACTCCCCCGGACAGAGGGGAGGAATGCCTTCAGTGCTAGACGAATCGCCCGTAACTCCAACAGGTTGATGTGGAGCCGGGCCTCCGCCGGAGACCAGAGTCCTCTGATCTCCGCCTCTCCCATGTGGCCACCCCAGCCCTGGAGGGACGCGTCCGTCACAACTACGTGCTCCGGGTGGGGTAGGGAGAGGGATCTGCCACTGACCCAATCGCGGTCCGTGAGCCACCACTGCAACTGTCTCGCAGTGCCCTCCGAGATCAAGACGTGATCGGACAAGTTGCACTGATGCTGGGCTAACTGAAACTTCAGGTCCCACTGCAGAGCCCGCATCCGCCACCGGGCGTGACGCACCAGAAGGATGCAGGAGGCCATCAGTCCCAGAAGCAGCAGCGTCAACCTGACCGAGACTCTGGATAAAGGCTGGAAGATTGGAATCAGAGCGTGAATATCCCGAACCCGCTGTTCGGGAGGGTAAACCCGAAACCGCGCCGAGTCTAGAACCGCTCTGATGAAGAGGAGCTTCTGAGAGGGACACAGGTGCGACTTCGGCACATTGATGGAGAACCCCAGCAAGTGCAGGAGGTTGGCCGTAGTCTGGAGGTGGCTTACGACTGTCCGGGGCGAGCCCGCCTTCAACAACCAGTCGTCGAGGTAGGGGAAGACTGACACCCCTAACCTGCGCAGATGAGCTGCGACCACCGCCATCACTTTCGTGAACACCCGTGGGGCGCTGGTAAGGCCGAAGGGGAGCACGGTAAACTGAAAGTGCTCGTGGCCTACCGTGAACCGCAGGTAGCGCCGGTGGGCCGGCAGGACGGGGATGTGAAAATAAGCGTCCTGCAAGTCCAACGCTACCATCCAGTCTCCGGGGTCCAGGGCAGCTAAGACCTGAGCCAAAGTCAGCATCTTGAACTTCTCTTGTCGGAGGAAGCCGTTGACGTTCCGCAGGTCCAAGATAGGGCGCAGGCCCCCTTTGCCCTTCTTGGGCACCAGAAAGTAGTGGGAGTAACATCCACACCCTACTTCTGGCCCAGGAACGCGCTCGATGGCCCCCTTGGCCAAGAGGGCCGTGATTTCCCCTTGCAGAAGTTGCAAGTGATCCCCCGACACGCGGTGGAATTGCGGTGGCATGGCTGGAGGGGTCGCCTCGAAGGGGAGGGAGTAGCCCCTTCGGACGATTTGCAGCACCCACCTGTCCGATGTGACAGTGCGCCAGTGGGAGTGGTGATGGCGAACCCTGCCTCCCACAGGCGTCACATGGGCCTGAAAGCTCGGACTAGGAAGGTTTTGAGGCAGGTGCTGCGGAGGGAGGTGTGGACTGGCCTCGCCGCTGACCCCGACCGCCGCCACAGCGGTTTCTACGGCCGCCACCGTGCTGCTGGACATTCTGCGGTGCGTGGCTGGCAGCACGTGTGGGGACACCCCTTCCGTGGCCACGAAAGGAGCGAAAGGCACCCGATTGCTGGCGCGTGGCCGAGAGGCCTAAGGACTTGGCCGTAGCCCTGGAGTCCTTAAAGCGCTCCAGCGCATGGTCTGCCTTATCGCCAAAAAGGCGACGGCCATCGAACGGCATGTCGAGAAGAGTGGCCTGGACATCGGCCGAAAAATTGGCGGACCTCAACCAGGCGTGGCGTCTAACCGCCACCGTTGTTGCAATCGCCATCGCCCTGCCCAGTGAGTCCGTGGTATCCAGCCCACACCGGATAGAGTATTGTGCCGCATCTCCACCCTCCACAAGGGCTTGGGCGAGTTTAGCCCGGACCTCCTCCGGGCATTGTGGCAGCACGTCCGCGACCGTGTCCCACAGGGTGTGGGTGTAGCGGCCCAAGAGACACGCGGTATTGACAGACCGTAGACCCAAACTCAGGGACGAGAACACCTTCTTCCCGAACTGTTCATATCTCTTGGATTCCCGATCGGGCGGGGCCGTCGGGAATGCGGTCTGGGAAGTGGAGGCCTGGATAACCAGGCTCTCGGGGGTGGGATGGGTGGACAAAAAGCAAGGGTCGCCCGGAGCCGGGCGGTAGCGTCTGGCCACGTTCCTATCCACAGGCGGACCTGTGGCGGGCTTGGACCAAGTGCCCACCAGAACGTCACATAAGGCTTCATTAAACGGCAGCAGAGGCTCACTGGAGCTTGCCTGCGGTTTAAGAACCTAAGTGAGGAGGTTAGTCCTCACGGCCGCGACGGGGAGCTCAAGGCCCAAGGCCTTGGCTGCCCTCGTCAACACTACGCTGTAAGCAGCCCCCGCCTCCGTAGCCACGGTGGGAGGGGAGACAAATCCAGTGTCTGGCGAGGTGTCAATACCACTGGCCTCCCCAAGCTCATATGTCCAGTCCTCTTGAGACTGACACTCCTGTGTCAGAGGGTCCTCAGATCCCTCCCAATCACCTCCGTCACCAGTCTCCTGTAACCCAGGGTCAACAGACTGGACCTCCTCATGGAAATAGAAATCTCCAAAGGCCGTCTGAAGCGGCGCCCAACGGCGCCGTTCCGGCGCCAGAGTCGGACCGAAGGGAAGATTGGGGACGGCGTCCACAATGGGCGCCGGGGGCGACACCCTTGGGGCCGGCGCCGGTGAGGTTGTGAGGTCGACCGGCGACGACCCGGATCCGGAAGCGGATCCGGTGAGGACCTGCGGCGCCGGGACCAAAGTCGCCGGCGGCGCCGGGGCCGAACCACCCGGCGGCGTCGGGGCCGAAGTGCCCGACCCGCTAGGGCCTCCAGGCGGGACCGCTGGGCCCGGAGGCGCCGCGGGACCCGGCTGAGGAGGGAGGGACCTCATGGCCATGAGGTACCGCTCGACCTCCTCCGGCGTCGCGCCGTGCCCAGGGACCCGAAGGTGTGGGGCAGGCGGCGACGCTTGCGACTCTCTTGGAGCCGTGTGGGCGGTGTCGCCCGAACCCCCGGCCGCATCGTGCGAGCGTCGGGGTGGGTCGGAGGAGCGATGATGCCGCTCCGACCTCTCATGCCTCTTACCTGAGGACTTGGATCCCGTTGACCGATGTCCACTCCCGGAGCTGCGAGGACTCCGACCCCGCGACCGGTCCCTCGACCTCCCGTGGGACCGGGACCTGGAATGGCGCGGGGCCGACTGCCGCCTAGCCTTCGACGTCAGGGCCCGGCAGTCGGGGCAGGTGCGGTCGTCGTGGTCGAGGCCTAAGCACTTCAGGCACCGGCGATGGGGGTCCGTGACCGACGTTAGTCGGTCGCACTTCGAACAGGGCTTGAACCCGGGCATCCCTACCGGCACCGATAGAGTCGAAGACTCAAGAAAGAAATGATCAAAAAGATCAAAAAGTTTAGTAAAAAAATGACTAGGGGTAGAGCTTCTCCGGATCTGTGCTAGCTGGCGCGGAAAAAAGAAGAACTGACGTCAGCGCGCATGGGCGGCGTCTAAGTACTCCGACTACGTCATTCCGGCGCTAACGACGCCGACGACGGACGCGGAGCCGCGGACGACGCCTACCGACGCGCAGGGGTATTGCTACGCAAAAATTTCCGGATCCAATCTGACGCCTGGGGATATTCTAAGGTAAGGAATCTATCACTAACGTGTCTCTTTCAGATATGGTGGGTACTGAGGTGGAAATATTTGAAAAGGCAGTCCTCAGTAGGGTACAGAAAACCATCAAATTTGTCCCTAAACCTCCCTTTGACACCTCGAAGGAGGAAAAAAGGGCCCTCCTCTCTTTAAAGGACAACAAACTCCTCATTATTAAACCATGCGACAAAGGGGGAGGCATTGTCCCATTTGACACTGACAACTACTCTACCAAAATGAATGACCTCCTAAGCTCCCCCAATCCTTACAAGAAGATCAGATCTAACCCCGAACCCAAATTGAAATCAAAAATACTCAGAATAGTTGAATCAGCGGTTGACAGAGGGGAGATTTGTCAGAAAGAAGCAGAATTTCTTACTCCTTCTCATACTAGGATACCTATTATCTATGGTATACCCAAGAATCACAAAAACAAGTCTGATCCTCCTCTGAGATCCATTGTCTCTACAATAGGAGCTGCCATGGAACCACTATCTAAATATGTGGATCGCTTCCTTCAACCCTTAGTGTGCAAACTTCCATAGTTCGTCAAGGACACGGGACACTTTATATCTAAGATTGAAGGTGCCCCGTACGACCCAGAAAGAGAGACTCTAGTAACCATGGACCTTGAGTCCTTATATACAAATATACCCCAAACTGGAGCTCTAACAGTGATTGAAAAGATCCTTGAGAATGAAATAGAACTTCACAATTCTCTATTTATCTTACATTGTTTGAGCATTGTTCTTAGTGAGGACTTTTTTGAATTTGAAGGCGAATTTTACCAACAAGTCAATGGAGTCAGCATGGGGGCAGCATGTTACCCAAGCGTAGCATGCCTCTACATGGGCCACTTCGAATCCCTTAACATCTATAATGAATTGGCACCCTTCAGTGAGAATGTTTTTCTTTGGTCAGGCTTCGTAGGTGATATTTTTCTAGTCTGGAGGGTTGACCAGGAAAATCTAAAATAATTCATTCTCTGGATTAACTTGGCAGACTCCAACTTAAAGTTTACTGTGCATACTAGCAATCACAAATTGGAATTCTTAGATGTCTGGATCGAACACCAGGATCATAAACTTTCAGTGTCCTTGTTTACAAAACCAACTCCAAGGAACACGTTACTACATTGTAGTAGCTTCCACCCCAGACATCAGAAAGACGGAATTCCTTTTAGCCAATTTTTGCGCTTGCGCAGAAACTGCACCACTGTCAAAGACTTTACCACGCATGCAGAGACCCTGAAGAGGAAATTGTCCATGAGAGGTTATCCAGCTAGAATCATCAAACAATCATTCAAGAGAGCTAAATACTATAATCGCGAGAGCATGTTTCAACCTCGCCCTAGGGAAAGAACTGACCAGTTAGTTTGCGTTCTCAAACATTCCACATTTAATCAGAAAATCCAACCAATAACTAACTCTCAATGGCATCTACTTAATCTTGAAACTCAGGCACAAAATATTGGCAGACCGATCTTCGCCTTCAAAAGGAACAAAAATCTAAAAAATGTTCTAGTCAGAGCCAGGAACTCTACTGAAAATTGTCTCATCCAAAAGTCCATTTCAGGTCCCCATCCCATCTCTGGAAACCACAGGTGTGGGACATGTCAGGCGTGCCCGAACGCAATTGTTAATGATCAGATTACCATCAACAACCACACGGTCACGCTCAAACAAATGACTAACTGTCGAACGGCCAATGTTATCTATGCCATTTTTTGTCCTTGTGGCCTAGCATATGTGGGAGAAACTGGCAGAGAAGTCAGACTCCGAATGTGTGAACACAAATCGAATATCAGGACAGGTAAACAAACAGATCCGTTGGTCCCCCATTGGTTGGATGAAAAACATATTGAATCTGACCTCAAATGGACCGTACTTGAGAGAGTCCATACTCATAAGGGAACTGACATACAAGCCATACGTAAAAAAAGAGAGGTGTCCTGGATCTATAAACTGAATACCAAGAATGAGGGCCTCAAAGAGCATCTCTCATGGGAGAACGCTATTCTCGGACTCTTTGTCCCTTATTCCTGGCCTTGCCTTTGATGGGGCTCCATCAGGAAATACCTGGCCATTGTTCCCTGTAACTGACCTGAATCCTGTGTGTATTTTACCTTAGTTCTCGAACTGACCCGCTTGTTGGTATTATTTTGACCCGTTTCTCTTCTGATCCTCTCACCCTTGGCTAACCTCCATGTGTGTAACTCTGACCTTGCAGTCCTCAGTATGGATAAGATCTCCTGTCTTCTTCTGACAGGCTGCAACTTTGTCTCTACACTTTATTTCCTTGATGTGTTTTTAGAGGCTTTTATATGCCTTATGTGGCGGCTGACCGTTCATGTTTCTAGTCCTTTCTTCTCATCGACTCGCCTATAATCTTTCATCCATCCCCTTTTGTTTGTAGAGGATCCCTTACTGCCATGCACGTGTGTTCATCGTGCGTCCATACGTTGGCGTACGGGTTTTCCTTCCTCTGATTGGATGCTCCTAATTCGTTGTTTGCTATATTGCTCACACTCTCCCAGGGGCCTTTTCGTCTGCCGCCTTTCGCCTATACATCGAGTATGCCCAAAGACATTGAATTCGTGTATCAGCTGGTAGGTAGTCCCCTTTTTTGAAGGGCCTCTCGCTTTCCCAGGTAATGTGTTTTTTCTAGTGCCCTCCGTCTGATCACGCATACCTAAATCCGTTGCATCTACATCTATTATTATTTTTAGAATGGATGCCCTTGAACACCTGGGACCAGACTATTTTGTGTGAGCCTCCGGCAACCACTTCTAACAAGTTTCCCCCCCTTTTTGTGGCTCGCTTCCATCGTTGCATTCACCCATCTTCTCTGACCTTCATCTGGCCCCCGGTAATTATATACTCTGTTCCCTTGAATCCTTGTACTTGTGTCTTAATGTTGTGCCCTTTATGTTCTGTTCGCACTTACCCCCGCCTATACGTTTTCATTTTTCCCATTTTATTTGTTTCCTAGTGGCCTGCCTCACCGCATACTTTCAATCTAGAGGCGACAGTGTTTCAATCCTCGTCTGTGATCCCGCCTTTGATACCTACTCATCCTTCGCTTGAATGCTTTGGATACTTTTGTCATCTTGTATTCCGACTTTGCGGCTTTACGATTGGTCTCCATCGGTAAGATTTTGACTTTTGTTTCCCCATACGGGAACCGTTCATATCGCTTACTTTCTACTGTCTCATGTGTGCCTTTATCAATCCCATCTTTCTTTATTATTCTCAGACACTTTGTTACCAAGTTTCTCGAACCTTGCATTTAGTATCCTATTGTGACCTGTATTTGTCTTAACAGGTAATGTCCTGATCCTGTTGCATGTTCTCCTTTTTTATATTTGTTTCTTCTCTTTTTAACTCACTTTATTGTTTGGTCCTATGTCCTATTGATCATTTGATTTGATTTTTAGCATTGTCTATTTCTGGACACACATTTGTCCTTGTGTTTATGTTACACTGGTTTCTGTGCACAGCTCTGACTTTATGTGTATGTGTTTGCACTGTTTTCAGATCTATTACCTCCATTACTTGTCTCATGACTTCCCACTATGATGCACAGTACTTTGGTCCTATTTTTATTGTTATCCAGATATCATGCGTCTTTTGGACCGTTCTCCCTCCCCAGCGCTTTTGCACTGATTTATTCATTTTTTGCACTATGGTTCTGGGTATCCTAACAAAATTGTGGAAATGTTTATTATCCTTTATTCTTATTGAGTATTATGATGATTACCATCTCTAGATACCCCCCACTTCTGTCTCCACGGAGACTTATGTCCTGAGGAAGGTGAGACCTGTAATTGGTCATACACCGAAACGTACGTCGGCACCACAACAGAAAAAAAATCTGCGGATCAACCACATATTGTTATACCTAACACCAAATTTTCTTGTTTATTCATTACTTTTAGTCTGTATAAGACCCTCGGACTGCATAAATTGTATTGCAACAACTTCATTTATATTTTCTTTGTTAAACCTTCATTTAAAACAATATAGCTGTAGGAATGCCATCTGTCTCTTAGACCTACAAAGTAGTATTTTGGTTTCTCCGCTTTTCTCTGAATAGTTTTTTTAATTTACTCTGAATGATTGGATCCTTTGTGGATCAGGATGAATGAGTTTGAGTGAATGAGGAATATGCGCTGTGTTGAATGCTTGAATGATTGTGTTGTGGGTGTGTATCTTTTCTTAAAATTTTTCTTTTGGGATATTACATTAATGAACATTAATCAACTGTATATATAAATAAATGCTGATTAAAGCTAATATTTGAATGAGTTCTAACCTTGTTAATTTCCTTTACCTTGCTGGGAGGGAGATCCAAATTTTGGCAACTTTACTTGCGCCCTTTTGATTCATTTCGGGTGGAGACTTCTCTTGTATAGCATTAGCATATTTACGAGAACATATTGGAGCATGGACCTGCGACAAATATGGCAGCGCCGCACACTGGCATTTTCAAAATGCAGGGATGTGTCCTATTCACAAGAATATGGCGCACCCCTGTATTTTCCCTAGCGCTGGCACTAAATTTAGCAACTTAGCGCCAATGCAGGCACCCACCCTTGCACAATAATGCACGGGTGCCTGCGTTGCAGGGAATGTTTGTTTGTGTGCATGAAGGTGTCCCTTGCATAATGCAGAACACATAGAAGTAGCAAATCGTCCTTATTGATTGTTTATGTGCAGAAAGGGACACCTTAAGTTTCAGGCCTGAGTAATAGCACTAGGACCAGACATTTACATTCTTCAGTTGTATGAATCCTCTCTAAGCAGCTGGGACACTACACCATCTCTAAGCAGCTGGGACATTAATCGATCAATCAATCATAGCATTTGTAGAGCGCACTACATACCAGTGAGGGTCTCAAGGCGCTGAGGGGAGGGAGGACGCTGCTACTGTTCGAATAGCCAGGTCTTGAGGAGTCTCCTGAAGGTTAGAAGGTCTTCGGTCTGCCATAGGCGGATGGGGAGGGTGTTTCACGTCTTGGCGGCGAGGTGGGAGAATGATCTGCCAGTCACTTCGGATGCAGGGGACGGTGGCGAGGGCGCGGTCTGCACAGAGCGGAGCTGGCGGGATGGGGTGTAGAGGCTGAGTCGGCTGTTGAGGTACCTGGTCCGGTGTTGTGGAGTGCCTTGTGTGCGTGGGTGAGGAGCTTGAAGGTTATCCTCTTGTTGATGGGGAGCCAGTGCAGGTCTCTCAGGTGGGGTGTGATGTGGCTGCGGCATTGGATGTCGAGGATCAGGCGTGCGGAGGTGTTCTGGGTGCATTGGAGCCGTTTCAGGAGTTTGGCCGGGGCTCCTGCATAGAGTGCGTTGCTGTAGTCTAGTCTACTGCTGGCGAGGGCCTGGGTGACTGTCCTTCTAGTTGTGGTGGGGATCCACTTGAAGATCTTGCGGAGCATGCAGGGGGTGTTGAAGCAGGAGGAGGAGACGGCGTTGACCTGCTTTGTCATAGTGAGTGTGGAGTCAAGTATGACCCCCAGGTTTCGTGCGTGGTCGGTGGGTGTAGGGGTGCTCCTAGTGCTGTCGGCCACCAGGAATCGTCCCAGGCTGAGGGGGTGGAACCGAGGATGAGGACCTCCGTCTTGTCCGAGTTCAGCTTCAGACGGCTGTTCCTCATCCAGTCGGCGAAGGCCTTCATTCCTTCATGGAGGTTGGTTTTGGCGGTCCTTGGTGAGCGAGAGGATCAGCTGGGTGTCATCAGCGTAGGAGATGATGTTTAGGCCGTGCCCTCTGGCGACGTGGGCGAGTGGTGCCATGTATACGTTGAACAACATTGGGCTGAGGGATGATCCTTGGGGTACGCCGCAGATTATCTTGGTGGCTTTGGAGCGGAAGGGGGGAAGGCGGACGCACTGAGTTCTCCCGGTGAGGAAGGAGATGGTCCAGTCCAGGGCCTTTCCTTGGATTCCGGCGTCTCGGAGGCGTGTTTTTAGCGTGCAGTGGCAGACTGTGTCGAAAGCGGCTGATAGGTCCAGGAGGATGAGGGCCGCGGTTTCTCCGTTGTAGAGCAGGATCCTGATGTCGTCGTCGGTGGCGGCGATGAGGGCAGTTTCGGTGCTGTGGTTGCTACGGAATCCGGATTGGGATGGGTCTAGGATGCTGTTCTCCTCGAGGAAGCTGGTCAGTTGTTTGTTGACGGCCCTTTCGATGACCTTCGCCGGGAACGGGAGCAGGGAGATGGGTCGGAAATTCTTTAGGTCCTTGGGATCCGCCTTGGGTTTCTTGAGTAAGGCGTTTATCACTGTGTGTTTCCAGCTCTCCAGGAAGGTTGCTGTCTCGAAGGAGATGTTGATGGTTTTCCGGAGATGGGGCGTGATGGTGCTGCTGGCTTTGTTGAGGATGTGGTGTGGGCCAGGGACTTCTGGGGATTCCGGAGTGGACGGTGTTCATGATCTTGATGGTGTTGTCGTCATTGATGTTGGTCCATGCGAGCAGGCGGTTGATGCTGGTGGTTGCCGGGGTGATGACGTCATCGTAGCTGTCGTAGATGTCTGCGATCTTGCGATAGAAGAAGGTAGACAGTGAATCGCAGAGGTCTTGTGACGGTGGGATGTGGTTGGTGTTGGAACTGGGGTTGGCGAGTTCCTTCACGATGCTGAAGAGCTCTTTGCGTTGTTGTCTATGCGGTCTCTGAAGGTGGTCCTTTTGGCGGATCTGATGAGTTGTTGGTGTCGGCGGGTGGCGTTCCTGTGGGCTGTGTAGCTTTCCGGTGTTCTTTCGCGGGTCCAGTTTTTTTCCAGTTTTCGGCAGGTTCGCTTGGAAGCCTGGAGGTCTTCGGTGAACCAGCTGGCTCTCTTGCTGCGATGTACAGTAAAAAATAACATAAAAGCTATACCTACCACATAGCCCCAACACCATTACCAACTAACCAGTCAGGTGGCAGTGAAGAAGGGTCAATCGTTTATTAAGCAAAATACTCCATAGAGGAGCCTCTCCAACCCTCACCCATCAGGTGCGCGAAGAGGACTGCTGGCTTACAGTCAAAACCAAACAACTATACTTTCATATCGACACATGAAGTCACCGTAAATGGAAAAACACCACTCAGCCCTTGGGCCCCAAGGAAGGACCATATATGGCACACATGATTGGTTCAAAGCTTTACTATTTATTACTGGGAAGGTCAGGAGGGGTGACACCCTTTCGTCCTGGTGCGCGGGAGTGTAGGCACGGCGCCTCCAGGAATGCGCTTATCGCACCCAAAGTCAGATGCGACCTTGAGTCCCAGGACAGAGGGAAAACAGTTTACCTTCAGCTGCTCTCAGTAACTCAAATGAACTGGGACTTGACAACTACTGGAGAATAACACGTGAACACAGCTTGTGTTCTGGCACAGAGGAAAGAAGATGGCGTCTGTGTGGTTCTCGGCCTGCTCCATTAGTATGGAACATAATTACAAATAAACCTTTTCCTACCGGCTAAAACATGTATGGGTTATGTTATGTGCATATTAAGCAGAGAGGATATATAGATACATCATGCTAACACAATATGTATATGTCCGATACCCCCGTGTATGCAAAATCTAATTTTTATCCATCAGCTGGTCTGGGTGTTGGGGGGTTTCTTGAGCGGGGCGATGGTGTTGGCGCAGTCGTCAATCCACTGTCTGAGGTTGCAGGCGGCGGTGTCGGCGTCGGTGGGGTCTGCGGGTGGGTTCTGGGCGAGGGCGGTGGTTAGCTGGTCCTCGGTGATCTTGCCCCAGCTGCGGCGAGGTATCCGCTGGGTGCGGTGGTGGGTGGTGGGTTTCCGGAAGCTGAAGTGGATGCAGTGGTGGTCGGTCCAGTGGAGTTCGGTGGTGCAGTTGAAGGAGACGTGGGTGCTTGCTGAGAAGATGGGGTCAAGCGTGTGGCCGGCGGAGTGAGTGGGTGTTGTGACGAGTTGTCTGAGGCCGAGGTTGCAGATCAGGGTGGAGGTGTTGTAGTCGTTGTTGTTCTCGAGGTGGAAGTTCAGGTCCCCGAGGAGGATGTAGTACGTGGAGGCGAGGGCGTGTGTGCTGATGAAGTCGGCGATGGAGTTGCTGAACAGAGGTCAGGGTCCGGGGGGTTTGTGGACAAGGGTGCCTCTGAGGGTGGAGTTGGGGTCGGTGTTGATCTTGAAGTGCAGGTGTTCAGCGGTGCTGAGGGTGTCGTCGGCGTCTGTCGAGATTTTGAGAGTGTTTTTCTGTGGACGATGGCAATTCCTCAACCTACTCCGTTGGTGCGGTTCTTGCCTGTGATCTTGTAGCCTTCGGGGATGGCTATGGTGGGCGCCGAGGTGGGGGTTAGCCAGGTCTCTGGGGCGTTGGTGTCAAGTAGGTCCCAGAGTTCGACAGTGTGTTTGCGGGTGGAGCGGCTGTTGAGCAGGATGCATCTGAGGAAGTTGGGTTCTTAGAGATGGTGTTCTTTCCCAGCTGCTTAGAGATGGTTGACTTCCAGCTGCTTAGAGATGTTGTCCTTTCCCAGCTGCTCAGAGATGGTTGACTATTCTGGCTGCTTAGAGATGGTGTAGTGTCCCGGCTGAGCAGTGTGACATATCGCGCTTGGGACTGGTGTTGCGTCGGCTGCTAGCGTAATCCTGAAGCCTGGGGCTTTCCTTGGCCTAGCTGGTGGTAAACCTTTTGGCCTGCGGACCGAAACTTGTGAAGAAGCGACAAGATGGCTGCTGCTGGGAACGAGTTCTGATGCGGAGGCTGCTGGGTGGATGTGAACAAGCAGCCCACTGGCTAAAAATTGAGGTGCCTGCATAGTGGTGAGTGCTGAGAGGGCTCGGAGGCTCCAGCTGGGGCTAAGAGCAGTGCACACAGGTCGAACGGCGCTGGGAGCTGTGCAGAGTGCAGTGAAACTACTACTATGGCCATTGGAGCAGTGGGCACAAACCCGGGCTACCGGAAATAGTGGGCGATAATTGCTGGATCGTGTAATTTGGAGCTGCACAGTGGTATGCCTTTAGAAATGACAGTGGAACCTGGGCAGGAAGTCATTTAAAAGACAGGCGTATGGAAGAAGCTGCCTGGCTGCATTCCCCTGCATAAATGGGCAACAGGTTGTTTACCTGCGAATGCATGGCTTGATTGCCCGGTGGCATATGGTGTAGATGTGGACCTGAGATACGCACCACTGCTGTGAGCGACAGCCTATTCTAGGAGGCGTACTATACAGGGAACTCGCAGCACGGTCCCGCATAGTTTGATTATTTCTGATGGATGTGGGTGCCTAAGATAACTGTAACTGAGAGGTGCGATAACCTACCTGGGAGAGTCGCTGCAAGCTAGGGCCGCTGCTGGGAACTACATTGGTGACGGCGCAAATTTCCCGCGTGCTGGGCCGGTGAGGCAGTAGGTCATGAGTGGCCTAGATCCACAATTTTGCCCACCTGCTCAGCTATAATCATTGGTTTCATAGGGAGAAGCAGCGAGAGACATACCTTGTGTTCACAATGGGACAAACGGACAAGCAGCAGTCGCGCCTCACATTTGAGGCACGAAAGTCATTGAGGTCCCAGCTTACTCTGCAACCTAAAGACAGCCCCTTCTCTGGATTACTCCCCCCTCCCCTTTTTCCTCTGCTCCTTAGTGGAGACATAATCCTCCAATACTTGACTATGCAACTTTAGCCCATGTTTTTGGTTCTAATCTGCTTTTCTGAACACTGAGACCTGAGCAACATGGCTGATGTCCGGTGGAGCTGCCAGACAGCTATAGAGGAGATTGGCCCGGGTTTCCACCTCGACCGTCACCTACCCAGCCAGACGTTGGGCACAGTTTCCTCTTCGTCTCCCTGCTATGGCTCCTTCCTCCCCTTTCCTTCGTCTCTCCGTCCTATCTCGCTCCTACCCTTCTTCCTCACCCCCTTACCCTTCTGCTCTCCACTTCACTCGTCTTCTATGCTCTTTAAATGTTTCTAGCATTGATGTAACTTGTAACTGATGTAACTTTGTAACACTGTGGAACCTATGTAAAGCGCTCTGATACCTCCTGGTCTAGCCAGTGCTATATAAAACTCAAAAATAATAAATAAAATATAAAATAAATAAATAATGGTTTCTGCCCCAGCTGCTTAGAGATGGTGGGATGGTGGACTGTCCTAGCTGCTTAGAGATGGTTGACTGTCCCAGCTGCTTAGAGATGGTGTACAGTCCCAGCTGCTTAGAGATAGAGACCTGTCCCAGATATTTTGAGATGGTGTACTGCCCCAGCTGCTCAGTGATGGTCGACTGTCCCGGCTGCTTAGATATGGTGCAGTGTCCCAGCTGCTTAGAGATGGTGTACAGCCCAAGCTGATTAGAGATGTTGTAGTGTCCCAGCTGCTTAGATATGGTGTAGTGTCCCAGCTGCTTAGATCTAAGATCGGCTCAGGTCTGTGCGCCGGCAACACCGTCCTCCCCGGCGGCCGCCATCTTGTTGAAATTCCGTGTAGCTCTGTTTCCCGCTGCAGGTGTCGATATCAGTCTTCCAGTCGCCTGCTGAGAGTATCGGCAATTTCATAGCATTCGTGCCGCTTTCCGATGCTCCGTACTGGAAATATTATGCGCAGATGAGCAATGCTTGTCAGGATTTAGGGCGGTTAATGTCAGTTGGGCGGCAGAGCTGCACTAGGAAGCAGTCATCTTGCCGCAGCTAGGACAGCATGTCATCTCTAAGCAGCTAGGACAGTCCACCATCTCTAAGCAGCTAGGACAGTATGCCATCTCTAAGCAGCTGGGACAGTCCACATCTCTAAGCACCTAGGACAGTCCACCACCTCTAAGCAGCTAGGACAGTATGCCATCTCTAAGAAACTAGGACAGTCCACCATCTCCACGCAGCTGGGACAGTCCACCATCTCCACGCAGCTGGGACAGTCCACAATCTCTACGCAGCTGGGACAGTCCACCATCTCTACGCAGCTGGGACCATATGCTATCTCTAAGCAGCTGGGACAGTACACCATCTTTAAGCCATTGGGACTCGTCATCATCTCTAAGCAGCTGGAACTGTACACCATCTTCAAGCAGCTGGAACAGTCCCCCATCTCCAAGCAGCTGGGACAGTACACCATCATTAAGCCATTGGGAAGGTCCACCATCTCTACGCAGCTGGGATAGTGCACATTCTCTAAGTAGTTGGGGCTGTACACAATCTCCAAGCCGCTGGGACAGTAAACCATTGCTGAGCAGCTGGGACCCTACGCCATCTCTAAGCAGCTGGGACAGTCCACTGTCTCTAAGCAGCTGGGTCAGTGCACCATCTTTAAAACGTTGGGACAGTCCACCATATCTAAGCACGTGGGACAGTAAACCGTCTCTTAGCATCTCTGACCCTACACCATCTCTAAACAGCTGGGAATCTACATCATATCTAAGCAGCTGCGACTCTACACCATCTCCAAGCAGCTGGGACAGTCCACCATATCTAACCAGCTGGGACAGTCCACCATATCTGAGCAGCTGGGACAGTCAGACATCTGTAAACAGCTGGGATAGTCCACCATCTCTAAGCAGCTAGGACATTACATCATCTCTAAGCAGCTGGGACACTACACCAGCTCTAAGCAGCTGGGAAAGGACACCATCTCTAAGCAGCTGGAAGTCAATCATCTCGAAGCAGCTGGGGCACTACACCATATCTAAGCAGCTGAAAGTCAACCATATCTAAGCAGCTGGGAAAGGACGCCATCTCTAAGCAGCTGGAAGTCAATCATCTCGAAGCAGCTGGGACACTACACCATATCTATGCAGCTGGAAGTCAATCATATCTAAGCAGCCAGGAAAGTCGACCATCACTGAGCAGCTGGGACTACACACCACCTCAGAGCAGCTAGGACTGCATACCATCTCAAAACATCTGGGGCAGTTCTCTATCTCTAATCAGCTGGGGCTGTACACCATCTCTAAGCAGCTAGGACAGTCCACCATCTCTAAGCAGCTAGGACAGTATGCCATCCCTAAGCAGCTGGGACAGTCCACCATCTCTAAGCAGCTGAGACAGTCCACCGTCTCTAAGCAGGTGGGACAGTCCACCGTCTCTAAGCAGCTAGGACAGTCCACCATCTCTAAGCAGCTAGGACAGTCCACCATCGCTAAGCAGTTGGGACAGTCCACCATCTCTAAGCAGCTAGGACAGTCCACCATCTCTAAGCAGCTAGGACAGTCCACCATCTCAAAGCAGCTGGGGCAGTCCACCATCTCTAAGCAGCTAGGACAGTCCACCATCTCTAAGCAACTAGGACAGTCCACCATCTTTAAGCAGCTAGGACAGTCCACCATCTCTAAGCAGCTAGGACAGTATGCCATCTCTACGCAGCTGGGACACTACACTATCTCTAAGTAGCTGGGACATTACATCATCTCTAAGCAGCTGGGACACTACACCGTCTCTAAGCAGCTGGGACACTACGCCATCTCTAAGCAGCTGGGACACTACACCATCTCTAAGCAGCTGGGACATTACATCATCTCGAAGCAGCTGGGACACTACACATTCTCTAAGCAGCTGGGACACTAGACCCTCTCTAAGCAGCTGGGACACTACACCATCTCTAAGCAGCTGGGACACTACATCATCTCTAAGCAGCTGGGAAAGTCCACCATCTCTAATCGGCTGGGACACTACACCATATCTAAGCAGCTGGGACAGTCCACCATCTCTAAGCAGCTAGGACAGTCCATCATCTCTAAGCAGCTGGGACACTAAATAATCTCTAAGCAGCTGGGACAGTCCACCATACCTAAGCAGCCAGAATAGTCAACCATCTGTAAGCAGCTAGGAAAGGACACCATCTCTAAGCAGCTGGAAGCCAACCATCTCTAAGCATCTGGGACAGGCGACCATCTCTAAGCAGCTGGAAGTCAACCATCGCTAAGCAGCTGAACTGTACACCATCTCAAAGCAGTCGGGACACTACACCATCTCTAAGCAGCCAGAATAGTCAACCATCTGTAAGCAGCTGGGAAAGGACACCATCTTTAAACAGCTGGAAGTCAACCATCTCGAAGCAGCTGGGACACTACACCATCGCTAAGCAGCTGAACTGTACACCATCTCAAAGCAGTCGGGACACTACACCATCTCTAAGCAGCCAGAATAGTCAACCATCTGTAAGCAGCTGGGAAAGGACACCATCTCTAAGCAGCTGGAAGTCAACCATCTCTAAGCAGCTGGGAAAGGACACCATCTCTAAGGAGCTGGAAGTCAACCATATCTAAGCAGCCGGGAAAGTCAACTATCACTGAACAGCTGGGACTGCACACCACCTCAGAGTAGCTAGGACTGTACACCATCTCAAAACATCAGGGGCAGTTCTCCATCTCTAAGCAGCTGGGACAGTCCACCATATCTAAGCAGCTGGGACACTACACCATACCTAAGCAGCTGGGACAGTCCACCATATCTAAGCAGCTGGGGCAGCCCACCATCTCTGAACAGCTGGGACAGTCCACCATCTGTAAGCAGCTGGGACAGTCCACCATCTCTAAGCAGCTGGGACATTACATCATCTCTAAGCAGCTGGGACACTACACCATATCTAAGCAGCTGGGACACTGCATCATCTCTAAGCAGCTGGGACAGTCCACCATCTTTACGAAGCTAGGACAGTCCACCATCTCTAAGCAGGTGGGACCCTATGCCATCTCTATGCAGCTGAGACAGTTCATCGTCTTTAAGCCATTGGGATAGTCCACCATCTCTAAGCACTTGGATGCGTCATCATCTCTAAGCAGCTGGAACTGTCCACCATCTCTAAGCAGCTGGGATAATGCACATTCTCTAAGTAGTTGGGGCTGTTCACAATCTCCAAGCCGCTGGGACAGTAAACCATTGCTTAGCAGCTGGGACCCTACGCCATCTCTAAGCAGCTGGGACAGTTCACTGTCTCTAAGCAGCTGGGTCAGTGCACCATCTTTAATGTCAAGGATATCTAAGCACATGGGACAGTAAACTGTCTCTTAGCATCTGTGACCCTACACCATCTCTAAACAGTTGAACAATGATGGGGGTGCACAACTTACAAAGTCTAGTAAACCACAGGTGTATGAAAAAAGTCACTTCTTTACTAGATCAAAAACATTTCAATTTTAAAACCAGTTGAATCAGAGTATCAGCCAACGCGTTTGGCTCCCACATTAAAAGCTTCCTCAGGGCACAAAAATATGTCTTCAATCAGTCAGTTTCACAGACAAAGAATGCGTATATTGATGTCACTAATACCATCCTAGGCAACGTAGTTGGTAATAGTAAAGCCTGTCGTTATCCAAAAGGAACCTTGGCGTCATAGAAGGTCAAATTAGGTTCCTGCAGTTTGGGACAACAATGAAGAGGCTGTAGTCCTTGTCACACTGATCCCACACTTCTGGAGGTTCAGTTATGGACATCCATAAGCAGTGATCCGCGCCTAAGTGATGCTCAAGAATTGCACTAATTTTTTCAGAGACCTCAAAAAAATCTAATGAGCATAAAAGGAATTGTATCCAAAACGAAGGCTTGCAGTGACAGGCACAAATTGATATCGTAACGTCGTTGATACACGGGAGAGAGTTACTGCAGTAAATGGGATCTGCGTATATTATATCGCGTTGTCCATCGCTCCGAACAGTTTCGGTGGGCGCGGCGTGGCGTGACGTGTTGCTCCTGTGCATAAGTCTCTAAACAGCTGGGATTCTACATCATATCTAAGCAGCTGCAACTCTACACCATCTCTAAGCAGCTGGGAGAGTCCACCATATCTAAGCAGCTGGGACAGTCCACCATCTCTAAACAGCTGGGACAGTCCACCATATCTAAGCAGTTGGGACAGTCTACCATATCTAATCAGCTGGAACGGTCCGCCATCTCTAAACAGCTGGGACAGTCCACCATCTCTAAGCAGCTGGGACAGTCCACCACCTCTAAGCAGCTGGGACATTACATCATCTCTAAGCAGCTGGGATACAAAACCATATCTAAGCAGCTGGGACACTATACCATCTCTGAGCAGCTGGGAGTCAACCATCTCTAAGCAGCTGTGACAGTCCACTATCTCTAAGCAGCTGGGACATTACATCATCTCTAATCAGCTGGGACAGTCCACCATATCTAAGCAGCTGGGACACTACACCATCTCTAAGCAGCTGGGACTGTACACCATCTCGAAGCAGCCGGGACACTACACCATCTCCAAGCAGCCAGAATAGTCAACCATCTCTGAGCAGCTGGGAAAGGACACCATCTCTAAGCAGCTGGGAAAGGACACCATCTCTAAGCAGCTGCAAGTCAACCATCTCTAAGCAGCTGGAAGTCAACCATCTCTAAGCAGCTGGGAAAGGACACCATCTCTAAGTAGCTGGAAGTCAACCATCTCTAAGCAGCTGGGAAAGGACACCATCTCTAAGCAGCTGGGACACTACACCATCTCTAAGCAGCTGGGACACTACACCATCTCTAAGCAGCTGGGAAAGGACACCATCTCTAAGCAGCTGGAAGTCAACCATATCTAAGCAGCCGGGAAAGTCGACCATCACTGAACAGCTGGGACTGCACACCACCTCAGAGCAGCTACGACTGTACACCATCTCAAAACATCTGGGGCAGTTCTGTATCTCTAAGCAGCTGGGACAGTCCACTGTCTCTAAGCAGCTGGGACAGTCCACCATCTCTAAGCAGCTAGGACAGTCCACCATCTCTAAGCAGCTAGGACATTCCACCATCTCTAAGCAGCTAGGACAGACATCATCTGTACGCAGCTAGGACAGCATGTCATCTCTAAGCAGCTAGGACAGTCCTCCATCTCTGCGACACAGACAAACCCAGGCCCTTGCAGGGTAAACTGGGAGTAATTTCCTGGAAAAGGGAGGAAGTGGCAACAAATATCAGAATTTAACAGAAGTGATGGCACATAGGTAAACTGAGATGAGCTGTATGAGTGACAGAGACCCTCGAGCACACGTGGGTGCAGGGATGTGAGAGGATTGGCCATAGTAGAAGGATATATCATACAAGATGACTTGCAAACTTGACGGGAACTCTGGGAAAAGTTTGTGGGCAGAGAGGAAGAAGAGTTGGGTCTCTCAACGGGGGAAGGGACTTCGGAGGACGTGCCAGCTCCAAGCCCTCCTAGATCATTCATGTCTGGGCGCAGGACCGAGTGAGATCCATATGTGATAGCCATGTAAATGAGAGAACAACTAGGACACTAAGCAGCATACGTTAGCCCCTCCCCGTGTGAGGGAGAAAACGGTGTAAAAGGATACATTACACCCGAAGTAACTAAGGGTGGTCATTGAATGCCATGTGCACCTATAATAATTTCAAACCAATAAAGATGCTTTAAAAAAAAAAAACACACACAAGGAACACTTCAGCAATGGAGGAACTTTGAGCCAAGTGGAATGTTCCCAATGTCTGAAAACTGACACCCCCTCCTGTGACAGTCCCGGGACATGCCAGGGTGACCTGAAGTCTACAGAGCAGTGAGCTGAAGATGGTCCTGACAACCCAGTCCATGAGGGCACCTCGATGGTCATGGAGAAAGAGAAGAAACACAGGCAGAGCTCTGGAAACATCATCTACAGAGAGCTCAGGAGGTTGTAGGTACCATACCTGATCAGGACGGAGAGGAAGGTACTGAATCCCTTCTGGCGTATCAACATTCTGAGAGTCACAGCTAACGGAGAGAAGGCATAGAGCAGCTCCACTTCTGCAGGAACACATCCACCACTTCCAATTTCAGAGTCAGTTCCCCGCTGGAGAACCGGGTTCACTGCAATATAAGTGGGAATCAAACAGATGCCGTTGAATTGGACTCTTACCAACAAACGTTTGTCTGGACACTCTGAAGTCCATCCCCTGGGATGCTGTCAAACAGTAGCCAGGAGTTAACTATTAGCTTTGGCAGCAGCAATAAAGCATAAGAGGAATTTAAGTCAGGATAAACTACAATTTGACTTAAACCAGTGGAGGACATCCAAGAAGCGTCCAAGAAAGATCTCAGGGTTCCTGTGAGAAGTTAGCCTGGCATATGATGTCCACTAGTTCTAGTGGGCACCTTGCACCAGTCTAATCAACCCTTATTGATGGTGGTTGTAAAGTCAACCTTATAGAAAGCTATCCTAGGTGTAGCAATGGCAGGCAGTCTTCAGGCTAAGACTTCAGAGAGCAAATTAAGCAAGTTGTTTTACCAATTATAATCTCTTGAGTACCAAATGAAAGCACACCACACAAGGGACATATCAAATATATATGTATTTATTCTAAACACAACCCCTCTGCACTCTTTATGAGGTCAGAGGTAAAAGTACAATACAAGGAACTTAATTATCATACGATAAGTTGCACAGTATACGTTTGCCCTAGGGGCCTCACAAAAAATATACTAAAATAGTGGTATAAGAATCGCGTGAGAAATAGAAAGCAGGCCTGAGTCCTGTGGAATCGCTGGAGCTACTCAGGACAACCAAATGTTAGGATGTAGGAGGAGCACGGGAGACGCGTGCAGTGTCTAAACACAGCCGCGGGTTACCATTGACTTTTTATGGGAAACGAACAAGTTACAATTTTACAATTTAAGGACACTTCTAAATGAACTACGATGGAACCCTTTTAGACTTAGACACTAGGAGGGCCAATACCCTCGAGACTACCAGAAGACTCGTGTCACCTTGCCCACGGAAGCCGGGTGCATAGGTGTCTTTTGGTGTCGGGTTTCTCCGTCGATTTCAATGCAGATCTGCAAAGAAGTGCTGCAGGAGACCAGAGGAAAAGTGTCCGGGTGGATCCAAGGGTGGATCGAAGATCTGAAGAACCTGAAAGCAAAGGAGACAGAGTCTGGGTCACTAGCCAGTGACCAGGGCAGCAATAGAAAGATGTCACCAGATGTTGGGTGATTTCAGGTGAAAAGGTGAAGTTTGTCTCTTCAGCCACGAGGACTAGGAGGCGTCAACGACAACCAGGAGCTGGATTTGAGCTGTCCCACAAAGGACCTAGTTGACTGCGGTGTTGGTATACGGATTGGACCCAACAAGCCTTGGCAAATGCAACCCATGCAGGATGTCAAGATTGGCTTTGGTGCAGACCAGCAAGGTCTGTGGAAGTTCTCCTTTGCAGGAAAGTTGGAGCAAACCTGAAGCAACCAGTAAAGCAAGCTGAAAAAAAGGTTGAGTCAGAGATGTCTGGAAGTCTGTGTCCTGTGTCGCAGATTCTCCGGGATCCGGCGGGAGTCTTGAAAATGCACACTGGCAAAGATGCTGTTGGTGCCTGTTTGAATAGGGTGGTCACTCCTTGACCACAAGGGAGATTTCTTCCGTCTTCCAGTCGATATGGAATGTCAAAGGTTCAGGATAAATGTTTCAGAGTTTTGTCCAGGGTAATCTAAAGTCCTAGGGACTGGGGTTTTATACTTATAGTAAGTTTAGGGGTTGGACTAACTCTAAGGCCCCTCCTATGGGTGAACCTGGGGTGCCCAGTTTCACGTCAGAGTTGGGGCTGAGTGCCCCAGCAACCGGTTTGAACTGGGAAATGCATGGAGCACCTAGTGTGCCCCAGGCAGTGTCTGGAAAGCATTCACTGAATGCAGCCCTCCCAGCCCCAATACACAAAGAGCCTGTCTGGGGAGGTGCCAGCACCTCACTGGGCAGGAAACCTATTGTCCAGGCCTCCCCTGCCGGAGTTTTGTCCAGCAGCATTAGGGCAGACTCGTGTCTGTGGCAGATGCATCCATTTTGTGATGCTGAGGCTCTGTTTAACTTTAACCGGGTAAACCAGTAACTACATGTCTTCTCCCTCTAGAAGGGTGGAATGCTACCCCTGCTGCCAGGACTGGCGGGGGGTAGTATTCCAAAGTGTTTGACACCTTACACGACATGTTTTGATAAAGCCAAACCAAAATTAGCATTAACCGCGAGGATTATAATGCACTTAAGAGTATATGGTATGGCTATATCATAGAATAGCTATAAGGAGATGGTTCCGAAAGCTGCCGAGGGGCTCGGCTCATGCTAGGATACCCTCTCACATAAAATCAAGCACTCTGCCTCCAGGATTGTCAAGGCCTGCCAGAGGAGTGACTTATAGGTGTATATGTGTCTATATAGGTATTCACTGAAAAAACCATAGGTTATAGACCATATATAGTTAGGAATTAGCATTTACAAAACCTTGAAAATTCACTGAAAAAACCATAGGTTATAGACCATATATAGTTAGGAATTAGCATTTAAAAAACCTTATTTTACTCACACAAAACCATTGAAATTCCATATATAGTTAGTTGCACTAACTATATATCGCGCACCCGCAATCCACTGCTGATGATGTCACATATTACATCATTCATGACATGGTCAGTGACATCACTGATGACATCACTGATGACATCTCAAATGACATCACTGATGAGATCACTGATGACATCATCCAGTGACTGTGTGTTTCTGTAAAGTTTAAATATGTTTTACATATTGAAGAATGAGTAGATGTATAAGTGTCTGGACGAAGGATTTAGTAGGTGCATGACTGAATGTATGAGTGAGTGATTAAATGTGTCTCACTGAGTGCATGGGTTAGTGACTAAACTGTCTTAATTTGTGCATCATTATGTCTGTTGTTCTGTAAACTGCTGCATGTGTTGATCAGTAGCTATATGATTAACTATATGGGTTATTGATTGATTGTCCAAGTATTTGTATAGGAGACTGAGTGTGTGTGTGGCTGGCTGGGAGGTGTGTGACTCTGTGCAGATCAATGTGTACTTGTATCAATGATTGTATAAGAAAGTAAGTATGTGTTAGTATATGTTTGAAAATGTAAGGAGCTCTATGTTTAACTGTATAGACAAGAAAATGGAAGTGTGATTGATTCTTTACAGGACTGACTAGGTGTGTGAGTAACTCCATGGATGAGTGGCAGAGTGTAAGTGTCTGTATAGGTGTATGAGTGCATATGATAGTGTTGTAAAGATGAGTGATTGTATGTATGAATGATTGTATGGGTGAATGAGTGAATGTGTGTGTAGACGTAGGAATCAGTGAGTGCGTATGTAGTAACTAGTATTGGTGTGTCAATGGTTTCAAAAATTATACTCTGTATTTAACACTGGGTGTAACAGAGGTTATATTAAAGTGTGAGGAGATGCATTGTATTGTCACATTAATGATATCATCATTGATGTGACCATTGATGTCAAATGAGATATCATCAGTGATGTCATTTGAGATGTCATCAGTGATGTCATCAGTGATGTCACTGACCATGTCATGAATGATGTAATATGTGACATCATCAGCAGTGGATTGCGGGTGCGCGATATATAGTTAGTGCAACTAACTATATATGGAATTTCAATGGTTTTGTGTGAGTAAAATAAGGTTTTTTAAATGCTAATTCCTAACTATATATGGTCTATAACCTATGGTTTTTTCAGTGAATTTTCAAGGTTTTGTAAATGCTAATTCCTAACTATATATGGTCTATAACCTATGGTTTTTTCAGTGAATTTCAATGGTTTTTTAATAGCAAATATCATAAGCTGTCGAATGTCAAGTACGTGGTAAGTAAAAACATTTTCGTGTTTATGCACACTGATCTGCTTTGAATGCTACCCCCCACCCCTCATTTCTATTAGGAGTACTCTCTCTTTGCAGATAGTGAAGGGTAGTTAACGCAGCCCTTTGTAATCCGTCGTGCCTGCTTCTCTCTCCATTTGATTGATTGTTCTCTTTGGTTCATTCTCTATTTACAAACAAGCACAGAGTCAAAATACTCTGTTTAGTCTTTGCAGATAGCGAAAAACCGTGTAAAAAAACAAAAGGAATCGAGCAAAATCAGTAGGCCACTAATGGGATCTCTTTTTGACCTCGCTAAAATAGAAACATTAGGAACAACCTGTTGAAAATAGCAATGCGTATGTACATAAGCGGCGTTCATTTGTGTTCACAGTACCCCTTGTTGATTGTTTGAATCGAGCATTGAATTGTTCGAAGTTGGTTCTCTTAAGGATCTTCTCTGCCTGCAAACGAGGAAGAATAGGAATATTCTCTCTCCCTTTGCAGATAGTGAAGGGTAGGTAACGCAAGCCTTTAACACGTCGTACCTATTTCATTCCTCATTGATTGATTGATTGATGCACCTGTTTCACCCGGACCATTTACTAGACATACGTCATCTGGCCCGACCAGAGTGCACCCCTAGTGAAAAAGACATATGCAATAATAACGAAGTGATCACTGTATCCTGTTAACAGAAACTTTAGCATGAAACAACCTGGAAAGAAAAGAATAGGAAATCGAAAATCAGTAGGCCACTGATGAACATGAACTTTTATTAAACAACGAACAAAGAAACGATAACATAACGTAATGATAAAACCTATTAATGTCCTAGAAACAAGAAAACGTTAGAAATATGCCAGTGGTGAGAGACCAGAAAAACAGTAAGAGAAACCAAATCACCCCTCGCTGTCCCACCGCCTGCCACGCCCAAAAAATCGATAGACTAGGGAAAATGCAAGTCAGTAGAACATCCGCCCCCACTCTGGAAACTTCCAAGGTGGGGCAGGGTTCCGGCTACGCCCAGCCGGGAGCAGCCCATATAAAGCAGGTCCTGCTGCCACGCCTCGGCCAGGAGATCCTAACGTAGGGTGTAGCCGGAGGAGAGGCCGAGACCAGCGGGACCCGGCCAGGGGATTGCCTTTACAACGCTGAACAGTTGCAGGAGGGGGGGAATGTCTCCTCGACCCTCCCCTCTCTCTCCCAGTCCGGCCGCGGTGGCCCTTGAGAGTTGCAGGTAGTCCCGCCACATGCTCTTCCGGTCCGGCCACCAACGGTCGGGGGGCCGAGGCCGACGGGATCCGGCTGCAGCCGATAAACCAAGAAACCCGTTCATGGGGCCAGAGCCAGGGGCGTCCGGCCGACATCTACCGGAAGCCCGGCCCGAAGACGGACGGGACACTTCTTCTTTCTTGAAAAATGGCTGCGACAACACTGGGGGGGGGATGTCTTGCACATGCCTCCGACCCCCCCCCCCTCGTCCTCATCGCCTGGTCCGGCCATAACAAATCTCAAGCGAGACGCCGTGGGATGCACTGGCAGGGAGAGACGGTGCGAACAGGCCTCTCCCGCCTCCCCAGGTGGAGGCTTCCCAGCTGCACCCTCAGCGCTCCAGGCGCCCGGAAAAGGGTTCTTCCACTGTGGCTATGCTGCAACGTCTCGCCCGGCAGGGTGGAGCCCGTCCGCTCATTTGACCCCGCGATCGCCAGTAGCTACCGAACTCTCAAAATGGCGGTCGACCTGGCAAGAGCGGGCCCAGCATAAAGAAATGGCCCGGTCACTGGTTGACTCCACCACCGTAGTCCTCCACGACCTTGAAGATTCTAGAGGAGCCGCGGGAGTCTCCGACCCCCGATGGGGAATGACTGCCATGATCACCCGTGGAGTGACGAAACTGTATCCGCGGGACGTCGGCGCCAGCCTCACTTTGAATTACTAGAATCCTGCAGACCTCACTTCCGGTGAAAGCACAGTGTGACCCGGTAGGAAAAATTGTTGCACCCCCTCCCCTTTTTGACTGATAGTTCAAACCACCGATCCTTTCCTTTGCCCTTTTAACGGAACTTTGGACTGCCTCCCCCTCTTTTACATTTTCTAGAGAAAACAAAACATTAACCACTACAATAGCATAGCAGTTGACACCAGAACTGTTTTCAAATTGAAAACCAACAACATCTTCAACAGAATCCTTTTTGTTTCTGCTGTGACCCTGCTACAGCACAGCCATTGTCCCCAGCAGTAATTCTGCAATGCCGCTAAGAATAGCTGTGGTGCCTACTGGACTCACTCACCCCCGCGGCGCCCCACGCCGTTATTTGCTGGGCGGCAACTTGCTAGACATCACTTTCGTGCCATCTAGATTTCAGCGCGTTCTGCTGCCTTGGAACTATTCGCACAACAGACCGCTACTGACAAGAATATTTCATTATTGGTGCTGTCAATTTCAATAAATCTATTGGATAATTCAAAAGAAATTGCCACGGTCTCTTCGTTGTTTAAATGTTTTTACTGTTTTTGTTTTCTTGTATATATTTATATGTTATTAAAGTTTTATATTCCTACTACTTTGTTGGAGTGCTATATATTTTTAATGTGACACATAATTGAAAAAACTTTGATGTACAAAGAGTCATTCCTGGAATCTTCCGCTTCAGGCTCTGTCCCCTCCCCAATCACAATACAGGATAGTTTTCAGATAGTAGGAACACGTGTGGTGTGACGGATCTCATCGGGTGTGGGCCTTGATCTACTATAACTCCTTTGAAGAGGGGTGATTCTTTACAGCTGGGGCCATAAACTACATCTGCAGGGCTAGCTGATAGCCTGGACAATCGGACACAGAGGAAGAGGAGTGTCAGAGGGTGCGGTAGTGAATAGGGCGAAAGGGAGGTGTCGGGCGGGCACAGTGTGATTCTCAGGGAAGAGCAGCGCAGATGGGGGGAGGTTTATTGCCCATGCATAAGACAGAGAGCGGGGGTGACCAGTGCCTGGGGAAGATGCTTGCGAGGGTGAGGAGCCATGCTACGAATCGACAGCGTGCAGAGAGTGGGTCTGGTCAAGACATCTAAAATGGCTGCCGTGCACGACAAAAGTGTGGCATTTCAAAAAAGGCAAGATGGCGCAGACAATGTTTTTCAACACTTCCTCATTTCCTTCGAATCGAACGTTAACAGACGTTGGGGCATATTACCAAAGTTAAGCGATATTTATCACTAACGATGCTTACCAACGAATTTTTTACCGCTAAGCATCATCAGAAATTACCGAAGATAAACCTTGCTATTATCAAGGTTTATCACAAATGCGATAATAAACGGCCGCAATGCATGAATATCGCTAAAAACTCAGCGATATTCATACATTACCGAGCTAATGCTCTTAGCCATGTTATCCACCTCCCATTGGATAACATGGCTAAGAACTGCTCAGGGCAGGTGTTACTTTTTGGAGATATTCGCGCTTAGCGCGAATATCTCCAAAAGTTGGTAATAGGAGATAGATATCTTGCATGTTGTAATGCAAGTTATTGTGGTATATGGAACTCATACCATAATCTCTCAGGAAAGCAGAAACTGATCCTTTTGGGACCGCCTAAAAAGGCCTAGGGGGTGAGGAGTACTCTACTTTGCCCCCTTTTCACGTTCCGAACTATTTTATTTTACTCTCTTCTGTAATTACACAAAATACCAGCGATAAGATGCATCGGAGACACACACTGAGAGAAAGGAGGCCGGAGATGAAGAAGACATGTCAAATACACATTGGAGATAATATAGTGGCAGAAGGGAAGTAAATATGAGTAAACTTACCATGTAACATAAAAATGTTGCACTCTATACTATAAGTCTCATTTTATACTACAATCACTTCGCTACAACCTCATAAATTAAAAATAAAAATAAATAATGTCTCAAACAATTTTTGATTTCTAAATATAAATTTATTCTTCAGAATTTTCTAAATTTGAAACAACTAGTAACATGTCCTCATCAGTAATTTCCTCTTCAATCATCTCATCTGGAATCTCCTCATTAAAAGTCTGCAATGATGATTCTTGTAACTCTATGGTCTCCAAACACTCGATAAATTCGCCATCAAGAGATTGATCAAAAAAATCATTCAAGTCATCTCCTCCTTCTGACAATATTTCATTATTGGTGCTGTCCATTTCAATCAATGTAGTGGAATCATTCAAGTCATCTCCTCGTGACAATATTTCATTATTGGTGCTCTCAATTTCAATCAATGTAGTGGAATCATTCAAGTCATCTCCTCCTTGTGACAATATTTCATTATTGGTGCTGTCCATTTCAATCAATCTAATGGAATCATACAAGCCATCTCCTCCTTGTGACAATATTTCATTATTGGTGCTCTCAATTTCAATCAATGTAGTGGAATCATTCAAGTCATCTCCTTGTGACAATATTTCATTCTTGGTGCTGTCCATTTCAATCAATCTAATGGAATCATACAAGTCATGTCCTCCTTGTGACAATATTTCATTATTGGTGCTCTCAATTTCAATCAATGTAGTGGACAATTCAAAAGAAATTGCCACGGTCTCTTCATTGTGAGCCATTTTATTTTGAAATTGCTTGCTGTAAATTGCAGAAAAAAATAATCACTTTCATTTATCGTTTTTAGTAATACATAATATAAAACTAACTTTATCAAGTATTTAGTATAACAGAAGGACTGCAAATAAATAACAGAAAACATTTTTCAAATTATCTTCAAGTGTACAACATAGTTCCCCTTACAAATTAACAACTCACCTTTTCAAAAGTAGGAAAAGTGTTAGTACTGTGTAAATCAAACACCAGAAATTCACCACCAAAAATTCCTCACAAATGTACCTCAGACAGTAGTATCACAAAATGGCTGTGGTTTCCTCTCATTTGACATATATACATAACCAATTAACTTTCATCACACACAAATACAAAACCAAAGTAACATTTTAATTGGTTCTAAATTTCAACACTTTCAAATGTGTTTTCCCCATGCAATTTTCCATAGGACATTTACATACGTCTACAGCCTGAATGGCTGAACGGAATTACACCAAACTTGACAAAATGGTACATCAAACCTAAGAGGTCAGGAAGGATCTACTATGCCCCCTTATGGTCATTTCCCCCTTCGCTTTGGCCTCCTCTTGTCTCTCAATCCTACCGAGAGACAAGATGGCGGCCGCTACGGACTGTTTGGAATGTTGACAGACGCCGGAGAACCAATCAGCTTCGCGAAGCTCCGTAACGCGAAAAGTACGCGAAGCGGAGCGCTGTTACAGATATATATCTTTTTTTGAACGTTAATTTCTCAAAATCCACTGGAGCACATATATTGAGACCTAGCAAAGGCACATCGGGCTACCAGTCCCTAATATTTTGCCAAGTTTCGTGCAAATCCATTCAGCCGTTCGATTATTATTATTTTATTTTTTTTTTGCCCCGCGGAGCCCTTTTAAAACCTCCACATCAAACGTAGGGGGTCAGCGAGGATCTACTATTCCCCCTTATGGTCATTTGCCCCTTCGCTTTGGCCTCCTCTTGTCTCTCGATCCTACCGAGAGACAAGATGGCGGCCGCTACGGACTGTTTGGAATGTTGACAGACGCCGGAGAACCAATCAGCTTCGCTTCACAAAGCTCCGTTGCGCGAAAAGTACGCGTCCTGGAGCGCTGCCCGGTCCGCTGTTACAGATATATATCTTTTTTTAAACGTTAATTTCTCAAAATCCACTGTAGCACATATATTGAGACCTACAAAAGGCACATCGGGCTACCAGTCCCTACAATTTTGCCAAGTTTCGTGCAAATCCATTCACCCGTTCGGGCTAAAAGTGAGGCCAACCGCCCTATGGAAAACTCAATGTTAAAAACACGTTTTGGGACCCCCCTTTTTTCTCAGCCCCCCCTTGACGAACCCCCCCCAAATTTTCAAGGGCTGCTCAGAAACAAAATGTTCCATTTTCCTGAAAGTTTCAGCCAATTCCGTCCACAAACGCCAAAGTTATTAGACATAGAATTTTCAAAAAACCCATAGAGAAAAAATCCTAACTATATATACCTACTGGCGACCGCCAGTAGGTAATATAGATATAGCTATACTATATCTAAGTAATGGGTGATTACACCACCTTACCCAGGCTGTGTGAACAGACCTGTGGTGTCAGTTTGGAAGGCAAACTAGGGGTGGCACAATTCATGCTGCAGTCCCCGGTAGGCCTAGGGTGCACCTATGCCCAGGGAACCTGTGGTACACTGTACAGGGGCTCACAAGGGTGACCCAGTAACCAATCTGGTATGTACCTAAAGTACATGGTATCAATTTAGAGAGAGAACAGCTGTGCTGTGGGCCTGATTAGCAGGTCCACAGCCACACTAAAGTTGAAAAAACAGAGAATCACAGCAAAAAGTGGGTGTAACCAAAGGAAGCAGACCCTACTCTCCTACAGTTCCGACAAAAAATGTGGGGGTCAATGAAATATGCTCTCAGTAAACAAGTTGGAAAATGCATTTCTGATGTGTTAAGTGTATGAACCCCTCATGCGTCATGAGTGTTAGTAATGATTCTAGTAGAATGACATTTGCTGACAGGGACGCATCGGCATTGTCTTATACCTGAGGTATGTAGAAACTCCCCAGATCCTTCCTTGAAGGACTGGAGGTCCCAGAGATCAGAGCAGACACAGAAATCTTGGAGGTATTGAAACCAATATGGGAATTTAGGGTTTGGCAGATGCATTACACGGGGTGCTCACCCGTCAGGCTAGTGAGTCTTCTACTCTATGTAGAGTCGTAGACACAGTAGGTTTGGACAGCAGAGTCTCAGCTGACTTCACTGACAGAAACCTTTTAGCTACAGAAAATCCATCAGGGGTCTCTCAGGGAATGTATAGCCGAAAGCCTGCCCTCTTTGGCTGTGCTTGAATTTTCCCTGTTTGAGAACACTAGGGAAAGCCTCCCAGTCCCGAACAGGAAACCACAACAAAGACCTGATATATAGTAGGACAATCCTCAACATATCAAGGCTGATTTTTTTTTTTGTTTTGCAAAAATAAACCCTAGCTTTGGGGGTTGTTTCACCATTACAATAATAACATGGCTGCATTGTTGGATTTTAAGTTGCAGAAAGGATTTCTGCAGCGAAAGCGCAATTGCTAAGGTCAAAAGAATCCCCACCGACCATGTTGGCGGGGATCACTATGAATGTCAGGAGGTGATCCAACGAGAGGTGATGGAGTCCACCATCCTGGCACCTGGGCGTTCTATCAGCCATGCTCTAAATGACCCCTCAGAGTATAAAATCTCCAGGACCTTACAGCTTTAATCAAGAGTTTACATCTTTCCCACCAGCCTGGTGCCTAACTTATCAGACGGTGGTAATCTCCAAACGACTGAAGAACCCAGGGCTATACAAGTCACATATGCCCGTGGCTCTACTTAGCCCCTGTGAGTAGACTGGTGAGGGCCCCGGACCTTAGATCAGGACCCGATTTACATTGTGGCCATTTTGAAGGACTAATCCCATCTGCCAGGATCTAAATCAGGCCCTTAGACTATTTCAGAAGTATCACCCATATGGGAAACGAAAAGAACAACAACAATTTGGACCGATTGGTTTTAATGCATTGAAGCCCTTCAACAGAGTGAATCAGTCTTTTTCAGTAGAGATGTGGATATTTGGAAGAGGTGACATTTTTAGTAAGATGCTCATAACTTATTTTGAAGTGCCTAGGGGAAGGATTTTAGTAAACAGAGTAATCTCCACCTGCTTCGATTGGAGCAGAGACGACAAGACAGGGCGTCCACCTTCCACCTTTTCCTTGTGATGGCAACTGAATCACTTCGAATGGCCATTGGCAATTCTTCAATGATAAGGGGATGTCATTTGGAGACACAGATGTTATGCTGACCTTGGCAGACTAGAAGACTCAGGGCCATATGTACAAAGTTTAGTGATTGCGATTTAATAATTGTGATTCTTTGGAATCCCAATTTCTATTGTATGAAACTCATTGAGTTTCATTTAGCGATTCCTAATGGGGTTGCAATCAGCCTCCCTCATTAATATTAATGAGAAAGATTGCAATTTGAGACACACTAGGATTTTCAGCCATACTAGGGATGGTGACTTGCTGAGGTCAGCAGACCACCATGTCTGTAACTGCTTTTTAGGTCGAGGACCGTCGCACTGCGTAGCAGTGGGCGGAGTCCGAAGATTTTATGTTTTTGAGTTAGGGGGGCTTGAACCTGCCCCTCTTCTCCATTGGCTGGCTTCCTAAACGGAGGCCAGCCATTGGAGGGGAGGGGCGTCACTCGGTTAAAGCCCCGTCTTTTTCGGATTCGGGGGCGTGTTTTTTGCGTTCTTTTGCCCTGTGACGTCATCCGTCACTCAGAACGCAAAAAACACGCCCCCGATTCCGAAAATTTCGGACGTTTGCGGCCGCCATTGTTGCCCGGAACAGCGTCGCTGCCACTCCAGGTACGTTTTCTTCTGCCCCTGATTGTGCCGTTTTTCTTGTTTCTGTCGTCTCCTTGTTCTTATTTTTGGTGGTGGAGAGTGACTAATGTGAATACACATGGCCCTGGTCACAAGGATATTTTAAAGTTAGGGTGGGTTCTCTTCGAACCCAGCGCAAAGTTAAATTTAAGCTTTTGTTTTGTGTTCTCCTTTAAGGGCTAAATTACCAACACGCACCGTGATGACGTCCGCACTTACTGCACACCACAACTCCACACATGCAGCGGTTCTGCAGCATAGGGATGACGCTTGTGTATATTTATTTGTGGTGCGCGGTGTCAGATGAGCGAAGTACCTCTGCATACGCTGTGGGCTCGTAAGAGGGCGGCAGAACGCCGCCTTCTGATATAGCTTCCGTGCACACGCTGAAAATATTTTATTTAAAACATGGGGTCGCCACGTTCTTGGTCTGGCGTCGGGGTTACGGTGAGTGTTGGGCAACGTAGCCAGGGTCTCTCCCTTTCGGTCTGCGGGAGTCGGGTCGCCTGGCTGTGGGGTGGGGGCCATGGATGCCCGTGAGACCGTTGGCCTGGGGTGTGTGGCAGAGGAAGCAGCTTGGTATTGTGCGGCGTGTTGGTGACTGTTTAAAACGCCTGTGTCCCCAGCAGCGCTTTTGAGGCATTTGGTCCTGCCCCAAATGTTGTAGTGGCTCACCGGGGCTAGTGAGGAGTGGTATGGGGACCCTCGTGTAGCATGCAGGTTTATCGGTATAGCGTTCCGATATCTTTGGTGCTTTATAAACCTAGACCTGGCCGCAACGCGGTTCGGTGTGTAATTGGTGTAGTGGCCGTAAGGTTGTGGTCTGGACGGGGGAGTGTCGCATGCCCGGTCATGGGGGCACACAGGAATGGTGGTTGGTACCGGCGGCGCTATTCGCAATATTTCAAGCCGAGGATTAGGTCGCAGTTGCAGTCATCCTGTATCTGGGAGAGACTGTTGCAGATCTATCTTGGGTCTCCTGGCCGGCTGCTCACTGTGATTAAGGAGAGGGTGTGTAAATGGATTTAGGGTATATATTTTGAGCAGTCATATCATTGAGGCGATTTTGTTCTGGATTGCTGCCAGCCTCGTGATGTCTTACTAGCCTCTAGACTCTGGACGCTTCGGGAGTTTCGGTTAGCATGGGGGGTGGCAGCCATTTACTAGGGGTTCCTCTACACGTTAGAGGTATTTATTTATTTATGCATTTTCATTAGCGCGGACTTTACCCGATGGTGTCAGAGTGCTTCACAATAGGACAGAACTGAAACATGAGAACATTACAACATTACTGGTGAACAAATTACAAAAGCAAAAGTTACATTACATGAGGCAAAAGTGACAATCGTGAGCAAACGGTGCATTACAAGACGATAAAGTGGCAAGTGTGCAGGTTACAAAAGCGAACAAAGTACACGTAGAGGTATAATATTGCAATAAATGGAGGACACTGAAACACAAGAACAAACGTTACGTAGGCAATGGTGGCACTTGTGCAAGTATCGAAAGAAAACAAAATGCAAGAGGTAGCAAACAGTGTGTTACAAGTGGTCGGTTGTGCTGGCACACGTAGGTCTAGTGTCGCAACAATCGAGGGATGGGTGCGAACGTCTCTCGTGGGTTACCGCATCTCGTGGGTAGCAACAACTAATATGTCCCACTGAGCCATTTTCAAGAGATTACTTTTATAACATAACCGATCGGGCTATATTACATGTCACTTCTTGCAACCATAGAACCGATTTAGTAGTAGTAGTGGGGGCAATCATGCATTCCCTGTGACAAAAACAACTGTTGTATCTGGGCATATCAGGCATCCCCATGTGCAATAAGGGAATGTGTTCTGTGTGTGTGGCTCCATGTGTGTGTGTGTGTGTGTATGTGTGTGTGTGTGGCTCTGGGTGGATAGCTCTTTTTGTAGGTGGCTCTATGTGTGGGTGGCTCTGTCTGTGTGAGGGTGGCTCTGTGTAGGGGTGTAGCTATTGGCATTGGAAAAGACAATGCCATTTATTTAACGATTAAGCTATTGGCAATGTAAATGACAATGCCATTTATTTATGATTATAAAAAAAAAAGAAATGTCATGAGCAATGCCAATAGCTCTACCTTTAATGATGCCGAGACCATTGCATTGTAAATGCTTGTTAATAAAGCAAACTTTAAAAAAAAAGTGGGATGTGTTTCAAAAAATGAAGTGAAACATTTAAGTTTCATTCTTTAACAGTAGGAAGTAGTCCCTTGGGCTACTGCCTGCTCTTAAAAATTATTTGTTCCAACATTCACAAAGGGAAAGGGGTGCCGTGGGAACCTCTTCCTATTTGCGAATGGTACCTCCACCCTTGAGTTATCAGTAAAACATGAAAATATCGCAACCATACTTGGATCGCAAAACATTCATACAGCACTGCAAATCGTTATTAGGAAGAGACCTTCTAAACACGCCCCTTCCCGCCTTTTGTACTCTTTTAACACCTTTTTTGCTGCTAAAAATGGCAATTTGCGACCTCAATAACGTTATTGTACATATGTTGTCGATCGACTTGCAGGATGCGTACTTTCACATCCCAATCCTGAAGTCGCACAGGAGGTATCTCCGTTTTACGGTGGGATCGCAACACTACCAGTTTGCGGTCCTTCCCTTTGGACTTACTACTGCGCCTCGAGTCTTCACCAAGGTGATGGCAGTGGTGGCTGCGCATCTCAGAAGGTCGGGGATTCCTGTATTCCCTTATCTAGACGACTGGCTGATCAAAGCAGAGTCGCCGGAGATGGTGCTCCATCATCTGCAGGAGACAACTCAGTTGTTACACAGGTTGGGTTTTTCGATAAATGTACCCAAGTCTCACCTGGTGCCCTCCCAGCGCAACCTGTTCATAGGTGCGGTACTGGACACTTCTGTATGTCGTGCATTCCCTCCACCTCAAAGAATTCACGACATTCAGGAGATGATTCCTTTATTCTACAATGGAGCGGTTGTTCCGGTCCTGAAGGTCCTTCGTCTGCTCGGTCTGATGGCTTCTTGCATTCTGTTGGTCAGTCATGCACGCTGGCACATGAGGGCACTCCAGTGGTGCCTCCGCAGGCAGTGGTATCAGCACAACGGAGATCTCAGGGAGTCAGTGAAGATCTCCGGGGAAGCTGCAGCGGATCTGTCTTGGTGGAGCGTGGAAGGCAATCTGTCACAAGGAAAGCCTTTTCAGCTACCTCCATCAGTGGCCACAGTGATTTCGGATGCGTCCACTCTCGGGTGGGGTGCTCATCTGGGAGACCTGGAGGTCAAAGGTTTTTGGTCTCCGGAAGAAAGGTTGTTTCACATCAACCTTCTGGAATTGAGGGCGATACGTTTGGCACTCAAGGCCTTCCTCCCTTCCCTTCGCGGTCGTTCGGTTCAAGTCCTGACGGACAACACGACTGCGATGTGGTACATCAACAAGCAGGGAGGAGTAGGGTCGCAGTGTCTCTGCAGAGAGGCTCTGCGTCTCTGGTCCTGGGTTCAGGACCATCAGATTTGTCTGGTGGCAAATCACCTGGCCGGAGTTCTGAACGTTCGTGCAGACAGTCTCAGTCGGCAGTTCTCTGCCGACCACGAGTGGAGGCTTCACCCAGAGGTTGTTCACGACATCTTTCGGATGTGGGGGACTCCTCGGGTGGATCTATTCGCCACTCGCGAGAATGCTCACTGCCTTTCGTTCTGCAGTCTCCAGTATCCGATGCAAGGAGCATTGGGGGACGCGTTTCAGCTGAGTTGGGGAGATCAACTCCTTTACGCGTTTCCTCCCATACCTTTGATTCCTCGGGTTCTGAGGAAGATTCGTCAAGACCGGGCCCAAGTCATATTGGTCGCCCCGGATTGGCCAAGAAGGGTGTGGTACTCAGACCTTCTCCGCCTCTCCTCTCACCCGCCGCTCCGTCTCCCTCACAGGGCAGACCTCCTCTCTCAGATGGAGGGGCAGGTTTTACACCCCCACCTCCAGACATTACACCTTCATGCCTGGAGATTGAACGGGGCAACTTGAGTTCTTTTTCTCTCCCTCACGAGGTAGTGGATGTCATTCTTTCTGCCAGGCGTGACACCACTAAGTCCATTTACTCCTATAGGTGGTCTAAATTTGTTTCTTGGTGCAGGGAGAGAGATGTTGACCCTTTGAAGGCTCATTTGTCTAATATTTTACAATTTGCCCTTTATCTGGCGCAGCAAGGTTTGGCTGTGGCCACGGTCAAGGGGTATCTTTCTGCCTTATCGGCATTTCTATGTTTGCCGGATCAGCCATCTCTCTTTAAATCTCCGGTGGTTTTGAGATTCTTGAAGGGTCTCATAAATATGTTCCCTCCTACTCCTTTTGTTGTTCCTCATTGGGATTTGAATCTTGTGCTGACCTTCTTAATGGGTTCTCCCTTCGAGCCCTTGCACAAGTGTCCATTGAGGCTTCTATCTTTTAAAACGATCTTCCTCGTTGCAATCACCTCGGCAAGGAGGGTAAGTGAGCTTCAAGCTCTAAGTTCCAAACCCCCATTCCTGACCATTCATGCTGAAAGGATGGTTCTCAGGACCAGGGCTGCTTTTCTGCCTAAGGTGGTGACTCCTTTCCATCTTGGGCAGTCCATTACCCTTCCTACCTTCTATCCTCCCCCTCACCCGTCTAAGGAGGAAGAGAGACTGCACCGTCTGGACCCTAAGAGGGCGGTGTCGTTCTATCTGGACAGGACTAAAGACTTCCGGATGGATGACCAGCTGTTTGTTGGTTTTGCTGGCTGCAAGAAGGGCAGAGCGGTGCACAAGCGCACACTTTCCAGGTGGATAATCCTGTGCATCAAGATCTGCTACTCTCTTGCTGGTAAGGACCCTCCTGAGGGTATTAGAGCACATTCTACTAGAGCAAAGTCTGCAACATCTGCTTTGTCTAGGGGTGTACCTGTTGAGGATATTTGCAAGGCCGCGACTTGGGCCTCCCTCCACACTTTCGCGAAGCATTACTGCTTGGATACCGAGGTGAGGAGGGATGGCCACTTCGCGCGCTCTGTCCTCCAAGACTTCCTGGTGTAGCAGAGTGGGCACCCTCCTCCGGGAGTGGGGACTGCTGTGGGAATCTATTCACAAGGTGAGGAATCCACACGGCAGATGTATCTATCAGAAGAACAAGTTACTTACCTTCGGTAACGCTTTTTCTGGTAGATACTATATCTGCCTGTGGATTCCTCACTGACCCACCCGCCTCCCCGTTGTCCACTCTGCTATACCTGGTCTTTCTGTATATATGTTTATACTATTGATTTAGTTCTATTTGTACTGTGTACATTGTATATTTGCATATTTGCTGTCGTTGGTCCGTCCGTGTGCCTCGAAGGCACGGAAAAAAGGGCGGAACTGACGTCATCACGCCGGCGTGGGCCTGATATAGGGTCGGTGACGTCAGACGGAGTCGCGCGCGATGCCGTGCTCCTGTGACGTCGCCCACGTCGGCGTACTACGAAGAAAGTTTCCGAACGTTGCTGGCGCAAGGGGGATATTCTTTTTTTTTTTTTTTTTTTTTTTTCATTAAATCTTCATCTACTTTCATTAATGAGTCGTTCTTATTTTCCATACTTTGCACTTATTGATTGTTTAGCCAGACACGGGTGTGTTTCTCTGGTGGCGTGTACTTTGGTCGTTTTTCCTCAGTGTTCACTCCAGAACGTTCTTTTCAGATGAAATTTTGTACATATGGAAAAACTCATTATAGTTCGGTATGTTGTTGTCTTTTAGATCCTGTCGAATCTGCATTTTTGAGAGACCAATCACTCAAGGACGATTGAATTTTGTTTGTATATGATTAATCCCCTGAAGAAGGGTGCTTTATGTACCAGAAATGCATTGGGATGTTGGTTTTTTGTTTTTGAATATCAATTATTGATGAACCGTTAATACCATCTCACAGGAATTGAAAATATGTCTTGTTAATATTTTCATGTGTTTAATGTTTGACATTGATTATGAATGTCCTTTGAAACAAGTGTATATATATTTTTGATGAATACTGCCTATGAGTAAATATGCTATCCTTTGAAAAATAAATGAAAAATTGAAGTCTGAGTACATGTGCAAAAATTCCATTTAAATTCATAAAGGCTTATTGCCCAACTGCTGTGCTTCTAGCAGCCCAGGGTCGCCTTGGGCTAATATTTATATGATTGTTACTTAGGAGGGAGTCAGGCACACAACCCTCACACTAGTAAGCACGCTAAGATTTCTTCAGCATCCACATAACCCATTTACACCATCGAGTACTGGTGTGCAGATCCACCTCACACAAGGAATCTTGTCCATAGAAGGCCACCAATAGTGCAGTCTGACACGCCTTTTTGTCATAGTTCCTCCAAGATGTCCATCATGTGCACAGTCAACCAACTTGGTGCGTACATTAAGAGTAGGAATGCACCTACCATCCCTCATGACGACTCCATCTTCAATGGACAGTTCGTCTGCAACTTTCAAGAAAGTCTGAAATTCAGGAGACACGCACCTCTCTCTAGGCCAACCTTTTACAATCTATTATTTTACTCTTTCAAGAATAGAATCATCACTCAACGTCTTTTTCCATTCACTCTCAACCGCATCAACAAAATAAATAAAAAAGTTGTCCTTGTCCTCATCCACATCAAGTACATCATCCTCACTTATTGGAAGTCTTGACAGCAAATCAGCTCTGACATTTTTCTTCCCTGGAATGCGCTTAACAACAAAATCATACTGTAGTAGTTTAGTAGTCAGCAGTGCAATACAAGGCATGGCATATTTGAGACGCCATGCCTTGCTTAATCCACGAACCACCACATAAGTTTTTCCCTGTATCTTGCGTCCCCTAAATTCTAACAGATCCTCAATGAACCCCTGCAAATTAATTCTTTGTGCCTCGTAAGAGACGGGTGCTCAATTAGCAGAAAAAAGAGACCTGTCCCCCAAGATTTCTTGAACAGATCATATGTAATAATTGTTATGCTGGCACCAGAGTCTAAAAGTAACTTCAAACAAATCCCACCCACTAACACAACTATATAGGGGTCTACACAATCAGAGGGATCACCAGAGCCTACCCCTTCATCCGTGACTGCCACAATCATGTCTTGAAAATTCTGGACCAGATCATTTTCATATGACTGTTCATCCTGAATAACACAGTTAACTAACTTGGTGCGTACATAAGGAGGAGGAATGCACCTACCATACCTCATGACGACCCATCTTCAATGGACAGTTTTTCTGCAAATTTTCAGAAAGGCTGAAATTCAGGAGACACACACCTCTCTCCAGGCCATCCTTTTATAATATATTGTTTTGTGTTTTTGTTTTTGCCCCCAAACACAGGATATCAACACAGGACACAGCAGGTACATTTCTGTAGTTTATTTGTGAGAACGAGCCACCGCTCCTCTCATGACAGCAAGAGGCACCAACTAACATTCCTGGAATACCCTACACAGGTGTACCATGGCAACATGTGAAGGTTCTAGTAAGAACCTTAAACAAGCATATCTAAGTACAACACAATAGGTCTCACCATGGAACCTATTGGCTTTGCCAATGAGTTTTGACAATGCTCTCCAGAGAAGAACACAAACGTTAGGGGTGGGCAGAGAAGCACATGGAGTGTGTGGGGGAGCACACAAAAGAGTGTGAAGCACACAAAAGCGACTATTTCAGAGGTACCATGGGAGAAAAACACAAGGAAAAGAACAACATAGAGGGCAAGGGATAGCGGGAAGAGAAGCTCATGACTGAGAAATATGGGATGTGCTAGGTGGGCATTTGAGGAGACACATTGGAGAGAATGAGATCTGGAAAACACATGTACTTTCATTAAGTGCTTCAGCAAAAAGAAAGGTGTAGTTCCCAAAATGTGATCAGTGGAAGTATAGAAGCCACCTAAACAGACAGATGGTAAAGAGGCTTTGCTCCAGAGGAACAACAGACACAAGATGAATAACAGAGAAACCGAACATTAATGGAGGGTCCGAGGGGAGAAATTATTATAGACCTACTAGTGCCTAGTCCCCCAGCTAATCACTAAAACACATGGAAGGTACTGTAGGTCTGAAGAAGACAGAAAGAGAGAAAAGTGAATAGCCAATCTCTCTATGGGACCAAATAGTGTCCTTTTTTCAAACCCAGATCACACAGTTAATCTGAAGAAAGAAAAGAAAGAAGAGAAGATACAGAAAAAGGATACCCATCAGCCCACTCATAAGTGGAATCTCGTCATCTGGGTATGTGTTGGTAAATGGTGTCCTCTAGGATCTGCCTTGGGTTCATTCCAAGGCAGATCCTAGAGGACACCATTTACCATCATTTACTTATGAGTGGGCTGATGGGTATCCTTTTTCTGTATCTTCTCTTCTTTCTTTTCTTTCTTCAGATTAACTGTGTGATCTGGGTTTGAAAAAAGGACACTATTTGGTCCCATAGAGAGATTGGCTATTCACTTTTCTCTCTTTCTGTCTTCTTCAGACCTACAGTACCTTCCATGTGTTTTACAAGATGAATAAGTCGGGACAAGGAAACCATCAAATGAGAAAAAAGGAAATGAACGTGACAAGAAAGCAAATCACTTGTAGGCTATGGGCAAGCTTTAAGTAGAAATAGCAAAAAAGTGAGAAGTTCCAACAATAATCTACGGAAGTGGTAAACCAGCATCTAAGCATGATATGAAGATGACCACGAAAGAGGACTGGTAGGATATATAAGTGGATTGGTCATTGCGAATAATCTGTAAGTTAAAAAGTTCAAAATAGTTTCCAAATTTGATTTGGTGCACAGGAGTGCACTTCAAAAGCCCCCATGACCTCTGGGTAAGGCACTTACAGGCATATGCATCAACGGAAATACCTCCCGGTAAAACAGCGATTCGGAAAAACAGGCCGATACCGACCGCAAAACCATAAATTGCAATGCATCAAACCGAAAATCGGAAAAAAATAAAGAACCGCTAAATGGCCCCGCGGTAAATTACCGAATCGTTAAACAGACATTCGGAAATACCGAACCACAAAGCAATAGTTCGGAAATACCGAATAGGCAATAACGAATGGAAATGGTATGCATGAACAGTCGCTAATACCGGAAATCCCCAAAATCGCTATTTAGCATGAGCAAAATAAGGGGAATCACAATCAGGAGGTAAAGTTAACAGAAGGACAGAAAAAAAAATTTAAACCCCATCAGCAGGTGCTGACAATCAGTTACCCTTCATAAATGCCCTGGGAAACCCCACATGTACACCAAAATGGCTGCCCTGTACGTGCTTGCTAGGAGGTGGAGGATCAACGCCCAGGCCCAGCGCAGGAGGATGATACAGGACAGGATCTTCAGGGTTCGCATCACTTTGCTGGGGCAGACCGAGGAACAGGTGTACGTCAAGTACAGACTGAACCGTGCCATGATAATGCACCTAATAGCAGACCTGACACCCTTACTGCAGCACGAGACCCGTCGGACCAACGCCATACCTGCCCATGTGCAGGTGCTATGCTGCCTGCACCTGCTTGCATCTGGAAGCTTCCAGGGGGTAATAGCTGAGACAGGAGGCGTGTCGCAAAGTGCCTTATCACGCTTTTTCCACCGGTTTCTAGAGGCCATGCTGACATTTCTCAATCGCCACATCACCTTCCCCAGAACCCCCCAGCAGCTAACCCGCACCAAACGGGAATTCTACCAGGTGGCACAATTCCCCCATGTCATCGGGTGTGTCGACTGCACGCATGTCCCCATCTGTCCTCCATCAGCCACCGAATACATTTACCGCAACCGGAAATCGTATCATTCAATAAATGTTCAGGTGGTGTGCAATGCCAAGTTGATCATTACCGACATTGTAGCCCAATTTCCCGGGAGCACACATGACGCCTACATTTTCCGTCACTGTGGCCTCCACAGGCGCCTGATCAACGGAGAATTCGGAGAGGGACACCTACTAGGTACAAATAGCTGCATCATCGTACTCCCCATCCACTCCTTCCCCACATGTATAATTCCATTAATGCTGATTACCATTCTCTCCCCATCCTGCAGGTGACAGCGCATACGCATTGCGTGAATATCTCCTCACGCCCTATCTCAACCCAGCTACCCCGCAAGAGCAGCGCTACAACAGGGCACACATCAGTACTAGGAATGTGGTTGAGCGAACATTCGGCATCCTGAAGAGCCGCTTCCGAATACTGCACAAGACTGGAGGTGCTTTGCAGTACGACCCAGTGACCTGCTGCCAGATAATTGCTGTGTGTGCCATCCTGCACAACATCGCCACGCGCATGGGGATACACATAGAGGTGGAGGGAGAGGAAGAACTGCGTGCCCAGCAACCCCCCCCACAACACCAACAGGCACATGTGCCCAACACAGCTGAAGGGCAAAGGAGACGGGCATACATCACACGTAATCATTTCTGAGACAGGTAAGAGAGTGACTTGACAACAGGATCAGTTTTGCAAGGGTTTAATGGGCATGGACACCTGACTGGTGCAGAAAAACGTAACACAAACAAGCTGCTGCCGCAGCGAAAAAAACTAGCAATGTCCCTTCTCAGAACAGGTGGCGCGTGAGGCACTTTGGTCTGTCCATGGTTACCTCACCAAGGACAGTGTGACTATGCCACATGTTTACTTCCGTTTGCCGCGTACCCCCAGTCTCTTGTCCTGTGACTCCTCGGGTTGTACACGATGGGAGTCAGTGGCAGTTGCACTGCGGCCACTGCGCCTCCTCACGCTGGTGTCCGGCAGGGAGACGCTGCTGACACTGGAGGCTGCCTCACTCCCCTCTTCCGCCCCCAGACTGCTGACACTGGCTGACCCTGGCTGCAGTTGCTCCACTGCAGTGGTCACCCTCTCAAGGGCCTTTGCCACATCCCCACATAAATGACCAAGATCCACTTGCAGGGACACGGACCTGCGTGACAGCACAGCCGTGCTGTTGCACATCTTATTGATGGCCTTGTTTGTGGTATTCACTGCCAGCATGACCTGCCTGTGACGCCGGCGCTCACTCCTTTGGCCTGCGAGTATGGCACGTGTCAGTTCTTGCAGGCACAGCTTGATGTCTTTGTTGCCCGCAGATACGGCAGTGGTGTGCTCACGCACTGCGGCAGTCATGTAGCCTAGTTTGTTGCATAGTTGTGTCATGCTGAGTTTCATGGCACCCATGTGTCTCCCCTGCAGGCGCTGGACACGCAGCATCCGGGCCTCCACTACTCCGTACCCTCCGGACAGATCGACCGGTCTTGCAGCAGCCCGACCCGGGGACACAACCCTCTGCCTGATGCGCTGTCGGCCTGCAGTGTGGCTGGTTGGAGTGACGACAGCCTGGCGTGGAACATTTGGGTGTGATGAAGATTGATCTGACTCCATCACGGACAGGGCGGCAACATCTGCTCTGTGGCTCTGCGGAGTGGGCAGCACTGGTGGTGGTGGTGTCTTGGTCCGCGAGGGTGGTGGTGGTGGTGTCTTGGACTGGGAGGATGGTGGTGGTGGTGGTTGCTTCGGCCGGGAGGACGGTGGCGGTGGTGGTTGCTTCGGCCGGGAGGACGGTGGCGGTGGTGGTTGCTTCGGCCGGGAGGACGGTGGCGGTGGTGGTTGCTTCGGCCGGGAGGACGGTGGAGGTGTTGTCCGGCGTGGTGGTGAAGGGGAGGACATGACTTCAGCTCCCTCTGAGCACTCCGCTTCTGACAACACTGGCGTCTCTGAGATGACAAGGTGGCCACTGTCGTCTGAATCGATGGGGGATGCATCTGTGTGTGAAACAGTGCATAGTTAATATCATGGTATGGTATGTGACAATAGCTGTGGCATCTCACAATAAATTACTTTTGTTGACTGACATTTGACCCTTGGCAGCTGTATTCATCTCTGGGCTCAGGCATGCACCCATTCATGTATTGACTACATCTCCCATGGTGCAACACAGTGGTGAGGGTGTGTGTGTAGGGCAACGCTACATGTGCACTGGGTCTGGCATGGGGGAGTGGGCAGGGACTACGTACACGCTGCATCGTTACGCTGGCATGCCTCTTACCTTGTCCTCCTTCCGCAGCACCTGAGGTGTCCAGACTTGTGACCCCCACAACAGCTTCACGTTCTATGGTGGCCTCCACTAGATCCTCCAGGTCAGTGTTAGGCGTCACGTTTGATGGTCCCCCTCCTGTGCCAGCAGCATCCCTGACCCTCTGCGCAATCTTCTCCTTGGCCCTCTTACGCAGGTCGTACCATCGTTTTTTGAGGTCGTCGATGCTGCGGTGGGTGACTCCGCAGGCATTCACCTTGTCCATGATGCGCAGCCACATCTTCCTTTTTTCTGCCTCTGGCACCTTAAGCGACAACTTGCCAAATATGCGATCATGGTTGCTGCTCACACTCTGTATGAGGATTTCCAGCTCCTTATCTGAAAACTTTCGTTTTCGCTTTCGGGATGTGTCCTTTCCATGCTGGGGGGCCTCCTTCTCCATCCTGTCCTGCTACCTTTTTCCTGCTTGCTTCTGGTTCAGTGTGGGACCTCAGCTCCTGAGCTCTGCCTCCTCCTCTGTGCAACTCCGGACACTGAATGCAGCGTGGGTGTCCTACTTCCTGGTTGTGATGTCATCAGCCTGCTTCCGAAGCGTCGCGTTATTTTCCCGTTTTCGGTATTACCGATTCCGCTATTACCGGATCCGGTAATACCGACTCGGTATTTCCGATTACGGTTTTTGTTACTCGCGCTGGCGTTTACTCGTTCTTTATTAGCGATTATTACCGACTCGGTATTTTTTACCGATTACTTTGATGCATCGCGGTTTGCATGTTCATATTAGCGATTCGTTATTTTTCGGTATTACCGACTGGTATTTACGAACGTTGATGCATATGCCAGTTGGAGACACTCAGGCTGACAGGCAGAGATCAACAGCAAAATCCAGTCCAAGTCCAGTTGCCTCTGGTCAGCAGGGCACCTTAGGCAACAGACCGCACTAGAGGTCAGCTAACTGACCCTAGGAGTTCACTTCTTTTCTACTGGGTGCAAGGGGGGCAGGTGCTGTCCTTCAGGGTTAATCTCAGGTTACAGACAGCAGGATGAATCCAATTCTGTTCTGCTGCAGGTCCAGAAAGTGTTCTGAGAAGGGTTCCCGAGGATATCACATCTATGCCTGGCACTGATTAGTGGGTGGGGGAGACTAATGGACACTCCTTAACTGTAAAGGAGCAAAAGTCCCCAGTGAAACTGTACCCACATTTTCAGTACTTCTTCCACACCTAACACTAAAATCCAATTTGAAGCAGGACCTGTACCCACAACAAACCAGGAGAAAGACATCTGGTAGCGGACAAACTGGGTCCTGCGGCACACAGACAAAGGGATACACAAGAATTGTCCTGGCATCCTGTCTGCTAACTTTTAAGTGCGCCGTAGTTTTACATCTGCTTCAGATAGATGTGTCAAGCAGAATTTGACACTGTTGTGCCAGCAGAAAGCCGACAGCCCCCACTCTGAATAGTCTGCCGAGCTCAGAGGACTTATCCCTGTCCATCAACCTGTCAATCAAGGTGACCTATGGTGTAGCTCCAGGGAAGAATTAAAAACCTCATTCAGGCCTAGTGCAGGCTGGTAGCCGGCAGAAGCTAATCGGTAAAGGCAACTGTGTAAAAGGTACTTTTCCTTAATATATATATATATATATATATATATATATATATATATATATATATATATATATATATATATATATATATATATATATATATATATATATATATATATATATATATATATATATTAAAAATGCAGCTTCATAATTGAAATTTGTTTTCAACGGCTATTTAAAATATTGATTTAATTATTTTTCTAGTTGGTTCTATTCCTGAGATACAGCATTACTATTTTAATCTGTACTCTGGTTTTCTATATAAGACAGCAAAGCCTGCCACATGGAAAATATTTTTTGTACCAAGTCACTGTAGGGACATAGGGACATGGTAGTATTAATTTTTTACGTGTCCTATATTTTTAGATACCATGTACCGTGCGGGCTACTAGGACTACATAGGGGTAACTTTCTCAAATTTAAAAGGGAAATTTGCCTGTCAATAGGGCTTATCCTGACAGGTTAGACTGCAGGTTTTACACTGCAGCAGTCAGGCCACACATGGTAGGCCTGAAGCCATGTTGGCATTGCCACTATAGCATAAGGCAGACCACAATAGGTGCTGCGGCTCACAAGGGGCATTTAACTTCCAGGTGCTGGGAGTATTTTCTATACCATATACCAGGGATTTAAAGTCAAGGTAAATGTGCCAACCATGAATAAGCCAATTCAACCGTGTTTAATGGGGAGCATAGGCACTCTACTCCTGGTTAGCACGGGTAACATGTACAGAGTTCTAATGTCATCAAGTATAAGAGTCCGAAATAGGAGATAAACCCGGGATGGCAATGCAGATAAGACAAATTTCCTACAAGTACCCACTTTGCAAGATGAGCCAGGGCTGGTGGGAGGAAAGGTCATAGCACCTAGGTATGGGCATGATCCCGGCTAATAATTGTGCAGTTAGTGCTTGCGTAACACGCAGGTGGCATGGCGTTGGCTGATGCCCTAGACTGGGGCATCTGCGCGACTGGATTGCCATGGCAACCAAGAGCATTCAAAATAGTGCATTTGAACTTGGGGTATCTTGCAGGTTATCTGGATCTGGTCCCAGTGGCCTTGATGTGCGTCTTCATCTTCTGCTGCAGCTGACCTAGCCAAGATGGAGGTCCTCTATGTCCATGTCACTGCATTGCCTTATTTTGATTCGTCCGTTTAAGGGAGCATGGAATGGAAACATGACACACCCCAAAGATTCATCTAAGATGCTCCGCAGGCTTGTGCCATCTCTGCCTGAAACTAGGAGAAGTCCTTCTGCCACAGACAAACCTGTCATAAGCAGACACTGCAGTGCCAATATCAGACAGGGGAGGCACAAACCAGAGTGACGATGCGCAGCTCAACCTAATGACATGGACTGAGCTGCAGAGAGTACTATGGCTAAAACTGTAAATGAACAGCAGCATGTGGGTGGCCTCAATGTGTCCCAGGTGTGACCTGATGCATAAAGATGAAGAGAGTTTGAAAATCAGGTGAAAGGGAAAGAGGCAGATCACAAAGTGATTGCACAATCTGATTAGAGGGATCAAAGCGAGAACTTAAGACAAGAAATGCTCACTTTGAAGACAGGCAATAACTTCATAGCACTCTCCAAGGGCTGCAGTTACTGAAATCATAACTTCATCTAGACATGGGAAGAAAGTGAGCCCTGGTGGGTGACCCAACACATCTGAGCAGTCCAGCCAAAGCCAGCTCACCTCTGGTCTCCAGACTGTATCTGTCCATCTTGTGCTGGGAAGACTTCTTTAAAGCAGTGGCCACAGCAACATGTTTCAATTCTTGCATTCGAGTTACCGGACACCCTATCTGGGTACCAGCGTGCCTTATAAAAGTTACAATAAATGAATTAATCAATCAATCAATAAACCAATCAATGATTCAATCCTTTTCTCCAAGCAGAGAGCACTGCATGAACAAACCTGTTGGGATTGGAAAGTCCCAAGAGATGTTGCAGTGGCCTCAAGTCGAACTTTAAATTGTGTTGCAGGAAAAGCCAGAAGTATGAAGTAAATGAGAAATGTAAGAAAAGAAAATGAGATGAAATACAACTTGAAGAAATGAAAGGAAATATTTACAAAAGAATGAGGGGATTACAATACAAAGAGGATAAGGGAAGAAATGAAAGAGTTGAAGAAATTGAAATGGTAGACTGCTAAAGTTGGCATCAGATTTAGTAACAGAAGTTAGTGATGGCATAATATGCCCTCAGAGAGGGGATTGATGGAGCAAGGTTTCGTATAAAAGAAACTTGCTTGTATGCATCCCTCTCGAATAACATACAATAATGTAACCAACCTGTTCGTAAATACTAATTTTGCATTACATTCATTATACTGTATCCAGGGGATGCTTGCCTATGTGTATTACTAACCAGTAACCCAAGTGTCATTAAAATGGCTGCCGAAAACGCGGGATTTCTACTGTGCATGCGTCTATTACATCTAAGTAATATGACGTCATCTTTCACTTTTGGAGGAAATCCTTGCAGCTGGGCAATAGCTTTCAACATGGCCGCTTGAAACTCACATGTTAATGCATGTGCTAAGCCGCAACTAAACCTTGCAAGTTTAACTAAATTGCTAATGCGAAAGATATATCTAAATAAATGGGATTAAAGTAGAAATAAGTGGTATACAGTGAATTCATTTGATTTTGTATTCTAACATGTTTTTCTTTGACTTTGTTATTAGTTCGTATTTGGGTCTTGGAGGGTGACTGTGATCCTTACCCCACCTACTAGATGCGCGTGCGTACGGAAAACCTGTCATGAACTCTGATGGCATAACTGGACCGGTTGTATGACGTTACAATGCATACTTTTACAACGCAACATCCATTACAACGCATTCCATTACAACGCATGCCATTACAACGAATTTTTAAAAACCACCTTTACAATGCATTCCATTACAACGCATACTACCTTTACAACGCATACCATTACAACGCATACCATTACATTGCATGTATAGTAAGTATTGGATAGTGTAGGGGTAACAATTACTATTCTAACTCCAGGGAGTGCATCAGTAGGGTAAGTGTAGGATAGTGTAGGGGTAAAATTTACTATTCTAACTCCAGGGGGCGCAACAGTAGGGTAAGTGTTGGATAGTGTAGGGGTAAAATGTACTATTCTAACTCCAGGGGGCGCAACAGTAGGGTAAGTGTTGGATAGTGTAGGGGTAAAATTTACTATTCTAACTCCAGGGGGCGCAACAGTAGGGTAAGTGTTGGATAGTGTAGGGGTAAAATGTACTATTCTAACTCCAGGGGGCGCAACAGTAGGGTAAGTGTTGGATAGTGTAGGGGTCAAATGTACTATTCTAACTCCAGGGGGCGCAACAGTAGGGTAAGTGTTGGATAGTGTAGGGGTAAAATGTACTATTCTAACTCCAGGGGGTGCAACACTAGGGTAAGTGTAGGATAGTGTTAGGGTACTATGCGTTGTAATGGTATGTGTTGTAACGGTATGCGTTGTAATGACTGCGTTGTAATGACATGAGTTGTATTTGTATGCGTTGTAGTGTCATGCGTGGTAATGGTTGCGTTGTAAGGGATGTTGCGTTGTAATGTATGCGTTGTAATGGTAGTGTGTTGTAAAAGTTGCGTTGTAAAGGTTGCCGGACGGTTCGCTTTCACTAAAGCAGCTCTCTTTGTAGGAGCTAATTCAGAGCATGCTCATGGACTAAGTAGTGCTTCAATGAAGCCGGCGCCTCCCTACCTGCAATGTTGCGGCCTCCCGGCGCTGCCCCAGTACTCTCTCCACTCATCGCTGGGGGGGGGGGGGTGCGCCTGACCCGCTCCCTCTGCATTCCATGTTCCGGGCCTCAATGTCGGCCCTCTCACCTCTGGGGCTTGCTCGGGGACCGCTCCTATCGTCAGCAATCCTGCAAAGCAGGCCTCCGCCTCCTCACGGGTGTTGGCGCAGCATCCTTGTACTCTTCTGGGGGTCTCTTCGGTGTTTGTCAGCACCGTCAGTTCCCCACTCTATTCAAGGGCCTCACACCTGTTGCTGGCCCTGCGGATCCCCAGCACGTAAGTAGCGGTTCACCGTTGTCTCCAGGGGCGGCGGGGACAAGCAGGAGGCACTCCTCTGTGCACATTCTCCCCAGCTAAGCTCTTTCCCTGGGCCACCCGCACCAGGTGAACCCGGTCACAGCTGCAGGCCTCTAGGTCTCTTCCCTGGCGGTCTGCTGTTTCTGCCAGGAAACCAGTTTCTGCCCACTATTGTAGCGCTGGGGTCGCCTGTCGCCAGCCCAGCAGGCAGATGTGGCAGGATAATTGTCGGACCAGGGCGGGCCTATCGCTCATGCGTCTGCCATCTTTCACCTGTAGCCATGCCCCAGTCTTCAGATCAGTCTCTATGTAAAATCTTCACATTAAAACTATGCATCTGGCATAGAGAAGACTCTATACCAGACATTGTGAGGACCTTCCCTCGAGGCTTTAGAATTGCCAGGCATGACAGGGAAGAATGCAAATAGGGGATGGGGTGTGCCATATTTCATAAAATGTGATCCACTGCCACTCCTTAACTGCGGATGTCTGTTATTTGCCATGGAACTATCACCAACCTTCCATTTCTCTGCGCTTTTAATATACCAACACCCAGGCTCTGCAACTCAATTCACACAAAACCTCCCTGACACAGTGGCAGAACACAGCCTAACACCAGAGGCTTCACAGTGCTTAGGGATTTAAATTTCCACCTAGAGAACGTAGAATATGATGTATCCAAACATTTCTCACTGGACCTAGAAGCAATTAATCTAACACAACTGGTCAAAGGTCCAACGCATAAGCAAGGCCACTTATTAGATCCAATATTCTCAAACATACACACAATGACTACAGGAAACCTCACAGAGATCCTATTGTCTGATCACAAATTGATACCCTTCCAAGTATGTAATAGAAGTATAAAAGTCCCTACACCTCACCAGCCCCGATTCAGATACAACTGGGTTACGTTCGACACTGAAACATGTCAGAACATATCAACCAACTCCACCCCTGATATGACTGGAGCCATTACAAGCAGGTACACTATGTTCAATGTATGGATGCTAACCACCTTAAACAATCTAGCACCTCTTAGGCAGTAAAAGTTAAACTGTTAGGTGAAAGGGCTCTTTGGTTCTCATCAGAACTTTTAGAATTAAAACAAGCAGTGGCTTAGTCAATAGGTCTCGCCTTTGGGACCTTATAAGTGTTTAGTTATCCAGCACAATATCCTTGGTGCAACAACATCAAATGTTGCATGGCTAAACACTTATAAGGTCCTAAAGGCGAGACCTATTGGCTATGCCAATGCTTGTTTAATCTGATTTTGGTGTCAGCTGGATCGGGTCCCATGGTTATTATAAACTGGGTGTCTTCTGCATACGGAATTGCGTTGAACCCATAGGATCTAATTATTCTTGCCAGTGGTGTGACATAAATATTAAATAGCATCGAACTGAGTGCAGATCCCTGGGGAACTGTTTTGGCGACAGTTATATAACGAGACACATGAGATTCCATATGCACAGAGGTGGTCCGTCTCTTCAATTAATTTTGTCAGCCAATTGAGGACTTTTCCTCCGACTCCTATCTCCTCTAGCCTCTGTATTAGAATTGTGTGAGAAATGGTGTTGAAAGTGGCTGATAAATCTAATAGGACCAGCTTTGATGCCCGACCATCACTAGAGACAGTCCTATGTTATCTACTACCTCTACCAGAGTTCTTTCAGGTCTATGACCAGCCTGAACACCTGACTGAGATGGGTCAAACAGTTGACAACTTTCTCAATATGTAGTAAATAGTTTATTTACCAATGATTCCATTACCATCCGAGTTATAGAAGCAGGGAGAAAGTTACCTAACTTGTTTAGATTTCCGTTATTTTTTTGAGAAATGGTTTAACCCTTGCTGTTCTCCATATTGTTGGATCAGTCTCCACATTCAAAGACAACTTAAAAAGGTCAGTGAGACTGTTGAGTAGGGCTGGGGATAGAGTTGACAGAATGTGGGGTGGAACTAAATCTTCTGGTGAACCGGATTTGGTTCTATTTAATGCAGTTCTAACCTCCTCCTGGGTTAGTATGGTGAACTCATCTAGCTGTGCAGTGCAAGTTCTTTTCATTATGTCAATCCCTATGCTTACTACGTCTGTCGTACATTTGGGAAAGGTATTATAGATTGTATCCATTTTTTCGTCAAAGAAAATGGACAGTTTATCTACCATGTCTTGTGAGGCCTAGATGAGGGGTTTGTAAATTCTTTTAGGCTTCTGTGTAGTTCCTTGAGTGAATTTGCTGTCTTTTCAATTCTACTAATATTGAGTTTTAATGGCTTCCTTAATAATATTTAAATAATGCCTCTGAGTCCTTTATCAAGACTGTCCTCCATGGTTTTCATTGCTTTCCAATTACGCTCTGCCTTCCTGCTTGCCAATTTGTCTATTTTCAGAGTCAGTAACACAGGGTGAAGTTTTTGGCTTTATGGTTAACTTTACTGCTGACATTAGAGACTGGTGCAATCTTGTCCAGGACCTGTATGATTGATTTCTCGAGGACGTGTAGGCTTGCAAGTGTAGGTGGAATCAAATGTGAGGAGAAAGAGGCGTGATTTATTTTTCTCCAGAAGCTAGACATCTTCTGCCCTGTAATTCTGCTTTCATGGGATGTTGCTCCTTGTATGTGGAACTTTAATAGACTGTGGTCTGTCTAATCAGAGGGATGGGAGGGTTCACTCTGACATTAGCTTCATTTGTGAATATAAGTTCTAACGTGTGCCCAGTAGTGTGTGTGGGTCTGCTCACCCTTTAAACTAGCTCTTAAAGTATTAGACATTGTGATTCATTGACTGGTGTCCACGTCTGAAGAAGGTTCTGCATGATAGTTTTCTTCTCATAGGAGACTTTAACTATCTATGGCCAGAATATGTGGGGCGATGACGGAGGCGCACCTAGAGTCAAATTTCGGGGGGGGGGGGCTGATTCTTCAAGCAAAAGGCAGAGTGGAGCTGCAGGGGCCCTAAGAAGGGGTGAAAGCCATCAAAGCCTCATTAACAATCAAAAGTCCTTTTAAAGACCTGCGAAGTGCTCGGGTGCGGCTGTGTGTGCCTGGGAAGCTGTCTGAGCCCGGGCTGCCACACACGACGGGGGGCTGAAGCGCTTTGAGTCCAGTGGGCGCTGCGTGCCTGGACGATGAGGTCCAACAGACTATGAGTGAAACTTACGTATTACAAAAAGAGAGACAGGGAGAGTATACGGACACTCTTGTTCCCCGGTCAATATTTCATAAACAAAAGAAGAGTGTCCATGAAGAGAGGACTGAGCCAATCACAGGAGCATCAGAACATCCTCACTGGGATGTTGAAGAAAGCCCTCACTCACCACCTAGTGATGACATGCTTCATCATCGGGCCCCACCAAAGAGACCGAATGTCTCTTTGGTGTGCTGCAACGCCAGAATTACTGCGGAGCGGGATGGTGAGTGGAGGGCGTGTTGTGTGCAAAATTATACTAGTGAGTGATGGAGGATAAAAAATGTCAGTAGTGTATCAAAGAAAAACTTTATTAAATGATCACTAAAGACAATAAAATTAAAAAATATGTGAGGGACCAGTCCACTTTAATTGAGTGGTGGGTTCCTACAATGTTGTCGACATGTTTCTTGCCATTGAAACGGTGTTAATTTACCCGGCAATTCTTCAGGACTGGGTGTGTGATAAACCCCGGCGGTATGAGCACGCTAAGGCCCACCCTAACCTAGGGACGTGAAAGTGAAAAAATTAAATCAAATGGTGTCAAAAAGTGCAAAAAATTAGGAATAGAGACTTATCCCTAATTACTCCTGGTTTAGGAGGCTTCTACTGATCGTTTCTGCACCTAGAAGGAAAAAGGACAGAGACAAACACATAGAAAAAGACAGACACTTAGAATTACTTATGACTGTCATAAGTTCAGTGGTGAAAAAAGTGCTCCAAAAGGTGAAGGCATTCTAGCTGTGGTCGAATAGCGCTATGGTTAACACCACCTGATAGCCCCGGGTTCGTAGGAACTAGGAGAAGTGGGGTGTACTATTCGTGGTACGAACTAGAGGTGACTAAGGATTAAAATAAGTGAAAACCTTCATAGAAGATCGTCAATATCGCGATCAATACATAAATCTATAGAGATCGCCATCAGTTAAAATTTGTCTCACTTTCTGGGTGTTATGGATAAACACCATGGGTCTCAGGAGGGGGGTGGAAGCGTATTCGGCACACCCTAGAACATGGTAAGGTAAGGGAAAACAAATACGGAGTTAATGCATAGCCCCTTAGAAAACGGAGCGCAAGGTGTACTTAGCTCGATTTTCAGCTGAGGGCTTCCACTTACGCCCTCGACGCTCGGCACCCGTGGTCCACCTACGTCGCCCTCAGACTGGACCCCGACGATGTCAGCGCGGGTTCAAATCTGATCTTAAAAGCGAACAGGTAGAGTGGCGATCATTTCCGGGTGGGCGTTGCAGAGTGACTCGCCGGCAGGCTAAGCAACCGATTGGTTTAGGCCAGCGGTCACGAGTGCGCTGTTACTAGGCGCCCAATGTAAGCAAAGGAGTGACTCCGAGGAGCATCACCGCTCCCATGGTGGGCGTTGCAATTGGGGCGTTGGCAGCCGGAGCAATCAATTGTATGAAGCCAGTGATCACGCATGCGCCGTTGCTAGGCGCCCAATGTAAACACGGAAGCGACGCTCAGGGGAGCGTCACCGGTCACGTGGTTGCTCGTCGCCTAGCGACCCCGTGATCTCAGAGGGTGGTGTGTTTATAGGCAAGGCTTGGCGCAAGACTGCTATGCTATCCCATGACAGTAACATTACAGTAATTAACGGGCTAGCGCAAGGGAAAGCTGTCAATATTAGGGTTACAGTATGAGAGGGAAATGCTCACAAAACATTTGGACACACTGATAAATTAGGTCTTGAAGTTGTCATTCAAGCGGCTTGCTCACGTCACAGCCTCAAGCTCTGAGGTTAGAATTCTTCATTATAATGTCCAGAAATTTCTACTCATTTATGATTTCTATCCAATGGTTATGAAACAGTTCACTTTAATACAGTACTCCACGGGATATCATCATTGAGTCCCCTAAGGTGGGTCCCCAATCTGTACACCCACCTTTGTTCCTTTTGAAAGAGGAGATTTGAAAGGTTATGGGTGCCAGTCACATGTTCGATGATAGTCCATTGAAGATCGTTGGGAGTGTGGTTATGCTCCAAAAAGTGGCGGCTCATTTTTGTAGTCAGTTTTTTACACCTAATGTTGGACCGGTGTTCCCCTATCCTTTGTTTGATTCTGCGTGTTGTCATGCCTACGTAGCGTAGGCTGCATGAGCAGGTGATCAAATAGACAACATTTTGCGTATTGCAGTTTGTGTGATGTTTCTGTGTCCATATCTTTCCTGGTTCAAGGTCAAGGGTTTTAGTGTGTGTCGTCAAGTGACAGACACTGCAATTCGCACAGGGAAAGTGTCCAGTTACTGGCGGCAGACCCCACATTTCCGTGACTGATCTGACTGTTGGTGGTGTTTCAGTTCTGGGTCTAGTGTGCACGAGGGAATCTTTTATGCTCCGCCCTCTCTTGAATGAGAACAAAGGTTTCTCCCAGTCTGTTTTGACACTTGACACGATGCGCCAGTTTTTATTAATGGATTTCTTCAGGAAATTCGACATTGTACTGTAAGTTGTCACACAGGTCAGTGGTATGGTCTGAGTGTGTATCAGCCTATCCTCAAGGAGAGCCTCCCGAGGTTGGTTGCGAGCTCTCTTGTAGCCCTTGTTCAGTATATGGCTAGGGTACCCTCTAGACTCCAACTTCTCTGTTAAATCAGCGGCTTGAGTCTTGAAATCTTGGAGCTCAGAACAATTGCGTCTGATCCGGAGGTATTGGCCATAAGGGAGGTTTTCCCTTAATGGTCTCGGGTGGAAACTGGTGAACTGTAACAAATTGTTTCGTGCTGATGGTTTTTGGTAAGTTTTAGTCGTGAGTCTGGTGCCACACAACTGTCTCTTTACATCCAAGAATGTCACTTCTGTCTTACTCAATTCAGAGGTGAATTTCAAATTCACGTCTAGTGTGTTAATCCAAAGTAAAAAAGCCTGTAGTTGGTCATCATCGCCTGTCCAAATGATAAGGACATCATCGATGTAACGTCTCCATATTTTTATCGAAGACGTGTAGGGGCTATCGGGTTGCATGATATGTTTAGCTTCGAAGTCAGCAACGTACAGCCCCGCCACGCTGGGAGCAAAGGTACTACCCATCGAGGTTCCGGTCGTTTGTAGATAGAGGGTGTCCTTGTAGGCGAAAAAATTCTCCTTCAGGGCCAATGTGGCGCAGTTTAGGATGAAGGTTTTTGAGGCTTGATATTCCCAGTTAATGGAGTCTAAAGCTGTTCCCAGGACCCTGATAGTGTCGTCCTGCGGAATGCAAGTGTACAGACTCTCAATATCTAATGTCACCAAGGTGACTGTACTCTGTGGGAGGTCAATATTCTGGAGTAGTTGGAGTAGGCTCTTGGTATCCTTCAGATAGGATGGTGTGCTTTGTACTAAGGGTTTTAAATAGTAGTCGCAAAATCGCGAGAGTGGTTCCAAAAGGGAGCCGATCCCTGAGACAATGGGTCTGCCCGGTGGGGGTGACCTATTCTTGTGTGTTTTTGGGAGGGTATAAAAGTAAGGTGTCCTGCCCTCACTCGTGCTCAGGTAACTCGCCTCATTCCTAGAGATCTCACCATCCTCTTCAGCTCTGTTGACCAGATCGGTAATCCGAACACTCAGCTCGTGCGTCGGATCTTGTGATAGGGGGGTGTAGTTCCTCCTGTCTGCTAAGAGGACTTCACACGCTTTCTCATAGTCAGTGGTGTTTTGGATTACCAAACCACCTCCCTTGTCTGCTGGTTTTATGGTGATCTTGGGATCATTTTGTAGGGATCTCAGTGCCTGGTATTCCTCAGTACTAAAATTGCCGAAGGTGGGATTGGCTTGGCATGTTTCGAGGTCCTTAAATACAGCCTGTTCAAAAGCTGTGATGGCTGCAGGTACAGCCTGGGTTGGAGGATTGAAAGTAGAGTTCAATCTCAATCCGGTATCGCCTTTGCGTTGTGCTTCGTTTGGGTCTTCTTTTCCTTCGAAGAAAGCTTTGAGTTTTAACTTCCTAAAAAATGCTGAAAGCTCACAATGAAGTTTGAATTTGTCAGGGCGGGCAGTTGGAACAAAGCCCAGACCTCTCTCTAGAACTGTGGTTTCAATAGGAGTTAACACTTTATCAGATAGATTGTTTATGAGACTTAAACTCCGCTCGTGCCTGGTTGTTGTTGTTGTTGTTCCCTGTTGCGGGTGTGGCTGCTCACTGCATCGTCGGTTTCCCAGGACACATGGTTCACTGGTTGGCCTGTTCCTCTTCTCTTCCCCCTTCCTCTCCTGCCCTGGCCTAAAAAAGGCTGGCGTTGATTCGATTGGAAGTTTGGAGGCGGAAAAAATCCTGGGTTCCAGCCCATCATGGGATACGGTGGCTGGTGAAAGGGAAATTGGGGGCCCATTGTTGGTATTTGTGGTGGGCCTGGCCATCTGGGCGGCTGGTTATAGTAGCCTTGTTGGCCACGATTGTTACGATTGCCCCTATTTCCTCTTCTCTTTCCTTGCTTAGCGGACCCCGTACTTGATCCACTGCTGTTAGATGTATTGTCATCTGACAGATTTTCATTGGACTGGTTACTTGAGGATGGTGTGTAAGTAGTAGCTGAGTACGGATACACTTTCTCATATTCAAATTTCTTTAAATCTTTCTGAAATTTGTTAACCTTGGCTTGTGTCAGGTTATCTTTATACTCATTTAAATCTTTGTTAATCTCGTCCAACTTTTTTTTGTAACCAGTTATGGTCGCTTTGAATTTAGACTCGGTTTCCTGAATTTCAATTTGTAGGGCCTCCGAGAGTCTCAAAGCGGTTTTAATAATCAGAACAAGCCAGTCGCGGGTACAGTGCCACGCGATCATGGCCCATTCTTTCCTAAATGTAGCATCATTTAGAAAGATTCTGGGGGCATTAGTGACCAGTAGTCCTCGAGGTGCCATATTTTTCAGAAGGTATTGTTTCAATATGGTGCCGTGCAGGATAGTGCGAATCCTGTCTCTTTTAATTTCAGTGAGTTTGTCCCACTCTGATGTATGAGCGATAACCTGGGCAATCGCTGGATCTGCGAACTGATCGGAATCAGAAAGGATACTGGCTATTTCAGACTCTGTAAATGTTAAGCCCAAGTTTGCCATGGTGACCCAAGGTGTAAGTGGGTTGAGACAATGAACAATAAAAAGAGCCACAGAATGTGCTCTGATTAAACAAGCTCTCACAGCTATGCGCTGCTAAGTACGTATTACAAAAAGAGAGACAGGGAGAGTATACGGACACTCTTGTTCCCCGGTCAATATTTCATAAACAAAAGAAGAGTGTCCATGAAGAGAGGACTGAGCCAATCACAGGAGCATCAGAACATCCTCACTGGGATGTTGAAGAAAGCCCTCACTCACCACCTAGTGATGACATGCTTCATCATCGGGCCCCACCAAAGAGACCGAATGTCTCTTTGGTGTGCTGCAACGCCAGAATTACTGCGGAGCGGGATGGTGAGTGGAGGGCGTGTTGTGTGCAAAATTATACTAGTGAGTGATGGAGGATAAAAAATGTCAGTAGTGTATCAAAGAAAAACTTTATTAAATGATCACTAAAGACAATAAAATTAAAAAATATGTGAGGGACCAGTCCACTTTAATTGAGTGGCTTTCTTCAACATCCCAGTGAGGATGTTCTGATGCTCCTGTGATTGGCTCAGTCCTCTCTTCATGGACACTCTTCTTTTGTTTATGAAATATTGACCGGGGAACAAGAGTGTCCGTATACTCTCCCTGTCTCTCTTTTTGTAATACGTACTTAGCAGCGCATAGCTGTGAGAGCTTGTTTAATCAGAGCACATTCTGTGGCTCTTTTTATTGTTCATTGTCTCAACCCACTTACACCTTGGGTCACCATGGCAAACTTGGGCTTAACATTTACAGAGTCTGAAATAGCCAGTATCCTTTCTGATTCCGATCAGTTCGCAGATCCAGCGATTGCCCAGGTTATCGCTCATACATCAGAGTGGGACAAACTCACTGAAATTAAAAGAGACAGGATTCGCACTATCCTGCACGGCACCATATTGAAACAATACCTTCTGAAAAATATGGCACCTCGAGGACTACTGGTCACTAATGCCCCCAGAATCTTTCTAAATGATGCTACATTTAGGAAAGAATGGGCCATGATCGCGTGGCACTGTACCCGCGACTGGCTTGTTCTGATTATTAAAACCGCTTTGAGACTCTCGGAGGCCCTACAAATTGAAATTCAGGAAACCGAGTCTAAATTCAAAGCGACCATAACTGGTTACAAAAAAAAGTTGGACGAGATTAACAAAGATTTAAATGAGTATAAAGATAACCTGACACAAGCCAAGGTTAACAAATTTCAGAAAGATTTAAAGAAATTTGAATATGAGAAAGTGTATCCGTACTCAGCTACTACTTACACACCATCCTCAAGTAACCAGTCCAATGAAAATCTGTCAGATGACAATACATCTAACAGCAGTGGATCAAGTACGGGGTCCGCTAAGCAAGGAAAGAGAAGAGGAAATAGGGGCAATCGTAACAATCGTGGCCAACAAGGCTACTATAACCAGCCGCCCAGATGGCCAGGCCCACCACAAATACCAACAATGGGCCCCCAATTTCCCTTTCACCAGCCACCGTATCCCATGATGGGCTGGAACCCAGGATTTTTTCCGCCTCCAAACTTCCAATCGAATCAACGCCAGCCTTTTTTAGGCCAGGGCAGGAGAGGAAGGGGGAAGAGAAGAGGAACAGGCCAACCAGTGAACCATGTGTCCTGGGAAACCGACGATGCAGTGAGCAGCCACACCCGCAACAGGGAACAACAACAACAACAACCAGGCACGAGCGGAGTTTAAGTCTCATAAACAATCTATCTGATAAAGTGTTAACTCCTATTGAAACCACAGTTCTAGAGAGAGGTCTGGGCTTTGTTCCAACTGCCCGCCCTGACAAATTCAAACTTCATTGTGAGCTTTCAGCATTTTTTAGGAAGTTAAAACTCAAAGCTTTCTTCGAAGGAAAAGAAGACCCAAACGAAGCACAACGCAAAGGCGATACCGGATTGAGATTGAACTCTACTTTCAATCCTCCAACCCAGGCTGTACCTGCAGCCATCACAGCTTTTGAACAGGCTGTATTTAAGGACCTCGAAACATGCCAAGCCAATCCCACCTTCGGCAATTTTAGTACTGAGGAATACCAGGCACTGAGATCCCTACAAAATGATCCCAAGATCACCATAAAACCAGCAGACAAGGGAGGTGGTTTGGTAATCCAAAACACCACTGACTATGAGAAAGCGTGTGAAGTCCTCTTAGCAGACAGGAGGAACTACACCCCCCTATCACAAGATCCGACGCACGAGCTGAGTGTTCGGATTACCGATCTGGTCAACAGAGCTGAAGAGGATGGTGAGATCTCTAGGAATGAGGCGAGTTACCTGAGCACGAGTGAGGGCAGGACACCTTACTTTTATACCCTCCCAAAAACACACAAGAATAGGTCACCCCCACCGGGCAGACCCATTGTCTCAGGGATCGGCTCCCTTTTGGAACCACTCTCGCGATTTTGCGACTACTATTTAAAACCCTTAGTACAAAGCACACCATCCTATCTGAAGGATACCAAGAGCCTACTCCAACTACTCCAGAATATTGACCTCCCACAGAGTACAGTCACCTTGGTGACATTAGATATTGAGAGTCTGTACACTTGCATTCCGCAGGACGACACTATCAGGGTCCTGGGAACAGCTTTAGACTCCATTAACTGGGAATATCAAGCCTCAAAAACCTTCATCCTAAACTGCGCCACATTGGCCCTGAAGGAGAATTTTTTCGCCTACAAGGACACCCTCTATCTACAAACGACCGGAACCTCGATGGGTAGTACCTTTGCTCCCAGCGTGGCGGGGCTGTACGTTGCTGACTTCGAAGCTAAACATATCATGCAACCCGATAGCCCCTACACGTCTTCGATAAAAATATGGAGACGTTACATCGATGATGTCCTTATCATTTGGACAGGCGATGATGACCAACTACAGGCTTTTTTACTTTGGATTAACACACTAGACGTGAATTTGAAATTCACCTCTGAATTGAGTAAGACAGAAGTGACATTCTTGGATGTAAAGATACAGTTGTGTGGCACCAGACTCACGACTAAAACTTACCAAAAACCATCAGCACGAAACAATTTGTTACAGTTCACCAGTTTCCACCCGAGACCATTAAGGGAAAACCTCCCTTATGGCCAATACCTCCGGATCAGACGCAATTGTTCTGAGCTCCAAGATTTCAAGACTCAAGCCGCTGATTTAACAGAGAAGTTGGAGTCTAGAGGGTACCCTAGCCATATACTGAACAAGGGCTACAAGAGAGCTCGCAACCAACCTCGGGAGGCTCTCCTTGAGGATAGGCTGATACACACTCAGACCATACCACTGACCTGTGTGACAACTTACAGTACAATGTCGAATTTCCTGAAGAAATCCATTAATAAAAACTGGCGCATCGTGTCAAGTGTCAAAACAGACTGGGAGAAACCTTTGTTCTCATTCAAGAGAGGGCGGAGCATAAAAGATTCCCTCGTGCACACTAGACCCAGAACTGAAACACCACCAACAGTCAGATCAGTCACGGAAATGTGGGGTCTGCCGCCAGTAACTGGACACTTTCCCTGTGCGAATTGCAGTGTCTGTCACTTGACGACACACACTAAAACCCTTGACCTTGAACCAGGAAAGATATGGACACAGAAACATCACACAAACTGCAATACGCAAAATGTTGTCTATTTGATCACCTGCTCATGCAGCCTACGCTACGTAGGCATGACAACACGCAGAATCAAACAAAGGATAGGGGAACACCGGTCCAACATTAGGTGTAAAAAACTGACTACAAAAATGAGCCGCCACTTTTTGGAGCATAACCACACTCCCAACGATCTTCAATGGACTATCATCGAACATGTGACTGGCACCCATAACCTTTCAAATCTCCTCTTTCAAAAGGAACAAAGGTGGGTGTACAGATTGGGGACCCACCTTAGGGGACTCAATGATGATATCCCGTGGAGTACTGTATTAAAGTGAACTGTTTCATAACCATTGGATAGAAATCATAAATGAGTAGAAATTTCTGGACATTATAATGAAGAATTCTAACCTCAGAGCTTGAGGCTGTGACGTGAGCAAGCCGCTTGAATGACAACTTCAAGACCTAATTTATCAGTGTGTCCAAATGTTTTGTGAGCATTTCCCTCTCATACTGTAACCCTAATATTGACAGCTTTCCCTTGCGCTAGCCCGTTAATTACTGTAATGTTACTGTCATGGGATAGCATAGCAGTCTTGCGCCAAGCCTTGCCTATAAACACACCACCCTCTGAGATCACGGGGTCGCTAGGCGACGAGCAACCACGTGACCGGTGACGCTCCCCTGAGCGTCGCTTCCGTGTTTACATTGGGCGCCTAGCAACGGCGCATGCGTGATCACTGGCTTCATACAATTGATTGCTCCGGCTGCCAACGCCCCAATTGCAACGCCCACCATGGGAGCGGTGATGCTCCTCGGAGTCACTCCTTTGCTTACATTGGGCGCCTAGTAACAGCGCACTCGTGACCGCTGGCCTAAACCAATCGGTTGCTTAGCCTGCCGGCGAGTCACTCTGCAACGCCCACCCGGAAATGATCGCCACTCTACCTGTTCGCTTTTAAGATCAGATTTGAACCCGCGCTGACATCGTCGGGGTCCAGTCTGAGGGCGACGTAGGTGGACCACGGGTGCCGAGCGTCGAGGGCGTAAGTGGAAGCCCTCAGCTGAAAATCGAGCTAAGTACACCTTGCGCTCCGTTTTCTAAGGGGCTATGCATTAACTCCGTATTTGTTTTCCCTTACCTTGCCATGTTCTAGGGTGTGCCGAATACGCTTCCACCCCCCTCCTGAGACCCATGGTGTTTATGAGTGAAACTTGTCTGAGGCCCTGGGGTCTATATACAGGAGCACCTCTCCGGGACCCCTCGTCAAGTGTTTCTATTCTAAATACATTGTTCAATCCAGTCCGAGGTGGAGATTCCACTGCACTGATCTTTAGTCTCTCGCCGTAGGCTATTGCGAGACCGCCCCTCTTTTCTTATTTCTATCTGATCTTGTTCATTTATACTCAGGGGGGAACGGCAGCTGCCGCGTCCCGAAGGGCCGTGGAGGGTCGCCAGGTCTCTGATAGAGTCAGATGTTAGGTGTCTTGGTGTCTGAGAGGCTCCATGCCTCTGGAGCGTGGTCAGGGGTGGAAGGTGCCCTGAGGGGCCCCTAGGTTCATTCCTCAGGTGTCAGTGAGAGCGGCCTGCGAGGGAGGGTGCAGTCACAGGGGCTGCGTTTGAACGGCAGCTGCCGCTCCCCGAAGGGCCGTGGAGGGTCGCCAGGTCTCTGATAGAGTCAGGTGTCAGGTGTCTGAGAGGCTCCATGCCTCTGGAGCGTGGTCAGGGGTGGAAGGTGCCCTGAGGGGCCCCTAGGTTCATTCCTCAGGTGTCAGTGAGAGCGGCCTGCGAGGGAGGGTGCAGTCACAGGGGCTGCGTTTGAACGGCAGCTGCCGCGCCCCGAAGGGCCGTGGAGGGTCGCCAGGTCTCTGATAGAGTCAGATGTCTCGGTGTCTGACAGGCTCCATGCCTCTGGAGCGTGGTCAGGGGTGGAAGGTGCCCTGAGGGGCCCCTGGGTTCATTCCTCAGGTGCCAGTGAGAGCGGCCTGCGAGGGAGGGTGAAGTCACGTGGGCTGCCTTTGAACGGCAGCTGCCGCGCCCCGAAGGGCCGTGGAGGGTCGCCAGGTCTCTGATAGAGTCAGGTGTCAGGTGTCTTGGTGTCTGAGAGGCTCCATGCCTCTGGAGCGTGGTCAGGGGTGGAAGGTGCCCTGAGGGGCCCCTGGGACTCTTGCCTCTCTTCCTCAAGCGCCGGTGGAAGCGGCCTGCGAGGGAGGGTGAAGTCACGTGGGCTGCGTTTGAACGGCAGCTGCCACGTCCGAAGGGCTGTGGAGGGTCGCCAGGTCTCTGATAGAGTCAGGTGTCTCGGTGTCTGATAGACTCTATGCCTCTGGAGCGTGGTCAGGGGTGGAAGGTGCCCTGAGGGGCCCCTGGGACTCTTGCCTCTCTTCCTCAGGCGCCGGTGGAAGCGGCCTGCGAGGGAGGGTGAAGTCACGTGGGCTGCGTTTGAACGGCAGCCGCCACGTCCGAAGGGCTGTGGAGGGTCGCCAGGTCTCTGATAGAGTCAGATGTCAGGTGTCTGACAGGCTCCATGCCTCTGGAGCGTGGTCAGGGGTGGAAGGTGCCCTGAGGGGCCCCTGGGTTCATTCCTCAGGTGCCAGTGAGAGCGGCCTGCGAGGGAGGGTGAAGTCACGTGGGCTGCCTTTGAACGGCAGCTGCCGCGCCCCGAAGGGCCGTGGAGGGTCGCCAGGTCTCTGATAGAGTCAGATGTCTCGGTGTCTGACAGGCTCCATGCCTCTGGAGCGTGGTCAGGGGTGGAAGGTGCCCTGAGGGGCCCCTGGGTTCATTCTTCAGGTGCCAGTGAGAGCGGCCTGCGAGGGAGGGTGAAGTCACGTGGGCTGCCTTTGAACGGCAGCTGCCACGTCTGAAGGGCCGTGGAGGGTCACCAGGTCTCTGATAGAGTCAGATGTCTCGGTGTCTGACAGACTCCATGCATCTGGAGCGTGGTCAGGGGTGGAAGGTGCCCTGAGGGGCCCCTGGGTTCATTCCTCAGGTGCCAGTGAGAGCGGCCTGCGAGGGAGGGTGAAGTCACGTGGGCTGCCTTTGAACGGCAGCTGCCACGTCCGAAGGGCCGTGGAGGGTCGCCTGGTCTCTAATAGAGTCAGGTGTCTCGGTGTCTGACAGACTCCATGCCTCTGGAGCGTTGTCAGGGGTGGAAGGTGCCCTGAGGGGCGGCCCCTGGGTTCATTCCTCAGGTGCCAGTGAGAGCGGCCTGCGAGGGAGGGTGAAGTCACGTGGGCTGTCTTTGAACGGCAGCTGCCGCGTCCCGAAGGGCCATGGAGGGTCGCCAGGTCTCTGATAGAGTCAGGTGTCTCGGTGTCTTGGTGTCTGAGAGGCTCCATGCCTCTGGAGCGTGGTCAGGGGTGGAAGGTGCCCTGAGGGGCCCCTGGGTTCATTCCTCAGGTGCCAGTGAGAGCGGCCTGCGAGGGAGGGTGAAGTCACGTGGGCTGTCTTTGAACGGCAGCTGCCGCGCCCCGAAGGGCCGTGGAGGGTCGCCAGGTCTCTGATAGAGTCAGGTGTCTCGGTGTCTGATAGACTCCATGCCTCTGGAGCCTGGTCAGGGGTGGAAGGTGCCCTGAGGGGCCCCTGGGTTCATTCCTCAGGTGCCAGTGAGAGCGGCCTGCGAGGGAGGGTGCAGTCACAGGGGCTGCCTTTGAACGGCAGCTGCCGCGCCCCGAAGGGCCGTGGAGGGTCGCCAGGTCTCTGATAGAGTCAGATGTCTCGGTGTCTGACAGACTCCATGCCTCTGGAGCGTGGTTAGGGGTGGAAGGTGCCCTGAGGGGCCCCTGGGTTCATTCCTCAGGTGCCAGTGAGAGCGGCCTGCGAGGGAGGGTGAAGTCACGTGGGCTGCCTTTGAACGGCAGCTGCCGCACCCCGAAGGGCCGTGGAGGGTCGCCAGGTCTCTGATAGAGTCAGATGTCTCGGTGTCTGACAGGCTCCATGCCTCTGGAGCGTGGTCAGGGGTGGAAGGTGCCCTGAGGGGCCCCTGGGTTCATTCCTCAGGTGCCAGTGAGAGCGGCCTGCGAGGGAGGGTGAAGTCACGTGGGCTGCCTTTGAACGGCAGCTGCCACGTCCGAAGGGCCGTGGAGGGTCACCAGGTCTCTGATAGAGTCAGATGTCTCGGTGTCTGACAGACTCCATGCATCTGGAGCGTGGTCAGGGGTGGAAGGTGCCCTGAGGGGCCCCTGGGTTCATTCCTCAGGTGCCAGTGAGAGCGGCCTGCGAGGGAGGGTGAAGTCACGTGGGCTGCCTTTGAACGGCAGCTGCCGCGCCCCGAAGGGCCGTGGAGGGTCGCCAGGTCTCTGATAGAGTCAGATGTCTCGGTGTCTGACAGGCTCCATGCCTCTGGAGCGTGGTCAGGGGTGGAAGGTGCCCTGAGGGGCCCCTGGGACTCTTGCCTCTCTTCCTAAGGCGCCGGTGGAAGCGGCCTGCGAGGGAGGGTGAAGTCACGTGGGCTGCGTTTGAACGGCAGCTGCCACGTCCGAAGGGCTGTGGAGGGTCGCCAGGTCTCTGATAGAGTCAGGTGTCTCGGTGTCTGATAGACTCCATGCCTCTGGAGCGTGGTCAGGGGTGGAAGGTGCCCTGAGGGGCCCCTGGGACTCTTGCCTCTCTTCCTCAGGCGCCGGTGGAAGCGGCCTGCGAGGGAGGGTGAAGTCACGTGGGCTGCGTTTGAACGGCAGCTGCCACGTCCGAAGGGCTGTGGAGGGTCGCCAGGTCTCTGATAGAGTCAGATGTCAGGTGTCTGACAGGCTCCATGCCTCTGGAGCGTGGTCAGGGGTGGAAGGTGCCCTGAGGGGCCCCTGGGTTCATTCCTCAGGTGCCAGTGAGAGCGGCCTGCGAGGGAGGGTGAAGTCACGTGGGCTGCCTTTGAACGGCAGCTGCCGCGCCCCGAAGGGCCGTGGAGGGTCGCCAGGTCTCTGATAGAGTCAGATGTCTCGGTGTCTGATATACTCCATGCCTCTGGAGCGTTGTCAGGGGTGGAAGGTGCCCTGAGGGGCGGCCCCTGGGTTCATTCCTCAGGTGCCAGTGAGAGCGGCCTGCGAGGGAGGGTGAAGTCACGTGGGCTGTCTTTGAACGGCAGCTGCCGCGACCCGAAGGGCCGTGGAGGGTCGCCAGGTCTCTGATAGAGTCAGGTGTCTCGGTGTCTGATAGACTCCATGCCTCTGGAGCGTGGTCAGGGGTGGAAGGTGCCCTGAGGGGCCCCTGGGTTCATTCCTCAGGTGCCAGTGAGAGCGGCCTGCGAGGGAGGGTGCAGTCACAGGGGCTGCGTTTGAACGGCAGCTGCCGCGTCCCGAAGGGCCGTGGAGGTTTGCCAGGTCTCTGATAGAGTCAGATGTCAGGTGTCTTGGTGTCTGAGAGGCTCCATGCCTCTGGAGCGTGGTTAGGGGTGGAAGGTGCCCTGAGGGGCCCCTGGGTTCATTCCTCAGGTGCCAGTGAGAGCGGCCTGCGAGGGAGGGTGAAGTCACGTGGGCTGCCTTTGAACGGCAGCTGCCGCGCCCCGAAGGGCCGTGGAGGGTCGCCAGGTCTCTGATAGAGTCAGATGTCTCGGTGTCTGACAGGCTCCATGCCTCTGGAGCGTGGTCAGGGGTGGAAGGTGCCCTGAGGGGCCCCTGGGTTCATTCCTCAGGTGCCAGTGAGAGAGGCCTGCGAGGGAGGGTGAAGTCACGTGGGCTGCCTTTGAACGGCAGCTGCCACGTCCGAAGGGCCGTGGAGGGTCACCAGGTCTCTGATAGAGTCAGATGTCTCGGTGTCTGACAGACTCCATGCATCTGGAGCGTGGTCAGGGGTGGAAGGTGCCCTGAGGGGCCCCTGGGTTCATTCCTCAGGTGCCAGTGAGAGCGGCCTGCGAGGGAGGGTGAAGTCACGTGGGCTGCCTTTGAACGGCAGCTGCCACGTCCGAAGGGCCGTGGAGGGTCGCCTGGTCTCTGATAGAGTCAGGTGTCTCGGTGTCTGACAGACTCCATGCCTCTGGAGCGTTGTCAGGGGTGGAAGGTGCCCTGAGGGGCCCCTGGGTTCATTCCTCAGGTGCCAGTGAGAGCGGCCTGCGAGGGAGGGTGAAGTCACGTGGGCTGCCTTTGAACGGCAGCTGCCGCGCCCCGAAGGGCCGTGGAGGGTCGCCAGGTCTCTGATAGAGTCAGGTGTCAGGTGTCTTGGTGTCTGAGAGGCTCCATGCCTCTGGAGCGTGGTCAGGGGTGGAAGGTGCCCTGAGGGGCCCCTGGGACTCTTGCCTCTCTTCCTCAAGCGCCGGTGGAAGCGGCCTGCGAGGGAGGGTGAAGTCACGTGGGCTGCGTTTGAACGGCAGCTGCCACGTCCGAAGGGCTGTGGAGGGTCGCCAGGTCTCTGATAGAGTCAGGTGTCTCGGTGTCTGATAGACTCCATGCCTCTGGAGCGTGGTCAGGGGTGGAAGGTGCCCTGAGGGGCCCCTGGGACTCTTGCCTCTCTTCCTCAGGCGCCGGTGGAAGCGGCCTGCGAGGGAGGGTGAAGTCACGTGGGCTGCGTTTGAACGGCAGCCGCCACGTCCGAAGGGCTGTGGAGGGTCGCCAGGTCTCTGATAGAGTCAGATGTCAGGTGTCTGACAGGCTCCATGCCTCTGGAGCGTGGTCAGGGGTGGAAGGTGCCCTGAGGGGCCCCTGGGTTCATTCCTCAGGTGCCAGTGAGAGCGGCCTGCGAGGGAGGGTGAAGTCACGTGGGCTGCCTTTGAACGGCAGCTGCCGCGCCCCGAAGGGCCGTGGAGGGTCGCCAGGTCTCTGATAGAGTCAGATGTCTCGGTGTCTGACAGGCTCCATGCCTCTGGAGCGTGGTCAGGGGTGGAAGGTGCCCTGAGGGGCCCCTGGGTTCATTCTTCAGGTGCCAGTGAGAGCGGCCTGCGAGGGAGGGTGAAGTCACGTGGGCTGCCTTTGAACGGCAGCTGCCACGTCTGAAGGGCCGTGGAGGGTCACCAGGTCTCTGATAGAGTCAGATGTCTCGGTGTCTGACAGACTCCATGCATCTGGAGCGTGGTCAGGGGTGGAAGGTGCCCTGAGGGGCCCCTGGGTTCATTCCTCAGGTGCCAGTGAGAGCGGCCTGCGAGGGAGGGTGAAGTCACGTGGGCTGCCTTTGAACGGCAGCTGCCACGTCCGAAGGGCCGTGGAGGGTCGCCTGGTCTCTGATAGAGTCAGGTGTCTCGGTGTCTGACAGACTCCATGCCTCTGGAGCGTTGTCAGGGGTGGAACGTGCCCTGAGGGGCGGCCCCTGGGTTCATTCCTCAGGTGCCAGTGAGAGCGGCCTGCGAGGGAGGGTGAAGTCACGTGGGCTGTCTTTGAACGGCAGCTGCCGCGTCCCGAAGGGCCATGGAGGGTCGCCAGGTCTCTGATAGAGTCAGGTGTCTCGGTGTCTTGGTGTCTGAGAGGCTCCATGCCTCTGGAGCGTGGTCAGGGGTGGAAGGTGCCCTGAGGGGCCCCTGGGTTCATTCCTCAGGTGCCAGTGAGAGCGGCCTGCGAGGGAGGGTGAAGTCACGTGGGCTGTCTTTGAACGGCAGCTGCCGCGCCCCGAAGGGCCGTGGAGGGTCGCCAGGTCTCTGATAGAGTCAGGTGTCTCGGTGTCTGATAGACTCCATGCCTCTGGAGCGTGGTCAGGGGTGGAAGGTGCCCTGAGGGGCCCCTGGGTTCATTCCTCAGGTGCCAGTGAGAGCGGCCTGCGAGGGAGGTTGCAGTCACAGGGGCTGCCTTTGAACGGCAGCTGCCGCGCCCCGAAGGGCCGTGGAGGGTCGCCAGGTCTCTGATAGAGTCAGATGTCTCGGTGTCTGACAGACTCCATGCCTCTGGAGCGTGGTTAGGGGAGGAAGGTGCCCTGAGGGGCCCCTGGGTTCATTCCTCAGGTGCCAGTGAGAGCGGCCTGCGAGGGAGGGTGAAGTCACGTGGGCTGCCTTTGAACGGCAGCTGCCGCGCCCCGAAGGGCCGTGGAGGGTCGCCAGGTCTCTGATAGAGTCAGATGTCTCGGTGTCTGACAGGCTCCATGCCTCTGGAGCGTGGTCAGGGGTGGAAGGTGCCCTGAGGGGCCCCTGGGTTCATTCCTCAGGTGCCAGTGAGAGCGGCCTGCGAGGGAGGGTGAAGTCACGTGGGCTGCCTTTGAACGGCAGCTGCCACGTCCGAAGGGCCGTGGAGGGTCACCAGGTCTCTGATAGAGTCAGATGTCTCGGTGTCTGACAGACTCCATGCATCTGGAGCGTGGTCAGGGGTGGAAGGTGCCCTGAGGGGCCCCTGGGTTCATTCCTCAGGTGCCAGTGAGAGCGGCCTGCGAGGGAGGGTGAAGTCACGTGGGCTGCCTTTGAACGGCAGCTGCCGCGCCCCGAAGGGCCGTGGAGGGTCGCCAGGTCTCTGATAGAGTCAGATGTCTCGGTGTCTGACAGGCTCCATGCCTCTGGAGCGTGGTCAGGGGTGGAAGGTGCCCTGAGGGGCCCCTGGGACTCTTGCCTCTCTTCCTCAGGCGCCGGTGGAAGCGGCCTGCGAGGGAGGGTGAAGTCACGTGGGCTGCGTTTGAACGGCAGCTGCCACGTCCGAAGGGCTGTGGAGGGTCGCCAGGTCTCTGATAGAGTCAGGTGTCTCGGTGTCTGATAGACTCCATGCCTCTGGAGCGTGGTCAGGGGTGGAAGGTGCCCTGAGGGGCCCCTGGGACTCTTGCCTCTCTTCCTCAGGCGCCGGTGGAAGCGGCCTGCGAGGGAGGGTGAAGTCACGTGGGCTGCGTTTGAACGGCAGCTGCCACGTCCGAAGGGCTGTGGAGGGTCGCCAGGTCTCTGATAGAGTCAGATGTCAGGTGTCTGACAGGCTCCATGCCTCTGGAGCGTGGTCAGGGGTGGAAGGTGCCCTGAGGGGCCCCTGGGTTCATTCCTCAGGTGCCAGTGAGAGCGGCCTGCGAGGGAGGGTGAAGTCACGTGGGCTGCCTTTGAACGGCAGCTGCCGCGTCCCGAAGGGCCGTGGAGGGTCGCCAGGTCTCTGATAGAGTCAGATGTCTCGGTGTCTGACAGGCTCCATGCCTCTGGAGCGTGGTCAGGGGTGGAAGGTGCCCTGAGGGGCCCCTGGGTTCATTCCTCAGGTGCCAGTGAGAGCGGCCTGCGAGGGAGGGTGAAGTCACGTGGGCTGCCTTTGAACGGCAGCTGCCACGTCCGAAGGGCCGTGGAGGGTCACCAGGTCTCTGATAGAGTCAGATGTCTCGGTGTCTGACAGACTCCATGCATCTGGAGCGTGGTCAGGGGTGGAAGGTGCCCTGAGGGGCCCCTGGGTTCATTCCTCAGGTGCCAGTGAGAGCGGCCTGCGAGGGAGGGTGAAGTCACGTGGGCTGCCTTTGAACGGCAGCTGCCACGTCCGAAGGGCTGTGGAGGGTCGCCTGGTCTCTGATAGAGTCAGGTGTCTCGGTGTCTGACAGACTCCATGCCTCTGGAGCGTTGTCAGGGGTGGAAGGTGCCCTGAGGGGCGGCCCCTGGGTTCATTCCTCAGGTGCCAGTGAGAGCGGCCTGCGAGGGAGGGTGAAGTCACGTGGGCTGTCTTTGAACGGCAGCTGCCGCGTCCCGAAGGGCCGTGGAGGGTCGCCAGGTCTCTGATAGAGTCAGGTGTCTCGGTGTCTTGGTGTCTGAGAGGCTCCATGCCTCTGGAGCGTGGTCAGGGGTGGAAGGTGCCCTGAGGGGCCCCTGGGTTCATTCCTCAGGTGCCAGTGAGAGCGGCCTGCGAGGGAGGGTGAAGTCACGTGGGCTGTCTTTGAACGGCAGCTGCCGCGCCCCGAAGGGCCGTGGAGGGTCGCCAGGTCTCTGATAGAGTCAGGTGTCTCGGTGTCTGATAGACTCCATGCCTCTGGAGCGTGGTCAGGGGTGGAAGGTGCCCTGAGGGGCCCCTGGGTTCATTCCTCAGGTGCCAGTGAGAGCGGCCTGCGAGGGAGGGTGCAGTCACAGGGGCTGCCTTTGAACGGCAGCTGCCGCGCCCCGAAGGGCCGTGGAGGGTCGCCAGGTCTCTGATAGAGTCAGATGTCTCGGTGTCTGACAGACTCCATGCCTCTGGAGCGTGGTTAGGGGTGGAAGGTGCCCTGAGGGGCCCCTGGGTTCATTCCTCAGGTGCCAGTGAGAGCGGCCTGCGAGGGAGGGTGAAGTCACGTGGGCTGCCTTTGAACGGCAGCTGCCGCGCCCCGAAGGGCCGTGAAGGGTCGCCAGGTCTCTGATAGAGTCAGATGTCTCGGTGTCTGACAGGCTCCATGCCTCTGGAGCGTGGTCAGGGGTGGAAGGTGCCCTGAGGGGCCCCTGGGTTCATTCCTCAGGTGCCAGTGAGAGCGGCCTGCGAGGGAGGGTGAAGTCACGTGGGCTGCCTTTGAACGGCAGCTGCCACGTCCGAAGGGCCGTGGAGGGTCACCAGGTCTCTGATAGAGTCAGATGTCTCGGTGTCTGACAGACTCCATGCATCTGGAGCGTGGTCAGGGGTGGAAGGTGCCCTGAGGGGCCCCTGGGTTCATTCCTCAGGTGCCAGTGAGAGCGGCCTGCGAGGGAGGGTGAAGTCACGTGGGCTGCCTTTGAACGGCAGCTGCCGCGCCCCGAAGGGCCGTGGAGGGTCGCCAGGTCTCTGATAGAGTCAGATGTCTCGGTGTCTGACAGGCTCCATGCCTCTGGAGCGTGGTTAGGGGTGGAAGGTGCCCTGAGGGGCCCCTGGGTTCATTCTTCAGGTGCCAGTGAGAGTGGCCTGCGAGGGAGGGTGAAGTCACGTGGGCTGCCTTTGAACGGCAGCTGCCACGTCTGAAGGGCCGTGGAGGGTCACCAGGTCTCTGATAGAGTCAGATGTCTCGGTGTCTGACAGACTCCATGCATCTGGAGCGTGGTCAGGGGTGGAAGGTGCCCTGAGGGGCCCCTGGGTTCATTCCTCAGGTGCCAGTGAGAGCGGCCTGCGAGGGAGGGTGAAGTCACGTGGGCTGCCTTTGAACGGCAGCTGCCACGTCCGAAGGGCCGTGGAGGGTCGCCTGGTCTCTGATAGAGTCAGGTGTCTCGGTGTCTGACAGACTCCATGCCTCTGGAGCGTTGTCAGGGGTGGAAGGTGCCCTGAGGGGCGGCCCCTGGGTTCATTCCTCAGGTGCCAGTGAGAGCGGCCTGCGAGGGAGGGTGAAGTCACGTGGGCTGTCTTTGAACGGCAGCTGCCGCGCCCCGAAGGGCCGTGGAGGGTCGCCAGGTCTCTGATAGAGTCAGGTGTCTCGGTGTCTGATAGACTCCATGCCTCTGGAGCGTGGTCAGGGGTGGAAGGTGCCCTGAGGGGCCCCTGGGTTCATTCCTCAGGTGCCAGTGAGAGCGGCCTGCGAGGGAGGGTGCAATCACAGGGGCTGCGTTTGAACGGCAGCTGCCGCGTCCCGAAGGGCCGTGGAGGTTTGCCAGGTCTCTGATAGAGTCAGATGTCAGGTGTCTTGGTGTCTGAGAGGCTCCATGCCTCTGGAGCGTGGTTAGGGGTGGAAGGTGCCCTGAGGGGCCCCTGGGTTCATTCCTCAGGTGCCAGTGAGAGCGGCCTGCGAGGGAGGGTGAAGTCACGTGGGCTGCCTTTGAACGGCAGCTGCCGCGCCCCGAAGGGCCGTGGAGGGTCGCCAGGTCTCTGATAGAGTCAGATGTCTCGGTGTCTGACAGGCTCCATGCCTCTGGAGCGTGGTCAGGGGTGGAAGGTGCCCTGAGGGGCCCCTGGGTTCATTCCTCAGGTGCCAGTGAGAGAGGCCTGCGAGGGAGGGTGAAGTCACGTGGGCTGCCTTTGAACGGCAGCTGCCACGTCCGAAGGGCCGTGGAGGGTCACCAGGTCTCTGATAGAGTCAGATGTCTCGGTGTCTGACAGACTCCATGCATCTGGAGCGTGGTCAGGGGTGGAAGGTGCCCTGAGGGGCCCCTGGGTTCATTCCTCAGGTGCCAGTGAGAGCGGCCTGCGAGGGAGGGTGAAGTCACGTGGGCTGCCTTTGAACGGCAGCTGCCACGTCCGAAGGGCCGTGGAGGGTCGCCTGGTCTCTGATAGAGTCAGGTGTCTCGGTGTCTGACAGACTCCATGCCTCTGGAGCGTTGTCAGGGGTGGAAGGTGCCCTGAGGGGCCCCTGGGTTCATTCCTCAGGTGCCAGTGAGAGCGGCCTGCGAGGGAGGGTGAAGTCACGTGGGCTGCCTTTGAACGGCAGCTGCCGCGCCCCGAAGGGCCGTGGAGGGTCGCCAGGTCTCTGATAGAGTCAGGTGTCAGGTGTCTTGGTGTCTGAGAGGCTCCATGCCTCTGGAGCGTGGTCAGGGGTGGAAGGTGCCCTGAGGGGCCCCTGGGACTCTTGCCTCTCTTCCTCAAGCGCCGGTGGAAGCGGCCTGCGAGGGAGGGTGAAGTCACGTGGGCTGCGTTTGAACGGCAGCTGCCACGTCCGAAGGGCTGTGGAGGGTCGCCAGGTCTCTGATAGAGTCAGGTGTCTCGGTGTCTGATAGACTCCATGCCTCTGGAGCGTGGTCAGGGGTGGAAGGTGCCCTGAGGGGCCCCTGGGACTCTTGCCTCTCTTCCTCAGGCGCCGGTGGAAGCGGCCTGCGAGGGAGGGTGAAGTCACGTGGGCTGCGTTTGAACGGCAGCCGCCACGTCCGAAGGGCTGTGGAGGGTCGCCAGGTCTCTGATAGAGTCAGATGTCAGGTGTCTGACAGGCTCCATGCCTCTGGAGCGTGGTCAGGGGTGGAAGGTGCCCTGAGGGGCCCCTGGGTTCATTCCTCAGGTGCCAGTGAGAGCGGCCTGCGAGGGAGGGTGAAGTCACGTGGGCTGCCTTTGAACGGCAGCTGCCGCGCCCCGAAGGGCCGTGGAGGGTCGCCAGGTCTCTGATAGAGTCAGATGTCTCGGTGTCTGACAGGCTCCATGCCTCTGGAGCGTGGTCAGGGGTGGAAGGTGCCCTGAGGGGCCCCTGGGTTCATTCTTCAGGTGCCAGTGAGAGCGGCCTGCGAGGGAGGGTGAAGTCACGTGGGCTGCCTTTGAACGGCAGCTGCCACGTCCGAAGGGCCGTGGAGGGTCACCAGGTCTCTGATAGAGTCAGATGTCTCGGTGTCTGACAGACTCCATGCATCTGGAGCGTGGTCAGGGGTGGAAGGTGCCCTGAGGGGCCCCTGGGTTCATTCCTCAGGTGCCAGTGAGAGCGGCCTGCGAGGGAGGGTGAAGTCACGTGGGCTGCCTTTGAACGGCAGCTGCCACGTCCGAAGGGCCGTGGAGGGTCGCCTGGTCTCTGATAGAGTCAGGTGTCTCGGTGTCTGACAGACTCCATGCCTCTGGAGCGTTGTCAGGGGTGGAAGGTGCCCTGAGGGGCGGCCCCTGGGTTCATTCCTCAGGTGCCAGTGAGAGCGGCCTGCGAGGGAGGGTGAAGTCACGTGGGCTGTCTTTGAACGGCAGCTGCCGCGTCCCGAAGGGCCATGGAGGGTCGCCAGGTCTCTGATAGAGTCAGGTGTCTCGGTGTCTTGGTGTCTGAGAGGCTCCATGCCTCTGGAGCGTGGTCAGGGGTGGAAGGTGCCCTGAGGGGCCCCTGGGTTCATTCCTCAGGTGCCAGTGAGAGCGGCCTGCGAGGGAGGGTGAAGTCACGTGGGCTGTCTTTGAACGGCAGCTGCCGCGCCCCGAAGGGCCGTGGAGGGTCGCCAGGTCTCTGATAGAGTCAGGTGTCTCGGTGTCTGATAGACTCCATGCCTCTGGAGCGTGGTCAGGGGTGGAAGGTGCCCTGAGGGGCCCCTGGGTTCATTCCTCAGGTGCCAGTGAGAGCGGCCTGCGAGGGAGGGTGCAGTCACAGGGGCTGCCTTTGAACGGCAGCTGCCGCGCCCCGAAGGGCCGTGGAGGGTCGCCAGGTCTCTGATAGAGTCAGATGTCTCGGTGTCTGACAGACTCCATGCCTCTGGAGCGTGGTTAGGGGTGGAAGGTGCCCTGAGGGGCCCCTGGGTTCATTCCTCAGGTGCCAGTGAGAGCGGCCTGCGAGGGAGGGTGAAGTCACGTGGGCTGCCTTTGAACGGCAGCTGCCGCGCCCCGAAGGGCCGTGGAGGGTCGCCAGGTCTCTGATAGAGTCAGATGTCTCGGTGTCTGACAGGCTCCATGCCTCTGGAGCGTGGTCAGGGGTGGAAGGTGCCCTGAGGGGCCCCTGGGTTCATTCCTCAGGTGCCAGTGAGAGCGGCCTGCGAGGGAGGGTGAAGTCACGTGGGCTGCCTTTGAACGGCAGCTGCCACGTCCGAAGGGCCGTGGAGGGTCACCAGGTCTCTGATAGAGTCAGATGTCTCGGTGTCTGACAGACTCCATGCATCTGGAGCGTGGTCAGGGGTGGAAGGTGCCCTGAGGGGCCCCTGGATTCATTCCTCAGGTGCCAGTGAGAGCGGCCTGCGAGGGAGGGTGAAGTCACGTGGGCTGCCTTTGAACGGCAGCTGCCGCGCCCCGAAGGGCCGTGGAGGGTCGCCAGGTCTCTGATAGTGTCAGATGTCTCGGTGTCTGACAGGCTCCATGCCTCTGGAGCGTGGTTAGGGGTGGAAGGTGCCCTGAGGGGCCCCTGGGTTCATTCCTCAGGTGCCAGTGAGAGCGGCCTGCGAGGGAGGGTGAAGTCACATGGGCTGCCTTTGAACGGCAGCTGCCACGTCCGAAGGGCCGTGGAGGGTCACCAGGTCTCTGATAGAGTCAGATGTCTCGGTGTCTGACAGACTCCATGCATCTGGAGCGTGGTCAGGGGTGGAAGGTGCCCTGAGGGGCCCCTGGGTTCATTCCTCAGGTGCCAGTGAGAGCGGCCTGCGAGGGAGGGTGCAGTCACAGGGGCTGCCTTTGAACGGCAGCTGCCACGTCCGAAGGGCCGTGGAGGGTCGCCTGGTCTCTGATAGAGTCAGGTGTCTCGGTGTCTGACAGACTCCATGCCTCCGGAGAGTTGTCAGGGGTGGAAGGTACCCTGAGGGGCGGCCCCTGGGTTCATTCCTCAGGTGCCAGTGAGAGCGGCCTGCGAGGGAGGGTGAAGTCACGTGGGCTGTCTTTGAACGGCAGCTGCCGCGTCCCGAAGGGCCGTGGTGGGTCGCCAGGTCTCTGATAGAGTCAGGTGTCTCGGTGTCTTGGTGTCTGAGAGGCTCCATGCCTCTGGAGCGTGGTCAGGGGTGGAAGGTGCCCTGAGGGGCCCCTGGGTTCATTCCTCAGGTGCCAGTGAGAGCGGCCTGCGAGGGAGGGTGAAGTCAAGTGGGCTGTCTTTGAACGGCAGCTGCCGCTCCCCGAAGGGCCGTGGAGGGTCGCCAGGTCTCTGATAGAGTCAGGTGTCTCGGTGTCTGATAGACTCCATGCCTCTGGAGCGTGGTCAGGGGTGGAAGGTGCCCTGAGGGGCCCCTGGGTTCATTCCTCAGGTGCCAGTGAGAGCGGCCTGCGAGGGAGGGTGCAGTCACAGGGGCTGCGTTTGAACGGCAGCTGCCGCGTCCCGAAGGGCCGTGGAGGTTTGCCAGGTCTCTGATAGAGTCAGATGTCAGGTGTCTTGGTGTCTGAGAGGCTCCATGCCTCTGGAGCGTGGTTAGGGGTGGAAGGTGCCCTGAGGGGCCCCTGGGTTCATTCCTCAGGTGCCAGTGAGAGCGGCCTGCGAGGGAGGGTGAAGTCACGTGGGCTGCCTTTGAACGGCAGCTGCCGCGCCCCGAAGGGCCGTGGAGGGTCGCCAGGTCTCTGATAGAGTCAGATGTCTCGGTGTCTGACAGGCTCCATGCCTCTGGAGCGTGGTCAGGGGTGGAAGGTGCCCTGAGGGGCCCCTGGGTTCATTCCTCAGGTGCCAGTGAGAGCGGCCTGCGAGGGAGGGTGAAGTCACGTGGGCTGCCTTTGAACGGCAGCTGCCACGTCCGAAGGGCCGTGGAGGGTCACCAGGTCTCTGATAGAGTCAGATGTCTCGGTGTCTGACAGACTCCATGCATCTGGAGCGTGGTCAGGGGTGGAAGGTGCCCTGAGGGGCCCCTGGGTTCATTCCTCAGGTGCCAGTGAGAGCGGCCTGCGAGGGAGGGTGAAGTCACGTGGGCTGCCTTTGAACGGCAGCTGCCACGTCCGAAGGGCCGTGGAGGGTCGCCTGGTCTCTGATAGAGTCAGGTGTCTGGGTGTCTGACAGACTCCATGCCTCTGGAGCGTTGTCAGGGGTGGAAGGTGCCCTGAGGGGCCCCTGGGTTCATTCCTCAGGTGCCAGTGAGAGCGGCCTGCGAGGGAGGGTGCAGTCACAGGGGCTGCCTTTGAACGGCAGCTGCCGCGCCCCGAAGGGCCGTGGAGGGTCGCCAGGTCTCTGATAGAGTCAGATGTCTCGGTGTCTGACAGACTCCATGCCTCTGGAGCGTGGTTAGGGGTGGAAGGTGCCCTGAGGGGCCCCTGGGTTCATTCCTCAGGTGCCAGTGAGAGCGGCCTGCGAGGGAGGGTGAAGTCACGTGGGCTGCCTTTGAACGGCAGCTGCCGCGCCCCGAAGGGCCGTGGAGGGTCGCCAGGTCTCTGATAGAGTCAGGTGTCTCGGTGTATCGGTGTCTGATAGACTCCATGCCTCTGGAGCGTGGTCAGGGGTGGAAGGTGCCCTGAGGGGCCCCTGGGACTCTTGCCTTTCTTCCTCAGGCGCCGGTGGAAGCGGCCTGCGAGGGAGGGTGCAGTCACAGGGGCTGCCTTTGAATGGCAGTTGACAGTTTGGGATGAGATGGGATGGGTTTTCTGTGGTGAATGTACATTTCATGTTGCCTTGTCTCGGTTCTTCGTTTCTTTAAGATCCCTCCTTGAGCAGCGGTGGGCTCCACTGTAGGGATGAACTCTCAGTCCTGCCAAGTATCACGCATCTGGCGTGATACTAACGCATTTCAATGTGGTAATCCGCATTACCGCATTGAAATGCTTTGTCACGCATATGCATAGCATCTCAAGATGTTACTGCAAACTTTTAAGTGGGGCAGGAATCAGCGCGGAAAGCACCCACGCAGCTCTCCCAGGCTTGGGGCTCCGTTCGCAGTGATCTAAGGCAGCAGACAGGCTCACACTCCCTGCTCTAATATTTTATAATTGCGATTTGCCCTGGTGCGCTCTGGCTGTCAGCCTGACGTCACAGGGCCCGTCAGGTTGTGTGCTAGTATGTGCCGGCGCTGAGAGGGGGGAACTGTCATCACATCCTGCTTTCAGAGCGGGCGAGTTCAGTTTGTTGAGGGAGGGAGACGGCTGGTGGCAATGCTGAATTTGCCGCGCCGCCCGCATTCTCCAACCATTCATGGCTCTAGCAGCTTCCTGCTGCAGTTCGCACCGTCCCGAGCTGGGCCGCACTGTGCTATCAGCTGCTGGCACCCTGCCAAATTCAAGTCTTGCCGGCCGTAGCTGAGAGAAGGAGTCACTCACCTGTGATACAGCAGCCGTCAGGACAGTAAGTGACTGGACCATCCCGCTCGGGAGTCACAGGACATCCCGGACGACTCACAGCTCCTTTAGGAAACGTGAGTGATAAATCAATTTTAGCATTTAGTCTTTCATTTGTGCTAAGTGTTGCACCACGTATCGGCCCTGTGTTTTCAGAGTGCTAAATGTCAATATCAGCTTCATGTGTAATTAAAGATGTACGCTATGTGCACAGTCGGAGTAGACAGTTAAACCAAGAAACAATAATACAATGGACCATCCCCACCTCATCTGTCTGATTATGAACTGCTGAAAATCATATCGCTCCGCATTTTTTGGGCGGACAATATGCACAGTGGTACAGGGCCGTTTATCAATGAGAGTGTATTTTACACCTGGAATCAACGAAGGGGCACGAGGCCGCACTGTTGGTGCTATGAATGTGTCCCACAGAGCTACAAATACCTAGGGCCTTATTTATGAAGGCCTTGCGCCACCGGTGCTCACTTTTAAAATGGGAAAAAGTGACGCATCGGCGGCGCAAGGCCTTCATAAATAAGGCCCCTAGAGTTTCTGATTCAAAGTGTCGTAATGTTTCTGCATCATTGACCATGTATAATAAATACCATTGTTTGTGGTGTGGTTTCTTCATTAGTTATCCGATAAAATAACATGTCTGCTGAAGCTTGTCTATAAAACTAAGAAAAGACTGGCTGTGCAATTTGTATTTCTTTGCACTACCACGTGTTTAGAGCGAAACACCAACAGGTTTTGCGCTCGTGCTTCCCAACATTCTTTGTCACCTTATTGCATTAGCAATCAAGTACGCCTGTCATTGCGTGATGGTATAATCTCCAAGTTGCACTTTAGGCTAGCACACAGGTCATGAATGATCAGATGAATGAGATCATCTTCTGAGCAGCAGTGCCTGCCCGCCTCTGTTACTAAGAACTACAGTCATGCAGTCTGTCTCCTTCCTTCTGTTTCTTGTGCTTCGCAGTACTTTTAAGATCTTCCTCGAGTTTCCCGTTGCTCAAATGGGTGTCATGTCTGATATTTATAGGTTTGCCTCGTCTTTTTTGCTTGATTTTGCTCCCGAGAAAGTGTCACTCATAGTCGTTGAAATGTCACTCATAATTACTCTGAAATTGTGGAACTGTCACACATAGCATTCTGACACCTTGGCAGCTATGAACTCTGGGGTCACCAGGGCAGGGGTCACCAACTGAAGAGAGGCTCGTGCAGGGGTCCTGGCGGCAGGCATGCGCAGACGGGCTCCGCGCGCTCCTGCGCGCCCTTTCCTGCCCTAACGTGAGTGCGTAGGAAGGCGGCCGCGCGAGCAGACCGGAAGTGCGTAGGAAGGCGGCCGCGCGGGCCAGACCGGAAGTGCGGAGGAAGGCGGCCGCGCGGGCAGACCGGAAGTGCGGAGGAAGGCGGCCGCGCGGGCCAGACCGGAAGTGCGGAGGAAGGCGGCCGCGGCGTCTGGGACCTCGGCGATGCTCGACCTCCGGCCATGTGCGCGCTGCGCCCCCGCCCCGGGGGCCGCGGCCGGACCGAGGCCGCCCGGCGGGAGCAGAGGGAGGTGAGTGAGGAGGCGGGAGGTAGAACTCAAGCGGGCCCGGTTCCGTGGGGTGAGGCGCGGCCGGGCCCTCCCACAGAGGAGCCCGGGCCCTGGCGCGAGGGCTGACGGCGGGGCCCGGGCGAGGCAGACAGACCGGTGTAGAGAGGCCCGCAGCCGAGCTCTTCACAGGTCTTTAAAAGGAGCCTTTGTTTATTGTTCGCCCCTTCATCCTTCCTCTGCCTCCTCCTCTCCTGTGTGGATACTTCTTTTTCTGTGCAGCGCAGGAGAGCATGAGTTTGTTTCTCCCTCGCCCCCCCCTGTCCCGGCAGCGGCTCCGCGCCTCAGGCGGCGACGCAGAGCTTGACTAAGAGTAGGTAAGTGAACGTGTTACTATTTGGTTTGTCTTTTAAAAATCTGCCCAGGGTGCGCACTGTTTGTATCATCATCACGGCCGATGCAGGACCACAATAAGACCTTATTCTGGCCTCAGGGGGGGTCTGAAGCACAGCTGCAGGGCGGGAGGGGGGAGAGAGGACGGGGGCCGAGCTCCCAGCAAGAGAGGCCAAGGGAGGGGCATAGAAGATGGAAGCGTCCAGAGCAGAGCACCACAGGAGAAACAATCTGGAACAACATGGAGGGGCTCAATGGAGGGGGTCAGAGGAACACAATGGAGGGGGTCAGAGGAACACAATGGAGGGGGTCAGAGGAACCCAATGGAGGGGGTCAGAGGAACACAACGGAGGGGGTCAGAGGAACACAACGGAGGGGGGTCAGAGGAACACAATGGAGGGGGTCAGAGGAACACAATGGAGGGGGTCAGAGGAACACAACGGAGGGGGTCAGAGGAACACAATGGAGGGGGTCAGAGGGACACAATGGAGGGGGTCAGAGGAACCCAATGGAGGGGGTCAGAGGAACACAACGGAGGGGGTCAGAGGAACACAACGGAGGGGGGTCAGAGGAACACAATGGAGGGGGTCAGAGGAACACAATGGAGGGGGTCAGAGGAACACAATGGAGGGGGTCAGAGGAACCCAATGGAGGGGGTCAGAGGAACCCAATGGAGGGGGTCAGAGGAACCCAATGGAGGGGGTCAGAGGAACCCAATGGAGGGGGTCAGAGGAACACAATGGAGGGGGTCAGAGGAACCCAATGGAGGGGGTCAGAGAGACACAATGGAGGGGGTCAGAGGAACCAAATGGAGGGGGTCAGAGGAACCCAATGGAGGGGGTCAGAGGGACAAAATGGAGGGGGTCAGAGGAACCAAATGGAGGGGGTCAGAGGAACCAAATGGAGGGGGTCAGAGGAACCCAATGGAGGGGGTCAGAGGAACCAAATGGAGGGGGTCAGAGGAACCAAATGGAGGGGGTCAGAGGAACCCAATGGAGGGGGTCAGAGGGACAAAATGGAGGGGGTCAGAGGAACCAAATGGAGGGGGTCAGAGGAACCAAATGGAGGGGGTCAGAGGAACCAAATGGAGGGGGTCAGAGGGACAAAATGGAGGGGGTCAGAGGAACAAAATGCAAAATGGAGGGGGTCAGGAACAAAATGGAGGGGGTCAGAGAAACAAAATGGAAGGGGTCAGAGGAACACAATGGAGGGGGTCAGAGGAACACAACGGAGGGGGTCAGAGGAACACAACGGAGGGGGGTCAGAGGAACACAACGGAGGGGGTCAGAGGAACACAATGGAGGGGGTCAGAGGAACACAACGGAGGGGGGTCAGAGGAACACAACGGAGGGGGTCAGAGGAACACAATGGAGGGGGTCAGAGGAACACAATGGAGGGGGTCAGAGGAACACAATGGAGGGGGTCAGAGGAACACAATGGAGGGGGTCAGAGGAACACAATGGAGGGGGTCAGAGGAACACAATGGAGGGGGTCAGAGGAACACAATGGAGGGGGTCAGAGGAACAAAATGGAGGGAGTCAGAGGAACCAAATGGAGGGGGTCAGAGGAACCAAATGGAGGGGGTCAGAGGAACCAAATGGAGGGGGTCAGAGGAACCAAATGGAGGGGGTCAGAGGAACCAAATGGAGGGGGTCAGAGGAACCAAATGGAGGGGGTCAGAGGAACCAAATGCAAAATGGAGGGGGTCAGGAACAAAATGGAGGGGGTCAGAGAAACAAAATGGAAGGGGTCAGAGGAACACAACGGAGGGGGTCAGAGGAACACAACGGAGGGGGGTCAGAGGAACACAATGGAGGGGGTCAGAGGAACACAATGGAGGGGGTCAGAGGAACACAATGGAGGGGGTCAGAGGAACACAATGGAGGGGGTCAGAGGGACACAATGGAGGGGGTCAGAGGAACCCAATGGAGGGGGTCAGAGGAACACAACGGAGGGGGTCAGAGGAACACAACGGAGGGGGGTCAGAGGAACACAATGGAGGGGGTCAGAGGAACACAATGGAGGGGGTCAGAGGAACACAATGGAGGGGGTCAGAGGAACCCAATGGAGGGGGTCAGAGGAACCCAATGGAGGGGGTCAGAGGAACCCAATGGAGGGGGTCAGAGGAACCCAATGGAGGGGGTCAGAGGAACACAATGGAGGGGGTCAGAGGAACCCAATGGAGGGGGTCAGAGAGACACAATGGAGGGGGTCAGAGGAACCAAATGGAGGGGGTCAGAGGAACCCAATGGAGGGGGTCAGAGGGACAAAATGGAGGGGGTCAGAGGAACACAATGGAGGGGGTCAGAGGAACAAAATGGAGGGGGTCAGAGGAACCAAATGGAGGGGGTCAGAGGAACCAAATGGAGGGGGTCAGAGGAACCCAATGGAGGGGGTCAGAGGAACCAAATGGAGGGGGTCAGAGGAACCAAATGGAGGGGGTCAGAGGAACCCAATGGAGGGGGTCAGAGGGACAAAATGGAGGGGGTCAGAGGAACCAAATGGAGGGGGTCAGAGGAACCAAATGGAGGGGGTCAGAGGAACCAAATGGAGGGGGTCAGAGGGACAAAATGGAGGGGGTCAGAGGAACAAAATGCAAAATGGAGGGGGTCAGGAACAAAATGGAGGGGGTCAGAGAAACAAAATGGAAGGGGTCAGAGGAACACAATGGAGGGGGTCAGAGGAACACAACGGAGGGGGTCAGAGGAACACAACGGAGGGGGGTCAGAGGAACACAACGGAGGGGGTCAGAGGAACACAATGGAGGGGGTCAGAGGAACACAACGGAGGGGGGTCAGAGGAACACAACGGAGGGGGTCAGAGGAACACAATGGAGGGGGTCAGAGGAACACAATGGAGGGGGTCAGAGGAACACAATGGAGGGGGTCAGAGGAACACAATGGAGGGGGTCAGAGGAACACAATGGAGGGGGTCAGAGGAACACAATGGAGGGGGTCAGAGGAACACAATGGAGGGGGTCAGAGGAACAAAATGGAGGGAGTCAGAGGAACCAAATGGAGGGGGTCAGAGGAACCAAATGGAGGGGGTCAGAGGAACCAAATGGAGGGGGTCAGAGGAACCAAATGGAGGGGGTCAGAGGAACCAAATGGAGGGGGTCAGAGGAACCAAATGGAGGGGGTCAGAGGAACCAAATGGAGGGGGTCAGAGGAACCAAATGCAAAATGGAGGGGGTCAGGAACAAAATGGAGGGGGTCAGAGAAACAAAATGGAAGGGGTCAGAGGAACACAACGGAGGGGGTCAGAGGAACACAACGGAGGGGGGTCAGAGGAACACAATGGAGGGGGTCAGAGGAACACAATGGAGGGGGTCAGAGGAACACAATGGAGGGGGTCAGAGGAACACAATGGAGGGGGTCAGAGGAACACAATGGAGGGGTCAGAGGAACACAATGGAGGGGGTCAGAGGAACACAATGGAGGGGGTCAGAGGAACACAATGGAGGGGGTCAGAGGAACCCAATGGAGGGGGTCAGAGGAACACAATGGAGGGGGTCAGAGGAACACAATGGAGGGGGGTCAGAGGAACACAATGGAGGGGGTCAGAGGAACACAATGGAGGGGGTCAGAGGAACACAATGGAGGGGGTCAGAGGAACACAATGGAGGGGGTGAGAGGAACACAATGGAGGGGGTGAGAGGAACCAAATGGAGGGGGTGAGAGGAACACAATGGAGGGGGTCAGAGGAACAAAATGGAGGGGGTCAGAGGGACAAAATGGAGGGAGTCAGAGGAACCAAATGGAGGGGGTCAGAGGAACAAAATGCAAAATGGAGGGGGTCAGGAACAAAATGGAGGGGGTCAGAGAAACAAAATGGAAGGGGTCAGAGGAACACAACGGAGGGGGTCAGAGGAACACAACGGAGGGGGGTCAGAGGAACACAATGGAGGGGGTCAGAGGAACACAATGGAGGGGGTCAGAGGAACACAATGGAGGGGGTCAGAGGAACACAATGGAGGGGGTCAGAGGAACACAATGGAGGGGGTCAGAGGAACCCAATGGAGGGGGTCAGAGGAACCCAATGGAGGGGGTCAGAGGAACCAAATGGAGGGGGTCAGAGGAACCAAATGGAGGGGGTCAGAGGAACCCAATGGAGGGGGTCAGAGGAACCCAATGGAGGGGGTCAGAGGGACCAAATGGAGGGGGTCAGAGGAACCAAATGGAGGGGGTCAGAGGAACCAAATGGAGGGGGTCAGAGGAACCAAATGGAGGGGGTCAGAGGGACAAAATGGAGGGGGTCAGAGGAACCAAATGGAGGGGGTCAGAGGAACCAAATGGAGGGGGTCAGAGGAACCAAATGGAGGGGGTCAGAGGAACCAAATGGAGGGGGTCAGAGGGACAAAATGGAGGGAGTCAGAGGAACCAAATGGAGGGGGTCAGAGGAACAAAATGCAAAATGGAGGGGGTCAGGAACAAAATGGAGGGGGTCAGAGAAACAAAATGGAAGGGGTCAGAGGAACACAACGGAGGGGGTCAGAGGAACACAACGGAGGGGGGTCAGAGGAACACAACGGAGGGGGGTCAGAGGAACACAATGGAGGGGGTCAGAGGAACCAAATGGAGGGGGTCAGAGGAACAAAATGCAAAATGGAGGGGGTCAGGAACAAAATGGAGGGGGTCAAGAACAAAATGGAGGGGGTCAGAGGAACAAAATGGAAGGGGTCAGAGGAACAAAATGGAAGGGGTCAGAGGAGCAAAATGGAGGGGGTCAGAGGAGCACAAAATGGAGGGGGTCAGAGGAACAAAATGGAGGGGGTCAGAGGAACAAAATGGAGGGGGTCAGAGGAACAAAATGGAGGGGGTCAGAGGAACAAAATGGAGGGGGTCAGAGGAACAAAATGGAGGGGGTCAGAGGAACAAAATGGAGGGGGTCAGAGGAACAAAATGGAGGGGGTCAGAGGAACAAAATGGAGGGGGTCAGAGGAACAAAATGGAGGGGGTCAGAGGAACAAAATGGAAGGGGTCAGGAACAAAATGGAGGGGGTCAGAGGAACAAAATGGAGGGGGTCAGGGGAACAAAATGGAGGGGGTCAGGGGAACAAAATGGAAGGGGTCAGAGGAACAAAATGGAGGGGGTCAGGAACAAAATGGAGGGGGTCAGAGGAACAAAATGGAAGGGGTCAGAGGAACAAAATGGAGGGGGGTCAGGAAAAACGAGCATTGGCACAGCCTCTGGGACCTTATAAATGTTTAGTTATAGTTGTTTAGTTGTTAGTTGTTTAGTGACTATAAAGTATGTGGGTCATCAGATAAAAAAGTCTGAAATTTGAGCTCACATGCTGAACGAAACATTGAAAGCCTATGGGCAACATCATCAATAGTTGGCAGCCAAACGTAAACATTTTACAGAAGCATTGGTTTCCTGATCAATGCACAGTATATACATATTGACTTGCCTTAAACTGCACCACTGTTGTTATAGGTAAGTAATGAATTCATTTCTCAATTACCAGTCTGAATAGATCTCTAACCGTAAGTGCACAATTTGTGGTAATCTTCCTGAAGAGGAATGTATTTTGTGGAACAAAGATGCCGACACAGGTTATTTAACTTCCTGCCGCAGCATTCACTTCAGTGTGTACCAACACCTTCGTGTCAGTGTCGTCCATCATTAAATATATTTTTTAATATGTTGTATTTGTTTAGTGGGCAATTTCTTAAGGGCACTTCTGGAGCGGTCCTTAAAACTCAAGTGAGGAGTGAAGCTTGAAAACTCAATGCCTGTCGGTGCAACGCATTTTAATGTCACACTGCCCAGAACTCTGGTATACTGGTGAGATTTTTTTCAACGGCTTTTTTAATACCTTTGTGCCGCACTAGAGAGAATATCTTTTGAACTCAAGTGCGCACACGCAGAGGAATCCTTTAAATTTCTTTTTCGGTCTCGCCTATGCAGTGCTTGCGCTGCGCTGCATAGGAGACCTTTTGGAATCGATTCAGCTTTTGCCCTAAAAACATGCACGCATTGCTTTGAATGGCAACGCGCGCACGTTTGGCGATTCCCTTGTAGGAGCGAGCTTTAAGATCGCTCCCGCAAGGGAAACAGGCGCAGGCCCCCTCCTCTTCTTCCCCCCCCCTCTGCTGCCGCCTCCTCACCTTGTCAGCGAGAGGCGTGCGTTTGTTTTCTTTTGCTTTCAGCCCTCCGCCTCAGTTTTTTGTGCTGCATACCTTTCCGTTGCTCTCTGTATTGTACCAAGTTCATTATTTCCAGCACCCACCCGTACCTGTCCCATGCGCCTTTGGCCTGTGCTGCTGCTTCCGCATGCTTTTGGCGCTCCAGGCATCAGCTGGAGGCTCACAAGTGCCACAACGTATTCTTTTGCATTGATTCCTGTGGCGCCACAGAGTTACACTACATCCTGACGTCACGGCCTGGCTGTGTATGCCCAATAGCTACTACGTAGACACCTAGCCAGGTTGTGTATTACTGTGGGTCTGCGGGTGAGGGGGGATGGGCATCCTGCTGCCTGCCAGAGCGTGGGAGTGATGTAAGAAGCGGAGGACAAGGCCTGTCTGGCAGACTGGCCGGCAGCTGCTCACTGCCTATTCATGGGGCACCGGCAGCAGGGGCAATCATGGTGCACCACCGTGCTTGGCCCAGGCTGGCTCGTGATGCTACCACAGCACTCAGGCTATGCAGCTCGCACCTGCAACCTGGCCGAGCCGCTCGCACTGTGGGGGCTGGGGGTAAACTATTGTGGCCGCCGACGAACATTTCTGTGCCACCACGGCGGAGGCCCCAACTAGCGTCCCAGACTGAGTGCTGCAGGGTGAAGCTACTGATTGGTCACTCGTCACTGGAGTGTCACACACTGTACTGTACCCTCGCAGGGCTCGAAAATCTGAAAAATGAAACTAGTCCTGCAGGTCTAGTACCTTGAAAAATCTCCTTGACCTAACAGCAACCTACTTGACCTCCGTCTCTGGAAGCGGAGCAATTGTGACAAGGTAACAAGATTTAAAGGCATCTTTATCGCTCATTCGCTTTGTGAGCAATAAAAATGCCTTTAAATCTTGTTATCTTGTCACATTTGCTCCGTTTTCAAAGACAGAGGACAAAAGTTAGTTCGTTTTTCTACTCCCCAGAAAGGGCGAGTAGGACCTAAAAATAGCTCAACCTCATTAAATTTACCTCGCAAATGCGAGCGGTCGAGTGGATTTGTTGAGCCCTGCCCGATGTGCCCACGAGCCGCACTCAATATGGAGTTGCAATTGGAGCGAGGATCACACTACTAAGAGCGCTGTGCAGAGACTCTGTCTCCCTTGCTTGCTTTGCAGTAGGGAGCGTACAATCTTTCGCCGTGTGTCTTTGTCCAGTGCACAGAAGCTCCCTGACAATCTGTACATCGCATGACGTGTAATCCTCCGACTCCTCCACCCAGGGTCGGACTGGCACAGAGGAAAGATCCGGGTGGTACAAACGGCTCTGGAGGCCATGTCACAAAGCACTACGACCAACACTGGTTTCACATTCATACATTTATTCAGCCATACACAGACTGCATCAGAGCAGAGACCTGGGCCCAGTTTCCAATTACAGAGCGACTTTTCACAAGAAACGGAAGTAGAAAGGCTTAGATTTATTCTCAATGTAGCATTGGAAACAAACCTTGGCAACACTGCGCTTTATCCCTTTAATAAGGTCTTTCCACTTTCAGTGTCTACGAATCATCTCTGACGTTGTGCTGAGCTCGGGGTGCGGCCTCCCTCACACGGTTCAGAGAAGCGACTACACGCCCCCAGCACCCCAAACAAAAACCGAAATATTGTACATAGTAAATGCAAGCGGGTTTCATGATTAAATTCGTATTTTTGAAACCTATACAAATTATTACATAACATAAAATCAAAACAAAGAAATCTACACTTTATGAAGATGCACAATTTGCGAACAAAATAAAACAAGAAAATGGTACAATGAGCCACTTCGGTTTATTGGGAGGCTGACATTGAGGGAGAAATTGCACAAACAAGACACTTTCAGATTGTTTTGTGATGGTGAAACGTCCTCTTAGTTATTAAACTGATCAGTGTATAGAAAAGACGGTTGTTTACCCAGACATCCCAATGAAAGCCGCACAGCAAGCTCTATGAAATTATATTTTCAATATTCGATCAAATAAACTGACTAGCGTCTACAAGGCGCTATTTAACGACAGGTTTGCTAGCACTAATAAACAAAGACGTCGAACAGAACCACGCGTGGTTCTAAAGCAACGCGCACATCTGGGATGTAACTATATTTTAAATTTGTTATAACATAGACGGAAGGCGCTATTAAAATTATGTTTTGGCTCTTATGTACACAAGCCTCGAACACAGACACAAGGGCTGACATCTAATGCGCCGGAAGGGGATTTAGTTCAGATTTGAATATATTGAACAATATAAGTAAACTGACCTCCACTTGGTGCTATTATAACATGTTTTTGTCTCTTTTAAAAACAAAGCTGGGACTTACGTATGGGGGCAGAGGTCCGAACCTGCAGTTCTGGATTGAAATTACATTTTAAATATTGAATATTGAATAACATCAGAAAACCAACCTCCTTCGGGGGCTGTAGGAAAATGTTTCCTGCTCACTTATATGGGTAAAACATGGACATACATACGGGGCCGGGCCCTATGCACCTGTTCTTGTTTTCAAATATAACTTAAATATTCAATAATATAAGCACAACAGCGTCTCTAAGGCGCTATAAAAAATTACCACAAGCTCACCTCCCCACGGGGATTCTTAATTCCCTCAAATACCTACTTATAGCTGGACTGAATCTCAATTGCTTTCCTCGGAGCACTGTTATCCGGTGTGTCTTTATTTTGGTTTTGCCAGGGCCTCCAACACTTCGGGGGCATTGCCATTCAGATAATGAATGTCATGAGATACAGGAGAATCGGAGAGCCATCATCATGTGTGTGTGTTAGAGGGTTTGGTGGGGGGGGGTCATCATTGCTTTACACCACTTATTTGGTTCCAGTGTGACCCGCCCTCCCTTTGTCTCTCATGCCACGGACCTGCTGCACTATTGACAGCTCTCCCCTGCCACAGATGTTGAATGATTTTGTTAATACATCTGACGGGAAGATGATGCCCACCCCACCCCACCCCGTGCCGTGAAGTAGCAGTTCAGACATGTTTGTCCTTATTGATTTGGAACATATGTTAGGGAAACAGTATTGTGCAGGGAATTACATCGGCCTGGGAGTTTGGGAATGCAAAGATGTGTCCTGAATGAAAACCTAATGCAGTGATGTCAGAGTGACTTCATCGGTGTGGTGTGTCTCGGTGCCTTTAATGACTTGTTGGGTGATGCTGGCTTGCTCAAGGCGTTCGGGCTCAGGGACGCTTTCAGAGTTCCCAGTGACCCCCCAACAGATGCTTTTGGTTACACTGAGGTCTGAGCGGCTTCCTGTGTTTAGTACAGCTTGCCTTCCAGAAACACTTATACTTTCAGCGTGGTGTTATTTAAGTCCTGATGTCTATCTTCGATGCACACTGTACTTTTCAATGTCAACCCAAAAAGGCTTTGTTTTATGCTTGTGCATAGCACTATTCCCTTTATATAGCATTTGCAGCTTCGGAGCGCTGTAATAACGTTTTTCCTGATGTTTATTTGGTCAAACAAGGAACAACTCAGCACAGAAACTGCATCAGTCAGCACCACCTGAGCACCATTGTAGCATCACCTGAGCACCACCAAAGTATCACTCAGCACAACCGCAGCACCACCTGAGCATCAGTGCAGCACCACTTCAGCGTCACACAGCACCACTAAAATACCACCTGAGCATCACTCAGCAGCACCTGAGCACCGCTTCATGTAGCGTAGCACCACCATTTCACCAGTTCACCACCACAGCATCACTCAACACCACCTCTGCACTAGTGCAGAATCTGATCTGCATCACTCAACACCACCTCCATACTCCCAAAACAGCAAGGGCGCAGCCTCACCACAGCACCACCTCTGCACCAATGCAGCATAACCTCAGCACCAGCATAGCACCAACTCAGCATCACTCAGTGCCACCTGAACACCAGCGCAGCACCACCTCTGCATTGGGCGCAGCACCACCTCTGCATTGGGCGCAGCACCACCTCTGCATTGGGCGCAGCACCACCTCTGCATTGGGCGCAGCACCACCTCTGCATTGGGCGCAGCACCACCTCTGCATTGGGCGCAGCACCACCTCTGCATTGGGCGCAGCACCACCTCTGCATTGGGCGCAGCATCACCTCAGCATCACCACAGCACCACCTCTGCACCAATGCAGCATAACCTCAGCACCAGCATAGCACCAACTCAGCATCACTCAGTGCCACCTGAACACCAGCGCAGCACCACCTCTGCATTGGGCGCAGCACCACCTCTGCATTGGGCGCAGCATCACCTCTGCATTGGGCGCAGCATCACCTCTGCATTGGGCGCAGCATCACCTCTGCATTGGGCGCAGCACCATCTCAGCAGCACCACCTCCATCCGTGCACCACCACCAGCACAGCTCCACCTCCGCACCAAAGTGGGACTTCCTCAGCAGCAACTCTGCATCACCTCAGCATCTGCGCAGCACCACCTCAGCATCAGCGCAACATCACCTCAGCACCAAATCAACATCACCTCAGCACCAACACACCACCACCTCAGTATCACTCAGCATCACCTCCGTAAAAGCACTCCACCATGTCAGCACCACCTCGGAATGTGGCTTCTCTTGTTTCTCCCTGAGTGTCCGTCCTCTGCTCGTGTTGTAATTCAGGTACTATTTCCCAACCTCCACCCTCCCATTGTTAATGTCCATCCCCAATAACAAAAAAAAGCTATAACAAACAAGCATTAAAACAGGAAGGAAGAAGATGCCATCATTGCAAAGACTAAAAAACTAGAAGACATTTTATTATGTTAATTATTTTTTTAATAGGGTCGTTCAGTTGTATGTAATGTCATTTTGGTTATAACTAAAGTAACAAAAATACTTAACACTTTTTTATTATAACTTTTCAACATGCTGCAATGCTGCTCTACAACATAGCTTAAAAACATTGGCAAAGCTAAACACTTAAAAGATCCCAAAGGCGAGACCTATTGGCTATGCCAAGGCTTATTTAAAATAGAACCTGGTTGTAACAAAATATTTGTTACGAACAGCCCTTATTTACACTGCTAAAAACAACACTGCAGTGGCAAACACTGCAAAAAAAATCACCTTATCGGGGCAAGAACCCTGCTGAGTAACTTGACATTGCATAAGAATACATGTTAGGTACATGCGAAGAGAGGAGTGAGATTTTAGTTTCATAGGCGGAGGCCATTACTCTCACGGCCAACACAGGAGTAAGATTTGGAGACCCAGCCGTGCTGAGGAGTTGAAAACAGAGCACATCTTGCTGGGCATTACTACTCCGCATTTGACCGCTGCACTAAGGGCAGGCATAGGGAAGTGTTTGAATGTGCAGTGTTGCGGGATATCCCTGACACACCCACAAAAAAAGAATCTCCTCATATTATCCTGCGTTAATTCGGCGAGTAGCAGGATTTCCACTTGGATTCGCGCTGCCCTCACTCGCCAGGGAGCCTGAAACCCTTCCCCCCAGAGTTGGTGACTGAGGGTGGCAGGCGACTCCCTGCTCAGGCGTGGGGGTAAGGAGCGCTGCCTTGACCCCACGGGTGGAGGATTGAGTTTTAACGGGGTGGGCCCTGAAAACTCTTGGACCTGGGTCACTAAGTAAGTACAAAAGAGAGTGGTCCGAGTTTTACACAATTATTACACAAATGTTCTGTATTTACTCCATACAGTCATTCACCACAATTGAGCTTCAGTAATTATAACTAAACAAAATGAAAAATAAAGTTTAAATGTTCAAAATCTAATTGCATTTATTTTTGCAATCATGCACTCTGGTGCGTTCATCACCACACAAATTGTTCGTAATCGTCAAATTACGTAAATGTAATTATAAAGTCATTACATCAATAGTGCTCTCAGTGAGGAAGGGAAGGGTTGTGAGGAGGTTTGTGAGGGACTGGGTAAAGGTGGCGTGACATTACTAACATCTTAATAAAATCTATACGCCTTTACAATCAAGGTAATATGTGTTCCCAGATCACATCACACATAGGTTAGGTAAGTCCATTTAGTTCAGTCCTGTGGTGTTAGGTTGGCATAGTCTACGTTTCGACCCCCATGTATGCTGAAGGGTTGTTATTGCCTCATGTTGGGGTCTTCGTCAGGACAAAGAGAGAGCCTAAAACATAATATGAAAACTAACATTAAAAGATTGTGGTGAGCTGTGTTTGGTATATGGACTGAATGTAGGCAAATACCTACATCTGCAGGAACGGTCGAGGTCTGTACCGTCGCTGTGTGGGCTTCACAGGCTCCTTGAGGTTCTATAAAGAAAATGGAGGGAAATCTAAAAAAAAATTGTAGGCAAAATGGCCATGTAGCAATCTATGCGAGGACCGGGAGACTTACTTGGACTATGCTCCTTTTGGTGAGCAAAAGATGTCTTATCACGCTTTATCTTGTTGAATCCTTCTTAGTTAATGAGTTCAGTGCACGCCTGGCACCATTCTATAAAATCAAATGGATAGTCATAATGAGGGTAGGTATATTGTTGGAAGCTTAAGCATGTATATTAAAAAAAAAAAAAAATCTTTTTGGGCTGTTGTGAACCTGTCGGGTCACTTGTCGGGTCACTTGTAATATATAATTCCCAATTCGAGAAAAGAATTGGCGAATACCAACTAAATTAATGGCTGTGGTCGTGGTAGAATCACTGTTCGTGAATCATGGAAAATCGCAGCCGCCGAGGGTGCATAGTGCTACGGATAGTCCAATCAATATGGCGATCTATGGCTGATAGCATGATCGCATTCGGGGACATTAAAGTTAAAAAGGGAGGCATTGTAGTTTAAAGAGAAGCATTGTAGTTTAAAACGAAAGGGCTAGAGGCAGGTAGCAACTCAAATGATTCCCTACCTGATCCGCGTGCGACTCATCCGTCAGTGTGCGGCACTCCCTCGGTATGACTGGAGTTGCTCGCGGTGCCGCCGCTGACTGCTAGCTAAAGGGGCTCGGCTCAGTGGAGCCAATCATCAGTCAGTATCCCCAGACACCGTGTCATTCTGCGAAAAGGCGCCCCTGTTAACTCACGGAACTCTTGATGGTTGTGCTTACTCCCTCATGTATTACAGGTTATAAAAATGGGGAAACGTATTGCGATTATGGAAGATCTTCCCTTCGTGTTGTTTTACAAGTAATCGGGGGGCCTATGCAGGTTAATCTCGTTAGACAGCCCCAATAAAATTGCAGCTTACACACATTACAATTGCCTGGTAGGTAACCACATGTTCATGAATTTTTAAAGTAACGCAATGGTTTGCCATAGTGAACTGAGAGTGAAAAACGTTCCCCTTTGGTGTATTATACAAATGATCGGAGGGTCTGTGCAGGTTTAGATCGTTATTAAGTCTCAATACAAAAACCTGCTTGAGCCCACAACGCAACTGCCTAGTGGATAGCCACATGTTCATACAATTTAGGTGACATGATGATTGCAATTAAGTCATATGCAAAGAAGCAAATAAAGTGTGGCACTAATACATTTCCTTAAGAGTATAAACAGAGCCAGCATTGTGTCCTTATTCAGAGTGTTTAAACATTACTACACATGTGGTATACAGTCCCAGAGTAGCACATACACATAGACAATTATTGACAGATTTATGTATTGTTTACCCCTATCCCTCTAATGGAGATGTGTCTGTGACAGGTGTCATGTTTGAAATGCTACAATGTTTATACTCAGGGTCTAAACCTGCCATTTGTGCAAAGTTAGCGTCTAGTTAATTGAGTCCCATGCTTATGGTATTGAATATGTGCATCCATTTGCACTCCCTGATGTTTAGGACAGAGTTCAGATTACCTCCTCGAGGGCCCAGTGTAATCTTTTCGAGTATTACCCATCGCATAGATTCCGGACTGTGGTTCTTGTCCGTGTAATGTTCAACCAGTGGTGCCCCTGATGTTTGGCAGCGAATCCTGCTGCAATGTTGGAAAATCCGGTTCTTAATTTTTTGTTTGGTTTGTCCAATGTACATAAGCTCACATGGACAGAGAATGGCGTATATTCCACTGGTGTTGCAATTTGTAAGAGACTTGAGATCGACAGTCAGGTTGTTATGAGTCATTTTCTTTGTCTCCCAACATGTTGGGCATGCTTTGCATGTGGTACATCGGAAATATCCTACCACCTCTGGTAGATTCCAGAGTCCTTGGATGGTCGGTGCCTGTGGTGTATCCAGCAGTGAACGGACCACATGGTCTATTATGCTTTTCGCCTTTTTGAAGGCATGCATAAGTGGTTGAGGGGTGTCTATGACGTCTGCGATAAGACCCCAATGCTTATTGACTATTCTCTTGATATCGTTGCTTTTGGTGCAGTGCGTCGTCACGCATATCATTCTTTCCTGTGATGACGGACGTTCCTTCGGCATCAATAGGGTTGTTCTGTCTTGGTACCAAGCTCCTTTTCTGGATCTTTTCACGAGTCGTTTGGGGTATCCCCTCTGTATCAGGCGGGAGATTAAATCCTCGGATTCTTTAAAGTAATCCTCCTTCAAAGAGCAATTTCTCCGGATGCGGAGAAATTGTCCAAAGGGCAGGTTGTCCCGGAGTCCTCTGGTGTGATGGCTCGTGTCTCTCAGAAGAGTGTTTCTTTCAGCTGGTTTTCTGTAGAGGGTGGTATATAGTTCACCTTCCCTTTCCTTTATGCTGATGTCCAAGAAATCGATAGACTCCTTATTCATGTGCATAGTGAACTTGATGTCTTCCGACTGTGTGTTTAGCCACTCCATAAAGGCATTCAGATCACGCTCCTCTCCTGTCCATATGGTGAGGACGTCATCTATGTACCTATGCCATCCCTCGCCGCGCTGCACACGCACCACTGCTCTTGCCACAGCCTACCCACGCCGATTGTAGATACTGCCAGGGAACCCCCCCCACCCCCCATGCAGAAGGACGAACACCACACCTACGGACTGCACCAACACCCCAGCGGAACACTAGCTCGCGCTCAGACTACGCACCACAGGCAATGCCTAACAGCCCCAACCCGGGAACGACCCCCCCCCCCCATTTCTCCATTCACACTGCAAGATACCCTGCCCCGCCTCGCGATTGCTGCAGCACATGAGACCCCATGATGATCTCCCCCCCCCCCCCCCCCTTTTGACCTCACTCCCTTCCCGACCCCAGGTATTCCCCGCCATGGTATAGACATGGGAACAGTTTGTTCACTGGTCATGTTCCCCGACCAGGCTCCCTTTCTTATTTCAAACGAGGACACTAGATGCAACATGTCACTCACAGGAAGCGATACCTTATTGACCTCATGCTACCCACAAACTGCGGAGACACGATGACACTTACACACTACGAGAGATACAAACTTGTATTCCACCTCACACACGCTAGCCAAGGATATGCTGTGCTGTATATTGACCACCGCCTCATCCTTCGCGACCTCACTATAACAGCACTGGGGAAACACACAGGCGCCACACTGCTGGATATCGAAACGACTGCAGACTAGCCCCGTCGAACATAACCGCTTGCTCCTATGCCTCAGTGAGCTATACCAATACACATTTTGCCACTCCCCAGAAAGCATTATGAACACGAAATTGGTGAAACATCTATCGATAATCCCCCCCCCCACTATTGGCTAACCTCAGCTGCTTCCTACGCTATCTGTGGGGACTTGGGGGATTACCATACTGGCACTAATGCTGGGTGAAAACTGCAATGCTAATCTTAACAACGAAAGACAAAATCATAAGATCTGTCGCTTATACAGCTGGATACCAGGTGACTGCTAAAGCATTTTCATAAGATTCGCCGCCGGACCCCCGGGTTGCCGGCTAAATGGCTGTCTCATCCAGTTAAAGATTTACTTGATTGTTCTCTGCTCGGCTGACCCCTGTGAGCCGTAAATTGTAAACTGTATGATGACAAACTTATGCACAATAAAGGTCTTCTAAAAACCCAAAAAAAATCTATGTACCTATGCCATGTAGAAATCATATTGTGGTATGGGTTGTGTTGGGATAGGATGCATTGCTGTTCATATTCTGACATGTATAGAATTGCCAGATCTGGAGCGAAGGCGGCACCCATCACCACTCCTTTGCTTTGGATGTAGAATCTGTTCTGGAATACAAAGAAATTCTTTGTCATGGCGATTTCCAGCAGATCGATGATGAACTCAGTGGGGACCCCTGCTGGTTGTTCCCTCATTTGTAATGCTCTTCTCATGCATTCTAGCGCGGGTCTCTGGGGAATACTGGTGTACAAAGAGACGATGCCCATTGTCACCAGGAGTTGGGTATTTTTGTTGAATGGCATCTGGTCCACCAGGTTGATCACTTGCATCGTGTCCCTGAGGTAGGTGGGTGTTGCTTCAGTGAGTGGTTTTAAAAATAAATCCACATACTTGCATAGGGGCTCCAACAGAGATCCGCATCCCGAAATGATGGGACGTCCGGTTGGTTTCTCAGGATTTTTATGTACCTTAGGTAGTACATACATTGTCGGTATCCTGGGTTGGTCCACGTTAAGGTAATCAAATTCCTTCTTAGTGAGAGAGCCCATTTCCAGTGCTTTTTTGGTAATGGTTAGGATCTCCATCCTAACTTCCTTCGTGGGGTCCAAGGCTACAGGTCTATAACTTACGCCATCCCTCAGTTGGGAGTAGATTTCGGCCTTGTAGTCTTCCACATTCAGCATGACTATGGATCCACCCTTATCGGCTGGTTTGATTACCACTGATTTATTGTTCTTTAGCATGTTCAGCGCTGTTCATTCTCCTGCAGTGATATTGTTTGACATAGGGTCTGTGGTCACAGGTTTTTAGAACGTCTCTCAGTACCACGCTCTCATAAGTCAAAATCCTGTGAGACACCGATGCCATAGTAGGCATGAACGTTGATGGGGTTCGTAGATTGGTGAAGGCAGTCATAGCTGTTGATGGACGATTCAGGAAAAAGTTTTTTAGTCGTATCTTTCTGAAAAATCTGGTGAGTTCGGCTTGGATGTTGAATCTATTGGCATGGGATGTGGGTACAAAAGATAACCCCTTGCAGAATACACTAGTTTCATCAGCAGTTAGTGTGTGGCTTGATAGATTGATTATGGAGCAGATATTGATAGCTGAACCGGGGGTTCCTTCGACTACCATCTGTAGGTTTTCCTCCTGGTACTCCTCTCCCTGTGGTCTTCTGGTTGGAATCTCACCTGCTTCATGTTCTGGCCCTGTTGCCTCCCTCCGTCCCAGTTCTGTTGGTTCTGTCCGCGGGTAGGGCGGTTCTTCCAGGACCCACCTCTGCCTCTTGGGGGTCTCCATTGTGTGTCGCCTAAAAAAGGTGGTTGAGGGCCGCTCATGTGTTCTTGGGGTGGCTGGTACCATTGGTCCTGGTGTTGGTAGTTTCCTGATCCGGTCTGTTCGTTCTCACTCTCGCCGCTGTACGAAGAGTCTGAAAAATTGGTAAACCTCCGTGTCCCTCTATAGCCTCCTCTTCCTCTATAAAAGAAACGCCCCTGGGTGTCCTGCCTGTAATAGTCTGCTTGTAAGTAGGGGTAGGTATTTTTCTTATCGTAGTACTGAATGTCTTTTGCTAACTTCTCCAATTTCTTTGTCTGTGTCTCCACATCAAAGTCCTTTAAAGTTTTTTTCAATCTATCCAATGTTTCTCTGGCACTGGCAAAGGCCGAGTGGCTGGCTATTTCCTCTTTGAGTTCGTCAATCTCTTTGGTTAATTGCTCCACTTGTTCTTTCGCCGTCTCCACCCCCAACACCATCCAATGGCGTGAGCAATTGTTTGCCATGAAGCTGAACCCTTCTTTAAACTTAGGGTTGTCAACGAATAGGGCAGGTTCGTTGCGGACTTGTAGTCCTGTTGGTATTATGTTGGATCTCAGGTATCCAGTCAGAAGATGTCCATGGAGCTTGGTTCTTACCAGCTTCTTTTCCAAGCGTTCTAGTTTATTTATTTTTTCATTCAAGGAGTAGTCTATACTGGTGCTATTGGATGTGAGAAATGCTGTCCCTGCGTCTCCCCCAATTAAGTCCTTTATGTAATCCTCTGTGTAAGAGAGGGTCTCAAGTTCCATTCTGATGTTGCCCTCAATCGGGACCAAAAACTGTACTGATAAGTTACAAATAATGAAGAGAGCAAACCCTCGCAAGAAACTTCTTGCTCTGAGAGTATTGAGTTTTACCGGGGTGGGCCCTGAAAACTCTTGGACCTGGGTCACTAAGTAAGTACAAAAGAGAGTGGTCCGAGTTTTACACAATTATTCCACAAATGTTCTGTATTTACTCCATACAGTCATTCACCACAATTGAGCTTCAGTAATTATAACTAAACAAAATGAAAAATAAAGTTTAAATGTTCAAAATCTAATTGCATTTATTTTTGCAATCATGCACTCTGGTGCGGGTGGAGGGGCGCAGCTCTGTTTTGTTGGCCTTCAGTGCAAATAAAATGCAGGACAGAACACCAATATTATGTGCTCTTATTCTTGGGCAAAACAAAAGAGTGAGAAAACCTAGTGTGCGTGCTGTGCCCAGGTTCTGCCCGAACAAGTTTGACATGTGCTGATATCTCTGCACTTCAAAGATTAATCAATGCACAGCAAAGTATGTAACGTGCAGCGCAACACAACATGCGCATTGCACATACTTAGCAGAACCAATACCTAGCATGCAAATGAAATGTCAAGATATAAGTCTCTGAGACAAACATGTGACTTTTCTTCTTCCAGATCCAGTGATGCCAATGAGGGGTTCCCGTGGCACATAGGAAAATCAAAAGAGCAGCACAAGAGATTGCAATTTGCACTATGAAATAAAGGCCAATCGTTTTGTACCTTTTATATGAAACGAAAAATGCAATTCCCGTCTTCCTATTGGTTGCAAACGTCAGTAACGTAATTCCGGTGACAAACTGATAATGTATCAAAGGGCACAGCCTTGTCCCCGTGAATTGTGTTTTCTTAGCTAGCTCAGTAATGTTGTGAATCAGCAATAGGTTAACATGTGATACGCATGGACTTAGTGGGGCAAAGGAACCATATTAGGCCACTGTTTTGGCTACACCTGCCCGCATGTGTTGATCTAACCATAAACGGATGCTTTTTTTTATCTGATGTCGCAGTTGCCAACCGTTCCTCAAAGATCGGCTTCACTGGGCTTGTGCTCGCCGTGGTAAAGAAATAAACACAACTATACAAGCCATCAGTCCCGTGTAGCTGTCTCTCAACGTCTCCTGTCTGGAGTCAGACTCTACTATTTCAGCTACTTAAACCCCACTCTTAGAAGCCTGGCTACTATTGGACAGCCCCCTCCCTTGAAAAGGACAGCCGGTAATAAAACGCTGATCTGTAGATAAGGGCTCAGCTTCTGTAAGAATGACACATCCATCCTCGGGGAATAGACAGATCCCAGACCGTCCAGGCACCGACTCGATTTAGGCCGAAACAATCCGACACTCGAGGAAGTGGAGACAGACAGGCCAGGGGCAGGCCCCAGGTTATCGGAGGAAGGATAGCAGCACCGAGCTGTGAACTGTGGAGGGTACAGAGAAATACACAGGGAGACACTGTCTCCGGCACTGCAGAGGGCACAGAGAAAGACCCAGAGAGACACTGTCTCCGGCACTGCAGAGGGCACAGAGAAAGACCCAGAGAGACACTGTCTCCTGCACTGCGGATGTTACAGGGAAAGAGACACAGAGAGGCTGTATTTCCTGTACTGTGAAGGTACAGGGAAGGCACCGGGAGACACTGTATGCGGCAGCCACAAACATAAACATTCTTTTCAACATTGTGAAGGTTGCAGAAACAAGGACACGCTTTCTCCTGCTCTGTGGAAGGTACAGAGAGAGAAACCACAAGCTACTGTCTCACCACCTGCGCTATCAAGGAACAGACACAGATACTCAAAAGACACTGCATAATGGGCTGTGAAGGTACAGAGATACAAACCTGAAGACACTGCCTACTGGACTGTGAAGGTGCAGAGATACAAACTAGAGACACCACCTACTGGACTGTGAAGGTGCAGCGATTCAAACCTGAAGACACTGCCTACTTACTGGACTGTGGAAAGTACAGCTACAAACCTGAAGACAGTGCCTTCTGGACTGTGGGAAGTACAGAGAAGGACACCCAACAAAACTGCGTCCTGCACCTTGGACATAAAGAGAAAGCCAGACACTTCCTACTGGGCTGTGGAAGGTACCGAGATAAAAACCCGAGCGGTCTCCTGCTCTTAGAAAGATATCAGAGGAACACGTCTTACTGGAGCTGTCAGAGAAAGAAAACAGACTCCCATGAAACCGCAAAGAGCTGATGTAATTGAAACACAAGCACTGGTCACACGCGGCTCCCCTCACCCTGAGCGCCACGCTAGTTAACAAACTCCTTTCGAATTAGCGTTGTGAAAGCGACCACACTAATTCAAGCTTTTCAAGCACTCGTGCTTGTGCTCCACCTTGCGGGAGCGAGCAGCGGCGGCGCGAGAGCCATATGTTTTTAATTGGCACGCCCGCCGCTGCTCGCTCCCGCAAGGTGGATGCCAGCACAAGCACTAGTGTGCTTGAAAAGGAGCAGACCGATTTCTAAAGGTCATCTCCTAGAGTAGCGCATGTGCGCTGCCTAGGCGAGACCTAGAAAGAGGTCAGAGATCAAGCAATCATGAAGGCACCAAGGTTGGTTTCAGTAACTAACTCATCGACAACCATCGATGAAGTTGGACGGTTCTTCTCTAGTTGTAGTAAAACAATTCTTTCTGCAGAAATGGGAATCAAAGCCAGACGTCTTGGCAGCATTTGAGAAAACTTTGTGAACTCTTGTTTCAAAGGCTGAAACACACATTCCATATATCCCATGCATGTCATGCTGCCGAACCTCTAAAAAAGCCAGAGATCTTGGAAGAATGACAGCTCAGAGGAGGAGTGAGCTCAAGAATCTTCCTTATTTAAATCCAAATGTGGCCTGGTGGCGGACCCAACCGGACAAACATGTGGGAAAAGTGACTGCTCAGAAGAGTGAGCACAGCACGCTGTCTATCTAAATCTATTCATAGCCTGCTGCCGGACCCTACAGAAGTGTGACACCTGTCAAGAGGGTGTGCTCAGAATATGTGGATGGCTGCCGGACCTAACAGAGGAAGAAGACCTGGGAAGACTGATTGCTCAGAAGAATGAATCAATCAGTAAATCAAACATTTGTAGAGCGCATTACACAAGGTGCTAAGGGGTGGGGGGTGCTGCTACTGCTCGAACAGCCAGGTCTTGAGAAGGCTCCTGAAGGTCAGCAGGTCTGGGTCTGTCGCAAGTGGATGGGGAGGGTGTTCCATGTCTTGGCTGCGAGGTGGGAGAATGATCTGCCGCTGGTGGTCATTCGGTGGATATGTGGAAAGGTGGTGAGGGCGAGGTCGGCGGAGCGAAGCTGGCCGTTCAGGGTGTAGAAGGCGAGTTGTTTGTTGAGGTATGTTGGTCTGGCATTGTGGAGTGCTTTTTGAGCGTGGGTAAGGTGCTTGAAGATGAGCACAGAAGTATCTGGATCTAAATCCCTGCTTGTAGATCCAACAAAAAGGCAATACCTGGGAAGAGTGACTACTAAGATGGGAAGTGAGCTCAAAAGTCTTCTGATCCACACCTGGCCTGCTCGTGGGACGTACAGAAGAATGACACCTTGAAAGAGCGACTGCTCATAAGAGCAGTGGCCACAAGAATGTTCCTTATCTAAATCCATATGTAGTCTGCTGCCGGACCCAACCAAACAACATCTGGGAAAGGGGACTGCTCAGAAGAAGAGTGAGCACAGAAGGCTCTGGATCTCAACCCACATGTGGTCTGCATGTGCACTCAGCAGAAGAATGAGACCTCAGAAGAATGACTGCTCAGAAGAGAAGTGACGACGGAAGACTACAGATCTAGTACCACATATGGTCTGCTGCCGAATCCCCCAACATAAGAGCCTGGGAAGAGTGACTGCTCAGAAGAGAATTGGAATAGAAGGCTCTTGATCCAAACGCATTCATGGCCAGCTGCTGGACCCAAGGAAAAAGAAGCACTCAGAAGCAGTCAGAAGAGGAGTAAGCACAGAATCCTTCTCATCTAAATCCATATGTGGTCTGCTGACCACATATGGACCAAAAAGTATCTGGTTTTATATCGTGCGAGGCCTGCTGGTGTACCCAATCCAAATGAGACCTGGGAAGAGTGACTGCTCAGAAGAAGAGTGCGTACAGAAAGCTCCAGATCTAACCTCAGTGAGGTCAGTCAAATGCACAAAAGACACAGGTCTGTTGTGATATCCGGTATCCGAGAACCTCCACTCTTTAGTCTTGTTCTGTCATAGATTATTCCAACCAGTTTCTCCTTTGAATGCCACCTCCACTCGCCATCTTCCCTCGTAGCATCATCATTTTCAGTCCTACTTTTCACCAAGAGAGACAGTTTCTAGGCTCTTGATGAAGCTACACAGGGCAAAAGGTAACTGTCAAGCTTTCGAATTTAGAATTTAGCACTTAGGTGGTAAGGCAGCAGTCTCAAAATTCTCTAAACTAAATTTAAACCTTTGTTTGTTACTAGAGCAAGCTGTCCATCTTTTATTAGGTTTTATTAGGCTTCTTAGATGGTGTCACTTTTGCCAACTAAAACTGTAGTTTTTTTGGTGTCAGCCCCCGGCAGCCATTCCAAGGTCCAGTCCAAATCATGGATGTGAAGTTGTCCATTCCATTATTTAATCTTCCCCCACCTACGTACAGGAGATACACTGCTTGTGCAAACTTCAGAACCCCAAAAATCTGACAATGAAAAGCACATAAAATGGGATGGGTGGACATACCGCCAGGCCACTTATTAAACAGTTTAAATCAAGCTGTGGCCACACAGGCTTTAACTGCAACAGACTCTGGCTGAGGACCTCAAGTTAGGGACCACACAAGGATAATCCCAAGAAATTCACTTGTTTTACCTTGCTACCATTCGCATATCAACTGTAACGTCATTTGTTTCTTCTGAACGTCAATGATCATCTAGCTTTCATTGCTGTAACTGCAGCATGTCAATAAGATGCTGTGACCTGACTGGTGTGTGATCGGTGAACTCCAGCACAAAGCCTAGCATCAGCCCATCACACATCTAAGTCTAATCCGTGCTTGCACCTTCCCTCTCTATTTAATCCATTTAATATGAGACGCACATGTAACTAAGAGGAACTTCCGCCACAGGTACTTCCTGCTTCCACGGTCCACCATGCAGCATGAAATGCATGCCTGGGTGGGCTGCTTCATCCAGCACATTGTGCAGTGGCACTGTTGTCCCCAGTAGATGCTCTAATCATAACATCGCTTGCTCAACAGGCAGAATGTTCTTTGTGTCCATCAGATGCCAGTCCAGACTGGTTCAGTCCAGTGGTAGAGAAGGGCTCCACTCCGCTCCATAGGAGTGTGTTTATCTGATCTACATAAGCAAATGCCTAGGGGAGCAAGATGGCGGATGCGGCTGTGTCCGAGTGAGGTGGACGCGAGTGCTCTCTGCCCCCACCATTCCTCCACGTTTCGTTTTTACTGAGGGAGTGTTGATTAAGCCTAATTCAAGGGCCCCGCAATGCTGAGATTGCTGAGACTGCTCGTAACATCCAACTATTTCCCCACATACCGGCGTTACTTTGTTTTCTACTGCAGCCGCTTTCATTCCGACTCCGCGGTCAGCGCTCGGCGCTGGAAGGAGGGAGGCGCGGCTGCCAGCAGACTCGTTCAGGGTCATAGCAAAGACCCGGAATTTGATTGATACTTAGAAATAGACAAGGATGGGGCCCAAGAACCCTGCTACGGCCACCTCGACAGCCTCTAGGGGCCCAAAGACTCGTGCATCGGTAGTGTCCTCCGTTAACGCATGCTCTACTAGTGCTGCAAGTAATACTAGCATTTCTGTGCCTGTGCCAGGACTTACGGTTGCTGAACCAGTGGGGGCTCCGTCCACAAATTCAGAGCCAGGTCTTCAGCTCGCTCGGGATGAAACACAAGATGAAACACAAGTGGCAGTGACAGTGACTCCGTCTGAACTCGGCGCTGGAGAAGCTGCAGGGGGCACCCAAGGAGAACGGAGGAAGCAAAACCAGGTAACAATTCCTGGTATTTTTAAGAAGACCCCCCCCCCCCAACAGTAAAGGGCACAATCTCGAGCAGGGAGTGAAAGTGCTACTCTGGCTCCTCTTAATGCTCCTTTGAATGCCCCTAATGCTTTTAGTATGACCTCGCCTCATTCCCAAGTGGGTGCCAGGGGTATCTTAGAAGCTCCCTCCTCCAAGCCAGATGACTCCAATGTGTACATACCAATAGACTTACTTTTAGTGGCGTCGGATGTTGGGGGGGTCTAGAAATTACTGACCGCAATAAGGCTGGGACTGAGGCTGACTCGGGACTCATGTGGAAATCTTTACGCTGTCTGATGTGTCCGCTACCTCAGAGGCAGAAGAAAGCCTGGAAGGAGATTGGGCTGAAGATAGGAGTTTTAGTGGGCCAGCCCCATTTGAAGAAGAGGAGAATAGTGTGTTGACTTTTGGAGACTCCAGCGATGCACGAAAATTAGAGGGGACATTGTTGGAGAGAGCAATGAGTGGTGATGGCTCGCCTTCTTTGGATCTTACTATTCTCCCACAATCGGTTGGGCTGAATGATAGTAGAGGGGTGTCAGAACCTAACATGGCAGGTTTTTGTAACTACATTACTCTTACTACTATCTACCAAGCCATTATGGTGCATAGAGAAGATACTAAGGCTGAAAGTCTTCGGGCTCAAGGCGCAGTTAGGAAACTACAGAACACGGTGCGGCGTGTTGCCAAGTTGTGTACAGAGCTCTCAGTAAGAGTGGGGGAAGCTGAGGGCAGAATCTCGGCTACAGAAGATTACTTGGTTCTGCAGAAAGCTGATCTTTCTACCCTCCAATCGACTCAAGATGATATCAATTGGAAACTCTCTGATATGGAAAACAGAGCTTGCAGGAACAATCTACGTATACTAGGCATTCCGGAGGGACTTGAGGGGAAAGACATTAGTCAGTTCGTCATTGAACTCTGTACTGAGGCTTTCCCGGAACTGACTGAGTGGAAGTGGGATATTGAGCAACAAAGAGTTCACAGATTTCCGTTTCAGCTACGGGGTGGCAACCGTGGGGCTTCGGCTAAACCTAGGGCAATCATGATTTGCTTCAATAATTTTTTGTTGCGTGAAAAGCTATATGATCTAGCGCACCCAGATCGCAAAAGGAAGGCAAAGGGATGCGATTTCTTCGTTCGTCTTGACTACTGTCGTGCTACAGTGCAGCAAAGGTGGCATTTGCGTCTGCTTATTCTGCTGTTCCAGGCCAAGGGATCGCAAGCCTTTCTGCTTAATCCTGCTTAGCTGAAGATAAATTATAAGGATAAAACATCTTTTTTCACTTCAGAGATATTAGCGAAGGAATATCTGGGAACATTGTAGTGAGGACTTGATTTTCTAGGGCCTATAGATCTTCTAAAGCTTTTTTCTTTTTTCACACCTTTTTTTTCTTCTGTTCTTCTTTACTGTCTAAGTGGAGAACTGGGGGTGGGCGGGGGGAGCACTTAATCCTCTCTCCATCGCCAATCGGGACTCTTCAGTCCCGTTGCTCCAGTTGGGTGGGTTTGGGGGATGTAGGGAGAGGGAGGGAGGGTGGGGTAGGGGGTGGGAGTGGAGGGGCAAGGAGGTAAAAGCAGGGGTCATTTAAATCAAGTAAAATTTGGACGAATACCTTTGCTTCAGCATTGATGTGTTTTCTCGCTTTTATGGCTATAAATATTGTTGTATATCAGGGTCTGGGGGGGGAATTTGGGTGGCTTGCTTTTTATATTGTGATAAAATTCTCGTTTTTTTATGATGGGTAAGCTCACTATTTGCTCTTGGAATATCTGTCTTAAACAATAGGAAAAAAATAGGCATTATGGCCCAGATCCTTAAAACAATGAGAATAGAACTGCTCTGTGTACAGGAAACCCACATAGCCTGGAACAATAGGGCATGGTTAAAAGATTTAGGATTAGAAATTGTTTGCTGTACTAGACAAGGCACGACCACTAGAGGTGTTGCTATTTAAAAAAAATATGGATGGGGGGGAATGCAACCGGGTTAAGGTGGATTCATATGGTCGGTGGGCTATTGCCGAATTAAGGATAGAGGGATCGGTCATAACGATCTGTTCATTGTATGGGTCTAATTCTGATGATCCTGCTCTATTGAATGATCTTAGTATTGAGTTGGCTAATTGGCCATCTGCATTAATTCTTTGTGGGGACTTTAACATCCATCTGCCGGGAGATGTAGACATCCGGGGTAATTATAGATATGAGGGCAAAAAGAGTAAAGTCTTTAAAGCCACCAAGGGCTTATTAATTGATTTTGGTCCGGTAGATGTTGGGTGGCTAAGAGGACTGGGTGCTCCCGGAAGTACACATTTTTATGCCCCCCATCATAAGCATGTTCGACTTGATTTTTTTTTTTGTGCCCACGGCAATGTCTACGAATGCTAGGTTTGAGATATACCCCAAAATAATTTCGGACCACAATCCAATTACGTTGGAATTAGAAATAGGCGATGGGTATAAGAGTGCACGAAAACCTTGGACATTTGAGCGCCAGCTTTTATTTGATCCGGGTTATTGTGATCGGATGAATAAATGAATAGCAGACTTTTTCCAAGTTAATTCTGGTTCTGCTTCAGTGGTGATGGTGTGGGATGCTTTTAAGTCAGGAGTGCGGGGGGAGACCCTTAGCAATTCTATTAACAAACGATCCAGGTTTAGGGCAGAGTATGCAGAAGAATGAAATAAACTGCGGCTTCTAGAGACCAATTTTATGACTGCCATCACTGCTGGACGGGATCACGAACAAATCTCGATTGATCTCGCAGTGCAAAAGATGAAGGTATACCAGAACTTCGCAACAAAATTGGCATCTCTTATTGCAGTACACCGTTCGGAGGTATACGAGGTGGGTGAGAACTCAGGACTCCTTTTAGCTAAAAGGTTGAGGCAGAAAGAGGCCGCTTACAGGATTAATTCTCTTAAGGATGAACAGGGGGTACTGCATGAGAATCCGGCAAAAGTGCTTGAGATTTTTTGCAAATTTTATACTCCGCTCTATACGGGTGATGATTGCACGCCGGCAGCAGGGAAATTAGTAGATTTCTGGGGGGAAAGGGAATTTCCTAAAGTCTCCTGTCAACAAAAAGAAGAAATGGATGCTAACATTATGTATGAAGAACTTGCGGCAGCACTAACATCGCTCGCTGTCAAAGGCAGTGGGACCAGATGGGATACCCTTTGAATTTTTTTAGAACTTTCTTTCCAGCTTTGAAAGAACAAATATTGGAAACTTTCTTATGTGCACAAAGTGGCTCCCCCCTGATGTCTTGGCAGAATTCCACCATTTTGGTCTTTTTAAAAAACGGTAAATCTCCTCTTTCACCCTCCTCTTACAGGCCAATTTCACTAATTAATGCAGATAATAAGATCTATTCTAAAATCTTGGCTGGGCGTGTATCTAGAATTATATCAACTTAAGTATCAAAATTCCAGCATGGGTTTATCCCTGGACACGATACTGCTGATCATGTCCGGTGCTTGATAGCAATGATGGATGGGGCAAAAGCCACAAATATGATCAGAATCACCCTGTTGGATGCCGAGAAGGCATTCGACAGGGTGGCCTGGCCATATCTGTGGGAAGTGCTCCATATGAAGGGGTTTGGTCCGGTCATGGTACAATCCTTAGTCTTTATATCATCTGCCCTCCGCTTGTATTCCTTTAAATGGCAGAGAATCGGGCCCGGTTTCAATCAGCCGGGGTACGCGACAAGGTTGTCCCTGTTCGCCTTTATTGTTTGCTCTTTATATTGATTTTTTTTCTGGCCAAATTAAATTATTCTGATATTAAACCAGTTAAGATTCATGATATAGAATAGAGAGCTATGGCCTATGCGGATGACATCGTTGTTGTCACTACAGATTTAGTTTCCACACTACCAACAATTGAACAACTGGCTTTAGAGTTCGGGCTCTTTTCCGGGTATAAGCTCAATCTTACAAAAACACAGATCTTATGTATTGGTGGGACCCCTCCAGAGGGCATATCCACTTTTCCTGAAGCCACTTATTTGGGGGTTAAGCTTTTCTCATCAATCAAGAGTCCAGAGCTGAATATTAATCCGGTAATAAACAAGGTGAATTCTATGTTACAACGAATAGATCATCTTCACTTATCATTGCATGGTAGATCGAATGTTTTAAAAATGCTTGTTACCTAAATTTCTTTATTTTTTCAGAACTATTCCGCTCGAATTTCCAGCATCTTTCTTCAAAAAAACTTTTAAAAAAAACACTTGCTCTAGATTCCTCTGGGGATATAAAAGGCATAGAAGGGTATATAAGAAGATGGCTTTGCCTAGATCTGATGGGGGCTTAGGTATTCCATATTTTTTGTTTTGTTATTGGTCGGCTGTCCTACAGTTTATTTCCCCTATGATAGTCTGGGATAGAGCTATTATTTTGCCTTGTTGTTCCCCCTCAATTTATGAGTTTGGGTTGGGGGTAGCAGCTAACTCTTGTCTGATCAAATATTTGGAACCCCGCTATTATAAAAAAACGAAATACATTTTTTTAAAAGCCGCCTTTTTGGTTTGGAAACGTGTGAAGCGACACTTAGGCCTTATGAATTTAAATGCTTACACCCCCTTAGAAACTGTCGGGGCTCTCCCTCTTATCTTATCTTTAGAGACCAAACTGTTTATCGGTGGCATCAGAAGGGAATCCGTCGCTTAGGAGATATTTGTCCTCAAGGTATTTTACCAGCTTTTGCAGATCTCCAAACTCAATTTGGCTTGCCAAGACAGGACTTTTTTAAATACCTGCAAGTCAGCTTTTTGAATATGCTAGGACCGGACTTAGATGCCAAATTTGGACATTTCCCATTGATAGATCTTTTGGAGAAACGAACCCCTATTGGGTTATTGTATTCTAATTTGATAAAGCTATTTCCATCAGATCTAGAGCAATGCCAAGAGAAGTGGGCAAGCAAGCTAAATATAGAAGGGATAGATTTAACAAATTCTATACTATTAGCAAACCAAATTTTATTGACACGGAGGATGCGGGCACAGCACTATGTCTGTTTATGATATGTATTATACTCCTGGTAAAATTTCAAAATGGGGTACTGGCGCTGGAACCAAATGTAGCAGATGTGGGGCCTTTGTGGCAGAGGCGCTTCATGTTTTTTTCCTGCCCTAAATTGTTGGATTTCATTACGGCTGTTTAACATTTTCTGGCATTGTTAATTCGCATACCAATTTGCATTACTGGGGAGCTAGTGCTGACAGGAGTTCAGACAGAACCTGTTTTATCTACATCCAAAACAATTGCTTTTGTATTTATTTGTATGGCAATTCTACGAGCCTGTATCACGAAGGACTGGATCTCTTCTGACACTCCCACATTTCTTTCTTGGCGGGCAAGGCTGCTGGCAATGTACAATTTGGAAACTGCCATTTATAAGACTAAGGGGAGTAGGAAGAGACTTTTTGGGGCAAGGTGGTGGGCACCTGTGACGGAATGGATTTAAGCCACATGATTGCTGTGTTTTTTTTCTTTCTCTTTGGTGTCTGATATACATTATTTTTTTCTGATCCCATGTAAATGTGCTTTATCTATTTTTCTTCTTTTCATCTATTTGTAATGCTTGTTTACTCCTTGCATAAAAATTGAAACAACATTTTTTTTTTTTAAATGCCTGGCCACAATGACCTGCGGAGGGAAAGGTGGCAGAGAAAGGAGCTGGGAAATGCATGTGGCAAAGAGGACACAGCTTCCTCTCGGATCTACAGCTCCCTCAGTAGTAACCCACAAATGAGGAGATGCACACATACAGGGACAACCATTGGAATGCATGTACGTCCACTCACTCAAGGAGATGCGAGGTGTCCCAGTAATGATAGATTCCCTGGGGGTATCGGAGGAGGGCAGTAGGCAACCTCCCCAACTCTAAGCTATGGAAGAGTTTTGAAAGTGTCTGATCGAAAGTCAGTATTTCCTTTTTTGAAGTAATGCTTCAGAAAAGCTATCTAAAGGCCAGAAAGCATTGTCTGGAAATCCAAAACAGCGCTTCCTGGAGGAAGACCAAAAGGTGATGAGGAATGTTCCTGCTCCAGGACTGAACTTATCTTGACTGCAAATCTCTCCCAACCAATGCTTACATTCTCTGAATTTCAAACTTCTGTAATTGGACCTTGTCGAAGATATCTTCATCGAAGTGAAAAAGTGCAATGCAAGACGGTAGGTGGCATTAACTTGAGAGTAATGAGCATCCTCAGTCCACACTCAAAGACGATCAATAAGAACAGACCAACACTCTATCACTGAGCAGAAGTACCCACAATGGAAGCCACAACCACACAACTCTAGGTGTAGCCTTCCCAAGCTATTTTGTGCTGTGGATCTGTGCTCATTTGGCTGCAGAGTAATTACTAAGATGTCTAGAGCTGCTTCTTTATGTATAACTGCCTGGCTGAGCTTCCTATTGCTCATCTGTGTATGTGTGCTTTAGTTAATGCCAAGTTAGTGTCTCACTTCTCATTTTTCTATTCTCAAACTTTGAGCTTAATATCTCATTTGAGAGAAGTCCTTTGCTTCACACACTGTCTTTCACCAAATGCAGGGTTATTTTAACACTTGTGTCTTTAACAGAAATGCACCATCCCACACTGTTGCAGGGATTCTGTTTGCACACAGAACTGCACAGAGACCCAGGACCTCAGTGAATTGTGGTGTACCAAAACAATCACCTCAGTGCCTAGAACCCCTAACCGACTAGCAACAGTGTCTAGCTCTTCGTCCTGCAGCAAAGGTACCAATGATTGGACAACCCAGAACATGTGACTTAGGTTACACTCCGGAATGGTGGGAATCCGGAACACTCTTTCGTTTTTTTATTCTCCTACCAGTCCACAACAGGAGTAAATCGAGACACGGAAAAGTTTAAAATGTTTATTTTAACGACTTGCTCTAAGATGCAGTATTTTTACTAACATAAGCAGGCATATGATTAAAAATAATATGATCAGCATTGTTACAATTCTATAAACCACAAAAGGAGAAATCATATTATAATGATAATGGAAACCGGTCCAAAGTGCCTTGTATGCCAACCTCCCATCCTAGGAATTATGTTTTATAAAATATGGATGGTCTCTTAGGCTTGAATAGGGGACCCCATACCTCCAAGATCAGCAGAGGTGAATCACATCAAGATCTGCAAAAGCTCGTTCTCTCTGCAAACAGATTTTCTCCATGTGCCTACAATCCTGCCTACAGTGCAATATTAAAAGCGCCAGAAATTCAGTTGGCTGTAGCTGCGCACATGTTGTCTAAAACGTGAGCCGATAAGCCCGAACAACCGCTAACATTGTTATGATAACCTTGGAGGCTTTAGCACTCACTGTGCAGACTAAGGTCACAGTGCAAGTCTAGGGATGTTGAAAACAAGCCATTCTCATGTGAAGTAATTCAAGCAGCCTAACTTACAACAAGTTATATGCAGCGTCGTGTGGAAAAGCAGCAAAAAGGTAAAATGGTGTTAAAACTTCTAATAAGCCTATGCTAATATAGCAATGTGGGCAAACAGGGCCCTGCCTTCACTACACCCTCCCTTGATCGGAACACATACAAAAAGGGGGCAATATCGGAAAGCAGAGTTCAAGTTCGAGTGAGACAGAACAAAGTTCAAAATTTGCCAAATTGGAAAATTGGGAGTAAATTCCGAATTATTAACCACATAAAATTTAAAAACCAAGCTACGGACCGTATAGCGTCCAGTACAAGGAATGCAAAGAGGGAAAATATGAATACATAAAAAAAACAGTCCAGTACACGTTTTGAAGTTGGAAAAATGTCCCTTCAATCCAACAGTGTAAAGACACAGTACGTTGCAACTGCCTCCAATAGGATGTCATTGTTCTCATCTGAAAACATTTCAGCCATCCAATTCAGTAATGGAAAGGACATATTTGTTGTTCAATAGTCTGAGCCTCTAGCACCATCAGAGGACAACTCTGGTATTCTTCAATATAACTGCGTGCCAGGAAGTCATGTGCCGCTGCACAAATATTCCAATTTCCTAGGACTCCATGCATCGCCGCAAAGGCCATAATCCCGATGCCAGAACATTGCAGTTCATGAGCAATTTAGGGGCTCATCAGCTGGTCATAATCCGGATTGGGAGACATCGTATTGCAGAGACACAAATCCAGAGCCCATTCAAAACAACAATCCAAACAATGGAAGACAGGCTGCACCCATCTGAAGTAGGAGAATCGAAACGATAATCCATATGCTGCACTCAATGTAGCCACAGGCAGCGCTCCATAGTAATCCAGCATTCGGTTGCGGAACAGCAGCAGCCGGGGAAGATTGTCTTGTAACGCAGGTTGTGAAGCCATTTCTTAGCCAGCAAATTAACAGAAGCACAATGGCAGCCAGGGCAAGAATTAACGGTAAACCGCCAAAGAGGCTGGAAAAAATAGAATGAAAAACGCTGGTATCACACCGAATATAGTTTGGAATAAAGTCACAAGGCCAGAACTTACTACTTTAAAAAAGTGCGCCAAGCCTGTGGTCGTCGAGGCATTGAATATATTGTGAATCAATGCACCGAATTGCAGGGGGAGATCAGTATTCAGAAGGTCATGTACCTCGCTGCGAGTGTTTGCCACGTGAAAGACGAATTTTTCACGCGAAGAAGGAAGGGCGACTTCTTTTTGAGACAATAGAGCCCTTATTCGACTCATCTTGTAAAATAAGTGAACTTTATCAAGAGTTTTCGAGCTTCCTTCAACAGGAGCGGGACAATGTTCCCATTGTGTATAATTAACCACATTTCTAAATGTGTTTGCCTTATGCAGAAATTGATTGCCTTAATGTTAGTAGCAAAATAAGTCTGCATAATTTGCTGAGTCTAAATACAAATCTTCAGTATCAAAAGCAGCATAATATTTCAGATCGGAAAAAAGAGCCTCAACGGCTTGGGCGTCCTAGTCATCAGAGCGTATATATTTGGTTAAACCACATCCCCCATTTAAACACGAAGTACATTAGGAACATTAATAACCTCAGTGGATCGGAAATTTTACAGCATCCCACACAATCCCATCTAGGATATGCCAAGCAGTGATATTCACAAAAGTCTGATCCCTCTTCGTGATGTGCGATGAGGAGTGGGGGCCAAAGTTCCATCAATTAGTCTAATTGTAGATCTTTAACATAATGTCCATTTACAAAACGGAAAAAAAACACCACAAATCCAATTGACATGAATACAAAAAATAGAAAAAAGCACCAGCTAAATGTAAGTCCAAGGGGGTATCAAAAAATGTTTTTAAAAACAAACCGCAAAAATCTAAATTTTAGATGGGGTCTTTGATGAGGTAGTCCGTGTCAAATGAAAAGCGTGACTGATTAGCCACACATGTCTGCAAATCGGGCATCAACAAATCTGGGGTAAGTATACTCCGTATCATCAAGGGGATCACCAGCCGGTGTATTCAACTAAGGATTCGTAACTGTATGCATCTCGATGGCAACGTGAGGCCTGGTGGCAGTCGCCCGAGCCAAAACAGAATTTCTCAGCATTGCTGGACAAGAGACCGCAGGTGTCATACTAAGATGAATCGGCCACTCAGTGTAGTTTGACATTTTCAATGGAGATGTACCTGTTTTCCTTGCGACAAGGAAGTGGAGGTAAAATGACTGTTCTTGTGCCCTTCACACCAAGCACAGGAACTGGAGCATGATATGAGGGGCCGAACTCCTTCTTGTTATCGAACTTCTCTTGGACCAGCTCACCGACTCTGGGTAGCCAGCCAACTAACGGGATCTGAAACACAGCATCAGTTGTGGAGGGCAAGTGTTCGTTTGCAAGACTCACTGGTCTTTTGTAGAGTCTGTAAAACAGCACAATGTTCATCTACGTCAAAGAGTAGACCCTCAAGGTCCGGAACAAACATTTTGATGCCCAAGCCCAACATACTTACCTTACACGCCTTCAGCGTTTGAGAGAGAGCTCAGCATATCATGTTGTGCACTCCTCTTAGCTCTCTGCTCGACCTCAAAAAATCTGTCCCCTCTAGATATGAAACTGGTGATGCAGTGGCAGTGCGCCAAATGGTATTGGTATGAGTTGAGTCATTGTTTAAAGAACATGAATGGATTCCACCAATAAGAAGAAACATAAGTCATTACCTGCAAAACATACATGGATGTAGTCGATCAGAATGGCACAGGTTACCTGGGAAATTATTGCCTCAAAAACATTAAGGTTGCCAAGCCAAAGTGCAGAATGAAGCGGAAATAATATTTGATATAAAAGATAATTGGATGCAGATAATCAGGACTGTAAAGCAGACTTGAAGCAAAACATTATTTATAGGCAGTGATCTGCGTGTCAAGGGAATTCATCTGCAAGGTGTACTGAGGAAAGACAAGTGTACTGCCCCCTCAGACAACGCACTACAATGTGTACTCACAATTGAAAACATTGCTAAAGCATCCCAGCTGCATGATACTTTATAAATAATATAGTTTATCCAGTATTAGGGTATCTTTCATAGATTCACATGCCTGAATCATTCCCCGTCGTCGAGGCGGGAGTCCCACGGTAAATAATATATATAATAGCAGTGCCTAAAATTTCTTGTAGTAGGCTGGAAAAGCCTAAAGGCCTAACTAGGCCTCAAAACCTAGCAGCCTATCTACATCATTATGTAAAAAGACCTGAAATAGTAGCCTCAGCCAATCAGCTGTCCTCACCCTCTAGAACCTTCCCAGCTCAGGCAGTTCTCCTCAGATTTTCACCGCACTTCGTGTGTAAGGGAGTCTCCCTGAGTGCCTACTCAGTTTTTGGATCTTCAAACCTTAAAATGTCTGAAAAGAAGGCTCTTTTCAAACCTTGTGGAACCTGCTTCAAGAAGAGTCCATGTGGATGACAAGCACTCGGACTGTATTTATTGCCTGCACCCTTCACATGTGGTGAAGGACTGTCGAATTTGCCGTACCTTCCCTCAGAAAACCATCAGGGATAGGGAGGCAAGGGTTCTTTTGTGGCTGAAGTCTTCATCCACAGATGATGAGGACAAAGCCTCTACTTCTAGCAAGAGAGCTAGATCCACGGACACTGCTTCTCCTGAGAGAAAGAAAATGTTGAAAACCTCTCAGAAAGCTTCAGAACCCTCTAAGAGTGCATCGGCTTCTTCACCTGTGAGTACAACCCAGGCTAAGACTATCTCTCTGGTGTCTGTACCTACTACTACTTGGACTTCTACCTCCTCTTCTACTTCTGTGGTTACCACTTCAGCTATTACGTCACCTTTGATGTCTGTACCACCATTGCTGTCTAAAACCAAGTTACCGTCGTCGAAATCCTTAACGAAGGCCCCGTCGACTAAATCTTCTGCTCTGTCGACGACCACAAGGCTGTCGTCGACGAAGACATTGTCACCAAAGGACTCGTCGTCGAAGCCACCATCGAGGGCCTCATCAACGAAGACGTCATCGACAGTCTCGTCGACGAAGATCTCGCCGACGAAGACGCCAACGTCGGACTCGTCGACGAAGACACCATCGACGGTCCCGACGACGAGGGACTCGTCGACGAAGACACCATCGACGGTCCCGACGACGAAAGGCTCGTCGACGAAGATACCATCGACGGTCCCGACGACGAGGGACTCGTCGACGAAAATACCATCGACGGTCCCGACGACGAGGGACCCGTCGACGACGGGCTCGTCGACGAAGACATTGTCGACGGTCCCGGTAACGAAGGACTCGTCGACGAAGATACCATTGACGGCCTCGTCGACGGCAAGATCTTTAGCGTTGACAGCACCGTCGACGGAGAATCCGTTTACTGGGACTTCTGCTCATCGGATGCACGGTTCCCCTCCAGCAAAGATACAATTCACTCATTTTCAAATGAAAACGTATAAAAGGCAGGATTATTCACATATTTCTCCACTTTTGCCATCGCACATTTTGGAGACATACATGCAAGAGGAGTCTGATGAAGGGGAAGAGGATGATGGTCCCTTTGGGATTGCCCGTCACCCTTCTCAGTTGAATATTAAATATCAAGAGGATGATGAAGAAGAGGTTCAGGATCAATATATGCATGACGTTTATTCAACACCATATCAGTCACCTCATACTAGACCTCCTCGGTCTGAGGACACGACACATTTACCAACTTCCTTAATACAGGATTTGCAGGCTATGTTGGCAGATTATCGCCAGAGATTTCCACCCAATGAAGGTGCGCCCGCTGGGTCGCCTGTTCCAGTTTCTGTGCCAAGACCTCCGTCGCCAAGAGCTCCATTGTCGCCACAACAACATACTGCTCCACTTCCTCAAGTTGTAGACAGTTCTTCCAATGATGGTGAAGACAGCAGGGAAGAGGGAGAGTTACCGGATAACACTCCGGTGGATCCTTGGGAGGATTATGTCATCCCTACGCCTTCTCCACCTCCTCCCCGTCCTTCAGACTCTCCACCTGAAGATATTGGGGGTTTCCACAATATTATGCAGAGAGCTGCTAATCGATTTGAATTAGTTGTCACAGTTGAGCAGTCGGACTGCTTTTTACATGACTTTAAAGAGGGATATCGGAGAGTGGTCAGGGCCATACCTATTATTGATTATATATGGAAGGAAGGTCTCAATATAATGAAAATTCCAGCTTCCATTCCGGCAGTTTTGCCGAGGATAGACAAAGTATCGAGCACCATCTGCTACTCCTGCTTGTTTAATCGGTCATCCTCGATCGGATTCGGTCATTTCGCAGGCTGCGCAGCAGAAGTCCAAAAATCCTTCTGCTCCCATTTCAACGCCACCTGACAAGGAGGGAAGAAGGCTTGATGCAATTGGAAAGAAGTTTTCAGCAAATGCAGCAGCATCCATTAAGGCGGCTAATTCTTTAGCTATCCTGGCTCGTTATGATAGACAAATGTGGTCTGAGATCACGGAATATCTTGAACTGATCCCGGAGGATCAACAGATGGAGGTGCGCAGAATTGTGCAAGAAGGCGAAAGGGCGGCCTCAGAAATTATTGATTGCGCCCTAGACACTTCTAATACCAACTTTAGACAATTGGCTGGGGCAATTGTGCTTCGGCGTCAAGGTTGGCTCAAGGCTACCACTTTCAGACCTGAGGTCCAAACCAAGATCTTGGACATGTCATTCGATGGTGAGTCATTGTTTGGGAAGCACATTGATGACGCTTTATTGGCTATAAAAACTGATACCGATACAGCTAAATCTCTTGGAACCCTGCAATACAAGAGAGGGTCCTTTAGAGGAGCGAGAGGCCGTGGTTACTCATCCAGAGGCAATTATTCCAACCAACAAAATCGACAGTATCAATCTAACTACAACAAGCCCTACTACCAATCTTCTTACAGGCAGCCTGCTTCTGGTTCTTTCTCTCGGCAAGGAGGGAAACGGCGCTCAGGCAATCAAGGGCGAGATTCTAACAAGCGCCAATGAGCTTTGCCGGATGTCGGCCACTCACCTTTCCCTTCCCGTGGGCGCCAAGATTTCCGCCTTTTACCATCAATGGCGGAAGATAACTTCAGATCAGTGGGTCCTGGATTTGGTCAGCAAGGGACACACTTTGGAGTTTTTGCAGAAGCCTCCAACAACGCCGCCCAGGGGTCCCCCTCCCCCTCGCCTGCGCTTACTCTTCAAAGAAGCCTTAAAGATGCTACGCAAGAATGCGATAGAACGAGTCCATCCTTCTCAGAAAGGGATGGGCTTTTATTCTCGCTTCTTCCTTGTGGAGAAAAATTCGGAAGAGTGGCGTCCAATATTGGATCTACGCAAACTCAACAAATATCTAAAGAAACAGAGTTTCCGCATGGTGACATTGAAGGACATTCTGAATTGTCTCAACGAAGGGGACTTTCTGGCTTCTCTGGATATGCAAGACACATATTTTCACATCCCTATTCACCCGAACCACCGCAAATTCCTAAGGTTTCAAGTGGCCGGCGTCCATTTCCAATTCAAAGTCCTCCCGTTCGGCCTCAAATCGGCCCCCAGAATCTTCACAAAATGCCTGGCTCCAGTGGCTGCAATGTTGAGGTCCCTGGTAGTCCAGGTGTTCCCATACCTCGACGACTGGCTGTTAAAAGGTCCAACCAGAAACTCGACAATGGAAGCGGTCAGCAGGACACTTTCACTATTCTCGAATCTAGGACTGACCCTCAATTCACAGAAATCTCAGCTCCAACCTCGTCAACGATTGACTTTTCTGGGAGCAGTCTTGGACACATGTCAGTGCAAGGCATACCTGACACAGGAGCGACAAAACAAGCTCGTAAAACTAGCAAAACAGATATCCGCAAGAAAGTCGCTTTCAGTTCGGATATATGCTTCCCTTCTGGGGATGTGTTCATCTGCGATCAACCTCATTCCTATGGCAAGACTCAGAATGAGACCGTTGCAAGAAGAGTTACTTAGTCAGTGGAAGCAGGTCGAGGGATCATTCGACGACCGCATCAAAGTCACTGTCAAAATGAAACAGGCTCTTCTCTGGTGGTCAAAGGCGCACAACTTGTCGCCGGGCCTCACCTTTCTCCAAGAGATTCCGGAGTTCACCCTGACTACGGATGCGTCCATGGAAGGTTGGGGAGGTCACCTTCAGGACCTTCAGATCCAGGGAAGATGGTCTCATCAGTACCAACAGATGCACATCAACATCTTGGAACTAAGGGCCATTTTCCTTTCCCTACAAGCTTTTCTACCAAGGATCGTGAATTCGTCAGTGCTGGTGCGTACGGACAATACCACCAGCATGTTCTACATAAACAAACAGGGAGGAACGAAATCTCTTACCCTGTCACTGCAAGCTCAGGAGATGTGGGAATGGGCCTTAAGTCACGGCATATCCCTCAAAGCAGAGCATGTACAAGGGGTTCGCAACTCTCTGACAGTCTCAGCAGAACATTTGTGGGCTGTCACGAATGGGAACTCGAACAACATCAAGTAGAGAAAATTTTTCGGCTTTGGGGGAAGCCGACGCTGGATTTGTTTGCCACGCAGCAAAACAGCAAGTGTCTGTTTTATGCCAGCAGATTCCCAGGAAGGGGGTCAAGAGGAAACGCCCTCCTGATGAGATGGACCGGAATGTTTGCGTACGCTTATCCTCCGATTCCGCTCATTCCGAGGGTGCTGCAAAAGATGAAGAGGGAACACTGCACTCTCATCCTCATTGCTCCACGTTGGCCAAGGCAATATTGGTTTCAGGAGCTTCTCCTACTGTCTCAACGGCCTCCGTTTCGGCTCAAACCGACAGTGTCGATGCTGACAAGAGAGGGAGGTCAAATCCATCATCCAGATCCTCAATCGCTGCACTTGCACGCTTGGCTCCTGACTTCCTAGAGTTCAAAGACCTAAACATCTCCTCGGACTGCAGGGAGATATTGTCGCAAGCACGTGCGCAAAGTACCATCAAAACGTATCGTTTCAAGTGGAAGAGGTTCTGTTCATGGTGTGGAGATAATGAGGTTCATCCACTTCAGGCTCCTCCTGAAGCCATCCTTCCATACCTGCTGTCTTTGGCTAAATCAGGTCTAGCCTTTTCTTCTATTAAAGTACATCTGGCAGCAATATCCAGATTCAGGAAGAATTCCAACAAACCACCCTTATGTTCATCCTCCTTGATCAAACAATTCCTTAAAGGACTATTCCGAGCTTTCCCTCCAGTTCGTCCTCCTCCTCCGGAGTGGGATCTTAATGTTGTTCTTTCCCAACTTCTAAAAAGGCCTTTCGAACCAATCCATAAAGCGGAACTGAAGTTTCTGACTTGGAAAGTTGCAATCTTGTTGGCTCTTACTTCTGCTCGCAGAGTTAGTGAAATACAGGCATTCACTATTACTCACCCTTTTCTACAATTCTCTAAGGACTTTGTTACGCTTAGGACCAATCCAAAATTCATTCCTAAAGTGCCAACTCAATTCCACATTAATCAACCGGTCAAACTCAGAACTTTTTTCCCGGATCCAAAAACTCCTGCAGAGAGGGTTTTACATTCTCTGGATGTGAAAAGGTGTCTGAAATTCTATCTGCAGAAAACAAAAGACATCCGTAAATCTACCCAACTGTTTGTTGCCTATGGAAGACCCACCTTCGGCCAAGCTGTCACAAAAGCAACTATTGCCAGGTGGTTGTCTTCTACTATTACCTTCTGTCATGACAAGGCCAATAGACCTTTATCAAGGAAGGTCAAAGCTCATTCCACAAGAACAGTGTCGACATCTACGGCCCTTTTCGCTGGAGTGACGCTGGAGAACATTTGCCGAGCTGCTACTTGGAAAAGTGTCCACACTTTTACCGAACATTACTGTCTGCAGTCGGCAGTTCAAGATGACACAGCTGTTGGTGATGCAGTGCTGCAGCATCTTCTTCACTAAGGTTGGATAGCTTATAATCTTTCTTATACTGCTTTAAACTTTACATATTTATAATGCTGTCCATCTGTTATATTTGAAGGTTTTGATGCATATGTTATGTGTGAGAAGTTGGCCTGATATATAATGTTCACTATTCTAGTGAGCACTTTGTATCAGTCCAAACAACCCTTATTGATGATTGGTTGTAAGTCAACCTTATAGACCAGCTATCCTAGTAGCATGGATACGAGCAGTCTAAGGCTAAGACTCTAGAGGGCGTGTTAAGCCAGCTGTTTTACCATCACATTACCCCTTGAACACCCAGTGAAAGGACACCACACAAGTTGTTATGAAAATAAATGTATATTTATTTCTAACAAGTCTACCCTGAACTCTTTATGAGTCAGGGAGCTAAGCACAATACAAAACTCTTAAGAAAATACTTTAAGTCGCACAATTTACACAAATGCCCGAGGGGCACGAAAAACCATATATTACAAAAGTGGAATGCGAATTACTAGCAGGTAAGTAACGATTCTCAGAGGCTTTGGGATCGCTAGGACTGGACTACTGAACCTTTAGATTACTAGCAGGAGGCCTAGGGAACTCGGGTGCAGAGTGTGCACTCTCACGCGGGATGCGGGACAAAGTCTATGGAAGCTAGCATTCACAAAGTTAGTGTTCTCGGGCGAACCCGACTAGGTAGGTAAAAAACGAAAGTGGATCTGGACCCTTGGATAGTGAGGCTATGCTGAGGCACCGAAATGCCGAAGTTACCTAGCCCAGGGGCTGCAGCTGCATAGGTCTGAAAAGACGTCGGGATTCTCCGTTGACGAACCAGGAGCCTGAAGGAAAGGAGTTGCTGGCAGGCGACCAGTGAAGATTGTTCGGGTGATCCAAGCCTGGATCGAAGAAAGATGACACCTGAAAGCAGAGGGGACCAAGTTCGTGACTACTAGCCAGTAGTCAGGTGGCACCAGGAGGGCACCGGGTGGTAGTCACCTCGACTAGGTGAGTGGGCGACGCTGGGCTCTGTAGTCTCACGGACCAGGAGGCGTTGTCGGCGACCAGGATGGAGGTACGAGCTGTCCCACGATGGATGATGCTCTCGACGTCGCTGGACCCAGGATTGGGGCAACAAGTCTTGGCAAATTCAAGCCCACGCGGTGGACCTAAAATGGCGTCTGGAGTGGACCAGGAGGGTCCGGGGTGCTCCTCTCTTGGAAGGGAGCAAGGGCCAGTCTGGAGCAACCAGACCAGCAACAGTGATGTCGTCGGGCGTCGTTAAGAAGGCCACAAGCCAGCGGGCTAGTAGCCAAACAACGCGGTGAGCAGCAAAAAGCAGAAGGGCCCCACGCAGATCGTGGAGATGCTGGGAGGCTGAACTTCGGTGCTGGGGCTGCTCAGGGTCGGGGCTTCTCGGACCCCAAAGCACTCACCAGAGGATCCCTCGGCGGTCGTGCTGGAAAGAAGTCGTGCAGTCTTGAAGATGGCCGGTCCCTCGAGGTCTCGTCGCACCCACGGTTCTCAGCTTAGCTGTAGAGGTGGGTAGAGGTCAGAGGTGCCAGGGTAGCCTGTTCTCGTCGAGCTGGGCAGTCAGATTCTGGAGGAAGGACTTGCAGCAGACCGCAGTGTTCTTAAGATGGTGCCTGCGGATGCAGGGTGACTACTCCTTAGTCACAAGGGAGGATCTTGAAGAAGAAATCTTGATGTCCTTTCGTAGAAAGTCGTGTCTTGATTCCAAAGATGATCTGATTTGGAAGGGGGCCAGTTCCTACCTTTATCCTGCACAAGGGGGCTGGCACGCGACTAGGTCCTGCCCTATGGGTGGGACCAGGAGGGGGGTGGTTACACCCCTCTCCTTTGGCGGGCTTTCCCCAGATCAGGGGCTGGAGTGCCCCTGGAACTGGTTCAAGCCGGCCTATGCACAGTGAGCACCGGGGTGCCACTTGCAGTCACCTTCCTCTAAAGCCCTGCCTACCTAGAATACACAAAACCCTGTCTGGGACGGTGCTGGCACCGCCCCTGGCAGGAAACCCTTTGTCCTTGCCTCCTGTGCTGGGAGGACTCCCAGCAGCAGGAGGGCAGACTTGTGTCTCGGTGGCAGCATCCATCTTGTGGAGCTGAGGCTATGTCTGACTTTAACCGGGGTTACAGGTTGCATACATGTCGTGTCCCTCTAGAAGGGTGGAATGCTAACCCCCTCGCCAGAATTGGCGAGGGGTTAGTATTCCAATTCGTATGACACCTTACTCGACATGTTTTGATAAAGCGATACCAGAGTTGGCATATAACCGCGAGGATTATAATGCACTTAAGAGTATATGGTATGCGATATCATGGACACGGCTAAGGGATGGATCCCGAAAGCCGCAGACAGGCTCAGCTCATGCCAGAGCACTATCTCACACGATTCCAAGCACTCTGCCTTCAGGATTGTCAAGGCCTGCCATAGGAGTGACTGATAGGAGATCTGTGTGTCCATTTTTAGGGTTAGATATAGGTATACTATATCTAAAGCAAAGGGTGATTACACCACCTTGCCCCAGCTGTCAAGCAGCCAGTTGTGTCAGATTTGGATGGCCAGCCAGGGGTGGCATAATACATGCTGCAGCCCCTGGTAGGCCCTGGGTACACCTATGCCCTGGGTACCTAAGGTACACTGTACAGGGACTGATAAGGTGACTCAGTATCCAATTAGATATGTACCTAAGGTACATGGAATCCATTTTACAGAGAGAGCAGTAGGCCTGGGGTCCTGAATAGCAGGGCCCCAGGTCAACTAAGTCAGAAAACCAGCAAAACACCAGGCAAAAAGTTGGGGGCAACCATAGTCAGGGATCTACCTTCCTACATTATGTTAACAAGTTTTGTACTCTATTACCTTCCTGGTTGAGTGGGGATAGATTTATGTTTTCTATGTCTCCCACCTTCCTCTATCGACAGGCATGATGTTACTGCTTGCTATTCTGATTCAGGCATGTGAATCTATGAAAGATACCCTAATACTGGATAAGAAAACGAGTTACTTACCTGTAACTACGGTTATCCAGTATTGGTATCTTTCATAGATTCACATGCACCCACCCTCCTCCCCGGTAGGGCAGTTCTGTCTATGGATACTAATTCTCACTTGTGCTGGGAAAATCTGAGGAGAACTGCCTGAGCTGGGAAGGTTCTAGAGGGTGAGGACAGCTGATTGGCTGAGGCTACTATTTCAGGTCTTTTTACATAATGATGTAGATAGGCTGCTAAGTTTTGAGGCCTAGTTAGGCCTTTAGGCTTTTCCAGCCTACTACAAGAAATTTTAGGCACTGCTATTATATATATTATTTACCGTGAGACTCCCGCCTCGACGACGGGGAATGATTCAGGCATGTGAATCTATGAAAGATACCAATACTGGATAACCGTAGTTACAGGTAAGTAACTCGTTTTCATACATTATCACAGCATAAACAATAAATGAACAAGCACATTAAAAAGGCGTCATCCCTCACTTTTTGCCTGGACTGACTGTAGAACTCTATGCCCTTTACCTTTCCCAAACAGCAGTAAAGGGCCTGCTCTTCCATGTTTGCTGCACAATGGAGCTCCAGATTTAATTTCCACGTCGGCCCACTGTAAATGGTGCAAAAGGACACAAGTGGCACGGAAAGTTAAATGTCTCATGCGAACCTCTGCATTCCCATCACGCACAGATAGGACAAAAATACCTGTCTGCCAGGGACACCACTGTGCGATGGCTCAAATGCAGACTAAATGCTCTGCAGGGACACATGGCAGTTGAAAATGCCATTGCCATGTAGGAGAAGCATATTTTGATATCTTCAAGTCTCCCGTATAGGTTGCCTTGCTGAGTCCACAAGGCAGGCTGTATATATATTACAAGCAATGGCAAAGCCAGTAGGTCTGGCAATTCACACAGCTGCATGACCTTCAGTCATTTCAAGATGTCTATTGAGTCAGTAGTAACAAGTTGAAGTCTTCACCAAGGCTGCAGCCTCTCTCTGATCAGAAGCTGCAGCCCTTCAAGCCTCCACCAGAAGCCCCTCTCGAGTCAGAAGCTGCAGCCGTTTAATTCACCACCAAATGTCCCTCTCATGTCAGAAGCTGCAGTCCTTCAAGTCGCCACCAGAAGCCCCTCTCTAGAAGTCGCCACCAAATGCCCCTCTCGAATCAGAATCTGCCACCCTTCAAGTTGCCACCAGATACCCCTCTTGAGTCAAAAGCTGTAGCTCTTTAGGTCGCCACCAGATGCCCCTCGAGTCAGGAGCTGCAGTCCTTCATGTTGCCACCAGATGCCCCTCACAAGTCGGAAGCTGCAGCCCTTCAAGCCTCCACTAGATGTCCCTCAAGTCAGAATCTGCAGCCATTCAAGGCCGCTTCCAGACGCCCCTCTTGAGTCTCAAGATGGAGGCCTCCAAGTCCCCAACAGAAGCCCCTTTTGAGTCAGAAGCTGCAGTCCTTCGATGTCGCCACCAGATGCCCCTCTCGAGTCAGAAGCTGCAGCCCTTCAAGTCGCCACCAGATGCCCCTCTCGAGTCAGAAGCTGCAGCCCTTCAAAATGCCACCAGATGCCCCTCTCGAGTCAGAATCTGCAGCCCTTCAAAATGCCACCAGATGCCCCTCTCGAGTCAGAAGCTGCAGCCCTTCAAAATGCCACCAGATGCCCCTCTCGAGTCAGAAGCTGCAGCCCTTCAAGTCACCACCAGATGCTCCTCTCTCGGATCAGAAGCTGCAGCCCTTCAAAATGCCACCAGATGCCCCTCTCGAGTCAGAAACTGTAGCCCTTGAAGTGATCCGATTAGGGCCACCCGGTCTCTGGCGACCACCTCTCAGACTTCCATACAAATGAAGAGTTGGTCAGACAGAATACAAACCAAGTATATGTTTATTCAGATACACTCGAGTGGAGCCCCGTCTGCCCAGTTGCTTAGGGTGCTGCAGAGAGGACTGACTTCAGCAAACATAACAATACATTATGTACATTTCAGAACCAGGGAAAACCTGTCTATAATGGAATTTCCCAAGAAGGTGCAACTAACACAAAGTACAGTAGGATGGGTTTCGATTCTGAGGCCAGGCACACAGTATCTCTTACCCAAGGTCATTCTGTCCCTGCCTGCCTCTAGACTGGTGGGAGAAGACCTCTAGTGGGAAAGGTATGCGTAAAATAAGAACAGTGTATTCATTTGCAGAGCAAGGCCTAACCTTGGAATAATTAAACTTTCCACAGCCTGCTTCGAGTGGAGACAAAAGGCAGTTAATGGCATGATTCAAAATGGTGGCTAAACATAAAATGGTGCTGCGAATGCTAACTTACATGGCACAATGCACGAACAAAATAGCAAACATTTTCATTCCATCACACAGCCACCACCAGATTCCCCTCTCGAGTCAGAAGCTGCCGCCCTTCAAGCCACCACCAGATGACCCTCTTGAGTCGGATCCAATTTGCACATAGGTACTAGCAGTCACAGTAAATTAAAGCGCCTTGCACCTTATTCTTTGTAACCTGTTTTATGACTTGCATGACATACAAGTGTCCCTAAATTGCAGCTGCTTGTAATAGACAGTAACTGAATTGTGTTGCACTAGTGCTTTATCCTATGTGCTGTGGCAGAAGGAAGTAAAATGTCAGAGCCACTTGAACAAACCAATAAAGAAAGGTGCTATTATTTATATATGTGTGAGTATTTTACTATGAATTTCATTACCAATTCTGAGGCTTCATTATGTGTCCTGTTCTTAGTCTATCTTTTCATTGAGCAGATAAATTGATAGAAAAAGCAACATTACGATGTCATTTATCATGTGTGATGTAAGATGGGAGGTCATAAGCAGTGCTTAGTGTGGGCACAAGTTACAGCTAGCTCACTGAAGTATTATTGGCATATTTCCGTGTTTTTTAAATGTTAGTTTTTATCTAATTTCAACACCTAATTATAGCGTCACTTTAACCTTTGTTTTATTTCAGTGAATTTCTGCGTGTCTAAATCGAAGGGAAGACCATATTACCATATTCAACTATAATGCCTGTTTATTGTTCATGTTTTTCTGGGAATTTTAGGGGTATTTGATAATATTGAGCCAAAAATCCACTTTATTCGTATTTCAGCCATGCACAATGGAGGGGGTGGGGGGTATAGCTGGCCCGGGCCCACCCACCAGGGGTGACAATCCACGCTACACACAGCCTTTAGCCATACACTGCTTCACCACCTTGCCGTGGCCAGGCCTGTGCTGAAACCCCACAGGCGCCGAACCTCCAGTTGCACATTGCGTTTTGCCCTGCACAATGGGGGATTGATCAAGATCTGCGCCACTGTAAACACCCTTCAACAGCGCGCAGCCGTGCGTTGGCACTGCACCTCGCCCACTACAATCAGCCGACCCCCACTGTACATGGCCTTCAACAGCGCGCAGCCGTGCGTTGGCACTGCACCTCGCCCACTGCAAACAGCCAATCTCTACTGTACATGGCCTTCAACAGTGCGCAGCCGTGCGTTGGCACTGCACCTCGCCCACTGCAAACAGCCAATCTCTACTGTACATGGCCTTCAACAGTGCGCAGCCGTGCGTTGGCACTGCACCTCGCCCACTGCAAACAGCCAATCTCTACTGTACATGGCCTTCAACAGTGCGCAGCCGTGCGTTGGCACTGCACCTCGCCCACTGCAAACAGCCAATCTCTACTGTACATGGCCTTCAACAGTGCGCAGCCGTGCGTTGGCACTGCACCTCGCCCACTGCAAACAGCCAATCTCTACTGTACATGGCCTTCAACAGTGCGCAGCCGTGCGTTGGCACTGCACCTCGCCCACTGCAAACAGCCAATCTCTACTGTACATGGCCTTCAACAGTGCGCAGCCGTGCGTTGGCACTGCACCTCGCCCACTGCAAACAGCCAATCTCTACTGTACATGGCCTTCAACAGTGCGCAGCCGTGCGTTGGCACTGCACCTCGCCCACTGCAAACAGCCAATCTCTACTGTACATGGCCTTCAACAGTGCGCAGCCGTGCGTTGGCACTGCACCTCGCCCACTGCAAACAGCCAATCTCTACTGTACATGGCCTTCAACAGTGCGCAGCCGTGCGTTGGCACTGCACCTCGCCCACTGCAAACAGCCAATCTCTACTGTACATGGCCTTCAACAGTGCGCAGCCGTGCGTTGGCACTGCACCTCGCCCACTGCAAACAGCCAATCTCTACTGTACATGGCCTTCAACAGTGCGCAGCCGTGCGTTGGCACTGCACCTCGCCCACTGCAAACAGCCAATCTCTACTGTACATGGCCTTCAACAGTGCGCAGCCGTGCGTTGGCACTGCACCTCGCCCACTGCAAACAGCCAATCTCTACTGTACATGGCCTTCAACAGTGCGCAGCCGTGCGTTGGCACTGCACCTCGCCCACTGCAAACAGCCAATCTCTACTGTACATGGCCTTCAACAGTGCGCAGCCGTGCGTTGGCACTGCACCTCGCCCACTGCAAACAGCCAATCTCTACTGTACATGGCCTTCAACAGTGCGCAGCCGTGCGTTGGCACTGCACCTCGCCCACTGCAAACAGCCAATCTCTACTGTACATGGCCTTCAACAGTGCGCAGCCGTGCGTTGGCACTGCACCTCGCCCACTGCAAACAGCCAATCTCTACTGTACATGGCCTTCAACAGTGCGCAGCCGTGCGTTGGCACTGCACCTCGCCCACTGCAAACAGCCAATCTCTACTGTACATGGCCTTCAACAGTGCGCAGCCGTGCGTTGGCACTGCACCTCGCCCACTGCAAACAGCCAATCTCTACTGTACATGGCCTTCAACAGTGCGCAGCCGTGCGTTGGCACTGCACCTCGCCCACTGCAAACAGCCAATCTCTACTGTACATGGCCTTCAACAGTGCGCAGCCGTGCGTTGGCACTGCACCTCGCCCACTGCAAACAGCCAATCTCTACTGTACATGTCCTTCAACAGTGCGCAGCCGTGCGTTGGCACTGCACCTCGCCCACTGCAAACAGCCAATCTCTACTGTACATGGCCTTCAACAGTGCGCAGCCGTGCGTTGGCACTGCACCTCGCCCACTGCAAACAGCCAATCTCTACTGTACATGGCCTTCAACAGTGCGCAGCCGTGCGTTGGCACTGCACCTCGCCCACTGCAAACAGCCAATCTCTACTGTACATGGCCTTCAACAGTGCGCAGCCGTGCGTTGGCACTGCACCTCGCCCACTGCAAACAGCCAATCTCTACTGTACATGGCCTTCAACAGTGCGCAGCCGTGCGTTGGCACTGAACGTCATCCACTGCAAACAGCCAACCCCCACTGTAAACAGCCAACCCCCACTGCACATGTCCTTCAACAGTGCGTAGCCGTGCGCTGGCACTGCACTTCGCTCACTGCAAACAGCCAACCTTCACTGCGCACGTCCATAAGCAGTCTGCATCCGTGTGTTGGAACTGCACCTTGCACACTACAATCAGCCGACCCCCACTGTACATGTCATTCAACAGTGTGCAGCCATGTTTTGGCACTGCACCTCACCCACTACAAACTGCCAATCTCCATTTTACATGTCCTTCAACAGTGCGTAGCCGTGCGTTGGCACCGCACCTCGCCCACTGCAAACAGCCGACCCCCACTGTACATGTCCTTCAACAGTGCGCAGCCGTTGCACCTCGCCCATTTCAAACAGCCGACCCCCACTGTACATGTCCTTCAACAGTGCGCAGCCGGGCGTGGGCACTGCACGTTGCCCACTGCAAACAGCCGACCCCCACTGTACATGTCCTTCAACAATGCGCAGCCATTAATTTATTTATTATTCATTTATTTATATAGCGCCTGAATCAACCGCCGGAGGGGTATCTCTGCGCTTCGGACAGGCAACAAGAAAAGCTAAGCGCTAGAACATAATTAGAACCAGAAAAGGATGCTTTCTAAATTGAAGATGGTCGTTACATTGTCTCAAGTGTAAGGTGAGCTGATTCCAGTCAAGAGGGAAAAGGTGGGAGAGTGCCTTCCCGCCCAGCCTGACTTTCCTAACTCGAGGGGCCACAAGAAGGGATTTAGATCCAGAGCGGAGGGACCTAGAGGGCACAAATGGCGTACATTTCTCGGCAAGATAGGCGGGGCCGAGATTGTATATAGCTTTGTGAACAGTACAGCAAGCTTTAAACTTAACCCGCTTGCGTACTGGAAGCCAGTGAAGCTGACCAAGAAGAGGGTGGGAAGCAGTCCTAGGGGGGGGCATTAAGGAATAGTCGCGCTGCGGTGTACTGGACCACCTGCAATCTACAGAACGAGAACTCATTGGCTGAGACCAAGATGCCATTACTGTAGTCCAGACGGCTCAGTATGAGTTCCTGCGCCAGAGTCTTCCAAGTTGAGGCAGGAAGCAAGGGAAAGACTTGCGTAGTAAGCCCAGCGTGTGACAGCAGGAGCCAGCTGTCTGTGTAGTGTGCTCCTTTAAAGTGAGAGCCTGGTCCAGGCGAATACCTAGGTTCTTAACAAGGGACTTAGGGGCAGGGAGAGCACAGAGGTCCACCGCCATTATTCGGAAGTCCACAAAAAAGGAGCCTCTCCATGCATCGGTATAGGAGAGTAGGATCTGCATACTATGGTTACCCCCACTTTTTGCTGGTGTTTCCTTGTTTTCAACTTTAGTCTGGCTGGGGTCCTGCTATCCAGGACCCCAGTCTAGCTGCTTCCTCTCTAAAATGATTGCATGTACTTAAGGTACACTCCAGTTTGGTTACTGGGGTACCCTTGTCAGTCCCTAGTATGTGGTACCTTTAGGTACCAAGGGCATAGGTACCCCAGAGGCCTACCAGGGGCTGCAGCATGTATCATGCCACCCATGAGAAGCCTTCCAAAATGACACCACAGGTCTGCTACTGCAACCTGGGTAAGGTGGTGCATGCACCCCTTACTAAGATAAAGGTTACCTATATCTACCTTTTAATTAATGACACATGTAAACCTATCAGTCACTCATATGGCAGGCCTTATCAATCCTGAATGCAGAGTGCTTGGTTTTGTGTGAGAGGGTGCCCATGCATGAGCAGGACCCCTCTGCAGCATTTGGAGCCTATTCTCTGAGGCTGTTCTGTGATGCAGCCAGACCATGTACTCTTAAGTGCATTATAACCTCCCGGTAAATGCTAACTTTGGAATGGCGGCATGGAAAGATGTCATGTTTGGTGTCAAACACTTTGGAATCCTAGCCAGTCGTGTCGGGGGGGGGGGGGGGAGAGGTCAGGGGCTAGAGGGAGAGACATGTACACACTGGTCTGCCGGTAATAGTTTAAATGAGCCCCAGCATCACAAATTGGATGTTGCAACCACAGACACATGTCTGACATCCTGCTCCACCAGTGTAGGCCTGGACAATAGGTTTCCTGTCACTGGGCTTTAGTGTATTGAGACTGGGTGGGTGCACTCTTGAGTGGCAAAAAGTCTGCACTGGGGGCACAATTGGTGTCCCTGTGCATAGTCCAGTTCAAACCGGTAGCAGGGACACCCTGCCCCTGCTCTGGCGCAAAACTGGACAAAGGAAATGGTGTAGCCACCCCTCTTTCCAAACCTCCCATAGATGGGTCTCCAGAGTATGTCCAGCCCCTTTCTTCAGTATAATTGAGGGACCCCTGGCAACAGGACTTTAGATTACACCTGGACGAAACTCTGAAACTGAACCCTGGAACTTCGAAGCACTATTAAAGACTAGAGGACTGAAGAATCTCCCTTGGGGTCAAGGAGTGACTCCCCTGCTCAAGCAGGCACAAACAAAGCATTTGCCGGTCTGCATCTCCGAAGCTCCCGAAGGACTCCGAAGTATCCGAAGCACAGGAAGAGGATTTCAAGACTTCTCTAAGGCCGACCCGAGTCCCCAACAAAGCTGAGACTCGCAGCCCTCACGATTGACGTGGAACTGGAACTCCTAGTAACTGTACACATTTGCTAGTGCATCGACTTCCCAAGCTTTCCTGAAGTTGTGCTTTAGGTTACTTGTAGCCCAAGCCCCGAGCACCATCTGCACTGAAGATTGTGGGCCTACACGCCACGAGTGTTCCGTGAGCCCGAATCTTGCATTTCCGCTCGAGGCTCCTTTGCGATCCCTGGTCCGTCGACTAGTGGGTCCTGACGAAGGCAACTCTACTTTTCCTTGGGCTTCCCTGGTTGCTCCAGACGTGCCCTGACTCTCCACTGCATGTTGAGTCCCTCAGACCTTGCTAGTCTGCACCGAAGCATTTCTTGGATTCCTGCGTGGGTTGCTGTTGCCAAGGCTTGTTGGGTCCAATCCGGGCACCGACACCGCAGTACTCTACATGTAGCCTGGTACAGCTCAATTGCAGATCCTGGTCATCGTCGACCCCTCCTGGTCCTCGTGGCTGACGAGTCAAGCTTCACTTTCACCTGAAATCACCCGGCATCTGTGGGCATCTGCCTATCTTGCTCCTGGTTACTGCCTAGTGACCCCGACTGTCCCCTCTGCTTTCAGGTTCTTCTCATCTTTGATCCAGGCTTGGATCACACTGGGCACTTTCCTCTACGACGGCAGCAGCACTTTGCAGCAGCTCACCATTGAAAATGACGACAAAACTGGACACCAAAAGACCCCTATGCACCCGGCTTCCCTGGGTGAGGTAACTTGAGTACTCCGGTGCTCCCGTGGGTGTTGGCTCTAGAGCCCCTTAAGTCTAAAAGGGTTTGCTCTAAGTCCTCTCCGAAGTGTCCTTTATCTTTTTAACTTTCCAACTGCGACTTTCCCCATGGAAGTTAATGTGATTCGCGGCTGTGTTCACACACTGCACAGTCCCCGTGGGTCCCCTCTGTCACTACCTTGGGTGGTTCCTGGTGGCCACAGCGGTTCTAAAGGCTCTAGGCATTGTCTTTGCAAGTCGTGGTTTTTATACCACTTTATTGATATATGGTTTGGTACGCCCCCAGGGCTCAACGTATATTGTCCTAATTTACGGTGTGCTTATGTACTTTTGCCTCTAGCCTCATAAAGAGACTAGAGAGATGTGTTTAGAATAAATACATATTTTTTATCTATATACCGGATGTGGTTCTCTTTTCATTTGGTCATTCACGAGATTATAGACTGGTAAAATAAGCTGCTGTACATTCCTCCAAGACTTAGCCTGAAGGCTGCTCTCCACAGCTACCACTAGGATAGCTTTCTATAAAGGTTGTCTTTAACCTACCATCAATAAGGGTCGTTTGGACTGGTGCAAGGTGCCCACTAGAATAGTGGACAGCATATGCCAGGCTAACTTCTCACATTTGTGGCTGCAGTGGGATTCCTGCTTGCCATTGTTTTACCAGATAATCTCAAGTGTTTGACTAACTGAAAACCACTAAAGGTACCAGAGGTACATGTAATACAAGCTTAAATACAGTAAGTTCTACTGAACTTAAAGTTGTGTGTCAAGAGCTTAGCACACCCTTTCTACAACTCAAGAGAGTTTAGTAGGCTACAACTAGAGTAGTTAGGTGCATACACCACACCTCACTAGTAATGTCTTCAAGGCCAGGAACCAATGGGCCCCTGCCAGATGTCAGTACGTTACAGGCATCCAAGTATGACACATTCCCTTTTCTAGAGTTAAGGGCTCTGTGTACTATGAGGAAACTGAAGACAGGCAAAAGTGCCAACACCCAACGCCTCAGAGAGGTACTACTGTTAGATGATCTTAGCAAAGCTTTAGAGCCTGAGGGGTCAGGCAGTAGGGATGGGCCTGCAGCAGGGGAAGAGCCCAGTGGTACAAACCACCAGGACTAAGACGCAGATGGCGACCAGGAAGGTGACAATGACCTTGACTTGGATAGTGCAGCCCCTGCTGCCTCTGGGGACCCCTGCTGCCTCTGGGGACCCCTGCTGCCTCTGGGGACCCCTGCTGCCTCTGGGGACCCCTGCTGCCTCTGGGGACCCCTGCTGCCTCTGGGGACCCCTGCGGCCTCTGGGGACCCCTGCTGCCTCTGACGCCGCTGCTGCTCTGGCGCCGCTGCTGACTATGGGGCCACTGCTGCCTCTGTAACCCATGCTGCCTCTGGGACCTCTGCTGCCTCTGGAACCTCTGCTGCCTCTGACGCCACTGCTGCCTCTGTAACCCATGCTGCCTCTGGGGCTCCTACTGCCTCTGGGACTACTGCTGCCTCTGGGGCCCCTGGGACTGCTGCTGCCTCTGGGGCACTGCTACCTGTAGGGCCACTGGTGCATCTGGAGCTCCTGCTGTGTCTGGGGCCCCTGCTGCCTCTTTGCGGGTCATCTACCATGTCAGGACCTTTAGAAATGCAGGGCGTCAGGGACTTTGCAGTGAGCTTAGAATAGCTGGCCTCGGTTTCGGCGGTCGATGCAGGAGTCGTCGGGCCCTTGAAGTTACATGCATTGCAGTTTGAACTCTGTGTGGTTGAAGGTGGGAGTGCCGGCATCGGTGGGCGTCGAGCGGGGTGCGAAGTGCAGCGGTGTGGCGTGCGGTGCCCTCAGGTCGCAATGCATCGGTGAAGCCTGGGCTGTGGTGCTAAGTGGGGCGGTGCTCGTCACGTGGCTGGCAGGTTGTGGTTCAGGCAGCGGCGTTGTCAACTAGAGTTGATGGCACCAATGTCGGAGTGCAAAGGCTGCAGTGTGTGAATGGACGGTGCTTTGTGTATCTTTACAAGAGGTCAGCTTAGAATGCCATCGTCAGTGGGACCAGGACTGTGGTGCGAAGCGGGATGGTGCTTCGTGTTCTCCACGAGTAGTATCCACATGTCACTGTGCAGTCAGCGGCGTCAGTGACCGCTTTGCATTGTTGTTGGGAATACCAGCATGGCGGTGTGAAGCGAAGTGGTGCGGAGTGCGGTGCCCACAGGTCACGGTGCAGGCAGTGGCTCGGTGGCGGGAGTGGATAGCATTGTCGGTGAGACCATGGTTGCAGTGCGAGATGAGGTGGTCCCTCTGCAGTGCCTTCAGGTTGATGGCGTAAGGTTGCTTTTTCTTCTGTTGTGGCATAACACACAGTTCCTAGTGCTGGTAGCAGATTAACTTTAAGTCTTTGCTGTTCCCGAGACTTCTTGAACAGGGGGCAAGCTCTCCCTCAAGCCCATGTAGAAAATCAAGCAAATAGGATGCAGAAAGTCCAGTCCAGTCTTTTCACTCTCCAAGACAGAAGCGCCACTGCAGGCCAACACAGCAAAGAACGCAGCAAAGTGGTTGGCTATCTTTACTGCTTCTCCAGCTATTCTTCTTGGCAAGTTTCTTGATCCAAAAGAGTGCTAAAGGCATAGGGTTTGAGCCCCAATATTTATACCACATTTCCCTTTGAAGTTCTGTGGTTTTGGCACAAAAAAGTTCTCCTGGCATACATAAACCAGCTCAGCCTGGCTCAGGCCAGGTTCACTACAGGAGGTGGAGACAGCATTGTGTAAGGCAGTCACAGCCCATTCAGGTGCAAGTGACAACCCCTCCCTCTACTCTAAATGCAGCCAAGTCTATTCAGCTTGGCAATGAGTCTTGAAGGGACACTCTGAGGAGCCGCATTTGGATTGCTGAAGGCGCTTTGCTTTTTGTCACCGGACCTGCTTCCTACCTCGCCGGACCCGCTACGCGGGTCCCGCAGCGTGGTATCTCTCGAGGGGCTGCTGTCTTGGGCTGTTCTCCGGACCGGCAGGGTTGCGAGCAAAGCAGGGACTCCGTGGACCAGGAGCCCCTGCGAGCCCCATCACCATCAGCTGGGCTGCTCTCCCTGCCGGCCGCGCCCCCGCCCACGGAGTTTAAACAGGCGGGATCTCCCGCGCTCAAACGGGACACTCTGAGGAGCCGGATTTGGATTGCTGAAGGCGCATTGCTTTTTGTCACCCGACCTGCTTCCTACCTCGCCGGACCCGCTACGCGGGTCCCGCAGCGTGGTATCTCTCGAGGGGCTGCTGTCTTGGGCTGTTCTCCGGACCGGCAGGGTTGCGAGCAAAGCAGGGACTCCGTGGACCAGGAGCCCCTGCGAGCCCCATCACCATCAGCTGGGCTGCTCTCCCTGCCGGCCGCGACCCCGCCCATAACGTGCATTAGTACTTTAAGACCTTAGCACGCCCGCTGCGCGGGAGCGCGCGGGAGCGTCCCGGGAGAAGCCCGGGACAAGGGCGGGGCCGTCTGCGGCCGTCCTAGGCCGGAGTAGGCCGGGCTGGGCCCACTCTCTTGGTTGTGCTATTAGGCGCTAAACCTGGGCATTGGTCATAGTGTCCTATACACTATACACTTTACTACACCTTAGACGCCATGCCATCCCCGACCAGGGAAAGCACCCCTAGGAAACAGGGTGGGTCAAAAACCTTAGACAATTATTTTCCCCGGGCTGTGGGAGACGGGGATAAAGAGGGTACCTTAAACCGGCTGAGGGTTGAACGGAGACGTTCGATAGATAACCTGAAAAACAGACCCTTGTGTGAGGATCGTACCACGCCTAATGCAGAATTGCCCCCAATAGATGATGTTCCCATCCTGTTGAGAGAGGGTAGTAAAACCCCAGTAACTTCTCCAATGAGCCCTACCCCGGTGAGCAGCACATGCTCCAACAAGGTAACTATTGATTTTAATTTCCCAACGTTCCCCGGTTTTGCAACCTAGGAAAGCTAAACCGAAGTTTGTAGCTACACATGCAGCCTTTGGGCCCCCATCAAAACGTAGGAAAAAGGCGAAGGGGGCACAGGGGAAACATAGACCTAAACCCCTTATTTTTGAGTTTGGGAAGTCATCTAAGCCCATTTCTTCACCTGTGTTAGTAGTGGAGGCGGCACAGTTAAAACCTGCCGCACAGACTAGTGTGCCCACCGGTGTGTTGGGAAACACAGCAAATAATATTGTCAATGTCCCTCTTTCTGTTGTCCCGCTGGGAAATTTGGAATTTCTTCTGAGGTCATTATTGTTACCGATCAGTGAAAGCATAAAAAAGGTGGAAATTAGATTAACCATCCTTGAGGCCACACTAAATAGCCTAAAATTCCCAGCTACATCGCAAGGAAGGGTATCAGAGCCCACCGCCGTATCAATAGCCCCAGCCAAACAACTGTTAGAAAAAGGAACGAACCCTGTACCAACGCAGACAGTAACGGTGGCTGCACCCCTATATCCCCAGAGTAAGAACCCGACTCGAATGGAGTTATCCAACCCTATTGGGCCCACTCCCCCAGTAAAACCTACCACACAATCACAGCCTTTAGATAGAGCTGTGTTAATGCCCCTAAAGAAGCCTCCCCCTAAGCCACGTAGACCTAATTTACCCCCAGAGTCAAACGACCTTACTGTGGTAATGGCGGGTGTTCCCCCGTTAGAAGAAGGTGAAACAGAGGATTTCTGTATTTTAAAAAGCAGGGTAATTAAATGGCTTAATTTGAACAGACCCTTACCAGAGCATTTAAATAACGAAATAATTATGGTCAGAAGGGTCCCTTGGGTGGGGAGAAGCCGCAAATCTATAAAAGGGGACTGCATATTGGTCAGCTGTAGGGACGTGAGAACTGTTTCTTATATATGCCAGGGAAAGAACAGATCGCTAGAGTCAACTATCCAAACCCTGCATGTGTCCTTTTTCTTTCCTCCCACCAACGTGCCTGTACATGTGACCCGGCCATATAGCAACTGGGAAAGGGTGGGTCGGAGGGGTGCTCACTATGAGTTCAATCCTAGACAATTATTTAGCCGCCCAGAGTTACCCTTCCATACGTCTAATCGGTTTCATTGCCTGGATGGCCTTGAGGGGGTAGATTGACAAATAAAGGATGGCACACGGGGACTAGGGGGTAGAGGGGCCCTGCATGACGATCAGGAGAAGCACCGTTCCGAGGCAAAGCAAATTCCATCAGGCTCTGCCCGGATACAGTTGCCAGATGAATGTAGGCCTATAGATACTGCCTGTATAGGCAGGGTACAGGGGATGGAAAAGGAAAAACAAGGGTGTGATCCAGTAGGAGGGCTACTGGGAGGAGGGGCACAAGGGGGTGAGGCCTTAAGAATAATCTCATGGAATATAGCTGGCCTTGCAGGAAAATTCAATAACATGGAGTGGCTTGATTATATTAGAAAATTTCATGTGATTTGCCTGCAGGAAACCTGGGCCCAGGAGAATAATTACCATTTGCAAGGGTACAGGTGTTTCTTTGTACCGGCCCAAAAATCAAGATCAGGGAGAGCAATGGGAGGATTAATTACATATATAGACCTGTGCCTCCCGGGAAGTCATACCTGTCTGGATTGGAACTCCCATAGGATTCAGGCAGTGATGTTCTCTGGGAAAGGCCTTAGATTCGTTGCAGTTAACATCTATAACGATGAGACAGCAGGATCTAATGTCTCTTTGGCTGAGGAATTAGATAACAGGCTGGGCCAGGCTATTTCAAGTCAAAAAAGGGGGCAGCCTTATGGGCTGGTGGTCATGGGAGACTACAATTGCCATCTGTGCCCGGTTCTGGTCCATAAAAATATTGATTGGTCACGATGCCCTAGGGAGAAGGGTCCGCATTTTTCTCATACACTGTTGGGCTCTGCCCTTAGAATGCTACGGCTTAAGCATGACCTAGAACATACTATTAATATGATAGGGACGCAGGTGGATGGTACACTCCCCCCCACATTTAAGGGACGAGGATGTTCTTCCTTTATAGATTACATTCTGGTCTCAAGGTCCCTAATTAACAAGATTATCAGTGTAGGGATCGAATGGAGTGGCTTCAGCGACCATAATCCTCTTGTCCTGGACCTGCCGTACAGGGTGGTCCCAAGTACTAGAGTTCAAAGTACATTCTCTGAAAGAGCAACAGACCAGGGTAGGAGATTAAAATGGGCAAAAATAGATGGGGAAAAGTTCTATAAGGGCCTGGTGGATGCAGGGAAACTCGCAATTAATGATTGTCTGGATACAGAGGTCCATGGGCCAAGGATTTTAGAAGCCTTTGATCAGATTGCTAAACTGGTTGACGGTCTATTAAAGACTGGTGCGCCACTGAAGAACCACGGAAATCCGCGATGGTTCGACAATGACTGTTCTAAAGCTTTGAGGGAGTTGAAAAACTGCCTCAAAAGTAAGCCAAGGGTTCCCCAAACAGTTAAGATGTGTAGGGACATTTACAAAAAGGAGATTAAAAGGAGGAAACTTGCCTTGCAGGCGGAAGCATGGGCAGATCTACGGGAAGCAGGGGAAAGAAAGGATTTAGCAGGGTTTTGGAAAATAATTAATAACCCAACGTTTCAGGAAAAAGATGCCCCGGATATAGGGGCTAATGTTCTCCCAGAGCAGTGGGTCACCCACTTTAGGAGCTTGTACAATCATGAGTCTGGCTCTAGTGAAGAGCCGTTGGCCATTTCAATTGAGGCTCCATTAGTAGAATTCTCCATTAGGGAGATCACTGTAGGGATGGAGGGCCTGACCAGAAATAAAGCCCCGGGGCCTGACGGAATCCCCCCAGATCTGTTCCTGAGCAATATCGAACTCTGGGCCCCTCTAATGACAAGGGTTATTAATACTGCCATTACTTGTGGCCTGCCCCCGTCTTGGTCCACGGCGGTAATTGTGCCGATTTTTTAAAAAGGGCAGTAGGGATGACCCGAAGTGTTACCGCCCGATCTCCCTGATCGATGTGTCGGCAAAACTTTTGGGAAGGGCAATTCTTAATAGACTGTCCGAGTGGACCGAGGAAAACAACATCTTCTCGGACACTCAATATGGATTTAGGACAGGGAGGTCAACTAGCGACCAGTGCCTGAACCTCTATATGCTGACTGCCAAGTATACCATGGCTAGTGATGAACCCGTTTATATGGGTTTCATGGATCTGGCAGCAGCATTTGATCACGTCAACAGGGGAAAACTGTGGGGTATGATGCTTAGTATGGGGATAGAGAGGGGTTTAATCAATATACTGAGAGAATTGCACAGCGACACCACTGCAAAGGTTCGTTTTAATAGGGAGGGGGGGCTGACTACCTCCTTTCCCTGTATGAGTGGAGTCCGGCAAGGATGCATTCTTGCCCCCTTTTTGTTTTCCCTTTACATTAATAATTTGGAGCAGTTTTTGTTAGGTCTAAAGGCAGATTGCTCAAAGGTTGGGTCGCGTCATATTCCTGTTCTGCTTTACGCAGATGACGCGGTCCTGATCGCACGTACACCAAGGAGCCTTCAAATCTTGATAGATGGATTTGTTAGGTTCATGGGCGCCCTGGACCTCTTTGTTAATCTAAGCAAATCGTATGTGCTGCTGGCGGGAAAAACAAAGAAAACCACCTCTACATTCACATACACAATAGGGAGTCCTATTGTGGAAGAGGTTAAAACGTTCCCCTATCTTGGTGTAACATTCGATGGTGCCCTGAGGTTTGATACCCTGGTCGAGGAAAGACGTGGTAAAATGATTGCTTCTAATGGGGCAATTGCTGGCTATGGCAGGAGGCTAGGAAGATGGTCCCCGGAACAGGTGATAAACCTGTATAGCTCTGTATCATGCTCCAAGGTAATCTATGGGGCAGAAGTATGGGGCTTTGTTAATACCACTAGTATCCAACGAGAGGAAAATAAATATTTGAAATCGCTCTTAAGGGTACCCCAAAGCACTGCTGGTATGATTGCCCACAGGGAGTTAGGCAGACCTTACATAGAAGATCTGATAAAACTGAGGCCCATTATTGCTTGGCTAAAAATCTGGGTAAATCCCGAGGCGACACTAAGCAGAGAAATTTTAGCGGACTGTCTTGAGAGGGGCAAGTGTATGCGCATCCCCTGGCTCTTTTATGTGAAGAATACCCTGGAGGAGCTAGGTTTTGGGAACTTGTTCACACACCCCACAACTATTGTAGCCCAGAATAAACTGCAGGTAGGGAGAATTTTTCTAGAGCGGAAAAACCTACGCAGAGATGAGGCTGAAGGGTGCAAAAAGACAGTGAGGGCCCATTACCTGGTGAAGAGCCGGGATGGTATGGAGCCTTACTTGTACCTCATGTATAATGCACAGGACAGGTTCTTGATGTGCCGTTTCAGACTGAACCTACTCCCATTTATGTTGGCATCACCAGCGGGTTTTGCTACGTCAATAGAAGAGAAGGGGTCCTGCGGCTGCGACAATAGGTCTCCGCAGGACTCCCTTCACTTTGTTTTACTCTGCCCTTTTTATTCAATGCCCAGACGCAGATACCTTGTAAACCTCCTGAAAAAAGCTAATTTGGCCTACGCTAGGGAGGCACTAGTATTTTTACAGATAGCTGTGGATCCGTTAACACTGTGTAGCATTCTGAATTTTATCAAGGTAGCTCTCCGCTTAAGGCTTACCAGAGGAGAAGATTGAATTGTTTTTACTGTAACTTTTAAAAAGTGTCAATAGTGGATATTTTGTTGTATTATGGTGTATATTTTTTGTACAAAGAATCATGAAATGTTTAATGACTTTTTACTATGTATATTTGAGTGTGCTTTTATGGTGTTTTTTAATCACCGAATAAAGATTCTTGAATTGAATTGAGTCTTGAAGGAAAGGAAGGGCGCACCTCAACCCCAGCCCACTTTGTGTCTGTCCAGTGGCACACCTCAACCCCAGCCCACTTTGTGTCTGTCTAGTGTAAATGCACACCCCTACCCCTGTCACACTGAACCCAGACAATGAACACAAATGGCAGAGGCACACACGATGGTTAAGGAAGAAAATTTCCTCTTTCTAAAAGTGGCATTTTCAAACAAACTACATACAAATCATCTTCACTTCAAGATGTATTTTTAAATTTTGAGTTCAGGAAGCCTAAACTCCATTTCTCTATCTTCTCCCAATGGAAAGTTATTTATTTTTTGTAATCGGTTTATTGCATTTCAAAAAGAAACAAGAAACAACAAACCCATTACACAATCTGCATTCTGCATCAACTAGCCACCGGAAAACCGCGATCAATAAACACCTGTGGACCATTTACATTACATATTAAACTGTAGGGCACACTGTATTCCTATAAAGGCAAAGCCGCCTGTGGCAGAAAGTTCAGACATCTTTAGTCCTGTGATTCAGACGAGTACTGCCTCTGTAGAAACTGTTGCAGTGGCTCACGATATGTCTCTGGGTTTAGATGAAATCGGTAGTAGCTCTGCCCTATCCCCGCTAGTCTTTAAATTCTACCTGCAACACCTGGTACAAGCTCTGGCCCGCATGGATTGCTGTGTCTTTAACTATGCAGATGACACCCAGCTCATTTTCCGGATCGACAGCACCGCCTGTGCTCAGAAGTGGCACAAAATATTCTCAGGTTTACTATAAATTGGATGACCGAAAACTCATTGAAAATCAACCCTTAGAAAACTGAAGTTCTTGTGATCCCCACAAAAAGTAACCCATGGAGCAACCGTTTTTGGCCCCAGGAGCTAGGCGCTAGCCGCACTCCACCTGCCGCCGTAAAAAGCCTAGGCATTAAACTGGACCAAGAGCTCTCCAAGTCTAACCAAATCACCACTGTGGTAGGCACCTGCATAGGGCTACTAAGACAACTACGGAAACGTGTCCCTCTTCTCTCCACTACTTCCCTACAAATGATTGTGCAAGCCACAATTGTCTCTAGATTGGATTAAGGTAACGCGCTGTATCTAGGCCTTTGTCAAAAACCCTTCCACAAACTTCAAGTAGTATTAAACGATGCATCTAGGTTGATCTTTATGTTGCCCAGACGGGCTCATGCCTCCCCCCTGCTCTGCAAACTCCACTGGCTTCCGATCAGGCAAAGAGTGTAGTTTAAAGGCCTTTGTATTGCCCATAAAGCAATCTATGGCAAAGCCCCTACCTACATCAAGGAACGCCTGGAGACCTACGTTCCAGGGCGCACATTGCGGTCATCGGAGGCCGGTCACCTGGCCAACCCTAGATGCAACACCGCATCTAAAGGGGGTAGAGCCTTCTCCGTTGAGCCTTCTCCGTTGTGATTCCCACATCTGGAATCAGCTGCCCGACCACCTGCTCAAAGAAGCGGCGCACCTCCTATTCAGGAAACAACTCAAATGCTCCTGTTTAGAGATGCCCTGATTACTGTCTAACTGTCTCATCACTGTGAGGCCTCTCTTTTTGAGTTGCTCATGACCTCTGGCTTCGCTTTCAAAAGCGCTTTGAGATCTGCCGGTGATTAGCGCTATACAAAAATACGAATACAAATACAGCTCAAGTTTTTCCTTATAGGACACCATATCTCTGATCCAGTGCAACACCTTTGGCGTTCATGAGGCTTCTCATGTAATAGCGACTACGTTTAGATAAAAGTAGTTTGATGCATACAAATTTCCCCACAACCCCCCTGACATGAGGAACATAACAGACGAACCTGTGGTAGGACCTGAAGCTCCACATCGGATATGTCTTGGATATTCCGCACCACCTGCCCCCAATACTGAGCCACTCTCTCACACTCCAATGCAAGATGCATGAAATCAGCGTCCGTGTGACCACACCGTTTACACCTACAAGTATCCCTCAATCCATATCTGTGTAAGCGCATGGGAGTGTGGTAGATCTGATGTAGGTACTTGAAATTAATTATACTGCGATTTCCGTTAGGGGTGAGCTTACCCGTCAGACAGCATACATGCTCTGACTCCTGCAAGGTCATGGGAGGGGGGGGGGGCGCAAGCACAGCGTTCCACCTGTTCAAACTCCTGCTCTCGTCATATCAGTTCTTATAGACTTGTATAGTCTTGTGATGAGCTTTTTCCGCATGTGCGTTGTGGGAAAAAGTTGTAGAGGTCGGAGTACCGGAGGTTCAACCGAACAAGTGTGATAATGTGATTTAATGGCATGTCTCAGTCTATGAACAGCCAAACTAAATAATAGTGTGGGATTATCAACATACTGCAATTCTTATGGTGTGAGGAATTTGCCATCAGGGTAAACATCCTGCATTGTACTCAGCCCCGCCTCTTTGAGTATACACATGGATTTGGCTTCCTGAGTGACAGATAGCGCCATATTATGTTCTAGTGGCATTGCCGGTGCCTAAAGAGGCAATCTATTCGTAAGTTTGCCTATCTCCTGCCATGCCGCTATGGTGGTGTCTCTCGTGTTGATTTCAGATTTAGGAGTGTTCCACCTTGTGTGAGTGATAATGGCATCCAAAGGGACCAGAGAGGCGTCACCATCCTCAACCGCTATCCCAATGGAAAGTTATTATTATTATTATTATTATTAAACCATTTTATAGCGCGCTCTGCTACTGAGGAGTATCCTGGCGCGGGGGAAAGAACAGCGAAACCACGTGCTTTTAGAAAAGGAATCTCAAGTAGCGCTGTTAAACAGATGAGTTTTTAGGTGTTTTTTGAAGACGGCTACATTGGGTGTGGAGCGCAATTGAAGAGGAAGGGCATTCCAAGCGCGCGCCACGACCACCGCAATCGACTGGCCGCCAAGCCTGGCACGCTTGAAACGGGGAAGGGATAATTGAAACAGAGTGGAAGATCTCAGAGTACGTGTGGGAATGTAGCTAACAAACCTTTTCCTCAGGTACTGGGGGCCTTGTTGGTGGATAGCACGAAACGCCAAAACTAGCGACTTAAACCGGATGCGCTGTGCAACCGGAAGCCAGTGTAGTAAGCGCAACTCCGCGCGGACACTCATCCATCTAGGAATGTTGAATAAAAGGCGGACTGCCGCGTTCTGGATGACTTGCAGGCGTTTTACCAGATAAGAAGGGATTCCGCTGAACAGGGCATTGGCATAGTCCAGCCTGGACAGTATAAGCGCTCGCGCAACAGACTCCCTTGCCTCTCTAGGAAGCAGGGGAAAGAATTTGCGAAGCATTTTTAAGGTCGCAAAACAGGTGCCGGTAAGTGTTTTGATATGGTGTTCAAATCTCAAGTCCTCTCCGAACCAGATGCCCAAATTCTTGGCAGGTCTCCCCATCTCTTTAGGGCCTGGAATGTCAGGCGGCCATAGTGTGCTCATGAACGAGGGGGGAAAAGAGCCATAAAAGAGAACCTCAGATTTGTCCTCGTTGCACTTCAGCTGGGCCCTCGTCAGCCAACGAAATACAGCGGACAAACAAAGATGAACTGTAGAGGTATCGAGGTTGTCATCTGGCCAGGTAAACAGCAATTGGGTATCGTCTGCATACCCTATGATCTTAGCCCCGAACTGCTCAGCTAGATAAACCAAAGGTGTAATATAGGCGTTGAACAGTAAGGGGCTAAGGGTGGAACCTTGCGGGACACCTGTAAGCAGAGGCTCGGACTTGGAAGCGTAAGGGGGCAGCCAGACCTGCTGGGTCCTGTCAGACAAGAAGGAGGACAGCCAGTCTAACACAACCCCACCAATGCCTATATCCGCCAGCCGGCCGAGAAGAAGCTCATGGGGGACGGTATCGAACGCGGCAGAGAGGTCCAAAAGGATAAGGACCGCTCTGCCGCCTCCGTCTAGGCAGTCCCGGATGGCCTCGCTCATCTCCAGGAGGGCTGTCTCGGTGCTGTAAGCTGTAAGTTATGCTTGTAAAATGTTACAAAGCAACTCTCAGGTTAGCCTATGGGAGATATAGCCTTTCGATAGTGAAAACAAGATTGGCAGAATTTCACTATCAGGACATGTCGCACACACCAGTACATGTCCTACCTTGCACCTACACTGCACCCTGCCCGGTACCTCGGGGCTACCTGAGGGGTGTCTTACATTTAAGACAAGGGAAGGTTTGGGCCTGGCAAGCGGGAGTGTTTGCCAGGTCGACATGGCAGTGGAAGTTGCATGCAGACACTGCAGTGGCAGGTATGAGAATCCTTTGAAAGGCTGCTGTTGTGGGGGGCACAACTATTGCTGCAAACCCACTTGCAGAATTTGGTTTACATGCCCTTTGCACACACAGTGCACTGTACTAGGGTCTTTGGAGTAAATCTAATAAGCCAATCATAGAAACACATCCATAAACACAATTTACAGTAGCAGCACTTGCACTTTAATACTGATCAGGAGTATTAAAGTGCACAGAAATGCCCACAAATACTAAACCGGCAAAAACAAGATGAAATGAAATGAAAAAAAGATTTATAAAGCGCTGGTACAATTACCAGAGGGTGTCAAGGCACTAGCTCATCTAGAGGAAAATGCCGGAGGGTTTAATTACAATGTCAGAGATTGAACAACCATGTTTTTAGCGCTTTCCTAAACACCAGCAGGTGAGTTTTGTTTTTTGACCTCTGGGGGAGATAGTTCCAGAGTCTGGCCGTGCCGACCAGAAATCTTCTCCCACCCCAAGCATTTTTCCTGAACCTAGGGATCACCAAATTAAAGGACTCAGTGTAAGTGGCGCGTGGGTATGTACCAACGGAGGTGCTGCTTAAAAATGGCTTTGCCTGTACCATGGATAGCTTTAAAAGCTATGCAAAGATCCTTGAACTCGATACGTCTCTTTACTGGTAGTCCGTGTAAATCTTTCAGGACTGCCGAAACAGATTTGTGTTTAGTAATATCAAGCAGAAAGTGAGCACCGGCATTCTGCGCAATCTGTCGCTTATTCAAACATTTGGTTCTGAGGTTGATGAAAAGACAATTACAATAATTGGCTCTGGGCAACACCAGTGCACTAATCACCAACTTGGGTAGATTGATAGGAATAATTGGAAGGCATTTTCAAAGTAGTTTCATAGTATAAAAAGATTGAGGTGACCTGATTTACACGACTTTCCAATGTAAGTTTTGAGTCAAAGATGACACCCAGGTTTTTTACTTTGGTTGTAGGACTGTTAAAGAGCCCAGTTCTAAAGGCCAAAAAGCTGGGGACCAAAACGTAGTGTTGCTGCCAAAGAATAGGACTTCTGTTTTGTTGAAGTTCAATTTCATTCAGTTGATGTCCATCCAGACACCAACTTGATGAAGGCACGTAAGGAACTGTGGTGCTGTGTCCGAAGGTGTGCTTGTCACGGATACCACAATTTGGGTATCAGCATGTGAAGTTACTGAAAAGCCCAAGGACCTAATAAGCTGTGCCAGAGACACGACATAAATGTTAAAAAGGTCCAGGCTCAACAGTGAGCCCTGAGGTACCCCACACGGTAATGTAAAATTGGGTGACTTGAATTCAGAGAGAGCTACGAACTATTCTCTGTCAGACAGAAATGACCTGAGTAAGGTGAGAGCTTTTCCTTTTATGCCTGTCCTCTCCAGACATTCCAGTAGTTTTGTATGGCTTACTGTATTGAATACGGCAGAGAGGTCAAGCAGCACCAGTGCTGCATTTCCCCCTGCATCGACTGTCTGCCTGATCTGTTCTGATGCTGAGATCAGTGTCAGTTCCGTACTATGGTACTTTCTAAAGCCGTCCTAAGAGGCATCCAGAAAGGCATGTTTTTCAATGTCATCCAATAATGTTACATTCATGGCCTTCTCAACCATTTTGGTGGGCAGGGGGGAGTCTGGAGATAGAACGGTCCACCCCGTGGAGAGACGCTGAGTACCACAAAAACCAGGAGGTAAAAAGCAAAAAGACTGGGACAACACCAAAAGATGCCAGGTCTAACAGGGCTCGCCTGCCTCTGGGGCCCTGCTGCCTCTGAGGCCCCTGCGGCCTCTGGGGGGCCCCTGCGGCCTTTGCTCTGCTGACTGGGATCTTAATGCCCCTGCTTTGTCTGGTATTCTATGATAGTTCATCTGACCTGATAGCCTGTACCTTCATGTTTAGTAGGCTTTGTGTGGCGCTCACTTGTGTGAAGAATATTATTCTTGAATTTAGGAATACATTGTCTACTTTTGTAAAAGGCTCATGTGTCTACATTACTTGGTGAACTGATTAATGTTTGAAGTGTGACACCCACCCACCCAGTCAATGGCATTCACAAGGGTTACTCACCTGACCCTGTAGTTAGATGACCCTGGAACCAGGTGGAGGGTCTTGAAGCATGTGGTGAGCAGGTGATGGAGCATTCAGTTATATAATTGTTTAAAGTTAACCTGCGGCTGGAATGTGTTCAGGGCCGGAAGTACCCACAGAATAACAGGAAGTGCCAAGACACTGCAGCCAAACAAGGGGATTTCTGCCCTCATGGTCCTGGGGGACACTTGACTGAGTCTGCCCCATATTGACTCTTGTGGTTGCCTCTTGTATGGTTTCAGCTCAGTGGAACCAGGGGGGAACTGTGACTTATTGATTGAGGGCTTAAGGCTTGAACACTGGACATTTTTCACCAAGCCTCCATATTTCTGAACAGTCAAATACTTACCTGGATTTAGCTGGGAAGGTGGCCATACTCTTGCTACTTTTCAGCTTCCTGTGATAACCCCCTTACTTGAGCACCATCACCAAAAGATGGAGAAACGAAAGGTTGTCACTCCCATTTCAAGGTCCCCCCAGGGTGTTCCTCGAGCTACTACCATTGAGGGGTTTCTGTCTCGGGTGGTGTGTGGTATTAAGAGATCGACCTGGCTGGGAGAAGGTTATCTTTCACAAGGGATGTTTCCCTCTTAGTCATGCCTTACGCTGTGTCTCCCTCAGGCTCCAACTAGATCTTCTGATCCTTGTGTCCTGTCAGTAGCATGTCCATGGGGGACGTCCATACGTTTTTTTCCTCACCGTTGAGCTGGGCATTATGGTGGGCGATATCCAGGAAGAAAACATACAGCCAAGTCCCATTGTAAGCCCCAGGTGTACGTGTAGGAGATGTGTGGCTGTATCAAAGCAGAAAAGTGATTCAGTTAAAATGGGTGCACAGAATGAGTCACTGCTGCATTGTTCCCTCCTTGCCGGTCAGTTTGATTATTCGCCAGATGTTGGGCCCTAGTAGCTCAATGGCATCATGAACACCGGGTTAGATCCAGTCATCTCAAGGTTAGCATCAATTGTAGAACATGTCTTGCAGATCATGGACCAATTGAAATCCTTAGTTGCCCCACATAAGGATCAAAATCTCTCGCCGGGTGTGGGGCCTATCAATACTGGCTTAACCCAGCTACAGAGTGCTTCAGCAAATCCCATTGAGTTAGTCCTTTTACCTCCTCAGCCATCCAGGATCTCCCAACCATCTCACTTGTTACCCGAGCCCGTAATCCCCTCAGCTGGTCCATGTCCCTCTGTAGCGATCCATCCTCTCTCTCCTCGGCCACGGGTAGAAAGTAACCTGCCCCCGGAAGCAATCCTGTATGTGGTAGTCCTAGAGAATCTCCCTCCACATAATAATTCCACACCAAAAACCTTTGGGGAGCTTAAGAACAAGGTGGTAGTACACTGGTTGAAATCTCATTCTAACATAGTTATGGGGATTTATGACTGCATTATTATGGGGACATTCGGAATTCCGCAAGTGAGGTGATGGTCCGGAGGTGCGGGGGAGGCTGTTCCAGGTCTTTGCTGCGATGTGGGAAAAGGAGCGTCCTCCTCTTTTGCTTTGGTAGATGTAGGGAGTATGGGCAAGTGAAAGAGTGGCGGAGCGTAGCCTTCCTAATGTAGGCCAGTCCTTGGATGTGTAGAGCCTTGTGTGCCTTGGGAGCCAGTCGAGTTTCCTGAGGAAGATTGTGATGTGGGTTAATCTGGGAAGGCCAAGGATGAACCTAGATGCTTCATACTATATGGTCTGGGGTCTCTGTAGAAGGTGTGTCGATTTGTATGTAGAAGGCTTTGCCGAAGTCCAGTTGACTGGTGATGAGGGCTTGTGTCTCGTGTGGAGGGGTAGACTCTTGAAGATCTTACGTAGCATGTACAGAGTGAGGAAGCAGGCAGAGGATACGGCGTTGATCTGTGATTTCATGTTGAGCTTGTTGTCAAGAATGATTCCAAGGTTTCTGGTGTGGTTGGTGGGAGTGGGTGCATTTCCTAGGTCTCATGGCTACCAGGAGTCATTCCATGTGTTTCTGCTGTTGCCAAAGATATGTAATCTTGTCTGTGTTCAACTGTAGGCAGTTATTCATCATCCAGTTGAAAGCATTTGCCATGCATCTGGGGAGGTTGGTCCTAGTGGTGGTCGGGTCGTCTGTGAACGAGAGGATGAGTTAGGTGTTGTCTGCGTAGGAAATTATGTTGAGACCGCGGGATCTGGCGATGTTGGCCAGCGGTGTCATATATACGTTGAAGAGCTTCGGGCTGAGGGATGAGCCCTGGGGGACACCACAGGTGATCTCCTTGGGTTCAGAGGTGAAAGGTGGGAGGTGAATGTTCTGGGTTCTTCTGGTGAGGAAGGAGGTGCTCCATTTGAGCGAGTCCCCTTCCATGCCCATATTGTGGAGTCTTTCGATAAGTGTGTGGTGGGATACAGTGTTGAATGCTGACAATAGGTTGTGGAGGATCAAAGCTGATGTTTCTCTTCGGTTAACGAGGGTTCCGATGCTGTTGGTTGCTGCGATCAGCGTGGTTTCGGTGCTGTGATTCCTGTGACAGCCAGATTGGGAGGGGTTGTGTAGGTGGTTCTGATCCAGGTGTGTCATGAGTTGATTGTTGATCTTTCCCAGTGCCTTCGCTGGGAATAGGAGCAGGGAGATTGGTTGATAGCTTTGACTTTGCTGGGTGGGTGGAGGGTTTTTGAATAGTGGTCTGACTCCCGCATGTTTCCATGCATCAGGAAATGTGGTGGTGGTGATAGGTCTTGAGTAAGGTGGTGAGTTCCTAGCCGATCCTTCGGTATCTGAGGTTGGAGGTGTGGTACGGGCATGGGTCTGTGGGATATCGCAAGTGGATGGATTTCGTGATGCAGTTGGAGTCCTGGGTGGAGAGGATGTTCCAGGTGGTCACTGTGGCTCGTGTTGGTTATTACAGTGGTGGCATATCTGTTGAGGAAGTTCGTAGATATGGGCTGGGGTTCGAAGTTTATGTATATGGTTGCGATCTTGTCGTGGAAGAAGTGGGTGAGGTTGTCACTTATCTCCTGTGAGGTTGTGATGTTTTCGTTGGCAGATGGTTTTGAGAGTTCCTTAATGATGCTGAAAAGTTCCTTGGTGGTGTTGGTGCTGTTTTTGATGCGTGTGACAAGGGAAGTCCTCTTTGTTGCCCTCAGTAGAAGGTGGTAGAGGTTGTAGGAGATCTTGAAGGCTCACCTATCAGAGGTGTCTTTGTTGGTGCACCATCTCCTCTCCAACTGTTTGCTGTTTCGTTTTGCTGTTTCTGGTGTACCAGCTGGCCTTTTTGGAGGACTTTCTCTGGATATAGCTCTTGATAGGGGCAATGCTGTCTGAGCAATTGATGATCCAGGCGCTTGCAGCCGAGGACTTTGCTGACACATTACCCGTGTGGATTATTTTACCGAGGAGTAAAGCGGGATCCTAATCTTGTTCGTGGTGCCTTTGACTTTTGCGTGTGCTTTTGCCGATTTGGGGCTAACACCTGAAGTACTTTGTTATTGACCTGAGGAGTGGGACTGCGAGGACCAGCAGTCTGTGCGCACCATCATCTAGCGCACCTGGGTCCTCTTCCCACCCCTTTGCCCTGTGCCTCTTAACGGCTCGCGGCCCCCGCTTCGCGTGAGCCGCTCGCAGCCGAGCACTTTGCTGACACATTACCCGTGTGGATTATTTTACCGAGGAGTAAAGCGGGATCCTAATCTTGTTCGTGGTGCCTTTGACTTTTGCATGTGCTTTTGCCGATTTGGGGCTAACACCTGAAGTACTTTATTGACCTGAGGAGTGGGACTGCGAGGACCAGCAGTCTGTGTGCACCATCATCTAGCGCACCTGGGTCCTCTTCCCGCCCCTTTGCCTCCTATATAACATCGGTTACTCCCGCGATAAACGGGACGCGCGCGGGACGAAGACCGGGGCGAAGCCCGGGCAAAGGGCAGGCCGTCTACGGCCGTCCAAGGCCGAACTAGGCCGGGCAGGGCCACCTTATTTGATTCCCGGTTAACCTGTTAGGCTGTATATTTATTTTCCCATTATTGTGCTGCATGATAGACTTACCGATTAAAAACGTTAATCTATTGTAATATTAACTAAAGGTGAAAGGTGGGTCAGCCACTATGGCCTTAAAATCAGGGAAAAATAGACTGGCTACTCTCAATACAAACGCTGGACTTGTTACAGGTACTTTGGACCAATTTTTTAAAAGGACCACTAAAATACTTGAAAAAGAAATAGCCCTCACCGAAAAACGTATGTCGCTTAATATCCTGACCGGTAAGCGGTCTTTTTTGGGGGCGATTGGCTCAGCTATAACACCGGTTGATGGTAATGAGTTGGCCCCCTTGGTAGTCACTAGCCCTATACCCTGTCTATTAGAAGACTTGGCAGTAGGTACAGTTAGTGGCACTACATCGAGCCTAATCGCACTGGGTTCTTTTTCTAATGATGAAAACTGTAAAACATCAACCCCTATTTTATCTACCCCCCCAACCTCCCTTTCCCTGGTAGTACAAGCGAAGGACCGGGAGGGGGAGGTAGAGGAGGAAAATAAACTGTTCCCTGACTCCTAAACCCAAGAAAAGGAAGAGAGGGGAGGGTCATAAGAAGAGTAGTGGTAAGCTAGTAAACAATGTACCACAAGAACAAAATCCCAGGGTCTCCTCGTCGTTGGTAGTTGAATCTACACCTTTAAATGGCGCCTTAAATAATCAGCCTTCATCTCAGAACCAACTCCTTACCAACGACGACCTATTAGCCAAAATGGAAACATTAGTAAGGTCTTTAATATTGCCTTTGATTAATAGAACTAAGGTAATTAATGATAAACTGGATCACCTGGAAGAAGCCGTTAAAGGGAAAACACTAAAGATGGATGTGCTGATTAAAAACATAAAAAGTAATCAAGGGGGAATCCGCCCTGCTGCTACGGCAGCTAAGGCCAAACCCACTAAAGTAGCACACACACTGGTTAATAAAACTGTTGAAGGTAAGAACGTGCAACCAGCCTTGGGGGTTAAGGGTGCTGCAATTAAGAAAACTTCATGTCCTACTGTGCAAAAGTTGGCTCCCCCCACTAAGGCTTTAACCTCGAATAGTGTACCCTATGGTAAACAATCGATAGAAAAGAGGCCTCTTTCGGTGAATCTCCCCCTTGAATCAACTCCCCTTACGATTATTTTAACCGGGGTGCCAAAATTAAGCCCGGAATCCCGTGAATCAGATAGGGAACTTAGGAACAAAGTCATCTTCTGGCTCAATAGGAATAGGCAATTACCCCCGGGATCTAATACAGAGATTTTAGGTGTGAGGCGGGTGGATTGGATAGGCCAGAGCACAAAAGATCTTGAGGGGGATTGCATAATTGTTAACCTCAGAGATCTTTGGGCTGTAGACCTTATACGTAGGAAACCGCGTTTTGGTCGGTTAGGAGATATTCAAACGCTAGGCCTACAATACTTTTACCCCACGCAAATTCTAGATTGCTATCCTTGTCACACAACTTTGCTGAAGGCAGACACTTCATCAATAATAGATTATATAGGTTTCCCCATTATTTACCCTTAAGAAACAGGTTTGATCCCCTTATGGGCATGGAGGGTGTGGATTGACTCTGGAATGGTTGTAATTCAAACAAGGGGGCCGAAGTTGATACGGATAAGGCTAAGGTTAGGACTCTTACCCCAACAAAGAGCAGTGACACTGAAGATATAGTCCCTCAAGTCAATTGGGCTAGTAATACAACTTATTCTCATGAAATTCTAACAATTCATACAGTGGCCCATGGTGGAGGGAATGACCAAGTAGAACATTTGCCATCGGCATCGTTGGCTAATAAACATGTTAATACTGGTTTAAATCAGCTTAGCAGAGCGCATCCAAAAACCCATTACAGTGTCCCTTTGAGGCGGTGACTAACACTATAGGCACAATACAGGTTGAGAGCAGTATGCCCCCGCCAAAAGTGACAATCTCCTTAGGTGATGGAGTTAGTGGAGCTGAGGGTAGTAATTTTCGTTTAATTTCCTGGAATATAGCTGGTTTGTCTCGGAGGTTGGAGGACTCGACATGGTTAAAATTTGTTCAGTCCTTCGATATACTTTGCCTCCAGGAATCTTGGTATAGAACGGATTTTAACCTTGATGGCTTTCAAATGTTTAACGTTCATGCTGAGCCCGTACCATCAGGAAGAGCTAAGGGTGGTCTTATAACAGCCATGTCGGTAAAGTATAATGTCATAAAGATTACCTTATTGACTGACTTCCCTTGGTATCATATTCTTATGATTAAGGCTCTATTTCCAGTACCGCTGCTCTTAATAAACTGGTATTACATTATATTTGATGCAAACTCTACCACGGTCATTGAGAAATTACAGGACGAGATTGTTAATGTGAGCAATAAGGTTTTCCCCCCTTTTTATTGTATGGATAGGTGATTTGTCATGTCATGTGGGGGGCTTTCTTGGGATTCAGCGCCGGGATACTTCGAGTAACCGTGCTCTTTATAAATATAGTATAACATAACATAACATTTCAACTGTGTATTGTGCAAATTTAGTGGGACAAGAGCTTGTGGCATGTTGGATTCAAGTGATCAGCCATTGGCTCATTTCACTCATACAAAACAGGGGGATGCCCTAAACAGCATTGTCATGATGAATGAACTCTTTGTCCTGGATATGCCTAGCTTTTCTAGACCTATGGGTATACCCACTTTTCAAGGATCAGGGGGCGCGACAAGTACAATTGATTTTGCTCTGGTCTCCCTCAGGTTTGCTCATCTGATTAAGGATTTCCAAGTTGATGTAAATCCCGCTAGTGATCACAACCCCCTAATAGTGAGTTTTAACCCTTTAGTTGGGAGTAGCCAAACCCCAGAACAATCGATTATACATAGCCAGAACCAGGGAGTAACTTTGAAGTGGGACAAGGTAAATGTGGGGCAACTGGAGCTGGATATTTTCAAGGAAAATAAGGCGGGTATAGTAGCCTGTCTGACGCCCACAAATGAACCAGATGTAATAATTAGAAATTTTGAAGAACTCTTGGGTAATGTGGCTACACACCTCCTAAAAAGTGTGAGGGGGAAAAAAGAAAGTGGACCTAAATGGTTCGATGGAGAGTGTTCTGCTGCACAATCAAGTTTAACATCAGGTAACCCGAGATGTCGAGCTTGTTAAGAAATCTAGGAAAAAGTATAGAGCCGCAATTGATAGGCGAAAATCAGAATTAAGGGCCATAGCCTGGGAAGATCTTGGAAAAGTGGCAGAATTGAGGGACAGTAGGCTCTTCTGGGAAATAATAAATCAACCTTTTTTAAAGAATGGGGACAAGGGCAATATATTAGTGCACATTCCGGAGGAGACCTGGGTGTTACACTATGGGAAAATTTTTAACCCAAATGAGGTGCTGCTGGCTATTGATGATGGGGTTGGAGATTTTAATCTGGAGTCAGCTAAAGAACTTAGCCTTTCTATTTCCTTATCAGAGATAGAGGTTGCCTTGAGGATGGGCATTCCATTAAAGGCTCCTGGGCCGGATTCAGTACCTTGAGATCTCTTTAAACATAACCCGGAGGTTTGGGCACCATTGTTATTAAACGTTTTTAGAGCAATCGTGGTGGGGCGTATCCCAAACTCGTGGCATGAGGCGGTAGTAGTACCGATTTTTTAAAAAGGTTGATAAGGGTGACCCCTGCTGCTACCGGCCGATATCCTTACTAGACGCCTCGTGTAAACTAATGAGTAGAGTGATATTGGCACGGCTTGAAACTTGGGCCGAATCCGCAGGTACCATAGTGGACTCACAGTATGGGTTCAGGAAAGGTAAGGGAACCACTGAGCAGTGTCTCAATCTGGCATTAATTATGGGTAAGTACATGGGGGCCAAGCATAGTTGTATTCACTTGGCCTTCATGGACTTATCCAGTGCCTTCGACACTGTATGTAGGGGTAAGTTGTGGCAAATGATGGAAAACATGGGGTTTGAAGAATCATTAGTGACCCTTCTTCCTAGACTCCATGCTGCACCTCAGTGAAAATTAGATTCGGCTCAGGAGGTGAGAAGACAAACCTAATTCCATCCACCGAAGGCGTTTGCCAGGGTTATATTTTGGCCCCGTTTTTATTCCTGGTATACACCAACGGTTTAGAAAGTTTTCTGCTAGATAGCGGAGCCGACTTCCCCCAAGCAAATGGTAAAAGGACACCGATGTTGTCCTACGCTGACGACACGGTTTTAATGACCCTTACTTCCAATGGTATGCAGATTACCTTAGCTGCATTTGAGGCCTTTATGGGTAGTTTGGACCTCTAGGTTAATTTTGCTAAATCGTTCGCTATGACTTGCTGCCCGAAAGGTGTAAAATCTCGTAGGTTCATGGTAAGGGACTCAATTATTGCAAAAGTTGATAATTTTAACTATCTTGGTAACCTTTTTAATAAAAAGTTAAATTGGGACACTTTAATATCAGTCAGGGTACAAAAAGCCACACAATCGGTCGAGGCTCTGTTTCGATTTGCTAGCAAATTTGGCCAAAAACCGATTAGAGAATTAATAACTTTATATAAAGCCAAATGTCTCTCTGCCGCCGTATACGGGGCAGGTGTATGGGGGACTGAGAAATGTGACAAAATACAAGTCATGGAAAACAAATTTTTAAAACGGTTGTTATGTGTCCCACCAGGTACCTCTAATAACTTCTGTCATGGGGAGGTGGGCATTGTTTTTGTGAGTGACATTATTTGTTTGTCGCCTTTGTTGTTATGGTCTAAAGTTTGGCAGTCACAAGAGTTAAAATTAACAAAGGAAATATTGCATGATTGCCTTAAACTTGATCATTCCATGAATATTCCGTGGCTTCGATATGTCAGGGACACCTTTCATATAATTGGGTTAGGGCATATGTTCCAAAGTCCGGATATGGCTGGCAAGGATTATAAGCTATTAATCAAAAAAGCTTATTATTCTAGCCAAGGCACTCTGAGAAATGGTGGGAACGCAGTATACAGGAAGGACGAGCTGTACCATCAGTTTTACTTGTCATATATCACGCACACTCAATGGCGTTTTTTCCTGACAAGGTTTCGATTAAATTCTTTACATTTTCTCTTTGCTTTCCCAAAACAAGGGAGGTGATGTGAGAAGCTACCCCCTGCCCTTGTAATAATAGGGTCTCACAAAGCACTTTGCATCTTATTCTTTTTTGTGCATTGTACAAGGATGCAAGAAACAGGTTTATTAAGCCTATCTTGTTAAGCCTTGGATCCCGTTACTACAAAGAAGCCTATGAGTACCTTTTGTCCCTGTCAACCCTAGAGATTTGTAGTGCTGTGCTCAGCTTTATCAGATTGTCTCTTGACATTCGCAACAAATATGAATTCTCATAAAAGCGATAATTGTCTAGTTAAGAATATAGTGTGGACTTAAGACTGCAATGTACTTTATGTAAAGTTTTATAGATGTGCCCTATCTGCTTTGAATTTTTTGTAATTTTAAACTGTAAAATAAATTATGGTTCTTTTTATTATGGATTTAAATCAACTATGTATTTTTGTATAATTAAGTGAAGTTTGAATCTGTGTATACTTTTGTGATTCCCTTGTTGAATCGAATAAAGTTATTTGAATAAATGATCCAGGCATTAAAGCTTTTCACTCCTTGTTCGAGGTTGGTGGCAGTAGTAGGATTGGAGGTGTTGAGAGCATTCACCCAGCAGGTCTCTGAGATTTTTTTCACCTGACGTGAGGGGGCTTTGGTCATCTTGCCGGTGGATGTGCAGGGGCTTGCGATGCTTTAGTGGACGATGGCGTGATCGGTCCATGCGAGTTCTGTAACATGTCTGTATTTGAAGCAGTTGCTAGAGGTGAAAGTTGGGTCTACCATGTGTCCAACGGGGTGTGTAGGTTCATGGATGATATGGGTGAATCCGAGGCTGCTCATACTGTTGGTGAGGTGTGTAGTGTTTTTGTCATTGGGGTCATCGATGTGGAAACTTAGGTCACAGAGGAAGATGTAGTGCTTGGAGTATAAGGCTAGATAGTAACAAAATCAACAAGGCTCATATTGGCTATAGAGGACAAGAAATCGGTATCCAAGAGCTCGTGCCTGGATCGTGCTTAACAACTACGATGTTCTCAAACCTCAGCCCTACCTCAAGGTCGGTTTCAAGTTTGAGACCAAAGAAACATTTCTAAGGCTACGGCTGGGAGTTGGCCCAATCAACCCATTTATGCCACCGTGCGAAACAATAGGGGCCAATCAGCTTTGCCGTCTGTGTGTGAATTGACATTGAGTCTGGAGCTACAACTTGCCACAACCCGCAATCCCTTACCTGGCTGTGTTTTTGGCTGGGCTGGACGCTGATACTGTCCCTGCAGGTTCCCCACCGCTACCGCTGCCACAGGAGCCATCCGCGCGGTGGCGGCGGAACTACAACTCCCAAGCTGCCTTGCGGCCGGAAGCCGCGACGGGGATTTTCGCGCCAGGAGGCGCTTGAAATTGGCAACATCCTCGGCGGAGCGGGTGTCTGGAGCTACACCTTGCCACAACCCGCAATCCCTTACCTGGCTGTGTTCTTTTGGCTGGGCGGGACGCTGATACTTTCCCTGCAGGTTCCCCACCGCTGCCACAGGAGCCATCCGCGCGGTGGCGGTGCGGCGGAACTACAACTCCCAAGCTGCCTTGCGGCCGGAAGCCGCGACGGGGATTTTCGCGCCAGGAGGCGCTTGAAATTGGCAACATCCTCGGCGGAGCGGGTGTCTGGAGCTACACCTTGCCACAACCCGCAATCCCTTACCTGGCCGTGTTCTTTTAGCTGGGCTGGACGCTGATACTTTTCCTGCAGGTTCCCCACCGCTACCGCTGCCACAGGAGCCATCAGCGCGGTCGCGGTGCGGCGGAACTACAACCCCCAAGCTGCCTTGCGGCCAGAAGCCGCGACGGGTATTTTCGTGCCAGGAGGCGCTTGAAATTGGCAACATCCACCGCATCGCGGGACGAAGCCCGGGCAAAGGGCGGGCCCTCGGTGGCCCTCAGAGGCCAGAAGAGGCTGGGCAGGGCCCGAAACCCTGTCCAATTCTTCGTGGTTGCTTCCTGGAATTGTAAGCATTTATATCTTATATACTGACTTGTACTCCCCTAACTTTGGGACCTCTTGAGATTGACTATAAATCTGCTCTTCTATAATATTTTTTAATTAGTCTACTCAAATAAATTTTCTCTCAACAATGACAACGTGAAACCAGAAGCAAGGCTGCAGCTGGAGGGACAAAGCTGACAGGAACCCTTGATGACTTTATAGTACGCACAAACTCACTGATAGATCAGGGAATTGTGCTTATGGAGAGAAGGGTATCCCAGGATCTAGCATTTGCAAAGAGGTCGTCTATGGGCCACATTTCTGAGGTTCGTAGTCCGGTAAATGTAATAAGTAATCCTATCCCTTTGCAGACACATGCAGAGGTCCATAACAATATTTGTACCCAGGCTGTACTTCGGGACTCTATCTCCAATGATTCCCAGGACCTGCCACCATCGGGAAATATTCTGATTGCCACACAAATAGATTCCCAGGTGGAAAGTAGCAATAATGAGTTGAGAGGGAAAAGGGAGGGAGCAATCCCAAAAAATAAGCTTATTAAAAATAATACTTCTACCTCTAAGAAAACAAAATCGGTCACTGTGCACAAACCGGGAGCCGACAGTAGGAAAGAACAAGTGAGGGGAGCTTCCAGTGCGGATACAGGGAAAGAAGAGGTTGGGTTTAGAATAATGCCTTTGAATTTGATTCCATCCTAGATGATACTTTGGCTGATATTTTTACTAGCAGCACTACACCCAATAGTACAGGTATCAGTGTAGATAGGGAAGATCTGTTTATATCTACACTGAAGACTCTTATTAAATCCTTGTTGTCTCCCCTGGAAAATAAGCTTCTGGTAATAGAAACTCAATTAAATGTGTTACATAAGGATATAGAAGCCTTGCGCACGACCCAGGCTAAAAAAGTAGCCCATTCTACCCTACCTGTAAATAAACCACAAACAATAGATGAGCCCCTAGCTGAGGTCAAAAAATGAGCTCCCAAAACACCATCGTTAAACCCCTGCCCGCCTGTAACAAGTAAAAATTGTGTTAAATCCACTTCGACCACTGAGGCTACCATAAATAAACCAGTCACCCTAAATGTTCCCACCCACAGTCCTGATAAAGCCCACCAAAATAGGACTAAAAAACGTAGAAATATCAATTTACCACCAGAAGCATGCCCTTATGTGATAATCCTAACTGGGGTTCCTGAATTGGCTCCCCAAGACACGGAACCATTCTGGGCACTTAAAAATAAGGTGCTTCACTGGTTAAATTCTAACCACCCCCTTCCAACAACAGCAACTAGTAACATCTTAATGGTACAGAGGGTTTTTTGGGTGGGAAAAACCATAAAGAGAACTCAAGGAGACTGTGTGGTGGTAATCTTTGAAGATCCAAGAACAGTGGATCATATTTGTCTGGGGGCAAAGAAAAACAATGGAGTTTCAATTGTGGCAAGACCACTCTCTTTTTTCTATTTGCCACCACAGCCAGCGGACAATAGATGGAGCTGGATGAGGGGTTCTAATTATTCCAGGGGAGGGTGGGGGCATGAAATGCTTGGGGACCCAATTCAAAATATTTGGGGAGAGGGAGTAAATGATTGCTGGACTTCAATACAGCGTAGGGCTGGGAGAACACATTATGGCGACCGACAGCAACACGCAGAATGGATGGGCCCACAATATGTTCCATTCACCATCCCCTGTTATAATCGGTTCAGTGGATTAGAGGCTGTGGATTGACGCCCAGAACACAAAGAGGCCTTACAGTCCCCCTCATCCCTCACCACTCTCATTAAATCAATGGTTAGTAGAGGAAACCAGGCACCCCTTGACACAAGTATAAGAAAGGAAAGTGATAAAAGGGCACTAAATGAAAATGAAACCACTAACCTCACAAATATCTTGTGGAGGGAGAATAAAAAATGTAATGGAGTAGATACCAGGAATAATGGAAACCAAACCGCCATAGATACTAACATCCCTAGAAACATTAAATCTGTAAAAAAGGTAAAGGAAACAGGAAATGTTGGTACGGTCCAAAATAGATATGTGCACTTTGATGTTTTGGAATGTGGCAGGTTTAAAACTGAAAACTACCAATCCCTGCTGGGAAACTGTCACAAATGGCCTGGACATCCTGGCCGTTCAAGAAACTTGGGCTATAGATCCCATACATCTAAACGGCTATAAAACATTCGGCACACCGGCAGTAGGTGGTGTCCATGGGAGAGCTAAGGGGGGCTTAATCACGTATCTCTCGAACTGTTTAATGTATGAGAAGGTACGTTTTTATTCTAAATGTAATTTCTACCATAAATTGGCAATAGATATTAAAACAGGATTGCGCTTCATTATAAATTTGTATAATAATATCCCAGGTAATATGACTCGGGATATTTTGAAAATGTTAGCTAATGACTTACAATGTGAAATAGACAGCAAGGAGAAGGAAGTAATGATTTTATGGGGGGGGGATTTTAATTGTCCATTATGTAAAAAGGGCCAAAAAGGCATTTGTGGTTTAATGTTAGAGCAGGACATTAATCTCACACATTTTAATCATACTCAAACTGGGGATTTATTGAATGAATTATTTGATTATGACTTGGGTTTTGTAAATGAAATGACCCACCAACCAACGCCATTTGTGCCAACTTTTATTGGGAGGGAAGCATCTACTACTATTGATTTCAGCCTCTGCTCAAACGGTTACGGTTATAGGATAGATAGTTTTAAAATCATGGATGCACCAATGAGCGATCATTTACCTCAAATATTGAGAACCCTTTTTTTGGCACGACGAAACGATCAGACTTCAGTACAGGCTGTGCCAGATGTGGCGTTAGGGAGGAAAAACGTGTATACACTCAAGTGGAGCAAGGTGGTACCGGAAGAATTCTTAAAGTTGGTAAATACCTGTGCCGATAGTTTTAAAATTTGCTTGGACAAGGACTCCGATAGTGAAAGCATAATAGAGCACTTTAACATCATTGCATTCACTATCAAAGAGAATCTGAAATTAGCGCTAAGGAATGGGTCTAAGAATACTACAAGATGGTTCGATAGGACTTGCACCAAGGCCCTTACAGATCTTAAACATGCAATTCACCAGGTGCCCCAAAACATTGCTCAAATAAGATATCTACGGAAATGTTATAATCGGGCATTGATAAATAGGAAGAATGCCATTAAAAGGGTGGCATGGGAAGAACTATGTGCAGCCTCACAATCCAAAGATACATCTGCCTTCTGGAGGGTGGTAAATGCCCCATTACCCTATGAAAACACCAAAGTTCGCCTGGAAAACGCGAACATCGATGATTGGGTTGCACATTTTTCCACTCTTTACATGTCCATAGATGAAACTGTAGATACAGAATTAAACTTAACACATGAGAAAAGAGACGAGGCCCAAAAACTGGTGGTAACTTTACCTAAAGTCTTAACGAGTCTGGAAGCCACAAAGGGCAGTAAGGCAGCTGGTCCAGACGGGATCCCGGCAGATTTGTATAAAGTCAATAGCGAAATCTGGGGCCCGATGCTTGTACAACTTTTTAATGCAGCCCTAGTAAGGGGATTAAGTCCATCTTGGTTTACATCAATCATTGTACCTATTTACAAGAAGGGAGATAGACAAAATTGTGCTCGTTATAGGCCAATATCCCTTCTTGACTCGTCTATAAAGATCCTTGGTAGAGTCATTTTAGCCAAATTACAAAACTGGGCAGAGGAGTTTGGGGTAATAAGTGACCTACAATTCGGATTTCAAAAGGGCATAGGAACAACTGAGCAGGGCCTAAATTTATTTATCATCCAGCAGAAATATACTATGATAAAAAGGGAGCGTTTGTATTTTACGTTTGTTGATCTTACATCTGCTTTCGATTGCGTGTCCCATTTTAAATTATGGGACTTGATGTCAAGGCTGGGCGTAGAAGAGTCGATAATTTGATTCTTAAGGGAGTTGTATTCAGGAGCCACTGCCATTGTACGCTATGGAAAAGGGGGGAATGTAGTAGGTCTTTTGGTATAGGGGGTGGCGTAGGTCAGGGGTGCGTTTTGGCCCCCTTTTTATTCCTTATTTACATAAACGGCCTTGAAAATTGTCTGTTGCAAGAGTGTGGGGATATGCCCAAGGTTGGAAAAAGATCTATCCCTGCACTCTTGTATGCAGACGATGCTGTTTTAATGGCCCGTACCCCCATGGCCCTGCAAAAACTGTTAACATCTTTCAACAGGTTTATGCTCAGCTTGGATTTAAAAATAAACTGTAGCAAGACCTTTTCAATGAACTGTGGTACGCGCACCAAGAAGCAAATGAAAATGATGTATATAAATAACGCTCCTTTAGAAAGAATTTCTTCCTTCCCTTATCTAGGGTTCTTGTTCCACGAGACTGGCTCTTGGACAAGTGCGGTGAAGGCAAGAACGCTCCTGTTATCCAGTATTATGGGTGTCTTTCATAGATTCACATGCCTGAATCATACCCCGTCGTCGAGATGGGAGCCCCCGGTACATAGAAAAGTAATGTCCTATAGACATACATAGAGAAAAGTAGGCCTAAGGGCCTTGCCTTAGTAACCTATCTATGTCCTTTTGTAAAAAGGACCAAAATCCTGAAGGTAGCCAATCAGCTACCACCTCCCTCTAGAACCTTCCTGCCAGGAGCCTCAGTCTCTCAGATTTTCTACCGCACGTTGTGCTAGGGAGTCTCCACCTGAGCTCTCCTCTGGTTTATTGGATTTATCTCTTTTTTCATAAAACTTGGATAATTTGCTTCAACAAACAACAATGGCTGATCAACAGAAGAAAGGCCTGTTCAGAGCCTGTTCATCTTGTGGTAAGAAGAGACTGCACGTCGATGACAAGCATGAAACTTGCCTCTACTGTCTTTACCCTGATCATTCTCCTAAAGAATGTAGGATTTGTAGAACATTCTCTACTAAGACTCTTAAAGACAGAGAAGGGAGACTGCTCCTCTGGTTGAACAGACTTAAAACCAGAGAGGATGATGTACTGTCCTCAGAGGGCAGTGAAATGGCTTCAGTTTCATCAAAACTGTCCTTGAAGAGGCCAAGGGCTGCTTCCCCTAGCCCTACAGACGTCCCTCATAAAAAGACTGCCACAAAGTCTTCTGTGGTAAGATCTGACACGTCTGTGAAGGATGCTCCTACCTTCAGAAAGCCGACGCAGTCATCGTCGACGAGTTAGTCGACGTTTTCTTCAAGAAAAACCACCTATGTCTCCACGTCGACGACGACGGTTTCGAGGACAATGGCGTCGTCAGCCTCTTCATCGACGACCACTCAATCGTCGACGACTGGTAAGCCACTGTCATCGATTGTACTGATAAAAAAGCAGTCGACGTTCATCAAGGCTCCGCCGACGTCGTCATCGACGACGAGACAAAAAACGGCGACGCCTACACTGTCGACAAAGACACCATCGACATCTGGCGCACCGTCGACGAAGACATCGACGACGGTAAGAGCATCGTCGACGCCAAAGTCACTGTCGACGATTGCACCGTCGACGACAAAGGCACCGTCGACGAAAGCACCGTCGACGAAAGCACCGTCGACGACCGCACCGTCGACGACCGCACCGTCGACGACCGCACCGTCAACGACCGCACCGTCGACGACCGCACCGTCTACAGGACCGTCGACCGCGCAGTCGACAACATCGCCGACGACCGCACCGTCGACGAGGGAACCGTCGACTACCTCATCGTCGACAATTGAAAAACGATCGACGTCAGCACCGTCGACGACACAGACGACGTCGTTGTCGACGACAACATCGTCGACGCCATGGAAAAAATCTGAGTTAATTCCATCAAAAAAGATTACCAAACTTCCTATTACGCCGGATTTGACCTCGCCAAGTAGGGTTAAAAAATTACCCCCATCTTGTCTATTACAAGATGATGAATCAGAAGACGACCAATTCGATCAGGCTACTAGTCCATCGGATCTCATTGTAAAATGCCAGAGCACAGATGACGATGGAGATGAGGTCATTTTTACAGAACAAACTGTTCAAGCTCAAGTACAAACTCATGTCACTCCAATGATCTGCCTTCCGGCAGCTATAGTCACTGATCTACAATTCTTGATCGAGGACTACAAAAAACTATTCCCTGAATCGCCAGCGGCCCCTTCCACGGAGAAATCTCCAGCATCATCCAGACCGCAACCATCTCCAAAGTCAAGACCACCACCTTTGGACATTCCTCAAGAGAGGGAAACAGTTGATCACATTCAATCTTCTGATGAGGAAGGAGATGAACCAGACAAAGGAGAGGTTCGAGACTACCTGTCCCATAACAGAGACGATGAAGATTATGTCGCTCATTCTCCAGCCACACCTGAACTCAATACTTCAGACTCTCCGCCAGTGGATATCGGCGGATTCCACAAATTGATAGAGAGAGCAGCCACTAGGTTCCACATGACTATAGAATCACAGGAAACAGATTGTTTCTTATGACTTTAAGGATCCTATAAAAAAGACGGCTAGATCAATTCCCATAATAGATCACATCTGGGAACAAGGTCAGCAACTCATGCAAACACCTGCATCAGTTTCAATAGTGGTACCTAGACTGGATAAAAAGTATAAGGCACCAACAACAGCACCTACATGCCTTAATGCACATCCCAAGCCGGATTCGGTAGTCACCCAAGCCGCATTCGGTAGTCACCCAAGCCGCACAAAAGAATTCGAGAAATCCGTCCTCGCCACTGTCAGCACCACCAGACAAGGAGGGCAGGAAATTGGATAGCATCGGCAAACGTTTTTCTACAACGTCAGCTATGACTATCAAGGTGGCCAACGCCATTGCGCTACTAGGCAGATACAATAGACAATTATGGGAAGACATTGTCCCGTATCTAGCGGATGTACCCGAAGATTTGAAGGATGAGGTTCAATCACTCCTTAAAGAAGGACAAATGTCAGCATCGGAGATCATCGATTCCGCTGTAGATGTTGCCATGACAGGCTTCAGACAGCTGGCAGGCGCAGCAGTTTTGCGCAGACAAGGATGGCTCAAAGCCACATCCTTCCGACAAGAGGTCCAAACCAAAGGTTTGGAAATGCTCTATGACGGACAACACCTATTTGGGGAAAAAATAGATGAGGCCTTGCAGACAATCAAAAAAGACTCAGACACTGCAAGAGCTCTCGGCACATTACAATTTAAAAACCAGTCCTTTCGAGGGCACAGAGGAAGGGGTCAACCCTCTTACAGGGGATCATATCAGGGAAAATCCTCTTATTCCTACAATCAAAATCGCTCACAATATCAGCAGCGACGGCAGCAACAAGGTCGTCAGACCTACGGGAGATCGAACTTCAGGGGAAAATCCCAGAGGAAACCAGCCGGCGGACGACAATGACCATTTCCAGCATCCAGTCCCCCCACCGTCTTGTCCATTCAAAATTGGAGGAAAATTGACACACTTCCTCCACAATTGGAGATCGATAACAACAGATCGGTGGGTACTCCAATTAATCCAGCACGGTCATTCATTGGAATTCAGTTCAATCCCACCGTTAACTCCTCCTCGCAAAATTCAACACAGGCACCTTCGTTTACTCCTGCAAGAAATCTCTTCAATGTTGAAGAAAGGAGCAATAGAGCGAGTTCCATCAGCTCAAAAAGGGAAGGGATTTTATTCCCGCTTCTTTTTAATTCAACAGAAGAAGAAATGGAGGCCCATTCTAGATCTCAGGGCACTCAATACATTCTTGAAGAGCCAATCGTTTCGAATGGTGACCATCCAGGAAATCCTAGGATCCCTAGAGGAAGGAGACTTTATGACGTCTTTGGACCTGCAAGACGCATATTACCATATCCCAATACACAAACGCCACAAAAAATTCCTACGATTCGAAGTAGCAGGTCAACACTACCAATTCTGTGTCCTCCCATTCGGCCTCAAATCAGCGCAACGCATTTTCACAAAGTGCCTGGCTCCTGTGGCAGCTTTCCTGAGACCGCAAAATCACCAGGTCTTCCCCTACCTGGACGACTGGCTGGTGAAGGCACCATCTATGACAGACGCGCAAATGTCTTCCAACGCCTGTCTCACTATTTTCCAACGCCTAGGTCTGACTCTCAACTACGAGAAATCGACCTTACAGCCCACCAAAGTTATAACATTCCTGGGGGCAACTCTAAATACAACCACTTCCAAAGCCTTCCCATCTCAAGAAAGGAAACACAAACTGATCGCTCTGGCTACCGCAGTGTCTTCAAAAAACACCATCAAAGTACGCACTTTCAAGTCCCTTCTAGGGATGATGTCTTCTTGCATACTACTCATCCCTCACTGTCGGCTCAGAATGCGCCCCCTTCAGGAGGCCTTGACCAAGCAGTGGACCCAATGTACAGGTTCTTTCGAGGATCACATCGTCATTACTCGACAAATAACCAAGGCTTTACTTTGGTGGACAACAGACAAGAACTTATCGAACGTTCTGACGTTCTTGATACCGGCAACTCCACATGTCATAACGACAGACGCTTCTCTAGAAGGATGGGGTGCAGTCCCTTAGGAATTGCAAATCAGTGGCAAGTGGACGGAACAAGAGAGGACTCTACATATCAACCTCCTAGAATTGAGAGCAGTTCTACACTCTCTACAAGCATTCCTCCCTCCCATCAAAAACTCAGCAGTGCTTGTGAGAACGGACAACACAACCACAATGCACTACTTGAAAAAGCAGGGAGGGACACGTTCGCTGACACTATCTCGCGAATAGCAAAAAATTTGGATCTGGCTAGTACACAACAACATCAAATTAACAGCAGAGTATGTCCCAGGAAAAGACAACGTCATAGCGGACGCTCTAAGCAGACAGGTCACTGTCCCACCAATGGGAACTGGACCAAAGAGTTCTAAACGACATCTTCTTGGAATGGGGGAGACCGCACATAGACCTCTTTGCCACCAGGGAGAACGCCAAATGCCACAGCTTCGCAAGCTGGCATCCCCAACCGAGGTCACTAGGAAATGCATTTTCCATCGCATGGCGCAACGTGTTTGCGTACGCATTTCCGCCATTTCCCCTGATAACCAGAGTCATTCGGAAAATGAAAATGGAACATTGCACCTTGATTCTCATTGCCCCATACTGGCAGAGACAGCATTGGTTCACGGACCTCCGTCGCCTCTCAGTCCAACCATCAATCCATCTGCATCAACATCCCTCTCTACTCTCGATGTCCAAAGGCCAGGTACTCCACCCGAATCTGAAATCTCTCAGATTATCGGCATGGCTCCTGAGTACTGAGAGTTCTGCCACCTAAACATCCTGCAGGAGTGCAAGGATGTCCTAGCTAAGGCAAGAGCAGTTAGCACAAACAAAACTTATTGCTTGAAATGGAAACGCTTTTGTGTTTGGTGTAAGGACAACGATATCCATCCTTTCAAGATCACTCCAGAGCAGTTACTGCCATATTTACTACATCTGGCACAATCGGGACTTGCACATGCCTCTATTAGAGTTCATCTCGCAGCAATCTCCCGCTTTACAAGAACTTCAAAAGGACCTTCTCTATGGTCCAACAGATTAATACAACAATTCCTTAAAGGGCTCTATAGATCATTTCCAAGGCCAAGAAGAGTTCCACCGACATGGCACCTTAATGTGGTACTCAACCAATTGATGGAACACCCATTTGAACCCATCCATAGGGCTGATCTCAAATACATTTCATGGAAAACAGCACTTCTTTTGGCTTTGACCTCAGCGAGAAGGGTCAGTGAGTTACAAGCCCTTTCCATACAAGATCCTTTCATGCAGTTCAGAGAGGACAGAGTGATTTTAAGAACTAATCCTCGCTTCATTCCTAAAGTCCCCTCGGACTTCCATTTAAATGAACCACTTGTACTTCGCTCATTCTTCCCAAACCCCAGTACTGTAGCTGAAAGATCCCTTCACTCTTTGGACCTAAAAAGATGTCTAAAATTTTACCTAGACAAAACAAAACATTTCAGAAAAACAAATCCGCTTTTCATCGCTTTCAGCAGACCTAGAAAAGGCATGCCACTTTCCAAACAAAGCATTTCACGATGGATATCAGCGGCAATTGCTTTTTGTCATGACAAAGCCGGACGTCCATTACATTCCAAAGTCCGAGCGCATTCCACAAGAGCTGTGTCCACATCGGCGGCACTATTCGCTGGAGTACCGATTCTGGACATCTGCAGGGCAGCGACCTGGAAATCGCCGCATACATTTACCAGGCACTACTGCCTGGATACGGAACTGATGCAGGATGCAGCTGTGGGCCAGGCTGTACTTCGCCATCTATTCCAGTAAGATGAGCCTTCCTCCTTCCCACCGTCCTGCACTGGTATGCACATTTATTTACTTTATTCTTTGTATTGCTGATGGTTACTAGTCGCATGATATGTATTATATCAGACTATTCGTTATGTCCATCACAAATGTGCATAATGTATTGCTTGCTACTCTGATTCAGGCATGTGAATCTATGGAAGGCACCCATAATACTGGATAAGAAATGCGTTACTTACCTGTAACGGCAGTTATCCAGTATTGGTGTCTTTCAAAGATTCACATGCAACCCTCCCGCCTCCCCAGGAAGGTCTCATCTCTCCCTCTATAACATATGTTACGTCTACCTAGCTTGGTGCGTACGACAATCTGAGAGACTGAGGCTCCTGGCAGGAAGGTTCTAGAGGGAGGTGGTAGCTGATTGGCTACCTTCAGGATTTTGGTCCTTTTTACAAAAGGACATAGGCTGCTAAGGCCTACTTTTCTCTATGTATGTCTATAGGACATTACTTTTCTATGTACCGGGGGCTCCCATCTCGACGACGGGGAATGATTTAGGCATGTTAATCTATGAAAGACACCAATACTGGATAACTGCAGTTACAGGTAAGTAACGCACTTCTTCTCTAAGACAATAATGGCCTTAAAGAGTTTCATAAGAAAACTGGGGGAAAAATTGATTAGGGAAATGTTAATTATTTATAATGCAACGTGTGTTTCGGTGGCATTGTATGGAGCAGGGCTCTGGGGATACTCTAATATAAAATCACTCCAAACAGTTGAAAATAAATTCTTACGGCATATCCTGTCAATACCAGAAAGTACCGCGACTTTTATTGGCCATGCTGAGCTGGGGCTCCCGTATATTTCAGATACAATTAGAATACAGCCCGTTCTTCTGTGGCACAGGGTATGGACTGTAAATGAATGTGTATTAAATCGCGCCATACTCCAGGATGTGTTAAAACTTGAAAAAGTAAATAGACTTGAATGGTTAAATGAATCAGAACGTTTCTGATGGAAATTGACCGATTTATAATATTATGATGACCCATCTACTATGGTACACATTCCTAGAAAAACATTGAAAAAATTATGTATGGAGCACTTGAGTGAAAAAGACTGTTTCTTCACGTCAGCTGATTTTAACTAGAGACAATTTACAGCCAAACCTAACCCTCCCTATGCCTTATTATGATAGATTTCTTTTAACACGTTTCAGACTTAATATTGTTTTTAGATTATTTACCTTTCCTGAAATGAACTCTTGGTCAAATGAACTACCCGTATGTCCCTGTGATGAATTATCCGTACAATCTAATATTCATGTTTTATTTTTTTGTAAATTTTATACTCTGCCTCGTAGGAAATTTATTGTCCCTATCCTAAAAGAGATGAATTTACATAGATGTCACCCAGCGTTTTTAGAATTGCAAAAAATGGACACTGTTTTTACTGTTGCTTCATTATCTGAGTATTTTAAACAAGTTTTTAAATATCGGAAATCAATTTGTTTGGATGAAATTTAAAAGTGTACATATTATGGAATACATGAATTGTGATAACTTCTCCTCTTACAAACAGCTGTTTTTATTAATCATTGTAAATGTATTTTATCTGTTGCTTTCATGGTTATTGATTTTTTTTAACCGAATAAAGTACTTTTTGAACTTTGAACTTTGAGTCGCTGATTCATATCATATGCATATGTAAGAAGTTAGATGACATTCGGAAGACACTGCTCAAACCACTATTTAAGCAGCATGGAGTAAGGACCTGCAGGCAGTGATGCAGTGCTTTAATCCCTTCTTAGTGCAGCTAAACCGTCGCCAAACAAATTGTTTTGATCTGACAGCACTGAGACTGAAAAACTCTTGCTGCTAACAGTAGAGACCTACTATAGACTATAGTAGACACTGAACTGGACTACTCCACTGGTTTAAAATTAGACAGTTCATATAATTGACTTCAAATAGGCCTGTAAACCAGTGTCAGCAGTGCTATCATAATCAGAAAAATTGTATCTCTTAGTCACAAACAAAATGATTTTTTAACTTTGTACTTATTGCAACCGTTTTATTAATGTAACTTTTTGAGATCAGCCTGTAATGTTCTGATTTTAATTAATCATGTATAATAAATTAACTTACCCATCATTTATTGAAATGCTTGCAAATTGAACTTGTGTTGAAAAGGGTACTTGCAAGTTGGTGATTTTGTTCAGGTGGTGTCTGGTGTGTGTTTGGGGTGGGGCTTGTCAGTGGGCTGATGTGTGTGTGCAGTGGCAGGTGAAGTGGCATTGGGTGTAGGAGAAAGGTCCTACCATGGAGTGTAGGTTGGCGCGGTGGCAGTCTTTGTTGAGACATCTGTGTCAGTGGTGTAGAGCTCGGTGATGATGTATCTTCGGGTGCAGGAAGACCACGGGTCATGCATGGCGTTGGGTGCAGTCAAAGTGTGGATGGGCTTGCCATTGGAGCGCTGCAGCCTGCATTAAGTAGGTCCTCGGGTGGAAGGGGCATTTGATGGCGGGAAGGACAGTGAGTGGGAAAACCCAGTAGGGAAGACCCCAGTGGAAAACTCCAGGCAGTTCAGTGTCACTGGAACAAGCAGGAACTGGAGGCCATCAGCAAGTGGCAAGCTAGGTGTCCAAGAATGCCCATGTAACAGATTTGCGCCCCTGAGTAATCTTGAAGCCTGTGATTGAGTCGCTGCTCCTGAGACACTCCAGCCGTCGGTCCTGCCTTTAACTTCCTCCTTGAATATTCCAGCTGGGAACTGGGATGAGTTGAAGCTGTTATCCTGGAATATCAAGGATCTGTCTGCTAAGTTTATTGACAGTAACTGGAAACCGTGTGTCAGGAGATATCATGTCATCTGTCTGCAGGAAACGTGGGAAGTAACTAACCATTTTTCCCTAGAAGGATACAAAACTTATTTTTCTCCTGCAGTGGCATCATTGTCTTGTGGTCTAAAGGGGTGTTTGTCATTTTTGTGGCACTATGTGGTTATATCACAGACCTCAAGTGAGATTCATAGCTGTTTCAGGCTCTGAAACTGCATGTCCCTGGCTCTACATCTAAAGTACTGATTAATCAGGGTCGCATGGGGCCTCCAACCTCCCCAGTCAATGCTCCGCTATTAACTCCCTGGTGAGGTGGGGTGTTTGGGATAAGCTTATAGTAGTAGGCAACTTTAACTGACATCCGTGTGCCTGCAAATTAGCTTCGGATATCAAGCCCAAGTGTATTACAGCAGATAGGCTCCACATGGCTTATACACCAGAGGCTAAAAGTTAAACATACTCTTAAACCGCTATAACCTGGCTCTTGCCATAGCGAAGTTAGTTAATTCAGTTAAGCTGCACGTTTTCTCTACGTTTAAAAGGAGGGGTTGTGCATCCATAATAGATATAATTCATTGCCCTTTTATTGGCCATAGTTATTTGTCCCTAGCCATTGGTGGAGACACAGGGAGAGCCCACTCTCTCTGACCAGGGTAGACGACGGAGATGGTCGCAAGTAGACGCAAAGGAAGTCCATATGTTGCAGGGATTCTGCTCCTACACAGAACTGTGCACAGAGACTTAGGACCTCGGTGAATTAGGGCGTTCCAAAACTCACCTTAGTACCCAAACCCCCTACCAGACTAGCATCAGTGACTCATTGGTTCTTCGTCCTAAAGCAAAAACACCAATGATTAGTCAAGCCAGAACATGCGACTTAGGTTACCTCAGTGTCCGTGGAAAACAAGAACACTCTTTCGTTACACTCTCCTACCAGTCCAAAACAGGGAGGAAATTGAGATATGAGCAAGTTTTAAATATTTATTTCTAACGCCGTGATCTCAGGCGCAGCATTTTTGATAATAGAAGCAAACATATGATTAGAATCAAGATTGTCGGCATAGTTACTATTCCATAAAATACAACGGGAGAAAGCATGTTACAATGGAGAAGTGTGGCTCAATGGTTAGAGTGGCAGACCCTGATGCAGAAGTCTGGCCCGGGACCAGGGTTCAATTCCCGCCTCGGCGGCTCTTGGGCTCAATTTCCCCTGACCTCATAATTCTCGCCTCGGTGCCTATTCTAACCATGGGTCCCACTCTGCAACTCTGGGCAATAGCTTGCTTAATCTCCACAACGGCCCCAACAGCGCTAGGATGCCTGGCTTCACCTTGGGGGTGCCCAGGAGTGGGCACTTCACAGGGAAAGGCCAGGAAGGGTTCCTCAGCGGTATTCGTACAAGCGCCGAGATGCCTCATGGTGATTCGTGCACTATACAAGTACCACTACATTACATTACAATGCTAAATGGAAACAGGTTTAAAATATACCTATATTTCCCCCTCCCTTGCTAGTAGGTTAGTTTATAAATACAGAAGGTCACATAGGATTACATGGGCAGCCCCATACCTCTGGTACTTAGCAGAAGTGTATCACATCGAGTTCTACACAAGCTCTCAGCATACAAATGTTCTCCAAGTGTGTGTGATCATACCTGCACAGTGCATTATTAAACGCGCCAGTATCAGAGGTGGCCACAGCTGCGTATGTGTTATGGCTAGAACGTGCTCTGATCATTTTGAACAGACTGTCCAAGATAACCTTGACGGTCTCAGCTCACACTGTACAGACTACACTAACAAAGCTGTTTAGAAATGGCAAAACCAGTTATTCTCATGTGAAGCAAAATACCCAGCCTTCTCTAAACAATAGCGCAAGTGAGTGTCGTGTGCAAAGGAGAGCAGGAAAGTAAAAATGACGTTTAAACTTCTAATAAACCCATGCTAACTTAACACTGTGTGAATGTAAGGCCCAGCTCCACCACACCCTCCCTTGATCGGAGCACGTAGAAGAACGTGGGCAAACCAGGAACGCAGAGTTCAAGTTCAAAAAGCAGAAGCAAGTTCAAATTTGCCTGAAGTAAAAAAAAATCTGAACTCCGAATTCAGAAATCATACACAAAGTAAGTATACACCTTTTGGTGTAGGCAACTGTCAATTTGATATGTATTAAAAAATACGTTGTTCGATTGCATGCAGCAGTCGAAAAATAGAGGTGGAAAAAAATATAAATGTCTCACTCCAACAGTATGTAAGCACAGTACGTTGCAACAGCCTCCAATAAGAAGTCATTGTTCTCATCTGAAAACATTTCAGCCATCCAATTCAATAAAGTGAAAGAACATGCATGCTCTTCAACGACCGGAGCCTCTAGCACCATCAGAGGAAAACTCTGGTCTTCTTCAATGTAACTGCGCGCCAAGAAGTCATGCGCCGCTGCAAAAACTTTCCAATGTCCCAAGACTCCATGCATCGCTGCAAAGGCCATAATCCCGCCGCCAGAACAGAGCAATTCATGAGCAACTAAGGGGCTCATCAGCTGATCATAATCAGTGTTGGGAGACACCGTACTGCAGAGACACAAATCCAGGGCCTGGTTGAAATCGCAGCTCAGGCAATGAAAGACAGGCTGGATGCATGTGAAAAAGGAAAATCAAAACGATAATCCATGTGCTGCACTCAATGTAGCCAGAGGCAGCGCTCCATAGTAACTAAGCATTCGGTTGCGGAGCAGCAACAGCCGGGACATATTGTCTTGTGCCACAGTATGTGCATCCATTTTTAAACAAACAAATTAATAGAAGCACACCGGCAACTAATGCGAGCATCAGCGGAAATCCACCAAAGAGGCTGGAAAAAATCGAATGAAAAAATGCCGGGAACACACCAAATATAGTTTGGAAGGAAGCAAAAAGGCCACTACTAACAACTTTAAAAAAGTGTGCTAACCCTGTGGTCGAGGAGGCATTAAAGATAGTGTGAATTAACTACCCCAAATGCAGGGGAAGGTCCGTATTTAATAATGCATGTACTTCTGTGCGGGTGTTTACTACGTGAAGGACAAATGTTTCACGAGCATATGGAAGTGCGACTTCTTTCTGAGACAATAGCGCTCTTATTCGACTCTTCTTGTTGAACTCTGCTTTCAAGGTCGGAATCGACGGCCAGGTGGAAACATCCAGCTTGCCATGTGGAGGAGGAAATAGGACGTTTTTACAACAAACTACACGCTTAGTGACTGTAACCACGTAAGGAATTCCAGCTAACATCCCACAACAATCTTCATTATTTATAAGTGAATAACTCCCGTTTGCTAATAATGTGAATGTCAGTGTGATAGCAGGTGTCGGAGTGCCTTTGAAAATACAGGCCAGATTAGGCGCATTTTGATTACAAGAACCATGCAATTGTATGTGCCTACAAATTATGGAGCGATCTGGTGCTGTTGTGCAATCTTCGACATTCAAATAAACTTCTTTACCCTCCCTCAGGCACCTATATGTAAATGGTAATCACCAAGCTTCATGGAGATAAGAGCTGCCCAAAGGTTCATAGCGTCCTATAGCATAGCATTTCATGCAAGCTTCAAATTTAAACCGGGAGAAAGGTAATGTGATTAATCCGTGGATAAGCCACACAGCAGAATTTGTTTTGTCCACCGTACCGGTTCTAATTTTTCAATATGTAACATGGAAAATGTTGCATCTTTCATTGACATAAATTGTTGTTTGTCTGTCAAATTAAAGGGTGCAAACAGAGTACGTATTCATGTAATCCCAAGGCACCCAACCTGCCTTTAACGTTTGTAAGGTCCATGCAAACTGCATAATGGAACGCAATTGATTTTGTCCATGGAACAAAACAGAGACATCTTCTTGCACAATATCAACAACAGATGATACAATATTAACTAATGTGTAGATGTGGGAAGAAAGCGTATTAATGCTATTATCCACTACAGCAAGCACCTTTTCTAAATTAGCTTTATCTATAGCCCTTAACCGGGAAGCCGCCTCAATCTGGGACAGTTTCCAAACTTGTTGTAAATAGCATATATCCACCTTTTGGATCTGCCTTAAGGAGGGCCCTTAATAAAGTCATTCAGATCAACATCATCAGTCAGTTTAGATAAGTTAAGCTTAACTGACACTAAAGTGGAGTGCTGGAGCCAATTCTAACATAGCTTGCCTACAGAATAGGTAGTGACAGAATGGTCACTCTCAAATCGGGGATCCACCCTAACCTGTGTGTAGCCACGGGCCAAACCCAGAAACCGATGTTGGCAGGATAACACAACAACCAACCCTCAGGATCTAAACTGGAAATGTTAAAGGAAGAATTCAGCATTAGTGCCTGTAATTCTCTAATGGAAATACTTGTATAATTATCCCAGCCAGGATACTCTTCCAACTCGGGGGGGAAAAGAAGGTGCATTTAATTTTTTAGTAGTAGCGAATCCAAAGCAGGTTGTTTGTGATAGTCGAATTCAAAAACAACATATGGTTTGGGATGAGACATGCACGATGTAAAGCTTTAGTGTCTTGCACTTGCCAACTTTTCGAACTCCAAACAGATTTAAGATCAATGGCATCTCTCCACAGCTCATAGCCCCCAATAGCCAATTGGTCAAGAAAGGACTTGGTATATATTAATTTGGTGTGGGGAAGTCTAACTTTGGAAGAGGACTTTTCGGTCATCTTAAAATAAAATGCACCTGGATTTGATTGATTAAAATCAGTAAAATAAGTGAATCTCTTTAAAAGAGAATTGGAGCTCCCTTCAATCGGAGCGGGGCAATGTTTCCATTAGGTGTAATTAACTATATTCCTTCTCGTGTTTGCCTTGTGCAGGTAATGATTTCAAAGTGTTGGTAACAGTACAAATCACCATAGTTTGCAGAATGTAAATATAAATCTTCAGCATCAAAGGAAGCATAATATTTCAAATCTGAGAACAAAGCCTCTACGGCTTGAACATCGCAATCAGCATGTATATTTTGCTTAATTACATCCCCAATGGAAACTATTAGTACATTTGAGACATTTATGACCTCTGTCGGGCCATGTATCTGAAATTTCACAGCATCCCAAACAATCCCATCTAAAACGGGCCAAGCAGAAATGTTAACAAAGGCCAAGTCTCTTTTTATTCTGTGGGACGAGGAGTGGGGTGCCAATGTTCCTTTAATTGGTCAAATAACTAATTGTTCCTCAACGTAGTGTCCATTCACTAGACAGAAGAAAAACACCACAAATCCAATTGACATGAACGAAAAAATTGAAAAAAGCACCTACCAAATGGAAGTACAAGGAGGAATCAAATTTTTTTTTTTTAAACCGGGTTGCAAAAACAGAAATTTTTGAAGGGGACTTCGATGAGGTAGGGTTAGTTTCAAAGGAAAATCTGGACTCCGTTGCCAATCGAGTCTGTAGATCGGGCATCGACAAGTCTGTGGGGTATGTATACGGAGTCTCATTAAGAGGATCTTCATGTGGAATATTCAATAAAGGACTTGATACAGCAGGCATCTATAAAGCAACGTCCACTGGCCTGTTCCTAGGAGCTGGCGCCAAAACAGAATTTCTCAGCCGGGCAGGAGACCGCAGGTGTCATACTAAGAAGAATCGGCCACTCTGTGTAGTTTGACATTGTCAATGGAGATGTCCCTTTTTTATTTACGACCTGGAAGTGGAGGTAAAATGACTGTTCTTGTGCCCTGCACGCCAAGTACAGGAACTGGAGCTTGATAAGAGGGGCCACATTCTTTCTTGTTCTCAATCTTTTCACGGACCAGTTCTCCAACTCGGGGTAGCCAGCCAACTACCAGAATCTGAAATGCAGCATCAGATGTGGAGGGCATAAATGTAAATGTAGTATACTTGTAAAGCGCACAGCTGCCCCAGCAACGGGGCGTCCCGGCGCTGTATAACTCTGGGGAACCCGTCCTGGCTTTCCCTGTGGGATGGTCCCTGCTGGGAGTCCCCAAGGTGGAACCAGGCATCCCCGGAATTGGTGGGGCTGTTGTGGAGATTAGGCAAGCTAATGCCCAGAGTTGCCGAGTGTGATCTCTGATTAGAGTAAGCACCGAAGCGAGAATTATCGAGTCCGCTGACCAAGGTCCACGACCCTGCCGCGTCGGGAATCGAACCCTGGTCCCGGGCCGACTTCTGCTCTCGGGTCTTCCGCCTCTAACCAGTGAGCCACACTACTCCACTAGTGTGTTCCTCGTCTTTTGTAGAGCCTGTAAAACATTACAATGTTAATCTACGTCAAAGGGGGCAGCAGCTGCCTCCTGGTCTAGACATTCAAGGTCCGGTATGAACATTTTGATACCAAAGAGCTATTCGTATGGGGTCCACCCACCCAGAGACCTTCTAGGGAGATTATTTAGTGCACGTTGTACGCTATTGAGATGGGCTAGCCAGTTCCTACTAGTACCTATAACCCTGGCTGTCAAAGACTGCTTTAAATCACGGTTCATTCGCTCCACAACACTGTTGCCCTCAGGCCTGTATGGAGACGAAAATTTGACTTGGACCCCTAACGAACTCATGGCATCCTTGTATGCCTTAGAGGCAAACGCTGGACCCTGGTCCGAATGGAAGGTACCACAGGCAAAAATTCCCACAAAGATACGCAAGTCTTTTATGACAGTTCGCGAATCAGCACTTCGGTGTGGCCATACCCAAACAAAGCGTGTGCAAGAATCAACTGCAACTAAGATATACTTATACGCAGTATCAGAAGAAAAAGGACCGCAGTGATCTAAATAAACACAACCAAGTGGTTTATTAGCACAACTGTGTCTGGGGCGGACGCGCAGCAGTCGAAGGCTTGATCTGCTGCTAAATGTCACATTGAAGGACATAATCACACGTCTGTTTATACAGTCCCCGCCACCAGAAATACTGTTGAAGCTGAGATACAGTAGCCGAAACGCCTGCATGCGCAGACTCAACACCCTTGTGAGCAGCTGTAATTAGAGCGGGCCTGAGGTCCGCGTTGGGAATCAATCTTTCACCAACGTCGGTTATTTTCACATAAGGTACTTTATCAGGACTTAAGTGATAAGAGTACTTTGAAGGGAATCCAGTAGGATATTTACTACCCTTCTCAGTAGCGGCAATTGCTGCCAAGATGTCATTATCAATCTTACTTTTGGAACGTGTAACTGCTGCAACCAAATATGTCGCAACTGCTGACTTTGCGGCCTCATCTGCCAAACTATTGCCAACAGCGTGAACTCCCACACGCTGATGACCAAGAGTATGCATTACATACACAAGAGGCAGTCGCTCTTTAAGTTCAGCCACTCGAACCCAGATCATTTTATGTTTTATTGTGCTACCCTTGGAGTCTCGATAATCATTTTGAGTCCAAAAGATCAGATTGTCATTGTAAGACTGGACACAGTAGTAAGAATCACTCACAATTAAAGTTGTTACACCAGGATCTGCGTACTCCAATGCTTGCATCAGAGCACGGAGCTCTGCCAATTGGGCGGTACAGTCCCCTAATGTCTGTGTATGTACAACATCGGACTTGAACTCTCCATTCACCATAGTACCGACCACAATTGCGCAGGCTGAGACATATGCGTGCTTAGACCCATGCGCGACTTGCGCCGAACCGTCAGTGTAAATGATACAATGAAAATCCTCCAAAGGCCGAATAGTCAAAGGAGCAGGATGAACAAATTCATATTGCAAACACTCCTGTGATTATAAGGAGGAGTCAAAAATAAACGTGCCATCCGGAGACATCAAAGATGTAGCCCATTGTATCCACCATGGGTGCAAAGCTTTTGAATTTGGTACACTGGCTTTTGTCACTGCTTCCAGGGCAGGATACAGGGTAACAACCAACATGCGTTTTCCCTGCGACAGTGCACGTTCCTTTAGAATTGCCATTTGCACTGCAGTCAAAGCTTGTTCCACAGCTGAAAAACGCATTTCAGCCGAAGAGTACAAGTGTGACTTGTAAGCGATACGTACTGTGTCGCCTTCATTAAAAGTAAGGTACGTGAAACCCACCGCCCCAGGGACGATTCTTATCACCAGGTTTGTGTGGTTATCACGAGTCAGTAAGAATTTAGATTCTAGAAGATCAGCCTGCAAAGACTGCAAAAGGGCTGAGTGTTCAGGCAGCCAGCACGATTTGGTAAAAATTGGTTGTATCAAAGCATACAGTGGCTTGATACGCTGGGCTTAATCGGGGATGTAAGTACGCGCGAAATTAAAATAAAAAACAGCAAAGATCGTAATTTTTTCAGAGTTGTAGGAGCACGCAGTTGTTCGCATTTCTCCAGGAAGTGAGGAGCCAAACCTCAACCTTCATTATTGAGCTCATAGCCCAGGAACAACACTGTGTACTCTGCAATGTGAGACTTTGCAAAGTTGAATTTGTAACTGAAGTCCGCAAAATTGCAAATTATGCGGTTTACGCGACACAGAAGCGCCCAAATTTCGTCATCAGTGAGATAAATGTCATCCACGTTCGAACACGCCTCTGGGTCAACTCTCTCTAAAAGAGATACTATACGGGAAGCAAACACACCTGGACTATTCTTATATCCCATAGCCAGGCGTTTAAAGTGTCTTTCTTTGCCACCACTTGTAAAACTGGTCCATTGGCTACTTTAGCCAGACAAGTTATGGGCAAAAAAACATTGGATATGTCAAGTGTGGTTTTAAACCTTTTACGCACGAGACCATCCACCAGGGCAGAGCAGTGAGTATTCTGTACTGCACAGGTACGGCAATGCGACTTTAAATGCCAGTAATACAATACCAAACGGTATGAACCCATCAGGTTTGGTCACAGTAAAAAGTGGGTTATTCAACCTGCCCACAAGTTTCAATTACACCTTGATATTCCAATTGCTCAAGGATTTCTGCCACGGAAGCCTTGGCTTCACGTCGCGTGGGATATTGAGGTTGAGGCTGAGATATTGACCATAGGGGAATCTCATGTTGGAGGTGGAGAATTTATCCCAACCACAGTGAGTACGGTTCAAAGCCGGTGCAAGACATTTAGCCCATTCATCTGCAAAATTCAGCACATGCTCTTTTGACACTGTGTGCGCGAAACTAAGGAGGATCACCTCCTCCCCTCTCAGAGCTGCGAGAACAAAAGGTGGGGGCCAGTCAGCTTCCGCTAACAAAATGTCATAAGTGGTAGTAAGATTTTCCCAAAATACCCCTTTTATAGTATGTTGTATGTCACCTTCAATTAAAAGTTCGATCTCAAAGCCTGTCAGGGGGAGCTACTCTAGTGTCAGTTGTCTCCACAGCATATGTCAGTCACTTTCACCTTCAGTAGTGGACGGAGCGCCTCTCGAACTATGGTAATCTCCGCCGCGCTGTCCAACAGCGTCAGCGCCCATATCTGATTCCGAAGCTGCGTTCTCACTAGCCTTGGCATATCTCTCTGTTAATGCAGCAACTTTCTTTTTCTGAAACTGGGTTTTTTTCTGTGAAGAATCGTCCTGCTTGCCATTTTCGTCTTTCAGGCTGGGCTGGTCGCGACTCTGCTGGCCACCCCTTCCTCTGTCGCTGTTCCCGCCACCGGTCGATGTGTCCTGTAAAGAACAAGGAGAACGTTGTTCAGGAACCTGAAAACGATCAGGAGATTTTATCATCGCGCAAGTTATAAGTGCGGTCTGTAGACGTAGGCACCCGAGATGCAGGACGGGACTCCTGTTTCTGTTGTTGTTTACCCTGTTTTTTGTTCTTTGTCCAATTTTGCTTTTGAGATTTGGGTTGATCGTCTTTATCAGACTTCGACCCCTGAGTCTGTTTCTTCTCTTTAGTAGAAAACGGCTTGACACCTAAACTATTACGGCTCATGGTCTTATAAGCCGCCGTATTAATTCTCAGTAACTGACGGGGTTTGTCAGCATCGGGGACCTCGTGTAAAGAATTAGACACCTGAAAGTTTACAGCATCTCCCTTAACATTAGAAAGGACGAGTTCGGAAACTACGTCAAATGTACTTCAAAGCCTCATTCCCAATTCAACCGCTGCCTCAGGTCTGTGTTCGTCTTGAACACGCTTAATGACCGAGGGAAGGACAGCCATTGACGGAGTGCCGCAGCACCTCGTGTACACTGCCGCAAAGATCTTACCCCATGACTCGCAGTCACCGGCTTCCGGTACCAAGACCGTGGGCAAACTAATTGTAAGAATCCTGTGTTTTTTCGCAGGACTCTAATTAGGGGAAACTGCTTTCAGCTGGTTAAATTTTTCAGCAAGCCAGAAAGGCATATCATCATTATCTTGGGGACGCTTGCCCATCACTGCATTAACCATCACAGGACTAAGCTTCATACCGCTCGGTCCGGCTAGAAGCTCCGAAACACCAGGGGCGCCGCCCGGGAGATTGCGGGGGATGTATTGAACTAAGGCCCTAATAACCCCTATTGTAGAGGTATACAGGGCCTCATTTCAGCAACAGGGACTTCCCCCGCACGAGGATGCAGGGTAAATCCAGCCTAAACAGGCCAAGAAGCACCTGGAATGGACAAAGGACCTAATCTAATCGCAGTTAAACTGTGGGGGAGGGCGCCATTAAACCAAACGCGGTGCTGCCATGCAGAAATCGGAACTTCCTGTGTCCTATAAGGAACTTATTCTACGTGGTCCACTGCTGTAATTGTCCCGATATTCAAGAAGAGGGACAAGGTGTCATGTAGTTTCGACCCTACTGTAGGAACTGCGCAATTGTGGCCAGCATAACCATTGGGATGGCACCAGACTGATTCTTTGCACCCCTCAGGATATGTTGTCCTATAGGTGAGCTAGCTCACAATGCCACCATGACCATTCTGAAACCTAGGTGGGTAGCAAATGGTTCTGGTAACCACTGATAATGACCATTTTAATCCCGCAGGAGTCATGGAATCCGATCTAAAACACTTTTCCCCAAACATTTGTGCTCTTACTCTCAGAGAAATAAAAAAATAAACACAGGAGGGCATTTTTAATCTTTTTTGACTCAACGTGATTCTTGTATAAAATATATGTGCTGCTAAGATCAATAGACAGAAGCAGATGAAAGTTATTAGAAATACCATGAGTGTTAAGAAAACAAAAAGTTACACAATTGTGCTAATACAATGTATGTACGTTGGCATATAAAACAATCTAGAAATCTGGCATACTCCTAATATGCAGTCCCTAACCTATGTGTCTACGGTGTGTGTTCTGCCAAGATCCCCATACTGGATGATCAAACCCATGTTACATAAAAGGATGTAAGTCTCTGTCTTCGTCACAAGCTGGACATCCTTTGCAGAGATATCAGCAAGCTGCTGGGCCGAAGCTTCAGCGTGTGGAGACCTCGCCAATTTCAACAGAGTGCTCTTCTCCATAAACCTGGAAATGCGTGTTTATTTATAATGAAAAAACAACAATTGATGGACAATGCAGAACAATGTCATACATTCACCCCAGTACAGAGATCTGGGCCTAAATCCATCGTTTTTTTCACTCCACACCACCCCAGGTCAGACATGGCCATATGCAAATCAGCCTTGACCCTCATGGGAACAGTCCAGTCCGAACTGCCAAGCCATGTCTTTCCTGGACCGGAATCAAGCATCCAAGGACCAGTTTCTGGCTATCAGCCGTCAGCCTGGATAGCTTGACTCCAGTGGTGTGGAGAGTATGGGACCGGTTTTTGGCTATCAGCCTGGATAGCTTGACTCCAGTGGTGTGGAGAGCATGGGACTCACGTCTGAGCATACCCATCCCACTCAGGGTGACAACTTTTTTGCATTTGCTCTCCACACCACTGGAGTCAAGCTATCCAGGCTGATTAAGGCTGATAGCCAGAAACTGGTCCTTGGATGCTTGATTCCGGTCCAGGAAAGACATGGCTTGGCAGTTCGGGCTGGACTGTTCCCATGAGGCACTGGGTCAAGGCTGATTTGCACATGGCCATGTCTGACCTGGGGTGGTGTGGAGTGCAAAAAAAGATGGATTTAGGCCCAGATCTCTGTACTGGGGTGAATGTATGACATTGTTCTGCATTCTGTCCATCAATTGTTTGCATTTGTCACCCTGAGAGGGATGGGTATGCTCAGACGTGAGTCCCATGCTTTCCACAACACTGGAGTCAAGCTATCCAGGCTGATGACGGCAGATAGCCAGAAACCGGTCCTTGGATGCTTGATTCCGGTCCAGGAAAGACATGGCTTGGCAGTTCGGGCTGGACTGTTCCCATGAGGCACAGGGTCAAGGCTGATTTGCATATGGCCATGTCTGACCTGGGGTGGTGTGGAGTGCAAAAAAACGATGGATTTAGGCCCAGATCTCTGTACTGGGGTGAATGTATGACATTGTTCTGCATTCTGTCTATCAATTGTTGTTTTGTATTTATAATGAAAAGCATACTTGTGAGTCCTGGGCAAGCCAGCATTGGCATGGTCCATAGATAGCTGTATCGCCTCGTGGATGGAAAATAGAAAAACATTTGCACAATGCATGTTGAGGCCTTCTACATGGCGTTCAAGGAGCCATGATAATAGTCTTGCAAAGTGGAATCTGTAAGCGGAGCAGTTTTAGAAAAACAAATCCTGTATAGTCATACACGCAAATGTGCAAAAAAGGCTTTTTTTGGGAAATGGAAAGGTGTTGTAAGAAACGTGTACATGTTTGAAAATGTCAATTTTCATTCATGGGCCTAAGACACATGACACCCACTCCTCAGGCAAAGGGACGACCAATAAGCTATCTAAAAATAGAAAAGCTATATAAAAACAGTGGTATCTAAAATGTTAAGATATAAAATTCATCTAAAATTAATTCTAAAAAAGGCAGTCATGCAATTTGAAATTCGAAGCACACCGATAGCCATTTTCTTAAAAGAATAAAACATATAAGTTAATAAAATCGGATTTAAAATCACTTTTAGAAAAAAGTGTCCAAAAATGATAGTTCCCACCAAACGGACCTGCCAATTGTTTGTGTTCCGAGTGATAGACGAAACATTTCTGTTCCCAGCAACCGCATACTATATTCCCAGAGGCACACCTCAAAGCAGGTTTATGTAGCAAATGTGTTCCCACCAGCCCCCTCAGCAGCTGCTGATGGAGTGGCTACAGCCAGTAGTGTGTCCACAGAGCCAAAGATGCATTTCAATAGGAGCTGAAGCATCCCAGGATAGCTCAAACAATGAGTTCAGTAGCAATAGAATATGCTGGGGACAACTATACTAATGGACTTTTAAGGGGTTCAGTAGAACACCAATGTCAGACGGCTCAACCAATTGCAATCCAAGGCATAAAATCAAGACACATTTGAAAGTGCACAGCAGACAGTGGAATACAAATTGTATGCAGTTCAGACAGGCCAAAACGACGACAAACAATGCACGTATAGTTCCTGAGGCAGAGGTGTACCGAAGCAATGCACCATGATTTTATGGCACTGCAGCACATGATGTAGTGCTCTTACCATTTTGCTTCATACTGGGACATCCATTGAGGAGCAGAAACATTAAAAACTCAGTCCTGGCAATCAGGAGCAGGACAAGAGGAAGGTCTCCAAAAATGGTTGGGAGTATGGAGTGTATGTAGTATGGAACTACTCCGTAAACTGTCTGGAAGGTTCTAACCAACCCAGAGCATATAGACATTTAAAAAGTGCACTCTTCCCCTTGTATCAGGCATGTTAAAAATACGATGAACCAGCTCCCCAAATTGCAGCGAAAAGTTAGCATGGAGTAGTGCCTGTATCCCCAAAAAGGACATTGCAAATTTGAGATCAAACGTCTCCTTAATGGATGTTAAGGCCACATCTGGTTGAAACAGCATGACTTTCAGTTTGCTCAGAGGACTAAAGTGCATGTTTGAAACATTTATCGTAGGCCACAGCATTGCCTCCCTAACTGTGTGGGCAGGTGGAAAAAAAACTTGAGTGCAACAAGTAACTTTGGAATTACAGTCACCAGATATGCAATGCAGGGTTTCATTTCACAACAGCCTTCCATTAGAGAGCAATCTGAAAGCCGGACGAATCGTGGCTGCTGGGGAACTTTTCAGGTAATAGGACAAGTTTGCCACAGACGCATTGCAAGCCCACTGCAACAAAATGTCCTTGCAGACTATGAATCCACTTAAAGTGTTTACACAGTTGGAACGACTGAGAAAGACTTGGCAAATTAATATACCCATGGATTATCTAATCCACAGAAGGCATTTCGGCAACTGTGAAAGGTTACTTCTCTAGCTTTTAGTCGACAGGAGGTCTACCCCCTGCTGTAAAACCCTACCACCCTGTCCCAAACCAAGGGGACAATTTTAAGTTTAACTCCACCCCAGCCCCAAAGGGGACACACAGCTGCTAAACCCATCCATCCAGACCCAACCAAAGGAGTCAAAATTAAAAAACCCCCTCTAACCGAATTCATCCACAACTAACTATCCAAAAAACCCTTTCAGTCTCACGGTCCCCCACTTAGAAATCTAGCAATGTCACCAGGCACGCCAAATCCACCCAACCACCTCACATTGTCCTTCCTGAAACCCCACGGCGCGAACTCCTTCGCAATTAGCTTCCCCCTAACCTCCCTCCTAAAGCGAGATGAAACTTCAAGCATAGACTGAGCCAGTACCCAGAAACACTTTTCGCGGACACATACCACTGCTCCTCCAAAGGGCAGATCAAGATGGATTTAATCTTCCACATCGAAAGACCAGACAACTGGAATGCCACTCTCAGATCACAACTTTACAGCTCTAAAACCTCGACCACTCCGCATAGTTGCAAACTAACGTTCTCTCTCCCTAACCGCTCAGCTAGTGGCAGGAACAAGTCTGTGACCATCTACACTGACGGCACAGTCCTGACACAGGCAAACAATGTATGTATGTGTATGTATGTAAATGTATAGGCATTTATATAGCGCACTACTTACCCGTAGGGTCCCAAGGCGCTTCGACCGCTGCGAAACCCTTCCTGGCTTCCCTGAGAGATGGTCCCTTAAGGGGTATCTCCAGGGTGAGACCAGGCATCCCCGGCGGTCTGGTGGGGCCGTTAGTGAAGTTGAGGCAAGCTAATGCCCAGAGTTGCCGAGTGTGAACGCTGATCAGAGTGGGCACCGAGGCGAGAGAATTATCGAGTCCGCTGACCCTGGTCCAGAAACCTGCCGCGCCGGGAATCGAACCCTGGTCCCGGGCCGTCCTCTGCTCTCGGGTCTGCCGCCTCTAACCAGTGAGCCACACTACTTCACAATGAGACTCGCTTTGTTCTTCCCCGACCCATTTCTCTCCCACAGGCAACATAACCCAGGGTAAGCAATATAACACCACCTCGCCCAATGCCACCACTTCCCACTGCTTCTCCTTCATGAATCGTGATCTCCAACTCCCAGAGGAACGCCAAACTCAACTTCCCCCTACAATCCACCCCCATCAACAGCATGATCCTGCCCTGCCGACACTGACCACTATCCACACTTGCTCTCCTGCAGACCTCAGGTGGACGAAACCACGACATGACACAATTCACCCCTCATCCAAGGTACCTAACGGAAGCAACATGGGGTGCTCAAACAGCAATAGGCATCATCACTTAGTCACGGCCTCCACCTCACAGGGCAACCCTACCCATGATTCCCACACCCGCGACCTTGGTAACATGGCGCTGCGCCTCGCTTCACTTGAAAACCAGTTAGAAATGATATCCCAGGGCCTGAACGAAATCCACAACAACCTCTGCAAGACCCGAAAGCCCCAACAACCCCCCTCCCAAGGCGCCCACTCCATCCAGCCCCAACCTCCCTAAGCACCCTTCTGGGCCCATAGTGACCCCCGCAACACAAACTCAAAGACCTGCCAGATTGGTCGCTAAGAACCCGTCACAGAAACCCGTAGGAACAAAAGCTTCTCGCCCAGGCTACAGAGACTCGTAGTGACCCCTGCAACACAAACTCGGAGACCCGCCGGATTGGTCGCTGAGAGCCCATCACAGAAACCCATAGGAACTAAAGCCCTCGCCCGGCTAAAGAGACTCTTAAAAACTAACAATGTAATCCTGACATCAAGATCCACAAGAACCAAAGTCGCAATGTCCTTTGAAGAAGCGGCCAATCTAGCCTCATCATACGACTCCCCTCCAAACGCACTGTCGGCAAAGAAGGGACTGATCTAGCCACAACATTAGACTCTCCCCCTACTGACTCCCCTAAATCCAAGATCCAAGTGATCACCGGCTTCAGAAGACAGTCCCCCCAGAAATCACCCCAGACCCCCGCCCCTCCTCACCTGCTAACCAAGGGCCCCCCCTGGAAAGACTCATAGTAAAAAAGAGCTTTCCACAAACTGCATGTTCATTAACTGCAGATCTGGCTCAATTCATACAACTGAACTAGCAGAAGCCATCCTCTCGCAAGACATAGACATTGCGTTCATCACGGAGACTTGGCTCAATGATCTCTTCACTCCATGCATAGATATACTTATCGCCCTGGGTTTTACCATCATTAACAAAGACAGAAAAGATCAACGAGGTGGAGGGATAGCTATCATTCATAAGGAGAACATAGCCATCATGGAAATGGATTCTTGTAAATACAGCTCCTTTGAATGTCTTACTGTTAACATCAAAACGAAGGATAATGGATTATTACTTTGCCACCTTCTCTATCACCCTCCAGGCAACACCACTACATTCGGGGAACATTTGGCCGACCTGATAGCCCACTAAGGGAAGCTAACAACCTAATCCTTGACGACCTAAACCTAGGTTTGTTTGTAATGAAACAAACAACCCGTTAATTCAAACGCTATCCAACCTTCTCTGTGACAACTTATGCCAACAATGCTCAGAGGCTACGCACTATAAAGGAGAAACCTTGGATGCCATTATTGCTAAACAAGAGACTATTCCGATCAACCACTTTCTCCCCGTTGGCTGGTCGGACCATCATTTGATCCTATTGCACATTAACCAAAAAATGCTTTCTCAGCCACCCACGCAAGATCCCCCCCCTGTTCTCTCCCAAATGGACTAGAAACCTCTCCCAGATTCCCATGGCCACCATAGAAAAAAGGGTAAGCGCACTCCTTCCCAGCGCCATCTGCCTCCTCACCACAACCAAACTCCCCTCACTCTACAACTCAAATTTGGAGGCCATGCTTGACCAACTAGCCCCCAGGAAAGCTAAAAAAAAAAGCAGAACCATTTCGTACAGATCATGGTTCAACAATGACATTAACTCCGAAAGGAGAGAACTAAGAGCCACAGAAAGACGCTGGAGGAACAATCCTACAACCACCCTCTGAGAACAACTCAGAACAGCTCGCAGGAAGTATAACAACCACATGAAGAACAAAAAAATCATTGTACTTCCGTGCCGCACTGGATACCGCAAAAAACAGGCCCAAAGAGCTGTACAACATCAGGCAACAAACCTCCAAGCCCGCTACTTCTTAAATACAGGCGTCCAAAGAACTTTGCAACAATTTTGCCAACTTCTTTGACAAGATCACTAAGATTGCACTCTCACCAGACAACATCACCCCCTCACAAACAACAACTCGTCTGAGGTAGAGGACTTCACCCCCTCTCCCTCACCACACCCTGGCTAATCTTCCGTCCCATGTAGGAAACCGAGATAATCAATCTCCTCTCCACCGCCAAACCCTCATCTCATATCCTAGACTCCATCCCACCCCAACTGACCAAAAAGCTAAAGCTCTCCCTTGCACCGCTCTGGTGTACAATCATAAACCGCTCCATGAAAAACGGGAGTAGTGCCAGATTGCCTTAAAGTTGGGCAAGTCACGCCGCTGTTGAAAAAACCTGGCCTTGACACAGAGGATCTAAATAACTTCAGACCCGTCTCTAACCTCGCTCTTCTGTCCAAAACCCTAGAAAGATGCGTACTCCAACAACTAACCCAACACTTGGACAATATCAAACTTCTCGAAGCCCATCAGTCTAGCTTCCGAAAAGGCTGCAGCACGGAAGCCGTGATCCTTAACATCGACATCCACAATTTACTCGACTAAGACGAATGCTGCCTTCTCATTCTCGTTGACCTATCGCCAGCATTCGACACCGTAGACCAAAAACTTCTCATTCGAACTCTACAAGAAAGAGCCGGTCTTGGCGAAGTGGTCCTCCAATGGTTCTCCTACACAACAGCACCCAAAAAATCAAAATCAAGAACTTTACGTCTGACCTGCATCCAGTCAATAAGGGAGTCCCCCAAGGGTCGGTGCTCTCTCCGCAACTTTTCAACATCTACATGGAACCCCTCCCCAAACTACTTAAAAAAGTCAACATCTTCCATCTTTATGCAGACGATACCCAGATCGACTTGGAAACCGCATCCAACGATGTACTGCGAGATGTCCAACAGTGGCTGTCAAGTAACCACCTTAAACTAAATCCCGACAAAACTAAAGTACTCCATCTTAAAGATGAGAACCCCCAAATTACTGAATGGTTACAAGCTATTGATGCGCTCAACGGCGACCTCACCCTGGCCGGATCAGTCACATCACTAGGCATCACGCTAGACCCAAAACTCGACATGTCCATACATATCAAGAACTCCGCTAAAAGCGCCATCCTTAACCTAAAACTACTGAACAAAATAAAACCTTTCATCCCGCCCAATGATCTGAAACAGGCTACCCAAACATTGGTACGATCAAGACTGGACTACGGAAATGCAGTCCTCTCAGGAATACCAAAATCACATCTTGCTCCTCTCAAAACAACGCTTAACCCGGCAGCCAGAATGGTCACCGGAATCCAGAAATTCGACCACATCTCTCCTGCACTCAGAGAACTCAAGTGGCTCCCAGTGGAAATGAGAGCTAGTTTTAGAGCAGCCTGTCTCACTCACAAAGCCTTGCACACTGGCAAACCAAATATTTGGCGGCTAAACTCAAAAAAGCTGGTCAGGCCAGAAACCTCAGAAGCTCGAACTCTCTTCTACTCATCCCGCTGAAAACTCAAACGAAAAACTGCGGCTCGATCCTCCACCAGGAGTGTGCCCAAAATCTGGAACTCCATTCCCCCACACATCAGAACTATCCCCTCCTTTGTAAAATTCAAGAGTCAACTCAAAGCCATGTTTCTAGACCGCTCCCTAGGGAACCGTTGGGAGCAGTTGGAACCTGAAAACGGGTCCGAAGTCAGCAAGACATCGAAGCAGAACTTTCCTCTGCCAACCTCCCTATTATTGTTCTTTGTGATTACCTGCATTGTATCTTATGTAAAGCGCTCCGATACCCCCGGGTCTGGCCAGCGATATATAAAACTTCTTAAATAAATAGCTTTTCAATACGTAACATGGTGTATTCTGCATCTTTACGTGCCATGAATATCTCCTGCTTTGTGAGATGATATGGAAACAAATGTTGCTTTAATATGTCTCTGTGGCCAGAACGTAGTGTTTGAAGTGTCCAGCTCAATAGCATAATAGATCTGTATGTATTGCGACTTATATAGCGCACGTATCACCCGAAGGTATCAAGGCGCTTGCCTAGGGAACCCGTCCTGGTATTCCCCTGTGAGATACCCCGGCAGAGTATCCACAAGGTGAAAGCCAGGCATCCCGCCGCGAGGGGCCGTAGTGGAGATTAAGCAAGCTATTGCCCAGAGTCACAGAGTGTGACCCCATGAGTCGAGTAGGCACCGGAGCGAGAATTGTCGAGTCCATGGAATTTTGAGCCCGAGACCCGCCGAGGCGGGGAATCGAACCCTGGTCCACGGCCGATCTCAGCTTCCGGGTCTGCCGCCTCTAACCACTGAGCCACGCTTCTCCACGATCTAAGTTGCGACTATCCATGTTTTAATGCGGATATGTCCTGCTGTATAATGTCTATTGCAGATGACACTATGTTGCCCAAAGAGTATGTTCTAGAGGATAAGGTGGTCATGCTGTTGTCAACCGCTGCCAAAGCCTTTTCTAAATGAACCCTGTCAATTTTGCACAGTCTTTCAGCAACATCCTGCTGAGAAACGTTCCATAATTCATTGTACATGGTATACAAGAAGTGCTTTAGATGTGCCTTCAGGGGACCTAATAAAAAGTCCGAGATCCAGGTCGTCAGTCAAAAGGGACAAGTGGTGTTTCACCTGAGACAGTTTTGAGGTTTTTAGCAAATAAAGGCACAACTTCCCAACACTAAGTTGTCACCCCCGAATGTTCAGACTGCACATAACGCGTCAGGTCTAATAATCCTGAAACCCTCAGTGTTACCCAGGAATCATGCCTGACACCAGTTAGTCTCTAGGGGCCAAACTAACCATCCTTTGAAATTGTGGTCAGATGAATTGTATGTGCCATTAGGCAGCATGGCATCCAATGTATCCTCTCTGTAGTATGTATATTGTTGTATATTTTTGAAACATGCAAATGTGGGAATTTGTGGTTTGTTCAAATCTTTCTTCTTGGCTATTCCAAGACAAATGGTTTGTTGCACAATTTTTTTCAGGAAAATCATTTGATGTGGTATCAGGCCTGCTCTAAACAAAGCCTCAGTTCCCTGAACAGATTTTTATATCTATGGTGTCCCTCCTGTACAGACAGATGAGAAAGAAAAGAAGCAGAATATATCGGCCTGGTGTCAGTTACCATATTTTTCTCTGCAGTGGTTGATGCAAGCCAGTAAAAATATGAGGCTGGATTAGCTGTATCGTAACAAGAAAAAGAAGCAAACTTCTGTGAAAATGTTTTTGAACTACTCCGTAGTGGTGTAGGGCAATGTTCCCATTGAGTGTAGTTATAAATAGTACGTGGATTATGGAGAAAATGACTGTGATGTTGAAAAAAGAACATGTCGTCATAATTAAATGTACCATCATACAATTCATCAAAGGTAGGCACATTTGAATGCACTAGATCTTCTTGCAGTATCTTCAGCTGTATTAATGTCCCAATCATCAGAAAGCGTACTCGGGGTAAAGATATCATTCAAAGAAGTTTTGAACAAATATGGAATTTGTAAATGTTTAGTAGGACAATACACAACTTTTGCTACCCTATCCGACACAGTCCCCTTGGGAACTGGAACTGCTGAAATGTTCATCAGAGAAAGGTCTGTCTGTTCACAGTGTGATGATGCATGTGTTTTGAGGCCAAAGTTCAAAAGTTATACTGCAGAGCATTCTCGAAGATAATGACCACTTAGAAGCAGTAAAATGATTGTCACCAAACTAATCCAGAGGACCATGAAAAGTAACCTAATCCAAAGATGTAACTAAGGAGAAACAAAATATGTGCTATTCACCCAAAGATAGCTAACACACACTTTCAGCCTGTAAGGGAGATGTGATGGCGGATCCGATGCATCAGAACAGAAGTCTATAAAGTCGATTAAGTAGCCAGAAGCAGTCCAATCAATCTTTGGCAGCTCGGTAGGTGCTATAGAACTGGGAGATGACTCGATCTGTGGAACATTGATGTAGACCTTATTCTTGTCAGGTTTCCGAATAGAGATCTGTGCTTCTCAACTGGACTGTTCAGTTGTCGTAGGTGTAATAGGTGGAAGGCATACTTCACTGTTGTTGATTGCTGTCTCTCGTTGAAGAGACGATGACTCTTCAGTAATCAAAGCTTTCATCTGAGCTTCCTGTACGGTAGCGAGAGTAGATGGGTAGCAACCCAGGAACCCACAAGGCTTACTGCTGAGAATCAGCCGCATAGTGTGGTTTGATCAGATCAATGGAGACCAATCTTTTGTCTTTGCAACTGGTAAGGGGTGGAAGAAGTACGGTTCTGGTACCTTCAACAGCCAGGACAAGTATAGACGCTCTGTAGAATGGCCCAAACTCTCTTTTTTTGTCCACCATTTTCTCCCTGACCAGAGCCCCAGCTTTTGAGATCCAGCTAGGCCTTGCTGTCACTGCCTTCTTTTCTGCAGTGGCAGAGCGTTTTACTTGGACCTTGCTTTGTTCGTCCCGGGAATCGTTCCGTTACTGTAAAATAGGGATACATTCATTGATGTCAAATGGTATTTGTCAGCACTGTGCTAGGATTGTCTAGGTCTAGGACCCACATCTTTATCCCAAACAGGATTTCATAGGGAGTCCAACCACCCAGGGATTTTTTCTGCATGTTGTTCAGTGCCCTCTAAACCCCATATAGGTGATGGACCCAACTGCAACCTGAGCCTAGAACCCTTGCTGTTAAGACTGCTTTAAGTCATGTTTTTTCCTCTCCAACACTCAATTTCCCTCAGGATGATAGAGTGAGGGGCAATGTAAGGACACACCTTAACTTCCCATGGCCACTTTGTAAGCCCAAGAGCTAAAAGCCGGACCCTGGTTGGAGTGCAATGTGCCAATTGCATATGTCCCAATAAAGATTCGCAGACCTTTTATAACTTTTCGGGTGTCAGCCGAGCGCCGTGACCATACCCACAGAAATAGAGCTGAATCCTCTGTCAGCAAGATGTATTTGTAAGCCCCATCTGATTGTAAAGGGCTGCAGTGGTACTAATAGAGACAAGTTGTAGAAGTAGACCTCAGCAAGGCCTACCAGTACTAGGGGTTCACCCTTCTCTGCAAACAAGTCCTCAGACCAATAAATAGAAGTTGGCATGGAAGCTGGAATATTAAGAGAAATTTTATTAAACCTACATTCACACAACACCCTTCGGCAGTGTATGAAGTAGCACAATGAGTATAAGAACCATGGGTCTTTTTTTTAATAATCTTTTCATTAATGAAAAACAAAGAAAACCAACAGTGGGTGCCGCACAATATGAAACAAAAGAAATATACATACACATATTGCAAGGTAGACGGATAACCACAAAGGATAGAGCTGAGCCATGGATTTTAACAAGCGTGCAGCCAGAAAGAGCGCAGTACACAATCAAAGCCCGGGCCAACCGATACAGCCCACAAACCCCTCCACCCAGAGAAACCAGGATCGTCATGAAGATAAGCAATTTCGAGTGGCAGGAGAAATGGGGTGCAACAAACATCGGGCCGAGACAATGGCCGCAGCCAGCAAGCAACAATAAGAGAGCAACACCTTACAAAGTTCATCTCAAACAGTACAGCCCTCATAATCCGTCCACCCACCAAACAGGATTGCTCGTTAGTACAGCCCCCAATATCTGGATTCAAACAGGATCTTGAAATAAGAAAAAACAAAAACACCTACTCTACACAAACCCCTTCCCCCCCCCACCCTGCACCCCTGCATGTAGCTTTCGCCAGTCCCCAACTAGCAGTGTGCCTGTCGCTCCATCTAACTATGATAACTAAAAATAGTAAATGGAGGAGGACCGCCTTCTTATGGGCCCCCTCCCCCCCCTGCCAGATCCAAGCCTTCCTCCGTATACCGAACCACCTGTCTATGAAAAAACTTGTGCAAAACAAGGGAAGCATTAAACACCGCCCACCCTCTCATAAGCACAATGGTAGCGAATCCCACATCCATCAAGGCCACGATATCCAACCCAGTCAATTAGTCCCAGCCTTGGCCCTTCCGATCAGGCGTGCGAACCCCTTCCGGCCGAACCGCCGTCACCGCAGGATAGTCAAAGTGCGTAGAAAGGCCTCCACAGTACACCCTGAAATGAGGCAAAGATGTCGAATGATTGAAAACCCCATCATCAGTAAATGCCCTCCTCACCAACGGAGACCCCCAACATTGTTCCCATCGCAATCGTATTGAGACTGGCAAGGAGGGAAGTGTTGTGGTTTCGAGCCAATAACAGTTTCCAACAGGAGTCTTCGGAAAGGGAGCACTAAATTGTCCTCCCACAGTCAAAGGCGATGTTAGGCACGGTAATACTCCAACACTCCCAGCTCTCGGTAATCGGCCAACTCACTATCCGGAAGGTTCAGCACCTCTCGCTGCAAGGTGCCTCCATCTTTCGACATTATGGCCATTGTGGGTGTCGTAGCTCGCTTTTGTTCTGTCAGTGGAGTAGAGTCCGGTCTCATATGCCCTTTATCAAATGTACCAGCAATCATTTTATTCACTAGGGCTTCCACATACGAATGAAGTGCCCCGATGGCCGCCAGTACAGTTCTCAACGATGGTTCAAACTCTGCCCGTCCCATCTCTCCTCGTCCTATCTCTCCTCTTTCGGGGGTGACCATATTCACTTCCCCCAGAGAGCCCGGTCTCTGCGGGGGAGCAGGCAAGAGCGGAACGGACATCGGTGGAGGGCGACTTATCGTTCACCATGGTAGCAATCTGCACTCTGCTACCGCAAGCGAAGTCCCTGACCCAGCGAGCACCGGACGGTGGCAATCCGGGTGCCCCGGTCAGGTACCTCCGCCCACAGCCTCAGTCGTGCCACTTCACCCCTCCTTCGATGTCGAACAACTCCGAGAACCGCCGTCAAAATCGGGCAAAAGCAACCTCCATATCGGTGGACCGGACCCTGCCAAGATCCCACGGCCGATGTTATTCAACTGGAACCCGGCTGTTCCAGTACTCGCGGCCCCGGCTCCAAAGTTGGTTTAGGCCACAAACTTAATTTCGGCGTTACTCCGTCTTCCGAGCTGGTAAAGTTTCCGGGATCCCACCATCAGACATCACTCCGGTTCATCTACACGGAGGAAGGGCACAGGCTTAACATCAGGATCATCTGGCAGGAGACGGAGGTCGGCGGAGCCGGGAGCCTAAGCAGCCATCTTGGTCGCTAGTGTGGCTCCTCCCTCAACCATGGGTCTTTTATCCACACAGGAGCTCAAAAGGAGGCGGTACAAGAACACATAGGAAGAGTTACATACATAGATGGTCATATAGAGAATGCATAGTCAACAAAGAAAGAGGGGCAACGAGTTGCTGACTTACAGCCTGACAGTAACAGACTAGAGCAGGTGGATGGGCTGCTACAGACTCTTCTGAGCATGTGTAGAGTAGCAGAGGCTAGTTATTGAGCAAAGCACAACGGCAAGCAACAGCGAAGAAGGAAGGAGCACATGGCGAGCACATGGTCAGTCAAGATGGCTGCCAGAAACAATATGGCTTCAGCTTAATGCTAACAATGATCTCTGCCAAATTTCCACAGACAACCCTTTTAGCATTAGCTGAAGAAGTTTGTGATCTGGAAAGTACAGAGGGTACATCCTGTACACCTATCATCATTAATTAATTGATTTCTTGGTTTAATACATGCTGGGCATTCCCTTTTTTAGAGTCACATATGGCAGGTATACAGTCAGTGATACAGATGGAGCAACGTATTGGACCACATTGTATACATAGGCAGCATGTCAGCAGAATTGCAAGTAATATACATGAAAATGTTAACAGTTTCCAGCCCCAGGTAACAAACAATGTCCATAGCCAACCGGCTAAAGTCCATGTTCCGGTATCAGTGTGAATCTCAGCAGCAATCTTATCCAATTTAGAGAGAGCATCAAAAACTGAAGGGGCATGATCTGGAATGTACACGCAGCAACTACTCCCGATGATGCGACATGCACCAAATTGATCAGCCAGGACTACGTCCAGGACCATAAGGTTTTGGAGCGCCACAATCCTCTCGATCTGCAGTTCCTCTGTGATGTTTCCAAGTACCATAGCTGTCTGTTGGTCACAGCCTCTACGACCCGTGTCAAACGTCTGATATTCCTACTGTTCAAGGCAGCACGAACAAAGAAGAACTGCCCCAAATTAAAATCAACATATTGCTGCAGTGCGGTGTCAGTCTGATCCACCTCGCTGTGATTTGCTGTTCTCTTAAATCTATTTTTGGAAATGTCATTGAACAGTTTTGAGTCTTTGTGATATGATGCAGGAGCCAAATATACAGGTGGCAATAAAAAGGACAGATAGAAAACTCCAGACCATCCAACAGGTATATGGTAGTATCCCATATTTCCACATATAAAATAGGTATTATGTGAAGATGTGAAGCTATTCATGCTATAAATGTTCACAACTAAAGTACATTCACTTCTCCCCATTGGAATTTTCTCAACACTACTCACACATCCACTCTGGCTCTAGTAACAGCTATAAGAAATGGTCCATTACCCTTAGTAGTTTGAGTTTTTGGGTAAACATAATGTGTAGAAGCATTTCCTCGTAGTATGCCTCCTTCTCCAGTATTAGGGTATCCCCTGTAACTTTCATAGATTAACATGCCTGAATCATTCCCCATCGTCGTAGTGGGAGTCCCACGGTACATAAAAAAGCTATAATTATGCACAAAATAACCATAACATAGGTAACCTAGAACCAGGAAGTAAAGTAGCCAGAAACTACAAGGAAAAAAAACTTCCACATTTATAACTTGTCCAAGTCATTATATATAGTCCAAACTGCAGCCAATCAGACAACAGCACCCTTCAGTATGTTCTCCTCAGAGGCTCAGGCTCTCAGATTTTCTACCGCACGTTGTGTGAAGGTAGTCTTCCTGAGCTCTGCTGAGTACTCTTCTATTTCTTCAGGAATTTCTTCATTTCATGATGTCTTCATCTAAAAAATCTCTTTCGACCTTGTGAGTCTTGTGGGAAGCTCTGACTGTTTTCTGAGAATCCCCACAAGAAGTGCATTTATTGCCTGTATCCTGTTCACCAGGTGAGAGACTGCAAGATCTGTAGGAACTTCCCTCAAAAAACTGAGACAGAAGGACGTCTACTTCTGTGGCTACAAAAGATTAAAGATCAAGACAGCCCCATATCTGATGTGGGGAGCGTTGCCTCTGGCTCAACTATGTTCTCTAGGAAGAGGATTGCTGAGGAGGAGTTATCTTCTACTGGGGATAAGGTGTCGAGAAAACCGCAATCCTACTAAGGTGCTGAATTGCCTTCCACCTCAAAGGCTCCTCCACCTTCTAAAAGTAAGCCTCTGCCTACTACGCCCCCGAGAAAAACTGCAAAGTCTCTGGCTTCAAAACGACTTTCTGAGTAGTATTTTCCACTGAAAAAAGTTCTGTTGATGACATAGACGACTACTTCTTCGTTGAAACTCACCGTCGACGCTACAACGACTTAGACTACCACTTCTTGTCGCCGAGACCACAGATGATCATGTCGTCTTCATCATCTCCGACGCTGGTTTCTGTCTCCTTGAAAGCCAATCTCATCGATGAAAGAAATTAAATCTACCGTCGACGTCCCTTCGAAGATTAGAAAGATCTCGTAGACGATTGCTTTGTCGACGGCCGCCTCGTCGTCGAAGACTGCCTTGTCGTCGACGGCTGCCTCGTCGTCGACGGTTACCTCATTGACACCAGCTCAATCGACGACGACTCCGTCGATGGCTCCCTTGTCAACACTACAATTATCATCTTGCAGAGTTGCAGGTTTGGTCAGCGTCTACGGCCACAGCATCCTCTTCACCGTCTACGACGTCTGTGCAATTGCTGCCATTGACAACAGCATCTTCCTTGCTGCACAGACGTGGTTCTTCATTGGAGGCCCTCTCTCCACTGCATATTTCCCCTACTAAGGTACCCCTAGAGTTACCTGAACAATTACTTGAATATGGGGAGGATGAGTCTGAAGAGGATGACAGATTTCGCACTGCCAAGAGCCCTTCAGAATTCATTAAATATCACAAGGAGGATCATGATGAAAATCCTTCCCCAGAGACTGTGGGTCCAGCTCCAGATGCGATACCCACGGCACAAATGCCTTTGGCTTTGTTAAACAATGTAGAATACATGTTGGACGGATACTATCGCTGTTTCTCTCCGTATGAATCGGCTGCGTCCATTCCACCAAAACCTGTGCCTCAAACTTCCTTTTCTGCGTTGAGGTCACCCAGACCACCTTCTCCAGTGCCTTCTCATTATTTGCTTGATTCTCACACCTCGGACGACGATCGGTATGAAGGAGAATTGGACGACAGATCGCTTCTTACGGAGTGGGTTGATTACGAGATACAAACTCCGTCTCCTTCAACTCCAGCTCTCATTGATTCTCCTCCAGTCGACATCGGAGGCTTTCATCTTCTTATGGAAAGGGCAACACAAAAGTTCCTCCTGCCTATGGACACAAAGGATGAGTGTTTCCTATACGACTTTAAAGATCAGCCGAAAAAGCAGGTACGGACTATCCCAATCATGGACTTCATTTGGAAAGAAGGATTGAAAAAGCTCCTACTTCTGTTCCTGCGGTCCTGCCTCGCCTCGACAAAAAATATAAGGCACCAAATAACTCACCTGCATGCTTCATAGGTAAACCAAAAGCTGATTGTTATTGCCCAAGCGGCACAACGACAAGCTAGAAACCCCTCCTCTCCGGTCACAGCTCTTTCAGATCCAGATGGCAGACGATTGGATGCTATTGGAAGAAAGGTTTCCACCATGGCAGTAACGACCGTCCGTGCTGCAAATTCACTGGCCATTTTAGGTCGGTACGACAGACAGATGTGGTCGGACATCTCTCTCCCTACATCAACATGTTGCCAGAACCATCTAAATCTGAAGCTTTAAAGAGCCTGCAAGAAGGCTAGCGTATCTCTGCTGAAATCATAAATTCGGCCGTGGATGTTGCATCCACAGGATTTAGACAACTAGCAGGTGCCGCAGTACTGCGGCAAGGCTGGCTAAAATCAACATCTTTTCGCCAGGAGGTTCAGGCAAAAATAATTGATATGCTGTTTGATGGTGAATCACTGTTTGACCAATATGTGGATGAGGCCCTTCAGGCCATTAAGAAAGATACCGAGACAGCAAGATCTCTCGGTAATCTCCAGTTTCGGAAGCCGCCCTTTCGTGTTGCTATGGGACATGGATCCTTTTGTAGTCGAGGAGGCTATAAACAACAAAGGTCATACCAGTCTGTTCAAAGTAACCAACGATACCAGTCTCAACGCCAACAGTCTTACGGACAACAAAATACGTCCTATTCACAGAATAAGAGAAAGCCCTCCTATCGCGGACGGGATACATCTAAAAAAAAAAAACGTGACAACCGCCACCTATTCTACCTCCTGCCACTTTAAAAGTTGGAGGGAGAATCTCCCATTCTTACTTGAACTGGTCCGCTATAACATCAGACAAGTGGGTCCTGGACATTGTGGCCAGAGGCCATGTTCTAGACCCACCTCCAGCTCATCTCAAGGATGCTACAAAAGGAAGTGATCGAAATGGTCCCTCAATTGCAAAGAGGAACCAGGTTTTATTCAAGATTTTTCCGGATAAAGAAAAAATCGTGAGAATGGCGCCCCATTCTGGATCTTCGCTCCCTCAACAAATACTTAAAAAAGTTATCATTCCAGATGTTAACGCTTCAAGAAATCCTTCAACTTCTTTCTGCAGGGGATCACATGGCCACCCTCGACTTCCAGGACGCGTATTTCCATGTACCAATTCTACCCAGACACAGAAAATTCTTGCTGTTCAGAATGGCTGGCAGGGACTTCCAGTTCAAAGTCCTTCCTTTCGGACTATGTTCAGTACCTTGTGTGTTTACCAAGGTTCTAGCACCGGTGGCCGCACACCTTCGTTTGGAAGGGATCCAAATGTTTCCGTATGTAGACGACTGCCTTATCAAGGTGAATTATTTCACAGACTCAAGCGCCCAATTTCAGAGATGTTTGTCCCTCTTCCAATCTCTGGGCCTCTCCATCAACCTCGACAAGTCTCATCTCGTCCCATCGCAAAAAAAGACGTTCTTGGGAGCCACGTTAGTCACACAACTGACACAAGCATTTGTTTCAAACGAAAGGCAACAACAAATTTTGCAAACTTGCCCACCTGTTGCGATCAAAAAGGTGCGTTTCAGTCCCTCAGGTGAAGTCATTTCTGGTGATGATTTCTTTCTGGATTCCTTTAGCCCCCAATTGCCGTCTCAGAATGCTCAGCAACCAATGGTTGCAGGTTTCGGGGTCCTTCAACGATCTCATTCGCATCACTCCCCGGATGCGAGAAGTGTTACTCTGGTGGACTCGCAAAAGGAACGTGGAAAAAGGGTGCGCATTCCTAGTGGTAGCTCCAAGTTTCACCATCACCACAGATGCATCCCTGGAGGGGTGGGGAGCACACCTTCAAGGGCTGACGGTCAGCGGCAAGTGGAACGTCCAGCAGCGGACGTGGCATATCAACCTTTAGAATTGCTAGCCATCTTCCTGGCCCTAAATCTTTTCGCACCATCTTGCTGGGGGCATCAGTTTTAATCCGTACGGGCAACACAACTTGTATGCACTACTTGAGCAAACGAGGAGGAGCAAGGTCTGCCCTGCTCTCTCAACAAGCCCAACAAATTTGGGACTGGGTGATACGACACAAGATCAGCCTGTCAGCGATCCATGTTCCTGAAGTTTCCAATGTCCTGGCGAATTCCCTCAGCAGATCAACAGTATCCATTCACGAGTGGGAGCTACATCAACCAAAGTTGGATCTAATTTTCAGGAGTTGGGTCGTCCCGATCTATATCTGTTTGCGACCAGTCAGAACCGCAAATGCCCATTCTTTGCAAGTTGGCTTCCCCTCAAGGGGTCATGCGGGAATGCGTTTTCGATGAATTGGTCGCAGATCTATGCTTACGCCTTTCCTCCGATACCGTTGGTTCCCAGGGTTCTACAGAAAATGAAGAGAGAACCTTGTCGCCTAATTCTCATTGCTCCCAGGTAGCCTCGCCAGTTCTGGTTTACCGAACTCCTTTCTCTCAGAATTCAATCCCATTCTGTTTCCACCAAAACCGAACCTTCTGTCCATCCAGAACTGACAGATCTGCCACCCCAACCCTGCATCTCTGAGATAAGCGGCCTGGCTACTGAACACCTTGAATTCGCTCATTTAAACATTCCTGCGGACTGTAAGGAAGTCTTATCCAATGCCTGAGTGCCTTCCAATATTAAGATGTACAGGCTTAAATGGAAGAGATTTTGCATGTGGTGTCAAACTGCCAATACTCGTGCAATCCATGCGAAACTGGAGCAAATTCTACCATTCTTTTTGCACTTGGCAAGATCAGGCATTTCTCATTCTACTCTGAATGTATTTTTAGCGGCTATTTCAAGATTTCGACAAGATGGTTCCAACTCTCTTTATTCAGCTAGGATCATTCAACAGTTCTTCAAGGGATTGTTTCGGATGTTTCCTCCTATCTGGCGCCCACCTCTATCCTGGCATCTTAATGTGGTGCTTGCACAACTTATGCGACACCCCTTTGAACCGATTTATAGAGTTGATTTGAAGTTTGTCGTGGAAGGTCTAACATCAGCTAGGAGGGTCAGTGACATTCAAGCCTTCACTATTAATCCACCTTTCCCTCAATTCACTTCAAACTCGGTAGTGCTACGCACTAAACCTAGTTTTATGCCTAAAGTACCTTCGGACTTCCATCTAAACGAACCAATCATTTTAAAGGCTTTCTTTCCTAATCCTCAATCACCTGCGGAAAGGACTTTGCATACCCTTGACATCAAGAGATGTCTCAAATTCTATTTACAACGGAATTCTACAATCCCTAAATCTGACCAGCTATTTGTGGCCTATGGAAGGATACGCCAGGGAAACCCATAATCCAAACAGACCATAGCTCGTTGGATTTCTGCTGCGATTTGTTTCTGCCATCAGCAAGCAGGAAGACCATTACAAACAACTCAAAGAGCACATTCTACTAGAGCAATCTCTTCCTCTACTGCTCTTTTTGCTGGTGTGCCTCTTCATCAAATCTGCAGAGCGGCAACATGGTCCAGCAGGCCCACTTTCACCAAGCACTACTGTTTGGAAGCTGCCAGTAATGCAGATACGTCTGTGGGACAAGTGGTTTTCAGTAATCTTGTAAAATAAGGTGAGCCTCTGTTCTTCCTTCCTCCTCTTTACTGTTTCTCAGACACATATCAGCTATGCTTATAATTTATATAAACATTGCCCTATCTATATATAGATATATATATCAATGCTCGAAGGTGTCCACCTTTGAGTAGCACGCGAACAGCAGCTTGGTTTATGTATAGGTGAGGACGGGGATCCACTTGTAGACGCCGCTCCGTACGGGATCTGCCCAACGCGTTTCGAAGCTCCATATGCTTCTCTTCAGGGGCTTTAACGGAAGCGGTGTGCGCAACCGCCGACCCACTTCCCCATTTTATATATAACACACCCACCGATGGGAGGCTCAAATGAGACTGTGCATTCTGGGAAGTGTGGTCCGGGAAGCACACAATCAAGTCCTGTATGGACTCCACAAGTAGGCCCGTCCTTGATTCCAAGTACGACTGCTGCTTCACTTTAGTGACCCCCTGGATACCGGGGTGGTGCATACTCTGCGTCTGGACGGCCGCGTATAAATCAATGCTTGAAGGTGTCCATCTTTGAGTAGCACGCGAATAGGTGAGGACGGGGATCCATGCAACCCACCGACCTCCCCTCAGAGGCTTGTTTATGCTCTTTCACTTTGGTTCACTCTTGTGCGAGAAAATCTGAGAGGTGAAGCCTCTGAGGAGAACATTATGGAGGGTGATGTCGCCTGATTAACTGCAGTTTGGACTGTATATAATGACTTGGACAAGTCATAAATGTGGAAGTTTTTTTTCCTTGTAGTTTCTGGCTACTTTACTTCCTGGTTCTATGTTACCTATGTTATGATTATTATGTGCATAATTATTGCTTTTTTATGTACCTTGGGACTCCCACTCCGACGACGGGGAATGATTCAGGCATGTGAATCTATGAAAGATACCAATACTGGAGAACCACAGATTACTGGTAAGTAACTATTGTTCATGTCCCATTTAGTCCCTTTAGCTTGCGGATCGCCTTCCTCATCAGGATAACACGCTTTATTAAGATAGTAGTTTAATCTTCCTACACCTATATCAGTAATATTAGCCACTTCAGAAGCCAATAAAAGTGTGAACCAGGCTTGACAAGTACCATTATGATAGAATGGAAAAGGAATGAAAGGTGTTCCTCCTTTTTTCTGATGAGCTGGCATAATTCCACACACCCAACAGTTAGTAATGTTCGTAGCATTGTGCGTGTGGTGGAACATCTGGATGAACGTGCTTCTGCTCATGATAAGGGAGAGTAAAATAGTGGTGTTCAATGGGTGCTGGAGTAGTGGCAGTCCGTATTCGTCAAGCAGGAGCCATTTCCTCTACAATCCAAGTTAGCACTGCCATAATGATCACAGTGACAGTAAACCCAACAATACACATTATCTTCTTGTCGCAAATCCCCACAGCAGTTGATGTCTTCTCCATAGGCATATTTATCTTGTTGAAATAACACCCAATTCCTCCTGTTTGTCACTCGGACTGCAGTTCTCATAGCCATGAGGACTTGCTCTGGGCCGCGCCACCTAGGTTCCAAACTGCTCTATCTCTGGAAGGACCGGATCATCACATGATCGCCGGGCCGCAGTTCGTAGCCTTCACCTTTCGACCTGTCAGGAAGAGCTTCTCGAACCTGTTGATTAATAGAAATCAAGCGATCAGTCAACTCTGATAGGTAGTCACTCATCAAGACACAAGGTACATCATGACTCTTCACTGCCTCTATCCACGGGACAGCCTGCAAAAAACCTGGGTGTTTGGTTCGATGACAGTTTTTCTTTTTCGACACACATTAAGAAATTGGCCGGCTACTGTTTCGGCCTTAAGACAATCAGGAACTTTTTCCCACTTCTTCCGCAGGCGGCTAGAGAAACGCGCTTTGATTCTGTCACGTTTGGATTACGCCAATGCCCTCTATGTGGGCGCCCCTGGCTACCTGCTCAAAAAGTTACAGGTGGTTCAGAATACGGCAGCCAGATTGCTATTGGGCATTTCGGCGAGAAACAGTGTGGTTCACCAATTGCGCTCTCTTCATTGGCTTGACTATGGTGGACAAGGTCAAGTTTAAATATCTGGTTCTGGCCCATTATGCTCTCCACTGGTGTGGCCTCCTTTATCTACAGAGGTGCTTCTCTGTTTGTGTTCCATCGCGAGCTCTCCGATCCATGTCCCTTCGTTTTGCCTGGGTCCCACATTTCAAGTTTCAGAGGTTAGGGGGCAGCTCTTTTGTGGTGAAGGCTAGTGTGGCCTGGAATGCCCTCCCCCTTCCTTTCGGTCTATCTAGGACCCAGTTGTGTTCAAAAGGAAACCTAAGATCCATTTCTTTGCTTGATAGCTTCTTCTAGCACCCTTTTGGCATCGCGCCAGAACACTCCCGAGTATCCGAGCACGTTCTAAATGGATATAACATATAACATAACATATAACATCATGTATGGGGTGTGGCTTAGGAATCCCCCAAATATTCATATGGTTTCCAAATACCACCTCATAGGGTGTAAGACCAGATTGTTAATGTGGCACTGACCTAATGGACAACAATGCCAAGGGTAGTGCATCAGGCCATTTCAAAGTTGTGGAAGCCTGAATCTTAGCTAGCATAAGCTTGAGAGTAGCATTGTATCGCTCCACTAGCCCTGCTGATTGTGGGTGGAAGGCGGCATGAAACTTCTGCCTAATCCTTTCAGGACATACTCAACAACTTGCCCAATAAAATAGGGTCCGTTATCACTCCACAAAAGTTTGCAAACACCAAATCTGGGGAAGAATTCTTTTAGAAGCACCTTTGCTGTAGTAAGAGCTGTATTGTCTTTTGTAGGGTACGCCTATATCCACTTACTGAAGGCACATACCACTACTAGGACATATTTCGGATTGTTGCAACGTTCAAGTTGTATGTATTCCATTTGCAGAACTTCAAAAGGTGCAGTTGGTGTAGCAAACCCTCCTGTTGGAGTTTGTGTCCCTGTTCCAGGATTATACTGGAGACATATCAAGCAGGACTGTAATATTTTCTTAGCTATGCCAGGAATTTCTGGATGCTCCCAAACTTGCGTAAGCAACTTCATTATTGAGGATGCTCCAACATGTGCTGGCCCATGTGCCATATAAATCATGGGATGTAAATAGGCTGTGGTCAGTCTCCACTTAGTCATGTCTTTATTTCTCCAACAGCCCTCATCATCCAATGTTCCCTCCTTAGACCGTTGCTCAAGTTCTTCTACAGAAGCAGATCTCTGCATGTCTAGCACTTCCTGGAATGCCAGAAACCGGTCCTCGGAAGCTTGTTTCCGGTCCTCTGAAGCTTGTTTCCGGTCCAGGGAAGGCATGGCTTGGCAGTTCGGGCTGGACTGTTCCCATGAGGCACAGGGTCAGACTGATTTCCATATAGCCATGTCTGAACTGGGGTGGCAGAGTGGGCTAAAGAACTGTGATGGATCAAACCCAGATCTTTTGACTGGGTGTGAGTGTTTGATTGGTCAGATGCTCCGTCCATCACCACCCCCTTTTGTACCACTAGCACTTCCTGCCTGGCATCATGCCAATGTTCAGCCTGTGACTTTACCATGTACATAGTTGTAGTGCTTCGCTGCATTGCAGTCTCACGAGCTGTGATCTGCAAAGGCATTGCCTTGTCCTATTCGATCTTTCACCTTCTTATGTGCACTACACTTAACAATCGCTATTTTCTTCGGGTGTGTCAAGGCAATCAGGAGATAATGCACTAGTTCTCCATGTACTATTTGCGTCCCATGGGATGTAAGAAAGCCTCTTTCCTTCCAGAGCAACTCAAAATCGTGAGCCACTCCAAAAGCATAGCGGCTATCTTTATAGATGTTCAGACAAGTCAGTACTAATTTGACACGCTCTTGTCAATGCTATTAGCTCAGCTGCCTGAGCTGACTTCTGCGGGATACGAGCTGTCTCAACTACCGTCTGAAGTGTTGTGATTGCATATGCAGCTGATGTTGTGCCATCTGGTAATTTCAAACTGAACCCATCAACCCACAGTTCTCCAACATTTGAGAGGGGCGTATCTTGCAGGTTGACACAACCTTTTGTCTGTTCCTCAGTAAGAAACATACAATCATGAGACTCTTGTGAATGGGACTGAGTCGCTGGATATGGCCACAGAGAAGCCGAATTCAGAGTTTAACATCTTTTCAGAGTGATGTGAGGAGCCAAAAGTGTCAATTCATAACCTGTCAAACGAGCACTAGTTAAATGCTGCGTTTTGGTTTGATTCAAAAGGGCATCAGCTGCATGGGGTACTAACACAAACAATCTGTGACAAGACTATCCCTTCACTCTGACGTATGGACACAGTTGCCGCTGCAACAGCGCGGAAACACCCAGGCAAAGCACAAGCGACTGGATCAAGGAGAGGTGAAAAATATGCACAAGGATGCTGCTTAACACCGTGTGCCTGTACTAAAACTGAAAGTGCACAACTGTCCTTCTTGTGTACATAGAGTGTGAAAGGCTTAGTGTAGTCTGGAGTGCCTAATACTGGTGCAGAACAGAGCTTGACGCAACTGTTGGAAAGCATTCTGGCATTCAGTCATCCATGGGAGGGGCATTGGAGTATGAGTCAGAAGAGCCAACAAAGGTTTAACAATGTGTGAGAAGCGAGGGATCCATTGTCTACAAAAAGAAGTAAGACCAATGAATGCACGAACATCGGAGTACAAGGCACAGCCGTGTCTAAAATAGCTTGAATAAGGTCTGGTGCAAGTGCATGTCCCTCCTTAGACTTGAGGTGACCTAAATAGGTAACCTTCTGTCTACAATACTGCAATATCTTCCAAGAAACTTTGTGATGGTGTGATGCAAGGAATGCAAGCAATGATAGTGTTCCTTCTTCACACTGCTCAGGAGTATCAGCTCCCAACAAGATGTAATGGACATATTGTATGAGAGCCACTCCTGTTGGCAAAGGGAAAGAATCGAGCTGTCTTTTTAACGCTTGGCTGTAAATACTATGACTCTCTGTATACCCTTGGGGAACTCTACAGAATCTAAAGGATCTATTATTCAAAGTGAAGCCAGGATGAATAGGGATTGAGAAGAAAGCGTTAAAATAAATTACAGTAAATGTGGTCGCAGTCGGAGGAACCATAGTAAGGAGAAACGTGATGTCAGAGACTACCGGGTATTGGGGCACTACGATCTTGTAACCTCCCGCAAATCAATGCTAAACCTGTAGATTTTAGTATCCGTGTCTTTCTTTAAAATGGAGAGGATAGGGCTATTGCAAGGGAATTTCTTCCACAACTCCTACTCCAATCAAATCTTGAACAATACGTATTAGTGCCTCTTCACCTTCTCGAGAAATTTTATATTGAGGCAATCGAGGTAATGAAGCACCCTGCTTCACCTGAATATGCACTGGTAAAACAACTATTTGCCCCACATCGGTATCTGATGTAGCCCTCAGAGTACTAGGGAGCGAAGCCAAAGCAATATCCACTCTAATGAGACCGGACTTCTCAACCACAGTATAGTTATCATTCAAAATAACATCCACGCCTTCTGGGGAACAACATATCGTAGCCCTAAAATACTTGAGCATACCAAGACACACAATATTGTCCGGTGTGTTAGGGGAAAGCAAAAATGGACATGGAGCAGAAAATGTATCAACATGAAATGCAGGTGGTTGTGACAGTGGGCTAAGGGAAAGTGTCCAGTCGAAACCTATCGATGTAATAGTTAAGCCAGACAAGGGAGCCCTTGGAACCAATTGTTTAGACAAGGCGCTACGAGTAGCTCCTGTATCAACCAGAAACCGATCAGTTGAACCCAAAACATGTGCTGAACATAGGGACCCTTCTGATCTACTGGGACTTCAACTGATTCCTTACCCCTTCCTAGGCATTCCTATGCATAAGCAGAATCCTTTAAATCAGCAATCGGATAATCAGGCATTTGATATTGGTTTTGCTTATCAAAAGTATCTGAAGAATTCAGAGTATGCCCAATTGTCTCAAACCTGGTACGATCATCTATATTTCCCCTATGTCCTGGATTCCCTGGGCGGCTTCTCATTTGTCCCCAACTACGCTGATACTGCAGAGTACGCAAACGTGGACATTTCAAAAGCCCAATGTCCAGTCTCCCTGCACTAAGCACACTGATCAGAAGACAGAGTAGCTCGGGGAAAAGAGGGAGTGCCTGGGCGATACATTGCACGTCCGCCTCTACCACTACTTCCATAGGATGGGCCATAAACCTGAGCAATCCGAACCTTCGTTTTTAAATCCTAAACCTTTTTATCCTCATTGCATTAGCTTCCAATTCCTAACGTTCATAATTCTGAGCCATAGTCAAAATAGACTAAAATAAAAGACAAAGTCCATGAACTTTCGCTGGCCTTTAGGCGACTAGCTATTCCTGGCAACATGTTCACGACAAATTTATCGACAGATGCCTGCCTGTGTCATCTGTCAATGACTGGCCACTAAAGTCGTGGAATGTCTCCTCAAAACGTGTAAAGAAATCAGAGACAGATTTGTCTGCCTTGTGTTTACAGGATGCTAACACAGTCTAATCTAGCGTTTTAGGAGGAATGAGTTTTCAATTTAACTATTATAGCCTTTGGAAGGTCTAAAATGTCTTGTTGAGGTTTCTGTGCGGGTTATCTGCATCTATCCTCTCTAGTGCCTTCCAAACAGCCCCAAAAGCTGCATGATTGACTTTACGAATAGACCTCCACATATCAGGGGGTGGAATACGCCCAAAAAACATATAAATGTCAGGCAAAGTCATGGCACAAGAACTAATGGCTTCTTCAACTTCATGAAAAGCAGCCGGATTCTTTCGTGGATCAGGCAAAGCAGCTTTAAGAGCCATGACATCCGCTCTACTCCAAGGAGTATAGACCCAATTAAAAATAAAATAACCCTTCGCATCAGTGGAATCTTTATTATCATCCGTTGGCGCTCCCTAGGAGGAACATAAAAGGGCGCGGCTTCCTGCATGGGTTTCCCATGAACTACAATATTCTTATCTGTCCCTGGAATGTCCTCCTGCGGCACGGTGGTCTGAACTGTTTGTTCAGCTGCAGCAGCTGCCTTTTTCTCCTCTCGCAAACGGAATGCATCAGTTTGTAGTTTAACCATGCGTCAAATTAAGTCAGCCACCTGGGAAGGGAGAAAAAGACAGTCACGCAATTGTTCATAATCATTTGCGATATCAACAGGCTTTAATTCTGTGGAATGCTTTCTAAACTGTTCAATTATTTCTGTGCTAAACATCTCTACAAAATATAACTGCCCTCTATCCAGCCATTGTTTTACATCGGCTACGAGATCTGAAACAAGAGTGTTACCATTGAGCGACCCTTGACCCCACCAGGTAGGTCGCTCCCCCTCTGCACAGCACCGCCTGTGTGTCCCTGCCTCAGCTGCTGCTTCTGAGGAAGTTCGAGGCCCTCCACCACCCGCAGACTACCAGCTGCGCCTCATCCCTGGTGGCCAGTGGTAGGCCGTAGGTAAGTTTGTTCATCCTCCGCTGTATTGCATTGCCTGTATTTATATTGTCTGTGACTGCTGTTGTCTGTCTTCCGCCGCTGCCTGTACGTGGTCCGTGCCCCTTTTTCTTCCCTCTGTTCCCCTCACTGTCCCTGTGCTCTCTCTGCCCAGTCTTTTCTTCTGTACCCCTCGTAGCCCCCGTGTCTCTGCCCGGTTTTCCCTTATGTTCCCCTCGCTGCCCCTGTGCCCGTTCTGCCTTCTGTTCTTAGATGCCCCTGTATTTCTGTATTCTGTATTTTGCCTCTGTGCCACTCGTTTTTCTGGTATTTCTCTGCCCTTTTTCCTTCTGTGCCACTCGTTCCCTTGTTTTTGTGCCCCTTTGCCTTCTGTTCCACTTGTTTTTTGTGCCCTTCTGTCCTCTGTTCCACTCGTTTTTTTCTTCCCTGTGTGTCACTCGCTTTTTTCCCTAGTTTTTGTGCCCCTTCTGCCTTCTGTTCCAGTTGTTTTTTGTGCCCTTCTGCCCTCTGTGCCACTCATTCCCTAATTTGTGTGCCCCTTATCTTCGTTGTCCCTCACTGCCCTCGCTGCTGCGTGTCCCCTGCGGTACCACCCCCTGACTGCCCACTCGCTGTCCCTCCTCCCGCCTCTCCTCCCTCCAACCTCCCCATATATGCTGGCTGCTGCACTGCCGCATCGTTGGCGCGCCTAAGGCAAGCCCATCTGCGCTTGTCCGTGCCTTGACTGCGCCCAGCGCAAGAACCCCTGGCCCCCGCACCCACCACCACGACCGCCGCCACTACGACACCAGCACTCTGCACGCTCTCAACTCTGGACAGAACCACATCTTCTTCAAGGCCGCCCCAAAAAGCACACACGGCCCTTTCACCTGCCGGAACTGCAACTACATCAGGCTCAGAGCCGACAACCGCCCGCCAAGAAAGACCCCAACCACCTCCGATGCATACTACTGAACACGCTCTCCGCACGAAAGCGTGCCATCGAGCTCTGGGACCTGCTCGACACAACATCCCCGGACGTCGCCTTCCTGATAGAGACCTGGTTTAATGACTCCTCCGCACCCGACATCGCCACAGCCATCCCAGACGGCTACAAGATCACCTGCAACGACCGCACCAACAGAGTCGGAGGAGGAATCGCCATTGTCCACAAGAACAGCATCGGGTCTTGACTAGCACCGACGACGCGCTCAGCACCGCCAAACACATGCATTTCCAGATCCACACAGACCCAAATTCCTCCCTCAGAGGCACCCTTGTCTACCGACCTCCTGGACCCCACCCCCAGTTCAGCGACTCAATCGCTGACTTGATCATGACGCACACCCTGACCTCCACCGACTACATCCTCCTCGGACACCTGAACTTTCACCTTGAGAACGACAACAACTCCACAACCCTGATCGATAACCTCGCCAACCTCGGACTGAAGCAACTCATCACAACGCCCACCCACTCCGCCGGCCACACGCTCGTCCCTGTCTTCTCAAGCCCGCACGTCTGTCAGCCACACCACCGAACTCCTCTGGACCGACCACCACTGCATCTACTTCGCCTTCCAGAAACCCACCACCGCTCCCAATAGATCCCCACCGCTGCTGGAGCAAAATCACCGAAGACCTCCGCCCACCCATCGGACCCTCCAATACTGACAACGCTGCCCACAGCCTCAGACGCTGGATCGTGGACTGCGCCAAAACCCTCGCCCGCTGAGGAAAACCCCCCCCACACAGAGACACCAGCAAGAGGGCCAGCTGGTTCACCCCAGAACTCCTAGCCTCCAAGTAACCCTGCCGGAAACTAGAGAAGAAATGGCACAGTGAACGAACTCCGGACAGCCACGCAGCACACAAGGACGCCATCCGCAACCACCACCTCATCAGGGCGGCCAAGAGGACCTCCTTCAAAGACCGCCTCAACAACAAAGCACACAATAGCAAGGAGCTCTTCAACATTGTGAAGGAACTCTCCAACCCCAGCTCCAACACCAACAACATCCCGCCGTTGCAAGCCCTGTGCGACTCCCTCGCCACCTTCTTCCACCGCAAGATAGCAGACCTCAACGACCGCTTCAACACCCAGACCACCCCAACAGACAGCAACACAACAGACCTTCCGCACGTCATCGACCACGACCCCCTGCTAGCCTGGGCCAGCGTGAGCATCGATGACACCATCAAGACCATGCGCACAATCCTCTCCGGCTCTCCGCCAGACCCATTCCTGCCCCACGTTTTCAACAGAGCAAGCAGCTCCATCGCACCCCACCTGCACAACGTCATCCATCTCTCCCTCGAAACCGCAACCTTCCCAGAGATCTAGAAACTCGACGAGATCAACGCCCTACTCAAAAAAAACTAAGGCAGACCCAAGAGACCTCGAGTACCTACGACACATCTCTCTGCTCCCCTTCCCGGCCAAGGTCATCGAGAAAACGGTCAACAGATAGCTAACCCGATACCTCGAAGAAAACAGAATCCTGAACCCTTTCCAGTCAGGGTTCCGCAACTACCACAGCACCGAGACTGCCCTCATCACCGCCACCGACATCAGGACTTTGCTGGACAACAGCAAGACTGCAGCACTCATCCTCCTAGACCTCTCTGCTGCCTTTGACAGTCTGCCACCGCACCCTATGCGCACAACTCCACACCGCAGGGATCCGAGACAAGGCTCTGGATTGGACCACCTCCTTCGTCTCCGGCAGAACCCAGAGCGTCCGCCTCCCCCATTCCATTCCGAAGCCTCCGAGATGATCTGCGGCGTACCCCAGAGATCCTCCCTCAGCCCGACGCTGTTCAACATTTACATGGCCTCGCTCGCGCACGTAGCCTGACAGCACGACCTCAACGTAAGCTCCTATGCCGACAACACTCAGCTTATCCTCTCCCTCACCAAGCACCCCATCACCGCCAAAGCCAACCTCCATGAAGGAATGAAGGCCGTCGCTGACTGGATGAAGACTAGCCGTCTGAAGCTAAACTCTGACAAGACGGAGGTCCTCATCCTCGGCTCCAACCCTTCAGCCTGGGACGACTCAGGTGGCCGACTCTGGGGGCAGCCCAGACACCCACCGACCACGCGCGCAACCTGGGAATCATCCTCGACTCAACGCTCTCAATGACCAAGCAAGTCCACGCCGACTCCTCCTGCTTCAACACCCTCCGCATGCTCCGCAAGATCTACAGATTGATCCCGACAGATACAAGAAAAACAGTCACCTGGCCCTCGTCAGCAGCAGACTAGACTATGGAAACGCCCTCTACGCGGGAACCTCGACCAAGCTTATCAAATGACTACAACGCATCCAAAATGCCTCGGCACGACTGATCCTCGACGTACCACGCCACGGCCACATCACCCACTACCTGAGAAACCTGCACTGGCTCCCCGTCAACAAGAGGATATCCTTCAAGCGCCTCACCCACGCACACGAGGCACTCCACAAGACCAGCCCAGCCTACCTCAACAGATTGCTCTCCTTCTGCATCCCCAACCGCCAGCTACGCTCCGCCAACCTCACTTGCCACCGTCCCGCACATCCGAAGAACAACCACCTCACCGCCAAGACATGGAACACCCTCCCACTGAGCCTATGCCAGACCCAAGACCTGCTGACCTTCAGGAGGATACTCAAGACCTGGAAGTTCGATCAGTAGCGACCTCCCTCCCCCCAGCGCCTTGAGACCCTACTGGGGTATGTAGTGCGCTTTACAAATGATTGATTGATTGATTGATGGGCTGCTTTGCGAGCAGCAGATTTAGGAGTGGTCGCACGTTCAGCCATCAGAAAAGAGTCTGTCGTTGAGCATGTGATCCTGACTTATCCTGATCTGAAATAGAAATATCATCATCGCAATGAAGGGTAGGGGCAGAGGGAAAAGTATACGGAGGCGGAGAGCGAACCAATAAAATTGAATTATCCTGAGGTTTATTAAGGAGCGGGTAGACGGGGCGCCGGACAGGGTATTGGCCATTTACCTGTAAACGATGCTCCCTATTCTTTGTTCTCCTTCATTTCCTTTTCATCTCCAAACGCTTTTGCATAGATATTTTTGTGCTGTTCTTTTTCTACCAAAGCTTGCTCTCTTCTCACTCGTTCACGTGCTTCTTTCTCCTACATTCGTACACAGTCAAACATATCGTGTCTACTTTTGCACTTAAACATACATTGTTCCACATACTGAATTTTACTAAGATCAAATGACCCATTTATAGGCCATCGCAACTCAGGATCCTTGTTAGTATATTCATTCCATAGTGCGTTGTATATTATAGAAGAAATCCCATATCCCTATTTGGTGTCCCCTCGGGGGGTAGCCGGCTGGTTCCGTTCAAGATTCACATTGGTACCTCCAAAGAAGCAACACATTCTACGAAATGTGCTTGAAACAGGCATGCCAAAAATATTGTAGCATATATAAAGTTATACAGCAGTGGCACTTAACACAATATGTGCCGTTACGAATTATTCAAAAGGTAGAGAAAGGTCTCCTCATTACCTGCCTATATAAATTGCAATTGATATACATTCCAAACAATTCCAGATTTTTGACCAAACAAACGAAGAGTGTAGTATCAGACTACCTTACCAAGCAAAAGTCTCCAGCCTCCAAGTGCCAAGTTCTGAATCAACCAAATGGTGTCTGCACGGCGAACACCAGAAGGAATCTCAGTCGAGGACCGGCACCACCTGGAGGGTCAGATCAGGAATAGTAGAAAAACCCCTTGGATGCCAAGACACGGCCCTCCTCAGGTAGTGATCATCTGGAGCGAGATTTCAATCCTCCGTCAAGACCACTCCGTCGGACATCCGAGCCGCCGATGAGCCCCACAGGGTGGGCGCCAATTTTGTAGAAGTAGACCTCCGCAAGGCCTACCGGTGCTAGGGGTTCGCCCTTCTCTGCACACAAGTCCTCAGACCAATAAATAGAAGTTGGCACAGAAGCTGTAATATTAAAATATATATTTATTAAACCTCATGAGGTAGAACTACATTCACACAACACTCTTAGGCAGTGTATGAAGTAGCACAAGGAGTAGAAGAACCATAGGTCTTTTATAACCACACAGGAGCTCAAAAGGAGGCGGTACAAGTACACATAGGAAGAGCTGCATACATAGATGGCTATACAGAGAATGCACAGTCAACAAAGGAGGGGCAAGGAGTTGCTGACTTCAGTAAAAAAAAGCCTGACAGTAACTAACAGACTAGTACAGGTGCATGGGCAGCTACAGACTCTTCTGAGCATGTGCAGAGTAGCAAGGGCTAAGCATAGCCAGTTCTTGAGCAAAGCACAAGGGCAAGTAACATCGAAGAAGG